>NC_136067.1:372629429-373229429 GCF_964261635.1 Lissotriton helveticus
GAAATATGAAGAAAAAGAGGAAAATATGAACACAGAGAGAAGGAGTATAGGACAAAAGGAAATATAAGAAAAACTCAGTAGTATGATGAGACATGGAGAAGTAAGAGAACAGAGAGGAGATTATGAAAACAAGGAGGAGTATAAGAACAGGTGGGAAAATGAGGAGAGGAATATGACAATAAGATAAGACGGCAATATTAGTAGAGAGTGCAAAGTATAAGAAAAGAGAGGAGAAATGTGACTACAGAGAGAAGAGTATTAGAACAAAAAGTAAAGTATGAGAAAACAATAGGGAGTACCTGCAAAGAACAGCGAGAATAAGAAGAAACAGAGAATATAAGAACAGAAGAGTATATATGAAGAAAGAGGAAAGAATGTAAAAAGACACAGAGACAAAAATCTGGAGAAAAAACAATTATAAAGGAAGACTGACCGTATAAGGAGAGAGGGAGTACTATGAGAACACAGTAAGAACTATGACAACAGTGGTGAATATAAAGACAAGAGAGAATATAAAGAGGAGGACAAATATGCAAAAAGAGGAGCAAGTATGAAAAAAAGTATAAAAAGAGAGCAGAGTATAAGAAAAAGAAGATAGTATAATCAGAGAGGAAGTAGTAAGACGAGAGAGGAAGGAGTATGACAAGAGAGTGTGGAAAATATGCAAACAGGTGTGAATATAATTCCTTAATGTACACACATACACAGTGTGATATTACTCCAAAAAATTATAAGACCATGCATTTTACCAAAACACATTTACTACTGTAAAACGTTTAAAAAGGAGCGAATATAGGGGCATATTATCAAGGACCGGTGTTAAAATTATCGCCATTTTATCTGACGGAAACTGCCGATAAAATGGATGATAATGGGCTTGATAATACGCCCTTGTTAATTCCAATAGAAACCCATGTTCTGGTGTTAACATGGGCTTCTATAGGAATAATAAAGGCGTATTATCAAGCCCATTATTGCCGTTTTATCGGCAGTTTCCGGCCGATAAAACGGCGATAATTTTAACACCGGTCCTTAATAATATGCCCCATAATTCCTTAATGTACACACATGCACAGTGTGATATTAGACAAAAAAATATGAGACCATGCATTTTACCATTTACTACTGAAAAACTTTTAAGTGACTATACATATTCCATGTATATAATGACTACATTTCAGTGAACAACACTGATTCATTTTCCAAATGCATATGCAATTTACTACATTATTTCTGCCACTATTACATCAAAACAACTAACAGAATAAAACAACAAAGATGCACAAGGGGCTTGTAAATTGACCCAGACTATATAGAGAGGGAGACAAACAAGAAAGAGGACATAACATGGAGTATCAAGAAAAAAATTAAATATGAAGAGAATAGGAAGGCAATGAGGAGACAGAAAGAATAAGAGAAGAAATAGGAAAATATAAAGACACAGAACGGCAATATCACCACAGAGGACAATATAAGGAAAAGACAGTAGTACCAAGAGAGAGAAAGGACTAAGAGGAGACAGAGGGAAGTATAAAAAGAGAGGCTAGAAATTATGGATAAAGGGACAAATATAGGCCTATATTGTGAAGAAAGGGCGACACATTATCGCCGCTTTTATCGTCAGGAAACTGCCGCTAAAGCGGCGATAATGGGCTTGATAATATGGCCTTGTGAATTCCCATACAAGCCTAGATTAACACCATAACCTGGGCTTCTATGGGAATTCACAAGGGCATATTATCAAGCCCATTATCGCCGTTTTACCGGCAATTTCCGGCCGATAAAAATGGCGATAATGTATCACCCTTTCTTGATATTATGGCCCATAAGTCCTTAAAGTACACTGACGCGCAATGTGATATTAAGTAATAAAACATAACAGCATGAATTATAGTAAAACACATTTACTACTATAAAACGTTTAACAAGGGACGAATATAGGGGCATATTATCAACACACGCGATAAAATTATTGCCGCTTAATCAGCAGAAAGCTTCCGATAAAACAGCGATAATGGGCTTGATAATATGCACCATGCAATTCCAATCGAAGCCCATGTTAGATGTCCTTCATATCTAACATGTGCAGTGTGCAGGAGGGCAACAAGAGCCACATTTCAGGGGGGGCTGGAAAATATTTCGGGGGGGGGCTAATTCTTCCAAACACGGACAGAGTGGCTGTAAGAAGGGGTGAACACACAACAAAATCCTCATTTATAAGTAAATGGTCTTTAAAAGACCTGTTAAGTACTCGAGTTTGGCTCAATTAGATGCTCGCCAGCCCACGAAGCTGTCTCTGCCCGGGCTGACACACACATGGAGGGGGCTAAAGTCCCGTGAGCCCAATGGGTGTTGCACGCCTGGCAGTGTCCCAGGGATAGGAACCCCGTAACACTACGGGAGCCGGCCCTGGCAGGTGGTGGTCCCCAGGGCCATCAAAGGCTCAACAAAGGCCATCAAAGATTTTGACCTCGGGGATCATTGTAAACCCCCCTAAGCAGTCCTAGGGGGATAGGAAGTCCAATAGCAAATAGCAAACTTTTCCTGTCAATCTACACACTTAATCTACACACATATACAAATATATAAAAAATCACATTTATTCCCACATTACATCAGAACTTTTATATTGCTTGAACTTTTGCACCCTTTCCAACTGAAAAAACTTTCAACCCTTCCCCCATCCACAATCTGCCAGTTACCATAGAAACACTTCAGGGAACACCTAACTCAGCACACAGGTGAACAGTTCATCATACATTGTTGCAAATTAAAACAGCAAGTGTGCTTGACTTGAGAAAATACCAGCTTATCTTATGTAACGTTCTTTTCTATCAGTTTTTCTTAACCAATAAAAATCAGTCTTTTAAAAAACAGAAACATTCATCCTAGCTTAGTGTAGAATGTTCTCGAACAACTAATCATTCCTTTTCTTTTTTCAAAACTGCATTATGTCCACCATTTTTGAAAAAATCTTACTTTTCAAACTGCCATTTCATTTACAGAGACCTTCAGAGTGCATCCAGACTTCTCTTCAACATGCTTACAGTGAGGATTGTGGGACACAGCTATATTTTCTGGAGTCAAAGGTACGCAGAACGGAAAGGAATTCACAAAGACCTACGTTTACCAAATGTAGACATTAAATGGATTGGACAGAGAGGATTAAAGTGGCACCAATTTATACCATTGGTGAAATCCTTTTTGCATCTCCAACACCCTGATCTCATAATTGTGCACTGTGGTGGCAATAACCTAGGCACTTTGACAGGGGTAGGTCTGGAAATGCTTATGAAGGACACCTTTGCACAATTGATGACACTGTTCCCCAAAACTGCCTCTGTATATTCTAATTTATGCCAAAGGCAGAAATGGAAGCGGTCCAACCACTATTGTCCACAGATTGAAAAAGCTAGGAAACATGTGAATAAATCTGTTTCTGCCTTTCTCCCAGACTATAGAATGGGGTCCATCTACCACAACAATCTACGTTTCAATATCCATGACATCTATAGGAGAGACGGTGTACATTTTACAGATGAGGGAAACAGCGTCTTCCTCTTGAACTTTAGACTCTGCATTGGTACTTACTTGTAGGTACTAAAATCTTCCAATAAACACAAGGGCTCTTTTTAGAGCCACCCAACATCTACACACATACACTTCATAAATATCTTAAAAATATTCTTCTTTTTCTTCCTTCAGTACGCTTATGGGACGACTTCCAATCTTCGCACAGTACATCGTCCATACGTGCTTGGTACGCGTACGATAAATCTAACATTAAAAAAATAGCCTTTATCACAAATTTTTTATAATTCCCAAAGAACCCCATTCCCCGGGGCTCAAATTTAACTTTGCGAACCGTGGGAAGAGCCCAAGGCCTCCACGGTCCCAGCCGGCTCCCCACTTCCTGCGGGAGCCGGCATTGCTTTTCGTCACAGAGAGCAGCTTACATGCTTCTATTCTACTTTCAAAGATGATTTCAACAGTTATACATTTTATAAAATAATATAGTACTGCACGCTAAAGGAGAAAAGTCAGCACAATTATAATCGAATAGAAAATAGAAAAAAAATACTTCTACACTCAACAAACTCGTAAGCAGACTTCTCAGTTTAATGTAAAAGCACCCTACCACAACTGGTTTTTGAAACGCATTGTACAATAAAATGCGTTACAAACTAGGCTACATACATATTGACTGTATCGTAACGTCACATAGAAAAAAGAAAGCCACGCTTACGCTACCAGGAAAACACAACAACACTATAAGGCCCAAATTTCCATTGTAGTGATTTCTTAGGTGCAGGTCTAGTTGTCAGATCGACACACACACTCCCTCATGGCTGGTATACACCCACACCACACCCATCCAGCACATTCGTCACTACACACGTGACCCTATGTATAAAAAAGACGGAGTGAACATGTGGTACGCCATTTTAGAGTTGTTCCCAAACCACCGAACAAGGGTCCCACTACCACATGCGTGGCCTCTTTGGTCAGTGAGTTAGTGGTGCCCGAAGCACTGAGCGGGTGAAGAACCTGTGATGATGATGATGGGAGCACGAGTATGTTGTTAGCCATACAGATATCAAGATTCTGCACCATATATGAGACTTCTTTCTTGGAGATCGGGACTACATCATGAAGAAGGTGTCTTTTTCTACGAAAAGGTGAGCAGTGAGGCTTGAGTATGCCTCAGAAAGAGTCAAAGGGTTGTAGCTGACTACTTACAAAAATGCGATTTACTATTTTAGAGGAACGCACTCCTACATAATGTATTAATTTACATGTTTACTTTTTTTTCCCAATACCAGTAACGTTTTTATAATCGCTGAAATGTCCGGCATATATTCACAATACAAACAGTTTGTAGAAATGTGACAATCAACGTCTATAAAAGCGCGATATTATCTAACTCCAAATTAATATAGCAACAATTACCAATCATAACATCTTTCTTTTAATATCTTTTAGATGTACAGCTTCACGATGGATTATGTAACAAGGACGACGGCAATAGCACAAGGTGAGCAAAGAAGCTTGTTTCTGAAACAACAGCAAGTTATCTGTCAAGGGACAGAATCTGTAGTATGCAGCGAGCGCAAAAAAAAATTGGGCTAACGGGGCTTCAGCTAGGATGACATAGCTTCCTGGGCCCACACATAGTCGCACACAAGTACGTCACAGGTCTTTCAAACACATTTTGCTTGTTAATGAGGCTTTGATAGTCCCCCCGCTTACAGCCCCTGCAGCTCCACTCTTCTTTTTGCTTGAACTTAAGCCCCCACCCCAAATTTTTTCCAGCCCCCCACCCCCAATATTTTTCACTGTGGTTGCGCCTCTGGCTTCATGTACCCCTCCCCTGTCCTGTGTGTCTCTCCAACGTTTTAATGTCCTTTTTTCCCTTTCTCTTTCTTACTCTCTCACATCGTTTCTCTTTCTTTTTTAAATTATTGGACGCTGCTATCTCCACTCTGCTCTATACAACCTTATCTGAATAGAAATGATTAACTTTCTTCATTACAGTGAAGGTTTCTTCCACACGTAGAGCACCATCTTTCAATCACTCTCTGTGACATAATTTCTCTTTCTCTTTTAAACTTATAGAAAATGCTGTCTGCTTTGACGTGTAGAAGCAAAGGTGTCTTCAAGTTGTGAATTCCACTGGCCGCAGTGTTTGGCCGCAGTGTTTATACAACGGTAAGCACAGCGGCCTAGATATACAATCCCTCCTTTGCAATGCATTAGAAATAAGTTGGCGTATTTACAATCCCGTTATGCCACTTTTATATCAATAACGCAGTAGGCATTTCCATATAGACACCACTTGAACGCGGCACTATAACAGAACTGAAATGTAGTAGGCACACTGCACACGTAAAACTGTAGTGTTACCTTCAATTGTGAAAGGAGACAGTCGGTAGTGTGCTGCAGCTTCACTGTGTAAAATGTATAATTACCTCCGAGCAGTGACAACAGATAGGTTACAACAGTCTAACAAACAGATCTTCAAGTTTATTACGCCATTTTCTGTCACTTTTAACATGGGAAAAGTGACACAAGGAGCTTGTAAATCTACGTCTGACTTTTCAAGAAAAAATCGCAACTCCAGACTGTTCGACGCAGTTTTAATGTTGTTTTCTCTCTTTTTCTCTCTCTCACTCTCCGTGACATAATTTTTCTTTCTCTTTTAAACTTATAGAAAATGCTGTCTGCTTTCACGTTTAGAAGCAAAGGTGTCTTTAAGTTGTGAATTCCACTGGCCGCAGTGTTTGGCCGCAGTGTTTATACAACGGTAAGCACAGAGGCCTAAATATACAATGCCTTCATTACAATGCATTAGAAATAAGTCGGCGTATTTACAATACCGTTGTGCCACTTTTGTGTCAGTAAAGCAGTAGGCACTTCTATATAGACACCACTTAAACGCGGCACTATAACAGAACTGAAATGTAGTAGGCACACTGCACATGTAAAACTGTAGTGTTACCTTCATTTGTGAAAGGAGACAGTCCGTAGTTTGCAGCAGCTTCACTGTGTAAAATGTATAATTACCTCCGAGCAGTGACAACAGATAGGTTGCAACAGTCTGACAAACAGATCTACAAGCTTATTACGCCACTTTTCTATCACTTTTAACATGGGAAAAGTGACACAAGCAGCTTCTAAATCTACGTCTGACTTTTCAAGAACAAATCTCAACTCCAGACTCTGCGAGACAGCTTTAAAGTTGTTTTCTCTCTCTTTCTCTCTCTCACTCTCCGTGACATCATTTCCCTTTCTCTTTTAGACACTCCTGTCTCCTTTGACTTGTAGAACAACACCTGAAGTGAAGTTGTGAATTCCACTTGCCGCAATGTTTGGCCGCAGTGTTTATACAACGGTAAGCACAGAGGCCTAGATATACGATGCCTTCATTGCAATGCATTAGAAATAAGTCGGCATATTTACAATCCCGTTATACCACTTTTGTGCCAGTAACGCAGTAGGCACTTCCATATAGACACCACTTGAACGCGGCACTATAACAGAAGTGAAATGTACCAGGCACACTGCACACGTAAAATCGTAGTGTTACCTTGACTTGTAATGCTTCAGCTCATTTAGTCACATCTACATAATTCTAAACTCTAATTTTCTTTTTTGTTTTGCAGATTACCAATCGTACGTCTTTTGGAGTCAACTTCACAATTTGTTTATACTATTTTTTTTTTAAAGTTATTTTTCTACTTGTTTATGATATAGTTATCATTAAGTTTCGTTTACAGTTATTCTTTTAATAAAAGTTAATCAAAACCTACCCCCCTACAAAATTAAGTGTGTGGGCCTCAATGACACCCCTCAAACCACGGAAACAAGAACCCCACAAAGACTTCTATATTGTATGAGACGGGCTGTGTGGCCCTCCGCCTGGTGCCCTGGAGTCCACGACACCCAGACCCGGTTGCTGCAGCCATTACAACGCGATTATAAGCACGCGTGATCCTCACCACGAAACCATTAGCACGCATATGGCTTTACCACACATGCTTTTACAACTAGTATGCATTTACCACGCATGATAAACGCATAATCTTAATAATGTCTTTGTGTTGACAAACACGAGTTTTAATGGCTGTGGCGTACGTCCTTCAAATTAGTTTCTAGGTATACGTGTGACCAAGTCTGATAAGATCGGAGACCAAGGACAAACACCGTGGTGTCTGTGGCAGGAAATCTCATTGATCACACAGAAAATAAGCTGACGGTAAAATTAAAGTAACAGGTATAATCAAAATAACAGAGGAAAACTACTAAAATGGCAGGGGACGGAGTACGTAATCAAGGTTTGGCGCCTCGGCAATACGTTTCAAATAAATATAGATAGAATATGTTTATTAATATATTACAAAAGTATAGCAGCGGATGACACACACGACCCGGGAAAAGAAAGCGGCAAATTTAATACCTGAAATGAGGAGAGGTTTGCTTGGCGAACTTGAAGAAAAAGAAAAAAAGAGTGCGCTTGGAAACAAGGCTGCACATGCGTACAACTGGTGCAGAAAAAAACCCTGAAAGTTTTACATACTATCATAGAAATATAGCTCTTTTTTGACCGGTAAAGTAAGTTCTGAAAAATAACTTTTTTCTTTTTTTTTAGCCCCAATGCCCCCACGATCCCAGACGGCTCCCCGCGTCCTTCGACAGCCCACATTGCTTTAACACATACAGCAGCTTACATGCTGCTCTCTCTGATGAAAAACAATCTTTATTTCTTACTTAAAAGAGACAGCAGATTAACTTGCTCTCTTTTTCAAATAAGAAAGCGGTTTTCTATGGTAAAGTGGGAGCGGCGACGGTACCTCCCTATCATAGCAAACAGCAGTGTCCCCGAAGTACGCACCCCGAGACACTGCAATAGCCGGTGTTCTATCAATAGCCTCACCCCATTTGTCTATACAACCCCACGTTTCCACGCATGAACGTAATTCTGCGCAGCCGCACTATGGTCCATGTCTTAGATGCATGTATTTTTAAGCTCCCCACTCAGAGTTAAAGTATACAACTGGAGTTCATTAAGACTGTGGTCGGTTGCGATGTAAGTTCAAATACGTTAAATTAACAAAGAGCCGGAGAAGGGACCGAAAGCTAATTCGCAGTACAGATTATAAATTGTTTCGCCCTGGAACCTTTTTATGTCGGTTACAATTAAACAATATTTTTTGCAGGTTCCAAGGCTATGCCATGGCACCATCCATGCTACAGCTCAAAATGGTGGCCCCGCGTAGATAAAACTGAATTGAAAAGACCTTTTCTTTCTATATTTTAAGCGGGTCTCTCTAGGGCACGGACTTAACGCTGAATATTCCACCATTATTAAGGATATTTTGTTTGTCGAATGACCGCATTTTGGATTCGCCACGCATAGGGTGTGCACAGCCAGACTGGGGAGCACGAATAGACAGGCAGAACCTGCATGTATCAGCACCCCTCTGATGTAGGGGGTGTACAAAACGACGGAGGTGAGCATATAGTTAGAACACCGACCCTGGTGTACCCCAGGACCATCAAGGGTTTCACTAAGGGAGCCGCGTGACCCCCTCCCAACATTGAAAAACCCCGGGGAGTCCGCGTACCCGGGACTGGAAAGTCATTTTACATATTACTACCCCAGGAAGGTGGCGGTCCCCGCGACGTGTACGGGGAGAGAGAGGGAGAGCTGAAAACATAGAGGCAGATTTACGAGCCCCTTGCGACAATTTTACGCCACTGTTGCGTCACTTTTGTGACGCATCTAGGCAGATGCGTCATGTTGTAAAGCCCTGCGCCACATGAAACCTGTGTCAGGTTTCATGTGGGCGTTCTGTCGCAGGGTGGGCGTTCCCTCGTAGGATAGCCCCGTAAAACTGACGCAGTGAAATCTACAAGATTTCACGGAGTCAGTTTTACGACGCTGCTGCGTCAAAGCAGGCGTATGGAGTGACACACCACATTATGTATGGGTGGCTCCTGTGCACTGTAGGAGTTGCATCGCGCTTGCGATGCGACTCCAGCAATGCGCCGCATGTACGCCACAAGATGCGTCACGCATCTGCCCTTCCTTGCACCATGGTGCGCCGCATTGTAAATGCGGCGCATTCGTGGTGGCGCAAGAAGGGAATTGCGTGACGCATCATTTCTGGCACATCCCTGCTGATTTGCAGAGATGCGCCAGACCTTGTAAATATGCCCCTACCTTTTAAAAAATATATATATTTTTTAAAAAGCCTCGTCGGGGTGACGGTCGCTGAGACTGAGGGGAGGAGAACCGTAACCCCCTAGCATACTTCAAAATAAAACAACAGAGTGGTGGCGTTCCCCGGTGCTCGGGGCACCTTACAAGCCCCCCATTATGAAAAAAATTGCCCTCGGAATTTGCCCCCCCCCCGAGACCTAATGAATAAAACGGACCTCTAGTTTTTTTCCCTTTTCCACTGCGTACGAGTACCATACGTGTACGCCAAGATTTTTTATTTAAAAAAAAATTAAAATTGAGCCTAAAAATCCATATACGACCCCCTGAGCAAGACCAGAGGGTCAGGATGTTTCTACCCTGTCCCCTTTCCTTATTTCTCAACTTTGTTTTACTGTTTTCTTAACACTCGGTTCTAGTGACGAACAAGCCAATCAGCATGCAGCTTGTGCTCGTAATTGTACGGATTTCCGTACGCGTTCCGTACTTCGTCTCAAGATATCGCTATGATTTTACTTGTAATTTTCTCAGAAACTACTAAACGTATTTACACCATTTAACAAAAAGCACACTCTGTGAACCAAACTCTACCTCTCTACCAAATTTGGAGTAATTCCGTTCAGCCGTTCGGGCTGTAGCCCTGGCTAAACGTCCCCATGGAAAATTGCATGGGGAGAACACGTTTTGGGACCCCCCTTCTTTCTCTGCCCCCACTTGACGAATCACCCCCAAACTTTCAGGGATGGAGCGGAACCAAGCAGGCCATTGTCTTGGAGAAATTCACGAAGATTCGTCCACCAGCGCCAAAGTTATTCCAAATAGAATGTTGCGGATTTCCTATGGAAAGTAGGTCCTAACTATAACTACCTACTAGCGACCGCCAGTAGGTAATATATATATATATAGAAGCACCAATATGGCACCTGGCAGGTTGAGAAAGGCAGCAAGACTGCTGAAACGCGTCCCTGTGGTGTCCGTATGTGGATTGTAATCATACAATAAACAGGAGAATACCCATGATTTCGAGTGCCGGCTCTTCAATTATAGAAGATTGGGGAATATTTTCTTATATATATATATATATATATATATATATATATAGAGAGAGAGAGAGAGAGAGAGAGAGAGGGGAGAGAGAGAGAGATATAGATATATGTCCACTAAACAAGTAAGCACAGTTTTAACAGTTTAATTAAATCCGCCCATCAATCGTTATCCCAGAGGTGGAGACAACTCAAATGTGACTTGTTATTTTTTATGAAAGTCATTTTAAGTCATAAAAGTCCAAATATTTTGATATTGATTTTCATACCTGTTTAAAAACAATTTGTGAGAAACAAACAGCCATGACATGTTTCATGACAACAATCGCTTCTTCAGGGCTTTTGAACATAAAAAACATACAAAAACATCAATTTAAACTTCACGTTCTAACATTTGACAATCCAAGCCTCTACAATCTTGATTTTTTTATTTCCATTATATCAGAATATATATATATATATATATTATGTTAAAATATACATTTATCTGAGATTTCTGCTTTCATCTTTCATTACGTTCCCAGCCACAACATGGGACAACATTTAACATTTAAAATGTAATTTTATTAAGAACAGCTTCACATTTCAACAAAATTCCACCTGTTCAGTCATTCATTCTCATTTTATTATGGGTGGGCGTAACTCCGCTAATTCAGTTTAACGCAATCAGGCAGAATTACCTAGGAATTCCGCTTGAATTATTTGAGAAGAGTAATTCTGCAGTTAGGACTATTTCTTGGTGCATTTCGTGCTAGGTAATACTGATAAATGCAACAGAACAGAAATAGTGAGCGCAAGCAGCTACACACACTCGCTAAATGTGTACTTGGGGGAGGATATTACCCCAACTCACTACCATCATTTACAGATATTTTCTTAGTGCAAAATGCATGCTCGAATCCAAAATAGACTTGAGCATGCATTTTGCACTAAGAAACAGTGCTAAATGCACCTGGGCACAAAACACAGGTTGTACATACCTGCACACAAATTGCGCGTGGCTGCTCGCACTCGCAAAATGTGCTATCGCATTAGGATTTTTTTCCCTAAATCACTCTTAATTATGCAAGAGGGCATAAGCACATAATTATCAGTAATTCTGTATCAAATAGTAATACGGAATTACTGAAATTACTCCAATTACTCTAATAAAATTAAAATTCCACCCAGGCCTACATTTTTTAAAATGTCTCCTTTTGAAGCTTTTAATTTAATCCTAAACCAGACTCATTCCAAGTCGCACTACTTATCTTTATCTCAATTTCTATATTAAAAATTACAAAATACAAAAGATTATCAATATTCAAATTTTCAATCCCTGCATTGCTAGCTATAATTTCAAAGCAAGATGATTGTGTTCTCTTTTTTAATGTCTTTACCAGCTATTCTTATTTGCACTCACCCACATAATTAATCATCCTGTTCATGCTAAAAATGTTACGAAGAAAGAGTCTGTCACAGTCATCAAAATTAATAAATCATAATTTAGAATATCTTTCCATTAATGAAATTCTATCAACAAAATCCCCCAGTCACCTTCTTATTATTGTCATGAGCAAAGGGAAATAATTGTTGCTCCTGCTACTTGGTAAGGGTATCCAAATGTATAAACATCAGGGAAACCGTTAATTGATCATGTTCACAGTAGTATAATTACTACATTTAAGTGTAAAAGATGATGATATTGGTTACAACTTCTGGAAGCATTCATGTATATGCCATCAAATTTACCATGTGATATAATTAGTCTGTAGTCTCAACTAGTCAATATGATGGTTCCCAATCACCCAGTGATTGATCTACGTTTGGTCATGAGCATTCAGTATTTATTACAAAATCCTAGCACCCATGAACCACCTTTGGTTTTTCTTTGTTCGCCCTAAGTTGGCAGTGTATGCTCAGACGTGAGTCCCTTGCTCACTTTGCCACTGGAGTCAAGCAGGCCCGGCTGAAGACGGCTGTAATGCCAGAAACCCAGAAACCGGTCCTGGGAAGCTTGATTCCGGTCCAGGGAAGACATGGCTTGGCAGTTCGGGCTGGACTGTTCCCATGGGGCACAGGGTCAGACTGATTTGCATATGGCCATGTCTGAACTGGGGTGGCGGAGTGACCTAAAGAACGGTGATGGATTAAACCCAGATCAGTTGACTGGGGATGAGTGTTTGTATTGTCAACGCTCCGTCCATCACCACCTTTGGTTTTCCTAATGAAAAAAGTATCATAATCCAGGCAGGCTTTCAAATGTAACACTAATGCATTCTGTACA
Organism: Lissotriton helveticus; assembly: GCF_964261635.1. NCBI lineage: Eukaryota > Metazoa > Chordata > Amphibia > Caudata > Salamandridae > Lissotriton > Lissotriton helveticus. The sequence goes on from NC_136067.1 coordinate 372,642,460, forward strand.
CTGCAGTTCTAAAAAATGTGGCTGCATCCTTAATATTCTAAAATGACAAAAAATAAAGTCAGCGGCCAGCGCGACAGTGGCGTATACGGGTCACCCGTTTGCACCGAGCAGATGTAGTCACACAAGTACAACGCAAGAACACAAGTAACGTTCCTTTATAATCTTGCCTAATACTGATGTGTTGATGAAATTGTATCTTTTATGAACATATTTTATTTGCCGAATAAAGATTATTATTAAGTACAGAAGTACACACAAGTTCAACGCACCATTGAAGACTATCTATTAAACAACAATAACCCCAACACACTATGTCCACACATATTTGCCATCTCGACGGCAGACAATGCTGAGCGCAGGTAGAAAAGGGTAGAGCTTATGCAGAAAATAAGGGAGTTAAAACAGATGCATCAACGCACATGGGCACCTAGAATCTGGCGCCAGCTGACAGCAAAGCGAGCACAATTAGCAGCCATAGACCACTACAGAGCGGAATATGCAGTTTTGTGCCTGCGCCACTCGTTTTATGTTGGGGGAGATAAGAGCGGGTGTCTGTTAGCTCAGAAAAATGCGCAAGACTAGACAACTACAGAGGGTACAGGAGATTCGTGACCAGACACGGAAACTAGTCACAGCCGACTAAGGGGCTCATTAGGATGGCGGACGGACCTGCGTCTGTCCGCCACCCTAGAGGAGGAGGGACCATCCGCAGGGGCAGCGGCGGTCCCTCCAGTGCAATTAGGATGTGACCGCCAGCCTGGCGGTCACATCCTCAATATTTAACATTGCGGCGGGTGCTGCTTGAAGCAGCACCCGCTGCAAGGTTAAATATGCATGCTTAGCATTTGCATGCACAAAGCGGCAGGCACCGCGCGGTGCCTGCCGCTTCGTGCACGCAAATGCAGGGGGGTACCATAGGTACCCCCCATGTGCACCCCCAACCCCCCACTCACACTGGGGGTCCGCAACGGGCCCCCAAAGAATTCACCGTTTGCCTTTCCACGGCGGAGAATCCGCTGCGGAAAGGCACCTGTTTTCCGCCATCCTAATATTGCTGGCGGTGTCTGATAGACACCGCCAGCCATGTTAGAGCTTTTCCGCCGCGGTCGGAAGGGGACCGCGGCGGAAAAGCTGCGGACCGATTTTGAGACCCACCGCCATCCTAATTTGGCGGTGGGTCTTTTGTGCCTCCCCAGCGGTTTTGCCGCATCCTCCGGGCCGGCGGTGGCTTCCGCCGGCCCGGAGGATGCGGGAAAACCGCGATCCTAATCTGCCCCTTAGTAATAGCTGTAACATTTCAGGACTTTTATGCCCAATTCTACACGGGACAGAGGTTGGTGGACACAGACATCAACGCTTACCCCACCGAAGCACGTCTCCCTACACTGACCCCGGAACAAGAGGAGCAATTAGAAGGGGAAATCCGCGTAGAAGAAGTTATAGCAGCCGTATTGCGACTTAAATTAGCCAAAGCCCATGTGCCAAATGGCTGTACAGCGGCCTTTTACAAACAATTCTGTCCCACTCTAGCATCACTGTTAACCAGGCTTTTTAATACCTTTGCGTCCCCAGGGGCGATTCCCAGGTCCATGCTTAAGGCGGCAATAGTGGTCATTCCCAAGCCAGGGAAAGATAAAACCAGCTGTGGTGCTTACCGCCCCATTTCTCTCCTGAACATAGACCTGAAACTATAATCCGGGATCTTGGCACGCAGATTAGCTACTTACATGCCATTGCTAATTGATCCCACCCAGGCGGGATTCATTCCCCCAACGGCAGACTAGCGATAACACCAAGAGGGTCTTGCATCTTATAGAGAAGGCATCACAAATTCCTGGGAACTTCATGCTCCTTACCATCGATGCAGAAAAGGCCTTTGGCAGGGTCTATTGGTCCTATTTGGAGAAGGCATTGATCCATGTCGGCCTGGGAGAGAAACTGAGGACACACATTTTAAACTGCTATTGGCTACGGCCTCAGTTAGAATTTACGGAGATACCTTGGCGCCATTTCCTATAAGTAGAGGTACTAAGCAGGGGTGCCCCTGTCACCCTTGCTCTTTGCGCTATAAATGGAACCAATGGCGCAGAGTGTTAGAGAACACCCGCATATCATGGGCATCCGACTCGGGGGTGATGTGCAACCCATCAGTCTATATGCGAACGCTGTCCTAGTAACTTTAGCGGACCCAGCTGTGGCTCTAGGAGCTTTTCTGATGGAGCTTGAATCCATCACGAGGGCTTCCAGATTTAAGGTCAATATCGAGAAATCCATTGCCCTCAACCTTTCCCTGTCACCACAGGTGCAGCCTTGCCTCCAACAACAGCATCCAATACAATGGTCAGGGGACTCGGTCCCATACTTGGGAATGCAATTTGGTACCCACTCTGCCAAGCATGGCCTCAGTTATTTAAGCTAAACTACACAATCAAATCCGCTCAGACTTGCAGCGGTGGAAGCACTACCCCATTTCCTGGTTAGAAAGGATTGCGGCTGTCAAAATTAATATCTTACCTAAAATCTTATACCTCTTCCAGATGCTTCCCCTATGACCCCCGACAGGTTGGCTAACTCGAGTACAGTCTGAACTCTCCCTCTTCATATCGCAGGGTCATAAACCCTGAATGAAGAGGCTCATTATCCCTCTCCCACCTGATGAAGGTGGCCTGGGATTCCCGACATCCGACTCTGCTACAAGGCCACGCAGCTACAGCATCTAGTCTAATGGAATCACACTGAATCAGAGAAGCACTGGTTATTCCAGGACCGGGCTGTGGGAGGCACGTCACTCAGGATGATCCCCTTTTTAAAGAAGCCACTTAGCCCACCTAACCTTGACTTATTGTTTATTACTGAAACTTGGGGTGATGACTCGTCTGGCCCTGACTTTAAAGCAGCCCTTCCTGAAAACTATTGTGTTCACAGACTGGATAGAACCAAAAAAAAGGGTGGTGGTATAGCCATCATCTACAGAAACCTCAATACAGTCAAAATTACAGACCTCAACTACAAAGATTGTGAAGCATTTTCCTTCTCTATTAGCCTTTCAGGCAATCAATCTTTTACAGGCACCTTACTCTACCGCCCTCCAGGTCCTAGACCTAGCTTCTTTAACTGTCTCAACAATCTAATTGAAGTTACAGCTGGAGCTCCTCAATATACCATTTTAGGAGATTTTAATTTTCATTTAGAATCCCTAAGTGACAATAACATGAATGCCCTTATTAGTGATCTCTTGACAGTAGGACTTCATCAAATTGTCAATCATCCTACACATATAGCAGGTCACACCCTTGATGGGATATTTACCAACAATCCCGACATTTTAATTTTCCCTCCCATTCCCCTTATTTGGACAGATCATTTAGCAGTCTGTTTTTCTATTAAAATTAAATCCTTGCCACCTCAATGTGGACCATCTTCCCCTTTTACAACACGAGACTGGAAAAACATTGATACTGATCAGCTTACATCTATGCTGACAGAGGGCATTAATACTATGGAACAGGATCCATCATTGGCCTCCAGCAATTACCTTGACATTTTGGACATAGCATGTTCCAAACTGGCACCTTTCAAAATCTCTCAACGCAACAGAAAATCCCCTTCTGCCCCTTGGTTCACTGAGTCCCTACGTCTACAAAGACAACATTGTAGGAATTTGGAGAGGCATTGGCGCAGGCATTATAACCCTATAGATAAGATCTCATATAAAGGCGCCTTATCTATATATAAAAATCTCATTACCTCGGAAAAGACGGTTTACTATACTTCTCAAATCAACCAAGCCCAAAACTCCGCAAGAAAATTATTTCAAGTGGTCAATCATCTCTCGAACTCCTCTGTTCCCCCTCCTGACACGTCTCAGGTCCTTTGCAACACTCTTGCAGATTTTTTTATGGACAAAGTTACAACTATCTTTTCAGCCTTTCTTCACAAGTCCTCTTCGACCAGTATATCTAAACAATCGTTAGCTATTAAAGTTCCATCCTTCTGTAATTTCACTTCCGTTGCGGAGGAACAAGTCTCCCACCTAATCTCCAGTACTAAATCAGGATCACCCCTGGACCCATGTCCACCTTCTATTCTTAATCAAATCCCGGAGGCCATTTCCCCCGCTTTAACCAACATTTGCAATACCATGTTTACTACTGGCTCTTATCCCACTGTTTGGAAAAAGGCTATCATTAAGCCACTTTAAAAAAAAACACTCTCGACCCCTCCTCCCCATCCAGCTATAGACCTATTGCATGTCTTCCCTTCCCTGCAAAGATATTCGAAAAGGTCATGAATATACAACTCTTCAAATTCATTGACGAAAACAATCTGCTGGACGATACCCAATTCGGATTTAGACAGGGACATGGAACTGAAACAGCCTTAATAAAAGCAGCTTATGAAATTAGGATGACATTGGACAAAGGTGGTGCTGCAATTTTAATATTGCTCGATCTATCTGCAGCTTTCGACATGGTCGATCATGCTATATTGATCGACCGTGTCTCAACAATCGGCATTCAGAATAAGGCCAAAGAACTTCTTGCCTCCTTTTTGGCAAATCGATCACAGGCCGTAAAACTAGGCTCTTTTACATCTAACACATTTTCCCTTCCATGCGGAGTGCCACAGGGTTCCTCGCTAAGTCTGACCTTTTTTTAATATCTATGTTTCGGACTTGGCGAGGGTAATCAAATCCTACGGCATTCATCTTACCACCTATGCCGATGACACCCAACTGGTCCTATCTGTTCACAATGATGGACCTACAGTTGCGGCAAATTTTCAGGAGGGAATGCTCGCTATCAGTTCCTGGATGTCATTAAACTGTCTTAAACTGAACTCTGAAAAGACAGAGGTCATGACATTCGGGAAACTGGAACCTGTATGGTCTCCCCTGTGGTGGCCTGATGAGATGGGACCACCACCAGAACCTGTTACTAAGGTTCGGAACCTTGGAGTGATCTTCGACGATAGATTGCTTTTCAACCACCACGTCAACTCGGTAGTTTCTACCTCCTTCTTCACATTGAAGAAGATCAAGAAGCTCCTCCCATATCTTCCTACCTCATCTGGTAAAACTTTGATAACTACCCTCGTCTTTGCCAGAACCGATTACTGCAATGCCCTTCTCCTCAATGCACAAGAAAACGTCCTTAAAAAGCTCCAATTAGTACAAAACACCTAAGCCAGAATTTTACTGGGCATCCCTAAGTTCACTTCCATCACCCCGTACCTTCGACAGCTTCATTGGCTTCCTGTTAAAAGCCGCACAAAATTTAAGGCACTGTGCATTGCATACAAATCTATTAACAACTCAGGACCGCAGTTTCTCAAAGACGCCCTTCATCCTCTTGAAAACCACAGAACTCTTCGTTCATCTTCGGCAAAATTGCTCTATGTCCAACGCACAAGGAAAGCCAACTGGGGTGACAGATGTTTTGTGATTTCCACATCCAGACTATGGAATTCACTCCCTCTCACCATCAAAACAGCCCCAACTCTCCTTAGTTTTAGGAAAAGATTAAAAACTTGGCTGTTCCCACATTAAAATCTGCCATAGCCATCATCTGTTCAGTTAAGCGCCGAGACACCCCTGGGTAGTTGCGCGCTCTAAAAATTGCCAAAACATAAACATAATCTATACGCTTTCTCACATTACAAGAACCCTACTCACAACATGGGACCAGACGAATAGGAGACATGAGCTGGCTACCTTCCCCTCGCCTCTCACCCCACTCTTCGACAATCCAGAATTTAGTCCAGAGATGGGGAGGCTACTTTCACAAACTGACGGGGTACAAATTGCCATGACTTGGGGCACCTGTTTGATGTACAGGGGGTAATATCTTTTCCACAGATTAGAGCTGACTATGGGCTCCCCGACACCAAAAGGCTGCATTATTTACAACTCCGACACTGGGCAGTCCAATTCGACATCAGGTCGCATGCGCAGAGACACCTTACCCCTTATGAACATTGGCTTATCTCATGATCATCAGATAAGAAATCTTTCTCTGACCTCTATAAGATGCTGCTCACTCAATACACGCACACATACAATGCTAGCCGCGCGAGCTGGGAGAGTGACTTTGGGCGAGAACTTAGTAGTGAAGAATGGGAGGGTATTTATTACAGGGCGCAACATATGGCAAGCAACATGGGTCTCACATTAGACATTAACTAAGATAGCCACTTATTGGTACTACATCCAGAGCGCATCCATTGAAACGACCCTGCACAAAGCCCAGAGTGTTGGAGGGGATGCAGGGAAATATTTATGTTGGTCCATCTCCTATGGGAATGCGAGCATATACAACAATATTTGTCTCAGATTCTAGATGAAGTTGATGAACATCTTGACACAGACCTACCCAGACTTCCAGAGTATGTTCTTCTGGGAATCTCAAACCCACTGACATATCCCCACAAGTCGAGATGAGGACGGCAGATAGCCATAGCTTTAGGAATGGGTACTAAATATATCTTATTGCACAGGAGGACCTCTCGAATCCCCTCCCACACGGGTTGGTTCCAGTGTCTGTGGCACGTTCTGGGGATGGAGAAGATATCGCTCACCTTGGCAGGGAACGGTTCGACCTTTGGGGATCTCTGGCAGCCATTCCTCACTCTACTTGACCAACAGTTCTGTGAACTTGCATGCCCTAGGTATCTATGGCTCCTATTTCTTACCACACCTGACACGACTACTCAACAAGACACGAAACAACAGTGATAAGCTCCGCACCCAAACATGCTCCCTAACTAGTAGTGGACAGGGGAGAGGGGCAGTTTTATCATTTCCTTTATTGTCTGTATCCTCAGTTTGCTTTTCGAGACCAACAGCCAACCCGGGCTCTGTGTAGGACACAAATTGATGTTCTACACTGCAAACTGCCTTGCTTGTTGTTAAACTAATAAAGAGGTTTAAACCTAAATGTAGTGTACCGCCATTTTCAAATCTTGTCCCTGACCTGCTAGTCCCTGAAGAGCCGCGGATCTATACGGAGTGGCATTGTATTCGTTCTGGTGGACCCCTGCAATCATACCTCAATGGGGAATTGTCATACATAACTCTTGCCCTTTGTGTTGCCACCAAAAGCTGTGCCCTTTGTGTTGCCCCCAAAAGCTGCCTGCATCCATAGATTGCATCAATAAGTAGTACACTGAGGAGTATCCCCGTGTGGTGCAGAATAGAAGGTGTATTGCCTAGTCGTGGGATTGTGCTTGCGGCAGAGATCAACTGGCCTTAATGCTTCCATAAATGTCTTCAGGGCATTTGCCCCTACCTCCCTTTCTGAGCTCAACACCCTGTCTGTTTCTGGTTCCATAACAGCATTCAAATCCCCACACAATACTAGTACTCCAAGCGGGAGCTCCAGAAGCAGTGTACTAAATTGGGGTAGGGTGTAGGTGTGCATCCCTGACAGTACATATACTGAGTACCAATTGAGATCCTGAGAGCCACATATCTGCCCATCCAATCATGCCATACTCTTTAGGCAAGAGGGAGGGTTGTTCTGGCCAATATCCCCACTCCCTGTGATCCTGTGGTGAACCCCAATTTGCCAGTAATTTGTACCCGAACCTATTTAATGCTTGACAGGTGTTGCCTTTCAAGTGTGTCTCCTACAACAGAACTATTTCTGGTGCATGTCGTCTGAGATATTGCATCACCATTATTCGTTTAATTTTATTGCCTAGTCTATTTACATTCCAAGTCATGATTCTCAAATCTCGACCCCTAGGGGTGAGCACAGGGAGTGGCGACAGAGGGTGTGTGTCAGAGATCAGTGAGTTCATTGGGCTCTGCTATGAAAAAAAACTGTTTGGACTTCAGTTACCCTATCAGTATTGAATTAAGGTGTTGCCTTGGCCTCTCCCACCACCCTGTCCCATTTTCCAATGTGTGCCATGCAGAAACAGATATACAAAAGAACAAGCCACCTAAAATGTGACCTTCAAACTCCAAAACATATAACTTCCCCCTCCCTGCTACCCTGAACAGTGAGCACGATCCTCCCACCCCCCAATTTGCAGAGCGCCTTTCACCTCAAAACAAAACTACAAAACATCGGGTGGATTTAGGCCATATGTGGGTGTGCCTATCCAGCAAGAGGTAAGGAACATCAAGAGGAAAAGGAACAATTAATCCATATTCTTATCTGTGTGTTCAGAGTCAGCCTGAAGTTCCGCCTCCAGGTACAGAGACTTTTCTCATTATTCTCAGGACTATGTGAGTCACTTCCTGGCGCCATCCTGTCTAGTGGTGTTCCAGATGCCCTCTTCAGTCCTCTTGGGCTTTTGGGGAGCTGTTTCAATGAAAGGGCCCCCAGTCACTGCCAATTGTCGCATCCATTGCATTTCCTGCTTCAGTGTCACTGCCTCTGTTTGTGTTCCATTGCCTTCCCACCGTCCTCTAGCCGTCCAGCCATTTCCAGGCTACTTCCGGGGTAGAGAACACCCACACCTTACTGTCTGCTGTTATCCTGAGTGTTGACAGAAAAAACATGGAGTACTTCATCTCCCTTGCCTAGCGGGCCTTTTTCACTTCAAGGAAGGTTTGACGTGCTTGTTGCACCTTTATGATAAAGTCTGGATAGAAGATGATAACATTATTGTCACCTTTGAGTGGTGGGGCACTTCAGGCGGCCAGAAGAATCACATCCCTGTCACGATAGTTGCAAATTCAGGCTAAGATAGGGCGTGGTGGGACCCCTGGCCTTGGTCAGGTAACCGGGACTGGTTGGGCCCTCTCCAAGGAGAAATATTTGGACAGTCCCCTGGGCTGGAGCGACTTCAGTATGAGATTGTCCACATAACGATCCACCAATGGCCCCTCCGCCCTCTCCGGGACTCTAATTATGCGTATATTGTTTTGGCAGGAATGGATTTCCTGATCTTCCAGCTTAGCCTCTAGTGCCCTGATTGTAATAGTGAGATCTTGGTCTTTTTTCTGGAGAGCCTTCATGTAAACCACAAGGCTATTCTTGTCCTCCTCCACTTCCATCACCCGGGTGCCCATGTTTCGCAGATCGGCTCTTAGCAGCGAAACCTGTATTGTCTCTGTGTCAATCGTCCCAGCCACATCCAACCAAACCCCCTGCAGGGCTGGCATTACATCTTGCAATGTGGGCTTTGCAGTAACCCTGGGCCGGATTCGCAGAGGTGCACTATGCGGAGCTATGCGAAGTGAAAAAAAAACTCTGTCGTACAACGCGGGGCTCCGCAAGCGGTGGAGTATGGTAGAAAAATAGAGTTTGCGGTGATTGCACAGTGCCGGATGCTTGTCTGCACTGTGCAATCATTCCGAACAGCACCCTGCACAGTGCAAGCTTACCTTTCTGCCGCTCAAGTAGATTTTTGCTCGAGCAGCAGCTGTCTCAACGCGAACAGGCAGTTTCTCAACATCTCGCAATGAGAAACCTGACCCCCCCGCTCGCGCTCTCCAACTTGATGTTGCCGATCGCGAACGAAGAAAAATCTCACAGGGAGGTGGATTTTCCTCGCTCGCGCTCGCTAACTTGACTTTGAAGAACGCGAGAGAGATAAAAAATCTCTGCTCCTCTGCGCAAAGCTGAGTTTTTCTTAGTTCCGCGAGCTCCGCGTAACATGGAGTGCGTGAAACTCTGCAAACTCCGCGGAGCATAGTTCACCACCCAGGTTTACTCTGCAGCAGTGGGGGGACAGTGATCCGGGATCCAATCTGCCTCCGTTAAGGGTCACACAACCGATTCCCTGGGCAATGCATATTTGTCCAATTTTGTTTTGTTGGATATTCTGTGGCCCCTTGCTGCTTGTCATGACTTGGCCGCCCCGATCTTGCAAGGTCTAGCATCACCAGTCCAGGAGCACTCTTCAGGGGGAGATCAGAAGGCCCCGTGAGCAATAGTCACCGCAGCCTTCCCAGGTAGCTCCTCTTCTCCTGGCGGCCTGTCGGAGTTCTTGCTCCAGGGCTCCCGAACCACCCCCACTCGATCTCTTCAGCTGCTACCTAGTCCGGCAACCAGCAATTTCACCTTGCTGCTCTCCACCCAACTCAGGCCTCTCCCATCACCTGGTTACAGCCCAGCCTCTCTCTGCAATGTAGTTGACTCGGTTTAGCACCAGGTTGACATGCCCAGTTTTCCTGGTGTTCTTCAAGACTGCCCCCCTTTGCTGTGATTGTTTGTTTGCCTGGGGACTGCCCCCATATGATTCAAGAGGGAGGGAGTCCTGTCCCCCCCGGGTCAGGAGAGGCACAGTGTGATCACTGTGACCAGCTGGGTATGGAGCACTGCTCCCACAGGGCGCATTCTGGTGTCTCCTGCACACTGCCCTGGATCCATTCTTTGTATTTCTTGCGCTAACAGGCCACTGATATTCAGTCTTGAGTGCCACCTGGTGTTGGGACCTTGTCTCTGCCCTCCTCTTTGATCGAATGTTGTCGGGCCGGTTACACCCCCATATCGTTGGGGTCCTCCGAGGCATTCCGCAGCTCTAGCAGGGCCAGCCCCACCCCTCGACATCTGGATTATGGCCCAGAGCCTCGTCACGCCGGCTCTGGCTTCTGGGCCTGCACACACTGCTCCTGTCGATCTGCCATTTTGGCCGAATTTCAGCCCTCGGTGGTATCACTGGCCGCAGAGCATTATGTGGTTTTATCTCCACGTTGCCTAGTACCGCTTTGGATATTTGCCGGATTTATGGGGGAATAGTGAGATCAACCCTAGGTCCATTAGGCTTGAGGCAATGTATTGCATGAGGTTCCATCTTTTGGGATTGCCAGAGAAGAGTGGCTATTGTGCCCTGTTTAAAGGTAAGGAGCCAGAGATGGTGTAATGGGACTTGTAGGTTTCTTTGGAGAGCAGACCTCTGGGGGGGTAGGGTGTGTGGACTTTTTGTTGGGCTCTTTCCTGAATGGTGGTGTTTTAACCAGAGATGCTTCCATTTGGGGTTCTATTTGAGCTTCTAGTTTGGATAGAAATTCATCTGAAAAGTTCCCAAGATCTTGGTTGGATATGCTATACCTCCTGAGTTTCTTAGCAGGTGACTGAAGGATGGCTGACTCAGGGCTGGTTATTCTCTATGCTTGCAAATTAAATTCTGGGGTGGAAGGCAGGGAGAGGTTTTTTTTGCTATTTGCATGGACTTGCGCAATTGTTATGACTGCTCCTGACCGTTTCTCACTAGAGTGAGTGTCACACCAAGTTTTTTCCCAGGAGCCCCCTGAGCCATGTTGATGTGTGCTCATTTCATTCAGGTTGTTGTGCCTCGTTGTCACTAGGGCAGCTGAGTTTGGGATGATCTGTAAGCTGGCATGCTGATTTGAAAAGGAAAGGGTGTCTTTAAGCTGCAACTCCTGTTGTATCCCTTGGCAAGAGATTGACCGCCTAAGGGCCATATGTACAAGGAGTGGCGATTACTACCGCTAACCCTAGTTAGCGGCAGTTTTCTTGCCACTGTGTACCACTGAAAACTATTGCCATGTTAACGGTGTATTCACAAGCCATCGCTACATGGCAATAGTTTCTCATTGCAGTGAAAATTGTCAACGTTAACAACAGCGTTGCGGCGATAAAAATATTGCCGCTAATGTGAAAAAAAGTGGTGGCAGGGCAGTCAGCGGGCAGGAACTGCACGCTAATTAGCATAACGTCACTTTTTCACATTAGGTGGGAAAAACGACTACAATGGCAGTCCATCGCAGCCAAGGTGAATGCTGTTGGAGAGGCGAGAAGGACAGTGAATGACTGCAAGAAGCGCTGGCCTGATGCTAAGCGGAAGACCAAGGAGAAACTGTTGGCCAATTGCAAGGCAGCACTGCAGACCGTAGGTGGGAGTCTAGCTCAACAGGAGGAGCTGGATGTGTTGGAGGAACAGGTGTCTGCAGTCATCAGCGAGGAGTCGGTGATTTGAGACCAGGGACAGGATACTGCTGAACATGACCACTTAATTCAGCAACAAGGTGAGTAACAACCAGGGACTGGGGGGACGGTGCTGGATGGACCCAATGTCACTCATGCACTATTAAATATCTCTCAGTGCACACCCACAATGACTGCAGATCTTGTCCCAGATACCCTTGTCCCTGGAGCCATAGACACATATCATCCTAGTCAATGAATATATTGCAAGCAACATATTGGTGGGCTCACAGACTTGAAAGGCTGCACAGAAAATTGAATTCTAAATATAGTCAAAGATTTATATCAGACCACAAAATAAGGGCAACATGGAAGAGCCAAGGGGCACATTGATTGGAGATGTAACAGGGTGTCAAAATGCCCCCCTTGCCTCAACACCACGCATATACAATTTGTCTGCACAGGGCTGCATCTCTTTGCCAACAAAATGAGGATGCACAGTGAAGGTGACTGATTATGTGCATAAGTGAACATGCCACCACTAATGTCAGCACACATGCACCATTGTGCAAGGGTGTCTGAGTTGTGTGCAAGCATGTGTATGTGCAGTAAGGTCCCAATTCATGCACATGTACAATCTTCAAATCAACTCAGACACCCTTTCACAATGGTGCATGTGCATGCCACATTGTTTCTTCTTTCCCTGGTAGCCTATGCAAGGCTTTGTTTTGTGCCCTGGTAATTGGTGTAGTTCCGTACTACTGTTTGCTTACTGTGACTTTGCAATGTCCCCCAAAGTCCTATCTCGCTGGCCCCCTTGACCCTCTATGCTCCACAGGACTGTTTCTATGTTTAGCATCGCTTTGTCTTTGTTCCTGCACTGACGTAACTGAAGTAACTCTGCCCTCACGTGGAGCCAGCCAGGGCGATCCCAAAGCGCAAATCTCAGGTAGTAGTGGAAGGATACACAGGCTTAGAAATGTTACCCGAATTCCCAAGCGCTAAGTGAGTTGCAAAATTGCAGTCAAATGAAAGCCTAGAAAAATATATATCTACAACCACATTTCCATGCATGTATGAGACCTGCAACATGACTGATGCCCGGTGGAGTTGCCAAGACATCTATAGAGGAGATCGGCTCTGGTTTACCCCCTGGGACATCACCTACCCAGCCGGACATTGGACACAGTATCTGCGATCTCCTGCCCTCCTTATTCCTGTCGCTGCCTCCCATCACAGTGGCTCTCCCATTGCTGGTCTGCCTGGCCCGAGCTGGATTCCTTATCCCTTTTTCCCCCCTTACCTTCTATGCCCCTAGGATATGTGTCTCTGTTATGTAATACCCTATTTACTCATATGACCGTGTAAGATTGTTTTTTCTATGTGTTGGTGCTATTCTATGCTGTAGTAACATCTGTGTAACATGCCCTTGTAACTGATGTAATTTATAACTTGTTTCTCACTTATCCTCATAACCGTCTGTTCGTACCGCGGTGCCTGAGCATCCTTGGCCTATGGCGACCCTTGACCCTGTCACCAGGTAGGACGCCACCCTTGCCGCCACACGGTCCTCCCTGTGCTGTGTGCATCCCCGCTCTTGGTGCCACCTCGCTCCACCGCCTGATTGCGTGAGTCCCCTGCCCTTAGGTCTTGTCCCCGTCACTGCTGCCTTTGTGACTGTGACTGTTTTGCTGTATCTGCTGTATTCTCCTCTGCATATCCCTGTGTCTTCTGCCCTTTGTGTCCCCTGGCTCCCCTTTACCTTCTTTACATTTTGTGCCCCTTTCCTGCATATTACCTTGTTGTTTTCCCCGTCCTAGCCCTCTGTTTCTTTCCCGCTACTGCTCCCTGCGGCCCGCCCCCCCGCCGTTCCCATTCGCCACCCCGCTCCCGCCTCCCAGCTGCTCCTCATATGGAGGCCGTGCGTTGGTAGAGGGAGCGACCCTTGACTCTGTCATCAGGTAGCTCGCCCCCTTTCCGCCACACGGTCCTCCCTGGGCTGTGTGCATCCCCGCTCTTGGTGCCACCTCGCTCCGCCGCCTGATTGCGTGAGTCCCCTGCCCTGCTGCCTTTGTGACTGTGACTGTTTTGCTGTATCTTCTGTATTCTCCTCTGCATATCCCTGTGTCTCCCACAGCCCCTCATATGGAGGCCTCGCAACAACTGTGCAGCGGACGCGCCACTGGCGCAACGAAGGAGCGCCTACGGCAAGCCCGTCTGCGCCCGTCTGCGTCTGGACCGCGCCCAGCGCCAGGACCCCTGGCCCCCGCCGCACCCAGAGCACCCAACTGAGATACAACTCCGCCGCCCTCAACGCACTCAACACCGGACGCAATCCCGCCTGCTACCGAGCCACCCCGAAGCGAACCCGCGGACCCTTTACCTGCCAAGCCTGCAAATACACCTGCCTCCGATCCTGCAGACCACCTACCGGACCCCGCAGCAACAACAACCACCGCTAATGTGCATCCGCCTCAACACACGCTCCGTTCACAAGCACGCCATCGAACTATGGGACCTCCTCGATACAACAGCACCGGACGTCGTCTTCCTCACGGAAACCTGGATGAACGCCTCCTCGGCCCCCAACATCGCCATAGCCATCCTGGACGGCTACAAGATCACCCGGAAGGACCGCGTTAACCAAACCGGAGGAGGAATCGCCATCGTCCACAGAAACACCATCAACATCACGACCATCACCGAAGACACACTCCCCGTATGCCGAACACATACACTTCCAGATTCACACCGACCCCAAAACCACCCTTAGAGGAACGCTCATCTACAGACCCCCGGGCCCACACACACAATTCAGCGAAACCATCGCCGACTTCATCAGCCCGCATGCCCTAGCCTCACCAGAATACATCCTCCTTGGGGACCTGAAGTTCCACCTGGAGAAAAACAGCGACAACAACACCACCACCCTAATCGACAAACTCGCCAACCTCGGACTCAAGCAACTGGTGAACCACCCCACCCACATCGCTGGTCACACGCTCGACCCCATCTTCTCCGCCAGCAACCACGTCTCCTTCAGCCACTCCTTCGGACTACACTGGACCGACGACAGATGCATCCACTTCACCTTCAAAAAGACTACATCCCTCTACCGCACGCAACAAATCCCCCGCAGATGCTGGAGCAAAATCACCACAGACCAGCTCCTCTCATCGCTGAGCCAGAACCCGCCAGCCCACACCGCTGACACCAACGACACAGCCTACAACCTCCCACAGTGGATCACCAACTGCGCCGACGACCTCGCACCACTGAAGAACCCCCCAGGCATGTCCGCCAACAGGAAAAACTCATGGTTCACAGACGCCCTCAAAGAATCAAAGAAATCCTGTCGAACCCTCGAAAAAACCTGGCGCCACGAACGAACTACAAGAAACATGACAGCCCTCAAAATCGCCACCCGCGAACACCACCAGCTGATCCGCACCACCAAAAGGACATTATTCAAAGAGCGATTAGACAACAACACCCACAACAGCAAGGAACTCTTCAACATTGTCAAGGAGCTCTCCAATCCCAACGCCAGCAACAACGACATTACACCGTCACAAGAACTCTGCAACTCCCTTGCCACGTTCTTCCACCCTAAGATCGCAGATATACACGACAGCTTCGGACCCCAGACTCCGCCTCCAGTCACCAAACCGATGACCCCTACCACCACCCTCAGAGCCTGGACCCCCATCTGCACTGAAGACACCACCAACGTCATGAACTCTATCCACTCCGGCTCTCCCTTGGACCCATGCCCCCATCATATCTTCAACAAAGCCGACACCATCATCACACCCCATCTCCGGAACGTCAGCCACCTTCCCTGAGAGCTGGAAGCACGCAGAAATTAACGCCCTACTGAAGAAACCCACAGTGGACCCCAAAGACCTCAAGAACTTCCACCCCATCTCCCAGCCAAAGTCATCGAAAAGACCATCAATAAAGAGCTGACTGCTTTCCTCGAGGCAAACAACTCGCTCGACCCATCCCAGTCCGGGTTTCGAGCCAACCACAGCACCGAGACTGCCCTCATCGCAGCCACCGACGACATCAGGACCCTGATGGACAACGGAGAAATAACCGCCCTCATCCTCCTGGACCTCTCCGCAGCCTTTGATACCGTGTGCCATCGCACTGTAATAACCCGCCTCTTCAACACTGGGATCCAAGGAAAGGCCCTGGACTGGATCACCTCGCTCCTCTCGGACAGAACCCAGAGAGTCCGCCTCCCTCCCTTCCGCTCAGAAGCCACCGAGATCATCTGCGGCGTACCCCAAGGCTCCTCGCTCAGCCCGACCCTCTTTAATATCTACATGAGCCCCCTCGCCGCCATCGCACGCAAACACAACATCAACATCATCTCCTACGCCAACGACACCCAGCTGATACTCTCCCTCACCAAAGACCCAGCCACCACCAGGACCAACCTGCAGGAAGGAATGAAAGACGTCGCAGAATGGATGAATCTCAGAAAAGACGGAGGTCCTCATCCTCGGACATTCCCCATCCACCTGGGATGACTCCTGGTGGCCCTCAGCACTGGGCTCCGCGCCAACACCCTCGGACCACGCACGCAACCTGGGATTCATCCTGGAATCCTCCCACACGATGTCCAGGCAGGTCAACGCCGTCTCATCATCATGTTTCAACACCCTGCACATGCTCCGAAAGATCTTCCGGTGGATCCCCACCGAAACCAGAAAGACGGTCACCCAGGCCCTCGTAACCAGCCGACTAGACTACGGAAACGTATACGCCGGAACCACCGCCGGACTTCGGAAACGACTACAACGCATACAGAACACCTCTGCGAGACTCATCCTCGACATCCCTCGCCACAGCTACACATCCGCCCACCTGAGAAACCTGCACTGGCTCCCCGTCAAGAAGAGGATCACATTCAGGTTCCTCACTCACGCACACAAAGCGCTCCTCGATATGGGCCCGAATACCTCAACAACTGCCTCTCGTTCTACACTCCAACCCGCCAGCTCCGCTCCACCAGCCTCGCCCTCGCCACCGTCCCACGGATTCGCAGAACCACCGCCGGAGGAAGATCGTTCTCCTACCTGGCAGCCAAAACATGGAACTCCCTCCCCGCACACCTACGAATGACCCAGGACCATCTCACCTTCAGGAAACACCTCAAGACCTGGCTTTTCGAGCAGCAGCAGCACCCCCCCCGTCAGCGCCTTGAGACCCTTACGGGTGAGTAGCGCGCTCTATAAATGTTTTGATTGATTGATTGATGCCCGGTGGAGCCGCCCTAAGCAGCTATAGAGGAGTTCGCTCTGGTTCACCTCGCGGCTGTCATCTACCCAGCCAGACATCGGATATTGTTTTCCTCGTCTCCCCATTGTGTTTCTTTTCCCTCCCCTGCCTCCTCCCTCTGTGACTCTCTGTCTGCCTCACCTTTTTCAGCCTGACTTTTCTGTGTCCGCTGAAGTATTTTCCCTCTTGCCGGTTTTTTTCGAATGCTATGCTATGCTTTTGTTACTCATGTAACTACGTTATACCCTTTCTATGTCATGTGACGCTCTAGCAACTGATGTAACTATGTAACGATGTTCTGAAACCGATGTCCTACCTCATGCAAAGCGCTCTGATACCTCCGGGTCTATCTAGCGCTATATAAAACTTTTCAAATAAATAAATACATCTCAAGTCAAGGTGACCCTTTGCTTGTTCATGAGATGCAGCCCTGTGTACACCAACTAAGAAAGCATGTAGTGAGTCTGCATACCATGAACACATGCATTGTCCCAACATAGGGATCAGGCAGCCTACTGTCTAAAAAGTGCATATCCCACAATGCACACATGCAGCTCAGTTGACTCAAAATGTGATGTCATACCATAAGCAGGGGGGAAATGTCGTCAACAGTTCAGTGCATGGACTACGCATATCAGGAATGTGTCACCATAATGTTTTACTACATGTCTTGTCTGTGTACCATAAATGACAAGTCAAGTATGACACCAAGCA
Source organism: Lissotriton helveticus (assembly GCF_964261635.1). Classification (NCBI taxonomy): domain Eukaryota; kingdom Metazoa; phylum Chordata; class Amphibia; order Caudata; family Salamandridae; genus Lissotriton; species Lissotriton helveticus. Next base: position 372,660,306 of record NC_136067.1, read on the forward strand.
AGAATAGCAATTTAGCACCAAAGAATGTGAAATAGCTAAAAGGCACCATCACCCTTTAGGTCAAAATGCACTCCTGTACTCTAAAGTGTACACATGTGCAATACAGAAAACAGTATTCCAAACCAGTCCTGGTGTGAGTTGTCCATTACACCTTGATGTGCATGTAAACAAGTATTTTGGGATAGTCAACTGTGTCAGTGAACACATATGCAGTCATGTCTGTTATCATCCGCACACAAACCACGGCATCCAATAATCAGGAACAGCACTGCATGTATCATCCATGTGACCATCTGCGAGGCATTTTGACAAACACACATCACCCTGTCAGTCGCACCTGATGTGATGTTGGTGGGGGTGATAGGGCCTGATCACCACTAAAAAGGCCTTTGGAAATCCAGTCATTAAATCTAGTCACTCTTACACACTACAAGTGGTGTCAACCTTGAGGGTAATGGGTGTTGTTACTGTCTGTTCAGTGCGAAAGTACCCCTTTTTTCTGCACCAGGCGAGGCGTCGTGAGACAGAAGTCTGTCATCATCCTAACCGCTAAAAACTTCTACTCTAATAAGAACACGCTTATCTATCAGAAGTTTTTAGAAGAATTTGGAAATAATAGAACATGAAAATGCTGCTTCATTCATCTATCTGCTCATGAAATTGAACAGACAGGATTGATTAAATCCCATTTTTAAAAAAAAAGAATTACTGTTACCCAAAGAGACGATTTTATCTTGCACACGACGTCCCATGCTGGCGCTTTTAGTTGGCTAAACATCTATGACGCTAAAGATCTATAACGCTAAGGATCCATAACGCTGACATAATAACCAAAGAAGAATACTTGTTTTTAAAGAGCATAGTATGTTTTAATTGTCCGAACAGAAGAGTGGGATGTATGCAGTGAAACCGCTAAACCCAGGTTTCACATACCAATTTCGATTGCAAAGGTAAAGAAAGGTGCCTCACTCTTCGCCCTCATCGTTCTGAAATTTTTAAAAAAGCGGAAAAAGAAAGTCTAGAAAATTGGCTGTATAAATAATTTCCTGATGAAGACACAACTACGTGTCGAAACGCGTTGAAATAAACAGCCCCCCAACAATATCTGGGAAGACCTTATCCGTAAACCTGCACATTAACCAGTACATATATTGTTTTTAAGAAATTTATTAATGAAAATATTGTATTAAGTGTATTGAATATATCTGTTCTGTTATATGTTATTGATCAATTGTTTTATCATTAGAATTAAATTCTTAAATATCAGAAAAAAACTCTTTTTGTGTGTTCACCCCTTTTTTAAGTTTGCTGTTGAAATAGCCTTGGTTGTCCTTACAATTGTAGGCCTGGGTATATACTTTCGCACTGAACAATTTCCCTGTCCCAGGATTTTTATCCTTTCCAGGGGGTCCCTGATATATTACACAAGTTACTGTCTGTTCAGCCTGCATCGACAATAGAAAGTCACGCTGCACTATACTCACAACGGTTAAGCCAACAGGAGGGCAGTAAGCAATGCATGCAAGGAAATAACTGACCAATGACATGCATACAAGAGAAATCACAATAGCCAAAGCTATTTGGATGTACATGTGTACTGCATTGTTCAGCACACAGAGAAACATCAATTACTCCATCATTGCCAATGTGCCTGAAGGGCTCCCTCCCCACACATAAACATTCTTGCCTCAAACCCATGCACATGTGCACTACCCAGAAAGTTGCCTGTCTGTGTACCACACTTACAAGACAAGTGACAGTGCATGATGAAATGCATGCTTGCACCATAACCATGTTAACATGGTGCAGGCCACGGTCACTGAAGTGGCTGAGTATGGAGTTCATCCTTGAAGGAGCAGGTCACACTCTGTAGCTTCTTCATGTTCATGCAATCTCTGATGTAATAAAGACATCTGATGGCCAACAATGCCCACGTGTCCCAACTGTGACCAAGCCCCATATTTCCTCAAGCACTTAACGTCCCACCATTGGAAATGCACATAAGTGTAAGGGTCACTGTCTGAAAGGGATAAGGGGCAGTAAAACCAAAGATGTACCATACCTGCAGATCAACATGCTTCCATTAAGATGTCACCACTCCCTTTGACTTAACAAAATGAACAAGTATCCACACTGTGTGTATCTTGTCATACCAAGCATAACTCCCTGCCTACATTATGTGGCACATTACTTCAACCCTAATCACAACAGCCAACAGCAAGCTGTGGTACCATGCAATCCACCCCTCCACAAATGAGTAATCTTGAAAATGATCAGGGTGTACTGAGTAGGGGTGACTCTCCCACAATGCAGTGCACAGACACATAAATCAGAGCTAATCAACATTGACAACAATGTAGTACAACCTGCACCACTGTCACTACTGAACAGAGGACACACGTCTGTGTGCGTCTGTGCGCATATGAGAGTGTGTGCTCACATTGGTGTGTGCTTGTGCATGTCTGTGCGTGTGATGGTGTGTGCACAATGGATTTGTTATTTTTTGGTGGCCGCTGTCCTGGATATTGACTTTAACTGCCAGATGCCTGACCTTAGGATGGCCACCAGTGTACCAGTGTATGGTACAGTCCCCTGCCTGACCCCAAGATGGCTTCCATTGTGGTCCCCTACACGTTGTTTTACTTCCCTGGGACAAAAATTGGACATTGACCAGACCGTGAACCTATCCCCTAACCTGCCTACACATCAGGACTTGGAACCTGCAGAACTTACCCCAGACTGTGCAGACCTAGCGATTTGGCTGATGCCCGGTGGAGCTACCATATAGCTTAAGAGGAGATGGGTTGTGGACTCCCTCTCCCTGCCGTCATCTACCAAGCCGGACCTTGGGCAGATTTTCCCTTGTCTCCACGTCCTATCTTCCTCCTACCCCTTTACCCTATCCCCTTACCCTTCCTTGCTCCATTCACCTTGTCCCCTATGTTCCTTTAAATGCTTTCTTGATACTTATGTAACTTTTAACTGATGTAAATTGCAACATTATTGTCCCTCATGTAAAGCGCTCTGATTCCATTGGGTGTAGCCAGCGCTATATAATAACTCATTAATTAAATTTGTTCCCATTTAGTACTCTTTCTCTCTTTGTTTACCTTCCTAGCTCCAAGCTCCTATCCACTCTCCCCAGAATCTCTCACCTTGCCTGCTAGTCTGCCTAGCCCCCTGTCCTTTTTGTCCTTTGACTAAGCACTCCTTCTCCCCTTGTTGGGGAAAGATCCAATATTTATACTCTGGAGTCTCAACATACCCGCTGAGAGAGTCCACTGCGCTAAGGTAGCCACTCACAGCTGAGGTATGGTATGGCACCCCTTGCTAAAGCACTCCCTCTCCCCTTTTTGGGGAAGGATTCAGTATATAGGCCTTGGAGTCTCAGAGACCAATCTGAGAGAGTTCACTGCATAAAGGGAGCCTCCCGTAACAAAGATAGGGAAGTAATATCACTTCCCCTGGGATCACAGCTTACTGGACTTTGGACGTTGCTTTGACTTGTCTACCGGTTTGTGTCCCCGTCGCCCTTCCCCTCCTCTTTCCATGCGGTGTCCTTCACCCTCCCTTCCTCTTTCCCGCCTTCATTACCTGTCTACTTCCCCAGCTCCTTCCCCCCTCCCCTGAATCTTTCCCCTTGACTGCTTTTCCTCTTGCGTATTTGTGCTTATTGTTTATCTTGACCTTACAAGTAACTATGTTGCCATGCTCTAATAACTGTGTAACCTTTGTAACGATGTAACCTGTAACTATGATCTGATGCTCATGTAAAGCGCTCTGATAGCCAGCGCTATATAACACCTTTAAAATAAATAAAATAAAATAAAAAACTGCTGCTACATATGTGTAGAAATTGCTCACTCACATTTGGCATACCTGTAAACTGTGAGATGATAATATACAACCATCAAGTCACTTATGTGATGTTGTACAATGAATCACTATCCGGCATGTAATAGGTATCTCCTCCTAAACATCCTGAATGGACATTGTCATGCAGTCTGCTCGTAAACTTATCCAATGCATGATCATACTTGAAATACAAATACAACTGCATCTCCCCTTTACATGGCAGAGGGTGAAACATCACCCCCTCGACAGCAACCTGTTCCACTCTTCAATGATGAAGATGAAGAGCTCGCAACCATCGAATAGGACACCCTCCAAGACCTGTTTAACTCCATTGGCACCCCATCTCCGGAAGCAGCATCGTGGAAACTCCACCACCTGCACAAACCCCCCAGCAGCAAGCATATACCACCACAGCTGTCTACCAGGACCTTGAGGACCCACTTCTGACATTTCGAAGTTGTGCAGTAGAGGTCCAGCAGGAGATGGCTGGTCAGGTGCTGTTGGGGATTAACAGGGTGGTGGCCAAATTAGATGCGGTACATGGGTGTCTTAGTTCCATTCGGGACCATCACAGACACCCACAGTCCCCTCCATGCTCTACAGGCATTCCATGGCTGACATCGCTGGAGTACTGACTGAAAGACAAGAACAACTGTCCAGTCAGAATGGCTTCAGAGATGTCAGCAAGGAGTTACGTCACATGCAAATGATCATGGAGAACATGGAGCTAATGCAAGCTTCACAAATGGCTGCCACGGCTGCACACCACAGACATGTTGCTGGAATCGTTCATGCCTTGCAGCTGCTCATCACAGCAGTGCTGCCTCAATGGTTTGGCACAGATGAATGCTGCTTCAAAATCCACATCTCAGCCCTCTGATGTGTCAGTGCCTCACAGTGCCACAGCCAATCTACCACCACCCACGAGGGAGGCATATGACACATCAGAGGACGAAGAGATGGATGATTCTGCATTATTGCTAAGAAGAAAGCAGTAGCGTTCATCTATGCCAAAGACTGTTTTGCCTTGGATCTGTGCTTAGCTTCATGACCCGGGACATATGCTTCTACTGTCCTCAGCTTCATACTGCGACACTCACCTTGGACCTCAATATGGACTGCCATAATTTGTGTTGTTCCCAATGACACTGCAAGCAGCCTGCTGACTGAACTCTGCCCCTTCCTCTGGACATGTTCCCCCCAAAGGACTCTATCAAGCCCTCCACTGGGCATCTATGGCATGTTGGGGTTGTTTGACCAAGAACTTGGCCAGTCTTCACCAAGGCCAATGCACATGCAAATAAAAATATTTAAGTTACACAATGTGTGTTTCCCATGACCATTCAGGTATAGAAGTCTGTAAAAAATTTGGGCCAGCGAATTCATCAAAACATACACCGAGGGACATAAGATAAATGTTCATGTTTAACTGTGTCCCAGATAGGCAGTGAGATGACCGGGCAAGTGAGAACTAGCCGTGCCCTCATTGCTCAAATACAACCTTCTTGCAAGATTCCAACATTGCCCTACATACATGATGGCAATAGGCATGTGTGGAAATATGTCCAAGTCATTTGCATGTCACAAGTAGCGTCTCCATTTAGCATTGCTAACAAGTCTCACTTGGCAGATCTACTCACACTCTATCGGGTGGACAAAGCTTGTTGTGATGGAGGGTCACTGCATCTCACATTCCAAGATAGAACACCCCATATTCACATAGCTGAAGATTTGTAATGGCATATATCTACCACCCGCTATTTGAACCACAATGTCCGTTTCAGTGACGTTGTGTTGGCAATAGGGACTTATCCTAAAGTGCATGTCCATAGTCAGCCCCTTCCCGTGACTTAACAATGCCTTGGAAATAAGGAACCCTCTCATGCTGGGCTCACTGGTAAAGGAGAGGGCAATGTGTCTAAGTATGTGTAGTGCACTGCAATTAGCATATAGTCAGATGCTGTACCACCATTTCTAGGGTGGCGTCACTATAAGACAATGACAAAAGTTACAGCTGGGAAAAGTGTGTATGGCACTGGCACTACAGGGAGCAATGCTACATTTCCCCTCCTGTTTGCATCAGAACTGTGTTCTACCATATGCCATGCACATTTGATCCGCAAAATGAAAACATTCTGCATGGGCAGGAGGGTGAGCTTCATGCACAGGAACATCCAATTTCAATAATGCTGACACACTTGTACTACGCAGCAAGTGTGCCTATGTGCACATACACATTCAATTGATTGTTCTGTGATAAGTTGTATACAAGGTAAAAACTAACACTCCACCAAATCACTTCAGACATAAGTGCAACCAGAATTCAAAAACAGTAATCATTTATTATCATGTAACACAATTAACTACCTTAAACTAACACTGAGCACTACTACAACTAACCTAATCTTAACTAACTTGAACAAAGTTAAAGCTAATCTAAACTATCTAAAGTAACTAATCCTAAACACACAACATATCTAAGACATCAACTCTCCACCCTTAAAGCACATCAGAAGTCAGGACAAATACATCTTAGCTAAACATAAACTAACTACACAGATATCATACACAAATAAATCATATATATATATATATATTACCTACTGGCGGTCGCCAGTAGGTATATATAGTTAGGATTTTTTCTCTATGGGATTTTTGAAAATTCTATGTCTAATAACTTTGGCGTTTGTGGACGGAATTGGCTGAAATTTTCAGGGAAATGGCACATTTTGTTTCTGAGCAGCCCCTGAAAATTTTGGGGGGGTTCGTCAAGGGGGGGCCGAGAAAAAAGGGGGGTCCCAAAATGCGTTTTTCCCATGTTCATTTCCATAGGGCGGTTGGCCTCACTTTTAGCCCGAACGGCTGAATGGATTTGCACGAAACTTGGCAAAATTGTAGGGACTGGTAGCCCGATGTGCCTTTTGTAGGTCTCAATATATGTGCTCCAGTGGATTTTGAGAAATTAACGTTTAAAAAAAGATATATATCTGTAACAGCGGACCGGGCAGCGCTCCAGTACGCGTACTTTTCGCGCAACGGAGCTTTGTGAAGCGAAGCTGATTGGTTCTCCGGCGTCTGTAAACATTCCAAACAGTCTGTAGCGGCCGCCATCTTGTCTCTCGGTAGGATCGAGAGACAAGAGGAGGCCAAAGCGAAGGGGCAAATGATCATAAGGGGGCATAGTAGATTGTCGCTGACCCCCTAGGTTTGATGTGGAGGTTTTAAAAGGGCCCCGCGGGGCAAAAAAAAAAAAAATAATAATAATCGAACGGCTGAATGGATTTGCACGAAACTTGGCAAAATTGTAGGGACTGGTAGCCCGATGTGCCTTTGCTAGGTCTCAATATATGTGCTCCAGTGGATTTTGAGAAATTAACGTTCAAAAAAAGATATATATGTGTAACAGCGCTCCGCTTCGCGTACTTTTCGCGTTACGAAGGTTTGCGAAGCTGATTGGTTCTTCGGCGTCTGTAAACATTCCAAACAGTCCGTAGCGGCCGCCATCTTGTCTCTCGGTAGGATCGAGAGACAAGAGGAGGCCAAAGCAAAGGGGCAAATGACCATAAGGGGGCATAGTAGATCGTCCCTGACCCCCTAGGTTTGATGTGGAGGCTTTGAAAGGGTCTCGCAGGGCAAAAAAAAAATATACAGTTTTTTTAGTTTTTTTGCGTGGAGTGCGCCCGGTTCGCGAACCGGGAAGCGTTCTGGGGAGCGTACTTTCTTGAAAATTAGTGAAAAAAGTTAGAGTAAAATAATAATTGTGAGTGATCAGATGTAGGGTAGCTCTGAGAAGAGCTTTTGGGTTTATGGTACATTTAGGTACTTATAAGTAGGTACCAATGCACAGTCTTAAATTCAAAATGAAAACTCTGTTGCCCTCATCTGAGAAGTGAACTCCATCTCCTCTGTAGATATCTTGCATGTAGTAACGCAAGTTATTGTTGTACAGGGAGCCCATTCCATGGTCTCTCATGTAAGCTGAAACAGATTTGTTTACATGCTTCCTCGATTTCTCAATTTGTGGACAAAATTGGTTCGACCACCTCCATTTCTGTCTTTGGCATATATTTGAATATACCAAGGCAGTCTGAGGAAAAAGTGCCATCAATTGCTCAAAGGTGTCCTTTAAAAGCATTTCCAGACCTACCCCAGTCAAAGTGCCCAAATCATTACCTCCACAGTGCACAATTAACAGGTCAGGTTTTGGCAAATGCATAAAGGTTTTCACCAATGGTATCAATTGGTGACATTTTAATCCTCTGTGGCCAAACCACTTAATTTCCACATCTTGTAAATTGAGGTTAGGTAAATTCCTGTTTTCAGCGTACCTTTGAGCCCAATAGATATAACTATGTCCAACAATCCAGACAGAAAACATGGCGAGAGAAGGTTCTCCTGCAGTCAGATGAAGTGTGGCAATGAAATGGCAGTTGAAAAAATGAGAGTGTAAAATGAAAAAAACTGAGGAGTTTCTGTGTTAATGAAGCAGTAAGAGTGATTGGTATATTTTGATTGCTGAAAACAGAACGTTAGTGTGCATGGATGAGTTCGTTGAAAGATGTATTTTGAGTGGCGAAGAAAAAATCATTTAATGAAAGAATGCTCTGGATATGCAGGTGCACTGAGAGTTCAGAGTTCAATTGCAACATTGTTGTGTGAACTTGCAAACACCAGAGGTCTTGCAAGAGGTGGTTGCTATGCAGAAAAGGCATGAAATGGCAGAGGGGGAAGGGTTTTCATTTGAAAAAAAGTGAGGGAAGAGTTTTGATTGGGTGACATGAGAGATATGTGTGAGGAATTACAGCATTTCTGTGCTTTTGATAGCTGCAGACTCTGGAGTGCATACCTTTTGCTCTGCTGAAGACAAATTGGTGTGTTTCTGAGACTGTTTTGAAACTCAAAGTATTTGCTAAGGTGAGAAAAGATTTCTTTAATTTAGATAGAAAATAGTGTGCTTTAAGGAGAAAATTATGAAGAAAGTTGTGTTTTTCAAATGTTGCTTTGTCTCAAGTGTTTTACAAATAGATTTTGTTTCTTTGAGAAATTGTAATTGGAGAAAATGTGAAGTATTAGTACTGACAGGGCTTTTATGTGCATAGGAGCTGTGGAGTGTTTTCAAATTATGACTTGTAAATCGTTTTTGAGAAAAAGCAATGGTTTTAATATTGATGAGAAGGACATAATGGTGTCTGCTTCTTTATAAGGTAATTGAGAGTCTCTGATGTTATTTTTCCCATTTCAATGTAAGAAGTTTGTCTGTGGAGCAAATTGCTTGTAAATATGCTCCCACCTGTGCATGGCAAATTTACATTTTGAATGTTTGCGTTACATAGGCATGTTAAAGGTGACTGAAACATGCTGCAAAGGCAATCAAAAAATGCTTTTATGTGTCTTAAGGACATTTTAAGTCATTTCCCCATGTGCAGTGTTTTCAAATTATGAGTTGAAAATCGTTTTTGAGGTAAAGGAATGTTTTCAAAATTTATGTGCGCCATATGCCCCCAAATTTCTTTTTCAGGGGTGCAGCAGGGTGTTCTTGAGACACCCCTGCACCCTCGGAAAAATTCGTAATTTGCGATGAGGTAATTGCTAATCGCAAATTGCACCTTCATTCCTATGGGCCTCCTGCTGCATGGAAATGAATGGGTAATTTGTAATTAGCAAATAGCTCATCGCAAACTAGGAATGGTAAAGAATCGCTATTTATTCCTTAAAGTTCGGTATTTAGGAAATGCAAAAAACTTTGATGATACATATGGCAGTTCATCTCTAACAAGATAAGAAGCATAGGGATAGATTTATGATGACTGGCGCATCACCAGGGATGTGTTAGTCATTCTGTGCCGCTGTTCCGTCACCTATGGTGTGCTGCATTTACAATGCGGCGCATCATGGGGCAAAAACAGCAGAGATGCGTGACGTATCTGTGCCGTAAAGGTGGCGCATTGCTGGAGTTGTATCGCAAGTGTGATGAAGCTCCAGCAAGGCTCAGGGGTGTCCCTGTCGCAGGGTTTCTGTTCTCAGACAGAACTGTGGACAGAGGATTGGAACCTCGGCGAATTAGGGTGTCCCAAAACTCACCTTAGTAATCAAAACCCCTTAGCAAGCTAGGTACAGTGTCACATTGGATATAACAAACTCTCAATGTTTAGACAATCCAGAATATGAACTTATAGTACCTCAGGATACGTGGAACTCATGAACAGTCGGTCGTTATATATTTCTTAGAAACCAGAACATGGAGTTAAGAAGAACACATGTGTATTTGAAATGTTTATTTACTAATGCCGTCTTCTCAGGCGTAGTATCTTAGATTATACAAGTACACATATTATCAGTAGCAAAATTACCAGCATAGTTAGTAGTACATAAAAAGCGAATGGTGACAGTATGTTAACATGCTGTAAATGAATAAGAGTTAGCAACACTTATAAGCAGCCGCGGGCCGTGGAGGGAGTTACGGTGGGGCAGGGAGGCGGGGAGGGGGAGGGGCAGGGTGGAGAGGGCTCCACCCTGCCCCTCCCCTCCCCGCCTCCCTGCCCCACCGTAAGTCCCTCCACGGCCCGCGGCTGCTTATATCTCACCCTCCCTAATACACATAATATATTATTTGCTAAGAAGGTCTCTTTGTGTTGGTTTAGGGCGTGCCGATACTTTAGTGTCTTAGATTTGAAGGAATCACATCAGCATACACCAGCTCTCTCTTCATGTGAACCGCATCAAGTGTTGTGTATGTGTGTTCGGCAAAGCAATATAAAACCCGCCTCATGCCCAGAATTGGCAGAAGCTGCACTTATGTTATGAGTATGAAGTCGTGGAGATCAGACCTCATAACAATTCTGTATCGTGTTGTTCTTGAAACTTCAGCACTCGCTGTACAGATATAGTTTAACAAGTAAAGCAGATAGTAGAGCAATAACATATTATTGTCATGTAAATCACGATGAACTATTAGGTTGAAAGCTAAAGCAACAACTAAGTGTCGTGTGCAGAAGTTGCAAAAAAGGAAAAAATGGCGTTTAAACCGGTAATGAGTCCATGCTAACTTAACACGGTGTAAAGATATCCAGGACCTAGATGACACCTCCCCATGATCCGGAAACGAAGTGAATAAGATAATAGAAGTGCCATCTCATGAGAGCAGATTGCAAGTTTATATGTGGACGGTCCGCAAGGTAAAACATTAAAAACTAGGAAAATTTAATGCTAAAGAAAAATAAAACAGCCAAGTACTTTATCGAGTCTTAAGCCAATAGGCAAGCTAAATAATAAAAACTTGACAAATAAGTGAATGAATTGTCAATGAAATGCTAGTACTCAGCATATCAAACATGAAAAAGGTCTATGACATAACTGTGTATGCAAAATAAGCTGCAACAGCCTCCAATAGGAAGTCACCGTCTTCATCCGAAAAGAGTTCAGCCATCCAATTTAAAAGCGGAAAAGAACATACGTGCTCTCCCAGCACCGGATCCTCTATCAACATCAGAGGACAGCTCGGTGGGTTTTCAAGAAAGCTCTGTTCCAAGAAAGACTGTGTTGCCGCCAGTAAATTCCAGGGACCAATTAGTCCATGCATCAATGCCACAGCCATAATCCTTTCGCCAGGACAAACCAACTCGTGAGTAATGATAGGAGTCATCAGCTGATTAAAGTCGACGTCAGGAGAAACCGGTCCGCAGAGACACAAATCAATGGCCCAATGGAAATCACAGGTCAGGCAGTGAAATACAGGCTGGACACAGGTGAAGTAGGAGAATCGAAAAGATAATCCATATGCTGTGCTTAATATCGCCAACGGCATTGTGCCATAATATTCTAGCATGCGATTGCGGAACAGTGTCAGCAGCTGCAGGGCGGGAGCTTGCACAGGAGGGACATCCATATTTAAAAATGTAAAAAAGCACAAGAGCGTCCGCTGGTAATGCAAGTAAAAATCGGAATCCACGAAGCAGAGTGGAAAAAATAGAATGAAAGAAAGTAGGGATGACTCCAAAGATTTTCTCAAATGAAGTCACGAGACCACTGGTAACAACTTTAAAAAAGTGCGCCAGGCCCTTTGTGGAGGACGCGTTAGAGATAGTCCGAACCATCTTGCTGAAATGGAAAGGCGAATCTGTATTTAAAAGGGTCTGCAACTCTGTACGGGTGTTCGCTATGTGAAGCACGAAAGTTTCACGGGCCGAAGTCAAGGCCACCTCTCTCTGAGACAAAAGAGCTCTTATTCTTGTCATGCCGTTGAAATGTGCTCCCAAGGTTGGTATTTGTGGCCAGATTGAAAACTCCGTATGTTCATGTGTGGGAGGAAATAGAACATTTCTGCAGCAAATAACCCGTTCATTAACTGTTACGATAAAATGAATACTTTTAATTAACCCAGAACAATCTTCATTATTGAGCATCAAATAACTACCATTTTCCAAGAACTTGAACGTGGGGATGATAGCAGGAACTGGTGTGCCTTGCAACACGCAAGCCATATTTGGTCGGTGTTTGTTGCATGAACCGTGTAACTGTATGTGCCTACACATTAGTGAATGATCTGGCGTCTCAGTGCATTCCTCTCCATTCAGATAAACTTCTTGATCATCTTTGAAAATCTGTATGTGTATGGAAGCGACCAGAACTCATGAAGAAAACCACTACCTAAAGGTTAATAACGACCTATTGGTATATATTTCATACAATTTGAAAACTTATATAAAGCAAAAGGCAGCGTTATTAAACCGTGGATAAGGCACGTTGCCAAAGCAGTCAACCTTTTGGATTTATACTGGAAATGTTAAAGGAAGAATTACGGAGTAGGGCCTGTAAATCTTTAATGGACAACGAGTAAAATTACTCCAACTATCATATTCCTCTAACTCCGGGATAGTAGGGGTGTTTAATTTTTTAGAAGTAGCCAATCCAAAGCATTTGGTCTGGGAAATTGTTTCATTCACAAACAGCATATGATTTGGGATGAGACATGCACGGTGGAAAGCCTTAGTGCCTTGTACCTGCCAGGTTCGTGAACCCCAAACTGATGTAGATCCTGGATATTTTTACTCTGTGTTAAGTTAGCATGGGCTCATTACTGGTTTAAACGCCATTTTTCCTTTTTTGTAACTTCTGCACACAACACTTAGTTGTTGCTTTAGCTTTCAGCCTACCTGCGTCAAGATCTATGCCTGCTTCAAGCAGGCGCAGGGTTTTGATGTAGCTTTGTCCTATCTGATTGTAAATGCGGCACACCGTGGGTGGCAGAGCAGCGGTGCACGTTAACTGGTGCATCCCTGGGGATGTGCTAGTTAATATAAATCTGCCCCTTTACATTTAATTATGTGCAGGGGACACAGAGTAGGTGAGGTTTATCCAAGGTTAAGAAGAGATGAGTCCTGTTCAGTGAAAAATTGGAGATAGGCTTCAGTATATTATATACTTAAGTAGTGTGTTAAGTTTTTGATGACTGTTATTAATTTACTGTTGGGTAATAGTGGTTAATAAAAATTTTTATTATATTTTACCACAGATTCAACTGCAGATTATTTCAAGATTTTAGGATGCCAAGCAAAGAAAGAGTGAGAAAGGCTGCAAAACGTCAAAGACAGCAGGACCATGGAATAATGCAGCAGTCCTCTAACAAAAAGATTTGTGAAGTCACCAAGAAAGCACCGGGTAAGAGTCCAAAAACAGTCATAAGAAATATGTCTAGTAAAAAAAATATTACTACAGAAAATGTTTCAGTCCAGAAAAGGAGAAACAATTCAAATGGTAAGGAAAGGCCAATGAGAAATGTTACTGCTAGAGTAAGAGATAACTCTATGCATGAAAGTAGAAGGAAACAACAGTTTAGGGACATTCGTAAACGAATGTTCCGCAACAGGATAATTGGGAATTTGTTAAAAAATATTAAGAAAGGTCAACAGAAAGTGGTTTTTTATAAGAGAAAAAAAATAGTTGAGAAAGTTATTGATCAGGCATTTGAAATTAAACGTAAGTTATTTATTTTGACAATCAATAGAATTAGGAAGCTAAACAAGGCAATTTATGATTTCAAAAGAAATAGTAGATGGAAGAGAATAGTTAATCGTAGTAATTTTTGTGAAGTTTTTTCTGGAGAATGGATGCATAGTTCAAGCTCTGAGGCATTTTTTAATGAGGAGAGTTATTTCCAGGATAATGATTTGGTGCATGCAGTTGACACCAGTGGTCGAGCTTATGAAGTGAAAGATGGTTGTCCAGTTGAAAAAGAAAAACTTGTGAGAACAGAGATAGAAGAGGTGTTAGGTAAGGAGGTTTTAGGGAGACGTCCTAAGGGTCCTGTGTACACCTGGAAGTGTAGTAGTATTTGCAGTGTACGACAGGATTCCATCAATTTGCTTTGTGATTTTATACGGTCATTTAATAAGAAAAGTTTGAAGCAGAAAATGAAGTTGTTGCAAGAATTAGATCCTTGCAGAGTGAGAGAAGTGATAGGTTTGCATGGTCATTCACTAGCTTGTCTTTCCAGGAGAGTATGCCAGAGTGTTTTTCATCATTTCAGGATGCTAGCAGTGCATCATAATAAAGTGAGGAAATTAGTTAGAATGTTGTATTATGCTAAGAGTCCAGCAATTATGCTTAAACAATTATGCGCTGCTCTTTTGCATGGTTCTGAAATAGATGTGAAGAATATATGTGAAGAAATTGAGTTTTGTTACTTTGGAAGTAAAGAGGAGAATGTTGAAATTGACCAAGAAGAAGAGAGTAATGTGGAAGATAGTGTACAGGTTTCCAGTACAGATAATTTCCAGAGGGAAATTGCGACGTTTGAGGTGAAATCAAGTGAGAGGCCAAATTTCACTTGTGTGTGTTGTCGACGCACTTATTATAAGAATCAGACTAAGTTAGTGGATTTATATGGAAAAAGTGAAAGGGAAAATAATAGTGAATGGAAGGATTTTACAACATACTTGATGGTAGAAAATTGTTTTGATTTGGGATTGGATCAACGTGTGTGTACTTATTGTTGTAACAAATTAAATCAAAACCAGATGCCTGCTAGAGCAGTTCATAATAATCTGGAATTGGTTGAGATTCCTTCTGAATTGAAGGATTTAAATACTTATGAATCTATTTTGATTCAAAGTATCCATCCCTTTCAGGCTATTGTAAGAATGGAGCCAAAGACAGGGAAATTGCCTCCATCAGATTTACAGAGAGGATTAAAGGGAAGAGTTGTTTATTTGCCTCTAGATTTGAAGAAAAACATTAACACAATTGGAGTAGAAAAAGTGGAAGAGGAACCTCTTGTTATCTTAGTTAATGGGGTTCCGACAAAGAATAAGAAAATATGGCAAGATTTAGTAGATGTTAGGAAAGTCAAAAGGGCAACATTGTATTTGAAAAAAAATAATAAATACTATAAAAATGTATATGTTGCAGAAGAGGAAGTAAGTGAGGAAGAGGATAGCGATTTGTGTGCTGGTCAAATTGAGAAAGTAGAACCCTGTACTAGTGAAGAAATATATGAACATTATAGTGTTCATCCTTTGCATTCCAAGGAAGTCATGGGGAATGCTATTGAGTTGTTTCAAATGAAACAAGCGAAAGGGAGTCCCATTAGTGTTTGGGAGGAAAGTTTGGAAGCTCGGTGTTTCCCACAGCTTTTTCCAACAGGTCAGGGAGGAAGATATGATGAGCGACCTCATCAAATTCCTGCTTCTGAATACCGGACTTTGCGATTGTATGCAGGAGATCCTAGGTTTCGACAATGCATTCCTTATTTGTTTCATCTCCTGTTTGAAAGCGATCTGTCTGGACTGTCATATGCAGTGAACCACATCTTGAAAAGTGGTATACACATGCAAAACATCTCGGCAAGTGACTTTATGGATAAAGTCAATGTCCAAGACAGTATTTTGGATTCTCACCTGATTAATCTCATGGCGTGTCAGCGTGGTACTAATGAGTACTGGTACCGTCGTCATGGTGATTTAAAATGTATGCTGAGGAACTTAGGAACTCCCACATGGTTCCTCACTTTGAGCTGTGCTGAGTATGGCTGGGAAGACTTACTTGAATTTCTACGAGAGGCAAATGCTAACGTAGAAAACATCGAATTCAAGACACCCGGAGAACTGTGCTCTTTGGATCCAGTCAATGTATGTAGGTACTTCAATCATAGATTTGAAGGTATGATGTCTTTCATCATGAATAAGAAGAATCCACCTCTTGGAGAGGTGTTGGATTTCTTCTGGAGGAAGGAGTACCAAGCAAGAGGTGCTCCTCATATACATATGTTGCTGTGGATCAAGGATGCACCTAAATTTGGAACGGATGCAGAAGACTCAGTGATGAGTTTCATAGAACAGTATTCTACGTGTGCTGTTCCAAACGCAAAGGAGAAAAAAAGCCTAAGAGAAAAAGTTCTACGTTTCCAAAGCCATCGATGTGGAAAGTACTGTCGTCGTAAATTCCGGAACAAAGACAAGTTCTACACCAAATGTCGTTTCGGCTTTCCACGATCGGTGATTTCTAAAGGAAGAGTGAACAGTTTGATGTCTTCGCTGCGACATAATGTGATGAAGAAATCACCTAAAAACACATACAATTTGAAGAGGAACGAAGAGTCTAAGTACATCAACGACTACAACCCGGTGATTTTGTCCATGTGGAATGCTAACATGGATATACAGTTTGTGGCTGATAACTGTATGGCTGTGGCTCGGTATGTGACATCTTACATCACCAAAAAAGAGAAGACAGAATTGAAGGATATGTGGGAGGACATTTCCCATGAAAAGAGCCTCAGCAAGAAGTTGTACAGTTTCAGTCTGAAGATGTTGTCGCATCGAGAAATCGGAGCTTACGAATGTTCTGACCGGTTGTCTTCAGCAAGTCTCTATGCCAAGTCCAGGAGTATCGTTTGGGCGAGTGTTGGTCTTGCTGCAGCGCGTAATCGAGTTCTGAAACCTGTGCGGGAAATTGAGTATTTGGCGGAAAAGGAGCCAAACAGTACCGACATTTTGAAGAGCAACATGTTGGATACATATTATCCAAATCGAAGCAGTCACCTCGAGAATGTTTGTCTGTATGAGGTTCTGCAAAATTACATATTCAAGAGGAACATCAAAGAAGATACTGAGAAAGGAGTGTATGCTGTAATAGGAAGTGAGGGATGTCTGGTCAAGCAAAGAAAATGCCACTTGATAAACCATCGAAAATTGAGTGGCGAATCTCCTGAAAAAAAGGAGTTTTTCTATTTAGCACTTTTGCAACTTTTTAAGCCTTGGCGTGCAGAAGAGGAACTGCTTGGAGATTTCCTTTGTTACGAAGACTCATTCAATGCTGCCAAGGAGACCATAGAATGTCCTGCTTTTCCCAAATATGTAGAAATGTTGAATGTGGAAATTGAGCAGGAAGCAACGATTGCAGCCGAGATTGCCAGAGACAGTTCTCAGGACAGTCAGAGTTCTGCTTCATTGAGTCAGGATCCACTAGGAGGACCTCTTATCGAAAATGAAGCTGCCACTGCTATGAATGAAGTGGAAAGAGCCATGGCACATGCTCAGGAGGATGCGGTTAACTTAGAAGAGTTGGAAAGACAACTCAACGTTGAGCAGAGGAAAATATATGACGAACTTACCATGCAAATTGATCATGGATTAAGTCATGACAAGAAAGAGTGCTCATGTACGTCGTTGAAGCCTGTCCGACTGTACGTGAGTGGAGAAGCGGGAACTGGAAAAAGTTTCCTTATTAAAGCAATTTCATGTTATTTGCAGGAAAGGACAGAGTCATCGCTGTCTTGTGTTGTCACCGCTCCAACTGGACTGGCAGCACATAACATTAAAGGGATTACTTTACATCGTTTACTGATGCTGCCAGTGGAGCATGACAACAAATTAGAATATCACAAGCTATCTGGAGATGCTTGTTTTGAAGTTTCAAGAGTCTTGAGGAAAATGAAACTTCTTATCATTGACGAAGTAAGCATGGTTTCCAATGTCATGCTTGCCTTTGTGCATTTGAGAATGCAAGAAGTTCTCAAAACAGAGTATGATGTGTTATTTGGTGGCAAACACATCATTGTTTTAGGAGATCTTCTGCAGCTGACACCAGTGAAAGGGCAACCTGTGTTCAAAATGCTCACGCATGAAGATACCAGGAAGTGCTTAGGGAGCATTGGCAACGTCAATATATGGTTAAACTTCAATTATGCTGAACTGCATGAAAATATGCGTCAGGCAAAGGATGAAGTTTACAAGACTATTCTACAAGATGTTAGAATTGGAAAAGTGACCGAGCATGGGAAAGAAGCTTTACATGCACGATTACTGACAAATTTATATCCAGACGAAGATGTTGTGCCTGAGAATATTTTTCAGAATGTTACTGAGAAAAAATCTGGAATATGTTTGATGCCAACTCTTGCAGAATGTGCCAAATTCAACAACAAAATGTTGCATTTAGAAAAGCAAGAGATTGTGAAACTGGAAGCTATTGACAGAGTAGAGCATATGGGATCAACAATTATTTTGTCTGAGAATCTGAAAACAAAATTGGATTCATTAGAGAAGAGTATATCTAAAACTGCGGGTTTTGAAAAGACTCTGAATGTGTGCTTGAACTGCCGTATAATTTTAAGAAGGAATTTACATGTTGAAAGAGGTCTGGTAAATGGATCAATGGGTAATGTTGTTGATTTTGTGAAATACAGAAATAGAGATGGAATTGAATTTTTAAAAATTAAATTTGATGGCATTGAGGAAGTACAGCTAATTGCTCGTTGTTCTGCTAGATTTTTGCTTGTAAAAGACTTATATGTTCGTCGTAAGCAGTTTCCTGTTTGCTTGGCATATGCGGTGACAATCCATAAATCGCAAGGTTTAAGTGTAGACTGTGCATTGGTGAATATTGGCAGTTCTGTGTTCAAGGAGGGTATGGCATATGTGGCATTGTCACGAGTTAGGACTTTATCGGGATTGTACTTGATTGAGTGTGATGTCACAAACATTTGTGCGGATCTAGATTGTGTTAAGGAATACAATAGGTTGAGAAGAGAGTATGCGCCACATTTGCCTCAGTATCCTTTGTTTGAGAAACGTGTGGTAGGCCGGAAACGAAGAAATGTGACCAATACTGGGGAGGTTGTAGCAAAAAGACGAAAAGTCGATGAACCTGAAATTATAAGCAGAAACAAAAAGGATTCTGTTGAAGATGTTGTTGGTTTTCAATTTGAAAACAGTTCTGGTGTCAACTGCTATGCTAATGTAGTGGTTAATGTTTTGTTTTCTCTAGAAAATGTAAAAGAAGAGATTGTGGTCAATTCTGATCAAAGATTTTGCAGTTTGTTAAATTCTGTGTTAGAGAAATGTAGCACTGATAGAACAAACATAGAAAGTGTGTCTGAAATTCGAAATCTGTTAGACAGATGTTCAGGCCAAACACAATTCTCTCAAAATAGTCAGCAAGATTGTCAGGAGTTTTTAATGTATATGCTTGATGTATTGCATGATGAAGGTGTAGATGTAGATCACCTGTTTGGGCTTTCTTATCAATGGCAGCATGACTGCGAGAACTGTAGGGTATCAAGTACTACTAGTGTAGACTCAGAAAGATTTATATATTTAACTTTGCCAGACAGTAAATCAGTCTCTTTTAATAAGCTAGTAAAAGCAGCTGATCACAACATGGAGTGTAGCCAATGTAAATCTGAAATGATGTCCACATTATTTATACGAACATATGGCCAGTATGTCATTTTAATGTTCCAACGATGTAGGCCTGATGGAACAAAATTGACAACTTTAATTAAAAATTTTGTGGCTTCACAGTTGTCAATATCAGGAAGGACTTTTGTAACTGTAGCAATTATATATCATGATGGTCCTTCAATAACATCAGGACATTATACAGCTTATTTAAAGTGTAGAAATGGCTGGTCATTCTGCAATGATTCTGTTTTAATTTTCAAAAAAAAATTGCCATATGACCTTAAAAACTCTTACCTGGTGTTTTTAAAACCAAAATTTTAGGGAAAGAATCTCGGGATGTGCTCTGAGGAATTTCAAGAAGTTCTCATGGCTCCTACACTATTTGGCCTTGAGGATAAGTGTAGTACAGAGACATAACTTTTTACCATAACACTGGACGTCATTGAGAAATACGTGCACTTTGAATGAGTTCAGAAAAACTATTTCTTTTTATAAGCTAATTGAAGCAGCCAATCAAAACATGGAGTAGAGGGAATGTAAGTCTGCAATGCTGTCTACTGTTTTACATTGCTTGTGATTAAAAGTGATGTAGAGAATTAAATAATTGTACTAGTCATAAAGGTAGTGTAAGTCTGCTTCATAGTAACCAGTATCAGTGTGATAGGAAATGTAGAACATGATTGAGCAAGAAGGGGAAGATATTACTAGTCCAGGATTGTGTAAATGATCTTCAACATTTTAATTCTGAAAGTTGCGGAAATGCGAAAAGACGGGATTGGCTTACAAGAAATCCAAGAGTTATAAATGGGTCTGACAAGATTTGGCCTTGTGGAAACTTGTGGTAGAGAGCAAGACGTCATTTATTGTATGTAACATGTTTTTGAAAACGATGGAGGTTTTCTTTCAGAAAGTGGCGGGTTGAAAGTAATAACAGCACAACAGAGTGTAAGCTGTTCATAGGACATCCTTGGCCGTCAAGGAAAGTAAGTTAACTTTAAGGAGTTCTGAATTCTGATTTGTTATGTTGTATGGGTTTTTTAAACACAATCATTTTGATTGTGTTTTTTTTTCCCCGCTGTTATATGATGAATACCTTCAAGTCACTGTTTTTAGTGAAATTTGATACATTCTGAGAACAGCAAAAATAAACCATTTAACATGTATAATTAATTCTGTTCTGTTTGCATTTATGATGTACATGTAGAACTGTGTAGGAGGCATGGAGAAGGTGAGGCTTCTGTAAGTGTCAAAGTTGTTGCATACAGTGAACACATTCACACATCGGTCCACTCTTCCTTGGATGTGGTGGAGGTGGTGGGGAAGCACCAGCTGAAGCTACTAAAGAAGCCATTGCTCACTGGTAACAAAGGGTCTTTCTCTCACAATGATGAAAGTCAGAGTGAGGAAAGAAAGAGGGATTTTCATCATTTGGGAAAAACAATAGTTCTCAACCAATGAAAAGTGTTCATTTTAGATCATATGACCTAGTCTTACATCATTAGGAAACCAAAAGTGAAATGAACCAATGAAAAGTGTTATTACCAAGTCACATGACCTGCTGTGTTTACGTTACACGCTTTGCAGGGCCTTCCGGTTTGCTTCCAGAAACCTGTGCTTTGCGACTCGGTAAGCGTACCAGTTCGCTAACGTAGTACGTCATATGACGTATCACGCGACAACGCGAAACGTCATGCGGACGGGAGGCGTCACGATGTTGTTTTCTAACGCGGCAGTTGCGGTAAAGAAACGTTTACCGGCTCGCGGTCTATTTCGCGGCATCAAGGTCAGCTAACGGGAAGCTTCCCGATTCGCGAAGTGGGAACGAAGAAAAAAAAATTAAAAAAAAAAAGTTATTAATAAACATATAAAATATATTTTGGGATTTAAAGAAGAATACATTTTACAGCTACAGATATTTGCTATTAAAAAACCATTGAAATTCACTGAAAAAACCATAGGTTATAGATTATATATAGTTAGGACATAGCATTTACAAAACCTTGAAAATTCACTGAAAAAACCATAGGTTATAGACCATATATAGTTAGGAATTAGCATTTAAAAAACCTTATTTTACTCACACAAAACCATTGCACTAACTATATATCGCGCACCCGCAATCCACTGCTGATGATGTCACATATTACATCATTCATGACATGGTCAGTGACATCACTGATGACATCACTGATGACATCTCAAATGACATCACTGATGACAACATCCAGTGATTATGTGTTTCTGTAAAGTTTAAATATGTTTTACATATTGAAGAATGAGTGGATGTATAAGTGTCTGAATGAAGGTTTTAGTAGGTGCGTGATTGACTGTATGAGTGAGTGATTAAATGCGTCTTACTAAATGCACGGGTTAGTGACTAAACTGTCTGAAAGTGTGCATCAGTATGTCTGTTGTTGTGCAAGCTGCTGCATGTGTTGATCAGTAGCTATATAAGTAGCTATATGGGTTATTGATTGGTTGCACAAGTATTTGTATGGGAGACTGAGTGTGTGTATGGCTGGCTGGGAGGTGTGTGACTCTGTGCAGATCAATGTGTACTTGTATCAGTGATTCTATAAGAGAGTAAGTATGTGTTAGTATATGTTTGAAAATGTAAGGTACTCTATGTTTAACTGTGTAGATTAGAAAATGGAAGTGTGATTGATTCTTTACAGGACTGACTAGGTGTGTGAGTAACTCCATGGATGAGTGGCAGAGTGTGAGTGTCTGTATAGGTGTATGAGTGCATATGATAGTGTTGTAAAGATGAGTGATTGTATGTATGAATGATTGTATGGGTGAATGAGTGAATGTGTGTGTAGACGTAGGAATCAGTGAGTGCGTATGTAGTAACTAGTATTGGTGTGCCAATGGTTTCAAAAATTATACTCTGTATTTAACACTGGGTGTAACAGAGGTTATATTAAAGTGTGAGGAGATGCATTGTATTGTCACATTAATGATATCATCATTGATGTGACCATTGATGTCAAATGAGATATCATCAGTGATGTCATTTGAGATGTCATCAGTGATGTCATCAGTGATGTCACTGACCATGTCATGAATGATGTAATATGTGACATCATCAGCAGTGGATTGCGGGTGCGCGATATATAGTTAGTGCAACTAACTATATATGGAATTTCAATGGTTTTGTGTGAGTAAAATAAGGTTTTTTAAATGCTAATTCCTAACTATATATGGTCTATAACCTATGGTTTTTTCAGTGAATTTTCAAGGTTTTGTAAATGCTAATTCCTAACTATATATAATCTATAACCTATGGTTTTTTCAGTGAATATATATATATATATATATATATATATATATATATATATATATATATATATATATATATATATATATTACCTACTGGCGGTCGCCAGTAGGTATATATAGTTAGGATTTTTTCTCTATGGGATTTTTGAAAATTCTATGTCTAATAACTTTGGCGTTTGTTGACGGAATTGGCTGAAATTTTCAGGAAAATGGAACATTTTGTTCCTGAGCAGCCCCTGAAAATTTGGGGGGGGTTCGTCAAGGGGGAGCCGAGGAAAAAGGGGGGTCCCAAAACGTGTTTTTAACATTGAGTTTTCCATAGGGCGGTTGGCCTCACTTTTAGCCCGAACGGCTGAATGGATTTGCACGAAACTTGGCAAAATTGTAGGGACTGGTAGCCCGATGTGCCTTTGCTAGGTCTCAATATATGTGCTCCAGTGGATTTTGAGAAATTAACGTTCAAAAAAAGATATATATCTGTAACAGCGGACCAGGCAGCGCTCCGGTTCGCGGACTTTACGCGTTACGGAGCTTTGTGAAGCGAAGCTGATTGGTTCTCCGGCGTCTGTAAACATTCCAAACAGTCCGTAGCGGCCGCCATCTTGTCTCTCGGTAGGATCGAGAGACAAGAGGAGGCCAAAGCGAAGGGGCAAATGACCATAAGGGGGCATAGTAGATCCTCCCTGACCCTCTAGGTTTGATGTGGAGGTTTTAAAAGGGCCCCGCGGGGCAAAAAAAAATAAAATAATAATAATCGAACGGCTGAATGGATTTGCACGAAACTTGGCAAAATTGTAGGGACTGGTAGCCCGATGTGCCTTTGCTAGGTCTCAATATATGTGCTCCAGTGGATTTTGAGAAATTAACGTTCAAAAAAAGATATATATCTGTAACAGCGCTCCGCTTCGCGTACTTTTCGCGTAACGGAGCTTTGCGAAGCTGATTGGTTCTCCGGCGTCTGTAAACATTCCAAACAGTCCGTAGCGGCCGCCATCTTGTCTCTCGGTAGGATCGAGAGACAAGAGGAGGCCAAAGCGAAGGGGAAAATGACCATAAGGGGGCATAGTAGATCCTCCCTGACCCCCTAGGTTTGATGTGAAGGTTTTAAAAGGGCCCCGCGGGGCAAAAAATAAAAATAATAATAATAATCGAACGGCTGAATGGATTTGCACGAAACTTGGCAAAATTGTAGGGACTGGTAGCTCGATGTGCCTTTGCTAGGTCTCAATATATGTGCTTCAGTGGATTTTGAGAAATTAACGTTCAAAAAAAGATATATATCTGTAACAGCGCTCCGCTTCGCGGAGATAAAATTATCTCTGTATTACCTAGCTGTTGCTAACACCAGTTAGCGACCGCTAGTAGGAGATAGTGACCATCTTGGGCCCCACTTTGCATGTCAGTGATATTTATCACTAATGACATGCAAAGTGGGCATGCCAAGATGTTAGCGACTGGAAACAGTCGCTAACATCGCTATCTCCTATTACCAACTTTTGGAGATATTCGCGCTAAGCGCGAATATCTCCAAAAGCTACCACCTGCACTGAGCAGTTCTTAGCCATGTTATCCAATGGGAGGTGGATAACATGGCTAAGAGCATTAGCTCGGTAATGCATGAATATCGGTGAGTTTTCAGCGATATTAATGCATTGCGGTCGTTTTTTATGGCATTTGCGATAAACCTTGATAATAGCAAGGTTTATCTGCGATAATTTCTGACGATGCTTAGCGGTAAAAAATTCGTTGCTAAGCATCGTTAGGGATAAATATCGCTTAACTTTGGTAATATGCCCCAACGTCTGTTAACGTTCGATTCGAAGGAAATCAGGAAGTGTTGAAAAACATTGTCTGCGCCATCTTGCCTTTTTTCAAATGCCACACTTTTGTTGTGCACGGCAGCCATTTTAGATGACTTGACCAGACCCACTCTCTGCACGCTGTCGATCCTTAGCATGGCTCCCCACCCTCGCAAGCATCTCCCCCAGGCACTGGTCACCCTCGTTCTCTGTCTTATGCATGGGTAATAAACCTCCCCCCATCTGCGCTGCTCTTCCCTGAGAATCACACCCTGTGCCCGGCTGACACCTCCCTTTCGCCCTATTCACTACCGCACCCTCTGACACTCCTTTTCCTCTGTGTCCAATTGTCCAGGCCGGTCCTAGGCTATCAGCTAGCCCTGCAGATGTAGTTTATGGCCCCAGCTGTAAAGAATCACCCCTCTTCAAAGGAGTTATAGTAGATCAAGGCCCACACTCGATGAGATCCGTCACAGCACACGCGTTCCTACTATCTGAAAACCATCCTGTATTGTGATTGGGGAGGGGACCGAGCCTGAAGCGGAAGATTCCAGGGATGACTCTTTGTACATCAAAGTTTTTACAATTATGTGTCACATTAAAAATATATAGCACTCCAACACAGTAGTAAGATTATAAAACTTTAATAACTTATAAATATATACAACAAAACAAAAACAGTAAAAACATATAAACATTTTTAGGGAAAAACAACGAAGTAGCGGTCGGCTGTGCGAATAGTCCCAACGCAGCACAACGTCCAGATTTCTGGACGGCACCCAGGTGATGTTGCCTGGGTGCCGCACTGATTTCGGCATCCGGCGTGGGGCGTCGCGGGGGGTGGGTCATCAGTAGCAAACTGTTGTGCGAATAGTTCCAAGGCAGCAGAACGATGGCACCAAGGTGATGTCCAGTAAGTTGCCGCACTGGTTTTGGTATCCTACAATGCTGCTCCGAAGAACGGCGTGGGGCGCCCCGGGGGGGGGGGGGAGGCGGCGTGAACGGGCCTCTCCAGGTGGAGTCTCGTCTGTTGTAGTGGGGCGCCCCTTTACCGTTTCAGTTGCCATTCCGTCCGCTTTTGGTCCACTGTGTCAAAAGCCGCAATTCAGCTGAGTTGCGCCCACTCTTGCGGTGCAGCGATAGGCGGCTGCCACAGGACTCTCAAAATGGCGGCAGGCTCTTTTCTTTTTGGGCCTGGTCCACTGAAATGGCCCTGGGACACCTTGCAAATCGGACGCTTGTCTGCTAGGTCTTGGATCCCATTCTCGAAAGCGTCCCCTCCGCCTTGAGGATTCAACAAAAGTTTTGGGGGCCCCCGACTCCTGCAGGCTTCTGGTGGGGAGCGGCTGCCATGATTGCTCGCGGAATGACCACGACGGAGCCACGAGATGGTGGTGCTTTCATGGTGACGCCAGCTTCAGTGTGAAACATCCAGAAACAAGGTGGGGCTTTCATCGTTTGGGAAAAAAAAAAGTTTTCATCCAATGAAAAGTGTTATTTTTAGGTCATATGATCAAGCCTTCCATCATTAGGAAACCAAAAGTAAAATGAACCAATGAAAAGTTTTATAAACAAGTCACATGACCTAGGGTATAAAAAGCGTAGAAAATCCGTTGGCACGTGAGGCGGCGTCAGTAGCGGACCGATGTGCGAATAGGCCGAAGGCAACACAACGCGCCAAGATCCGGATGGCACCGAGGTGGTGTCCAGCAAGTTGCAGCACTGGTGTGGCCATCCTACAATGCTGAAAGTCGGCGTGGGGCGCCCCGTTGGCCTGTGAGTTCGCGTCAGTAGCGGACCGATGTGCGAATAGGCCGAAGGCAGCACAACGCGCCAAGATCCGGATGGCACCGAGGTGGTGTCTAGTAAGTTGCCGCACTGGTGTGGCCATCCTACAATGTTGAAAGTCGGCGTGGGGCGCCCCGTTGGCCTGTGAGATGGCGTCAGTAGCGGACCGATGTGAGAATGGGGCCAAAGGCAGCGCAACAATATTTTCGGAATAGAAGACACCACAAGGCGCTGAGATGCCAAGATCCGGATGGCACCGAGGTGGTGTCTAGCAAGTTGTGGCACTGGTGTGGCCATCCTACAATGGTAAAAGTCGGCGTGGGGCGCCCTGTTGGCCTGTGAGATGGTGTCAGTAGCGGACCGATGTGCGAATGGGGCCAAAGGCAGCGCAACAATATTTTCTGACTAGAAGACACCACAAGGCGCTGAGATGCCAAGATCCGGATGGCACCGAGGTGATGTCTAGCAAGTTGCTGTACTGGTGTGGCCATCCTACAATGCTGAAACTCGGCGTGGGGCGCCCCATTAGCCTGTGAGATGGCGTCAGTAGCGGACCGATGTGCGAATGGGGCCAAAGGCAGCGCAACAATATTTTCTGAATAGAAGACACCACAAGGCGCTGAGATTCCAAGATCCGGATGGCACCGAGGTGGTGTCTAGTAAGGTGCACTGGTGTGGCTATCCTACAATGCTGAAAGTCGGCGTGGGGCGCCCTGTTGGCCTGTGAGATGGTGTCAGTAGCGGACCGATGTGCGAATGGGGCCAAAGGCAGCGCAACAATATTTTCTGACTAGAAGACACCACAAGGCGCTGAGATGCCAAGATCCGGATGGCACCGAGGTGATGTCTAGCAAGTTGCTGTACTGGTGTGGCCATCCTACAATGCTGAAACTCGGCGTGGGGCGCCCCATTAGCCTGTGAGATGGCGTCAGTAGCGTACCGATGTGCGAATGGGGCCAAAGGCAGCGTAACAATATTTTCTGAATAGAAGACACCACAAGGCGCTGAGATTCCAAGATCCGGATGGCACCGAGGTGGTGTCTAGTAAGGTGCACTGGTGTGGCTATCCTACAATGCTGAAAGTCGGCGTGGGGCGCCCCGTTGGCCTGTGAGATGGCGGCAGTAGCGGACCGATGTGCGAATGGGGCCAAAGGCAGCGCAACAATATTTTTGGAATAGAAGACACCACAAGGCGCTGAGATTCGGTTAGCACCGAGGTGGTGTCTAGCAAGCTATGCAGCTGAGTTGCGTGCGCACTTGCGGCGAATAGGTCGAAGGCAGCACAACAATGTTTTCTGAATAGAAGACACCACAAGGCGCTGAGATTCGGTTACCACCGAGGTGGTGTCTAGCAAGTTGCTGCACTGGTGTGGCCATCCTACAATACTGCTCCGAATAACGGCGTGGGGTGCCCGAAGGGGGGGGGGGAGGCGGCGTGAACGGGCCTTCCTAGGTGGAGGCTCGTCTGCTGTAGTGGGGTGCCCCTTTACCGTTTCAGTTGCCATTCAGCTGAGTTTTGGCCGCTCTTGATGCTACAGCGACAGGCGGCTGCAACAGGACTCTCAAAATGGCGGCCTGTTCTTTGGATTTGGGCCTGGTCCACTAAAATGGCCCTGGGACACCTTAGAACTCGGACGCTCGATTTTTTTTTCCTTTCCTCTACATGCAAAAAAAGGTAAATGCCCGGTACGTTATATGCTTCATCTGCCACGATGTACTCTCCAGAGGAACCGAAAAAAAATATAGTTATGGTAACTATACCATGCATCGTCATATGGAGAGGTGGCACCAATTAATTATAGTGCTGCATAAAAGAGAGATTTGGAGGAGAACCCCCGACCTGCCAGTACATTCATCAAAGAAGTGGCACTGACAGCATCAGAGGCAAGGGAAACGGTCCCAAATATTTAGAAGAACTTTGGAAAGATTAAAATGACATGTTTAGATTGTGGCAAATTAATTTCATGTGGACAGATGAGTGTTACTCTATAAATACAGCATATGAACATCATCATAGTCGATGGTTGGTACAGACATTTCGACTATATCCTGGACCTGCCCGTCCTCGCCCAAAATGGCGCCGGAATAAATGGGACTCGTAACTCCTTGTTGTGTACTGGTTGCAGAACCTTGAAATCACGAGATACGTATGCAGTTTTGAAGCACATGGCGGGCGGGGACGAGAATTGATTGAGTATTTCGACATCCCTATTGATATTAAGTTCTGATGTGTTATTGATTACTGTACTATTGAAAGTTCGAATTAACGTCGCGCATGGTACTTGCTCGCAAATGTATATCTAGATAATTTTATTGTAACTGGCCCTGTCGTATTTTAATTATAAAATGTACGTCCACCGATTCCGCAACTGTTAGACACCTTAGTTCTTGCAACCTAATGGCCCGCCCGTTACGTTCCTCTACAGTGTAAATGTCTACTCATCATATACGATTACAGTTTGCTCCGTGGCCGGCCCACGTGGTTATAGGCTCGTATTTGTATAATGAAATTTTCACAATAAAGGTTTTTAAAAGAAAACATGGTAGTAGTATATACATTGGTAAAGTTTTTAATAATAGTCACTGTTTTAGAATCATTAAAAGGCAAGTGAAATAAAGCAGACCAATTACATGAAGGGTAAAAGGTATAATACGCAGGAACGCAGTAAAGATAAATGGTCAAGGGCTGTTGTGTTTTCTACTCCTGCAACTTAAAGTGATCGATAAGAATCTCATATTCAGGCGTATCGGCGACTAAGACAGCAGGTCGACCCTCTTTTGCTCAACGGCTCCGTCATGGGACGAAGAAACGCCCTTTTTCTCGAAAAAAGAATATATTTTACTTGCAGGACAGTTGTAAATTTTCCGGGAAAGTACATTAGCCTGGAACATTATAACATATATTTAAGAAAAAATAATGTTCGGAAGTAATAAAAAGCGTAATTTTTAGGTCATATGACCAAGCCTTTCATCATTAAAATAAGAAAAGTAAAATGAACCAATGAAAAGTTTTATTAACAAGTCACATGACCTGTTATGCTTACGTTACGCGCTGCGCGTCGCGCCCCGGATGACTTCCGGATGCGCTAACGCGGCGCGTCATATGACGCATTACGCGACAACGCAGGTCCAGAATATAGTCAAAATGTCTCCACCAACCAGCGGTCGGAACACAACCCCTTTCAGCAGGCTAAATAGTTCTGTTAAATGACAACAGAAGGGACAGGCAACAAGAACCATCAGTCAAAGAGGGGAGGGCTAGTTCTTCTCTACCGGGTTACATTGGGGCGCTACCTGAACTGATCGAATTGGTAGTCTACAGTGTTTCTGGATGTTTCAGACTGAAGCTGGCGTTAGCATGAGAGCACCACCATTTCGTAGCTCCGTCGTGGCCATTCCGCGAGCAATCATGGCAGCCGCTCTTTATCGTTATTTTGGGCGGGGTGGGTGGCGGAGCCGAGCTGTATTGCAGCCATCATGGTGTGGAGTTCAGTTCATCTCACTAGTTTCGTATTTGTCATGAGGGGTTGTTCTTAATGTTTCTATTTTAGCGAGGTCAAAAAGAGATCCCATTAGTGGCCTACTGATTTTGCTCGATTCCTTTTGTTTTTTTACACGATTTTTCGCTATCTGCAAAGACTAAACAGAGTATTGCGACTCTGTGCTTGTTTGTAAAAAGAGAATGAACCAAAGAGAACAATCAATCAAATGGAGAGAGAAGCAGGCACGACGGATTACAACGGGGGCAAAGGCCTGCGTTAACTACCCTTCACTATCTGCAAAGAGAGAGTACTCCTAATAGAAATGAGGGGGGGGGAGCATTCAAAGCAGATCAGTGTGCATAAACACGAAAATGTTTTTACTTACCACGTACTTGACATTCGACAGCTTATGATATTTGCTATTAAAAAACCATTGAAATTCACTGAAAAAACCATAGGTTATAGACCTTATATAGTTAGGAATTAGCATTTACAAAACCTTGAAAATTCACTGAAAAAACCATAGGTTATAGACCATATATCGTTAGGAATTAGCATTTAAAAAACCTTATTTTACTCACACAAAACCATTGAAATTCCATATATAGTTAGTTGCACTAACTATATATCGCGCACCCGCAATCCACTGCTGATGATGTCACATATTACATCATTCATGACATGGTCAGTGACATCACTGATGACATCACTGATGACATCTCAAATGACATCACTGATGACATCACTGATGACATCTCATTTGACATCAATGACCACATCACTGATGATATCATTCATGTGACAATACAATGCATCTCCTCACACTTTAATATAACCTCTGTTACACCCAGTGTTAAATACAGAGTATAATTTTTGAAACCATTGACACACCAATACTAGTTACTACATACGCACTCACTGATTCCTACGTCTACACACACATTCACTCATTCACCCATACAATCATTCATACATACAATCACTCATCTTTACAACACTATCATATGCACTCATACACCTATACAGACACTCACACTCTGCCACTCATCCATGGAGTTACTCACACACCTAGTCAGTCCTGTAAAGAATCAATCACACTTCCATTTTCTATTTTTTCCATTTTCCATTTAAACATAGAGTACCTTACATTTTCAAACATATACTAACACATACTTACTCTCTTATACAATCATTGATACAAGTAGACATTGATCTGCACGGAGTCACACATCTCCCAGCCAGCCACACACACACTCAGTCTCCCATACAAATACTTGGACAATCAATCAATAAC
Organism: Lissotriton helveticus; assembly: GCF_964261635.1. Lineage (NCBI taxonomy): Eukaryota > Metazoa > Chordata > Amphibia > Caudata > Salamandridae > Lissotriton > Lissotriton helveticus. The sequence goes on from NC_136067.1 coordinate 372,691,486, forward strand.
CCATATAGTTACTCATATAGCTACTGATCAACACATGCAGCAGTTTACAGAACAACAGACATAATGATGCACAAATTAAGACAGTTTAGTCACTAACCCATGCACTTAGTGAGACACATTTAATCACTCACTCATACAGTCAGTCACGCACCTAAATCCTTCATCCAGATACTTATACATCTACTCATTCTTCAATATGTAAAACATATTTAAACTTTACAGAAACACACAGTCAATGGATGATGTCATCAGTGATGTCATCAGTGATGTCATTTGAGATGTCATCAGTGATGTCATCAGTGATGTCACTGACCATGTCATGAATGATGTAATATGTGACATCATCAGCAGTGGATTGCGGGTGCGCGATATATAGTTAGTGCAACTAACTATATATGGAATTTCAATGGTTTTGTGTGAGTAAAATAAGGTTTTTTAAATGCTAATTCCTAACGATATATGGTCTATAACCTATGGTTTTTTCAGTGAATTTTCAAGGTTTTGTAAATGCTAATTCCTAACTATATATGGTCTATAACCTATGGTTTTTCAGGGAATATATATATATATAAATATATATATATATTTTTTTTATTAACAACTAATCCATCAACCCCCACCCAAAGGAAAAGGAAACTTATCTCCAAATACTACAAGAGAATAAATAACAAAAAATATGTTAAAATCTAATATCACCTATTCCTATACTACAACTACACTACCTAACACTTAAAAAACTTACCTATCACTAACTAATAATATTAAATAACATTGGGGGAATGGAGAAAAGTGGGATGGGTCTCTATCGGAAAGCTCAAAATGGGAGACCCAGGGCAGCTTTAATGTCCTGCAGGGGGGTGGTATGCTCCGCCATTTCACGTTCTATTTGTGCCACTCAGATGTTCATGTCCATGATTGTGCGACGGTTCCGCGTGGTAAATGGCACTACCTGATCGGATGCTGCAGCTGGCATTGTCCCTTGTCCGTGGGACTGTGAGGGGGCACCAGATTGTGTGCAGGGTCCTGAGGTAGCAGCTTGTCTGTGTGGTGTCTCGGGGGGGATGTGCAGATCCCGGTCAATGTCGGGACCCACGCCTGTTACCAGAAGGGCTAGGTATGGCCTGTGTGTCACTCTGCCTGCATCGGAGGACTACATCAGGCACCGACTTCCACCTCCCAGCTGCCCGGTCAGCTCGATGCCTCCTTGCAATGTTTGCGGTATACCTTGGACACCCTGTGTATTTGAAGATACCGGTCCTTCCTGACCTGGAGCACGTGGGCCTCCTCTGGCGACATGTCCCGGTGGTCCATGATTGCCTGCATGTTCATGGAGTGTGTGTGCTACCTGTTCCGGTAGATGTGTGCAATGTCCGCAGGAGGCACAAGTAGGACATGGGTGCAGTCAATTGCCCCCAACACATGCGGACAGCCAGCAATGGCATAGAAGCTTTGCTTGGTGTCAAGCTGTTCTTGTGCAGTGTTGGGAAAGCGTAGGTGCTGTGGTGACAGGCTGATTATGCATCCAAGACAGTTGGGAGGAACCTTGAAAAGGATGACTGGGAGACTCCCCCAACTCTGGCAGTGGTTGGTTGGAAGGTACCAGAGGCCAACATGTGCAGCACTGCTAGTAGCTGTGTCTGCAGAGGGATCAATCAATCAATCATTTCATTTGTAAAGCGCGCTACATACCCGCGAGGGTCTCAAGGCGCTGGGGGGGAATGGGGGGCTGCTGCTGATCGAAAAGCCAGGTCTTGAGAAGTCTTCTGAAGGCCTGCAGGCCCTGGGTCTGTCGTAGGCCGGTAGGGAGAGTGTTCCAGGTCTTGGCAGCGAGGTAGGAGAAGGATCTACCGCCGGCGGTGGTTTTACGGATGCGTGGACCTGTGGCGAAGGCGAGGTTGGAGGCTGCGGGTGGGGGTGTAGAAGCTAAGTCGGTCGTTGAGGTATGCTGGTCCGGAGTTGTGTAGGGCTTTGTGTGCGTGGATGAGGAGTTTGAAGGTGATCCTGTTGTTGACGGGGAGCCAATGCAGGTCTCTCAGGTGGAGTGTGATGTGGCTGCGTCGGGGGACGTCGAGGATCAGTCGTGCGGAGGCGTTCTGGATGCGTTGCAACCATCTAGGGAGCTTGGTTGTTGTTCCTGCGTAGAGGGCGTTCCCTTAGTCCAGTCTGCTGGTGACGAGGGCCTGGGTGACGGTTTTTCTCGTGTCGGAGGGGATCCATTTGAAGATCCTGCGGAGCATGCGGAGGGTGTTGAAGCAGGAAGCTGAGACGGCGTTGACCTGCTTGGTCATGGAGAGGGCGGAGTTGAGGATGACCCCCAGGTTGCGTGCGTGGTCGGTGGGTTCTGGTGCGGTTCCTAGAGATGTTGGCCACCAGGAGTCGTCCCAGGCTGAGGGGGTGGGGCCGAGGATGAGGACCTCCGTCTTGTCTGAATTCAGCTTCAGCCTGCTGTCTGTCATTCATTTGGCGACGGACTTCATTCCTCTGGGGAGGTTGGCTTTGGCAGTGTGGGGGTCTTCGGTGAGGCATATGATCAGTTGGGTGTCATCGGAGTAGGAGATGATGTTGAGGCTATGTTGTCATGCTACACGGGCGAGTGGTGCCATGTAGATATTGAACAGCGTCGGGCTGAGGGAAGATCCCTGTGGAACGCCGCAGGTGATCTTGGTGGTCTTGGAGCGGAAGGGTGGGAGGCGGACACTCTGGGTTCTGCCGGAGAGGAAGGATGTGGTCCAGGCCAGGGCCTTCTCTTGGATTCCGGCATCGTGGAGGCGTGCTGTTAGGGTGCGGTGGCAGACCGTGTCGAAGGCTGCTAATAGGTCCAGAAGGATGAGGGCGGCTGTTTCTCCTTTGTCCATATGAATCCTGATGTCGTCGGTGGCGGTGATGAGGGTGGTCTCGGTGCTGTGGTTGCTGCGAAAGCCGGACTGGGATGGGTCCAGGATGTTGTTGTCTTCGAGGTTGCGAGTCAGGTGTCTGTTGACGATCTTCTCCGTGACTTTTGCCGGGAAAGGGAGCAGGGAGATGGGCCGGAAGTTCTTGAGATTGTTGGGGTCCGCCTTGGGTTTCTTCAGTAGGGCGTTGATCGAGGCGTGCTTCCAGCTCTCTGGGAAGGTTGCTGTCTCGAAGGAGATGTTGATTGTTTTCCGGAGATGGGGTGCGATGGCTGTGATGGCTTTGTTAAAAATGTGGTGAGGGCATGGGTCAGATGGGGATCGGGAGTGGATGGAGTTCATGGTCTTGATGGTGTCTTCGTTGCTGACGTTGGACCAGGCGGTCAGGCGTCTGGTGCGGGTGGTGGTCGCAGGGGTGGTGGTCTCGGAGGTGGATGTGGGGGTGGCGGTGTTGAAGCTGTTGTGGATGTCGGTGACCTTGCGGTGAAAGAAGGTGGCCAGTGAGTTGCACAGGTCTTGTGATGGTGGAGTGTTGTTGGTGTTGGAGCTGGGATTGGAGAGTTCTTTCACGATGTTGAAGAGTTATTTGCTGTTGTGTGCGGTGCTGTCTAGGCGGTCCTTGAAGGTGGTCCACTTGGCGGTCCTGATGAGTTGATGGTGTCTGCGGGTGGCGTTCTTGTGGGCTGTGTAGCTGTCTGGTGTTCGGTCACGGAGCCAGCTCTTTTCCATCTTCCGACAGGTGCGCTTGGATGTCCGGAGGTCTTCGGTGAACCATGCGACTTTCTTGTTGGTGTGATTGGTGGCGGAGGTCTTGAGCGGGGCGAGGGTGTCGGGGCAGTCGTTGATCCACTGTTTGAGGTGGATGGCGGTGTTGTCGGGGTTGGTGGGGTCGGCGGGTGGTCCCAGGGTGAGGGTGGTGGTCAGTTGGTCCTCGGTGACCTTGCCCCAGCAGCGTCGTGGCATCTGTTGGGTGCGGTGGTGTGTGATGGGTTTCCTGAAGGTGAAGTCGACGCATCTCTGGTCTGTCCAGTGGGGTTCGGTGGTGTGGTTGAAGGAGACATGGGGATTTGCGGAGAAGATGGGGTCCAGTGTGTGTCCAGCGGCGTGCGTGGTTGTCGTCACAAGCTGTTTGAGTCTGAGGTTGTCGAGGTTGTCGATCAGGGCGGTGGAGTTGGCATCGTTGTTGTTCTTGAGGTGGAAGTTCAGGTTCCCGAGGAGGATGTAGTCCGTGGAGGCGAGGGCGTGGGTGCTGATGAGGTCGGCGATGGAGTCACTGAACTGTGGTTGGGGTCAGGCTGGTCTGTAGACGAGTGTTCCTCTGAGGGTGGTGTTAGGGTCGGTGTGGATCTGGAAGTGCATGTGCTCAGCGGTGGTGAGGGTGTCGTCGGAGTTGGTCGAGACTCTGAGGGCATCCTTGTGGAAGATGGCGATTCCCCCTCCCACTTCGTTGGGGCAGTCTCTGCCAGAGATCTTGTAGCCTTCTGGGATGGCTATGGCGATGTCTGGTGCCGAGGTGGTGTTCAGCCAGGTCTCCGTCAGGGGTGGTTGAGTCTAGGAGGTCCCAGAGTTCGATGGCGTGCTTGCGAGCGGAGCGGGTGTGGAGGAGGATGCACCGGAGGTGGTTGTGTTCTCTGGTTGATGGTTTGGCGGGCCGGATGCTGGTGAAGCTGCAGTTCCGGCAGGTGAAGGGTCCTTTGGTGCGCTTCAGGGTGGCCCGGTAGCAGGAGTGATCTCGTCCGGGGTTGAGTGCGTGTTGGGTGCTGGAGTCGTAGTGCAGTCTGGTGTTGTGGTGGCTTCGGGGTCCAGGGGTTCTGGCGCTGGGTGCGGTCCAGGCACGGACGGGCACAGACGGGCTTGCCTTTGGCATGCCAGCGGTGTGCCCTCTGCGCGTGGCCGCACAGTGGCCACCATAAGAAGAGGAAGTGGGAGGGAGGAGCAGCTGGGAGGTGGGGCAGCGAATGGGCAATCAGGGGGGCTGGGCCGCAGGGGAGGCAGCGCCATGAGCAGAGTGGGACAACGAGGGGTACGGAAAGCAAAGAGGCACAGGTGGGGGGGCAACGAAGCTTCAGAAGGCAAGGCAGGCAGAAATGGAGGTGCGGGGCAGCAAGGGGAACAGAGGCGAGAGCGGGCACAGAAAAGCGGGGCAGCGGGGAGAACAGACACGAGAACGGGCACAGAGACAAGGCAGCTAGGGGGACAGAGGCGAAAATAGGCACAAGACGCGGGCAGTGAGGGGAACAGAGGCAAAAGACAGGCACAGAGCATGTACAGGCGGCGGGGGAGGACAGAGAAAAAACTGTTACGGGCACAACAAAGATCAGGCAGTACAGACAATGCAGTGACCAACTTACTCAGCAGCAGCAGCGGCAGACACACAGGTGGCGCTGTGCAGTGGGGGAGCGTCCTACCAGGTTGGTCAAGGGTCGCTCTCCTCACCGCGCAGCAGCCGGCATATATGGGGAGGTGGAGCAGCTGGGAGGTGCGAGGTGGGAGGTGGTGCAGCGAATGGGCAGTCAGGGGAGCGGGGCCGCAGGGGAGGCAGCGGCGTGAGCGGAGTGGGACGACGAGGGGTACGGAAGGCAAAGAGGCACAGGTGAGGGGGGCAAAGAATCTTCAAAAGGTAAGGCAGGCAGAAATAGAGGTGCGGGGCAGCGAGGGGAATAGAGGCGAGAGCAGGCACAGAAACGCGGGGCAGTGGGGAGAACAGAGGCAAAAGACAGGCACCGAGCAAGTACAGGCGGCGGGGGAGGACGGAGAAAAAATAGTTAAGGGCACAACAAAGATCAGGCAGTACAGACTGTCCGGATCTAGCTGATGCGGTTCAATTTGATGCGCCTGCCGTGTATGTAGGAAGCAGGCAGAAGAACGGACTACATGTCCCAGAAGTCTCAAGGAGGAGGAGCCATTAAATAGGGGACGGGCGCACTTCCGCATGTGCGTAATTCAGGATATTGAATTCGGCCCACGTTGGTAAACGCCGAGTCGGAACTGCTGTGCTCCGAGCGGAGAGTGGAACATTGGTGGGGAGAGGATTCACCCGCTGTATCGCGTTGGAAAACGCAGAGTCGGAACTGCTGTGCTCCGAGCGTTGAGTGAAACATTGGTGGGGAGAGGATTCACCCGTGCCTTCCCCAGGTTCGGAAGCTGTTCGAAAGAAAGGTAGGGAGAGAGGAGTTGGGCTCAACTCCGTCTCTCAACACTGCTACCTTCAAAACTTTGTTAACAGTAAACCCTTGAACCGGGTAGGGACCCCGTGACAGAACGGAACAGTCCCGCTGCCCCGAGTGTCAGCTTGCATGACACGGTATTCATTTCTCAGAGCGTTTATCTCCCGGTGAGAAGGAACGTTGTGAACTCGGATTTGGTTGCCTTTCTTTGTAACTGCAGACAGCGTGTTGATCCCCGGGTGAGGGGGAGCGCTGCTTCGGGTATTGTAAAGGCGGCGGTTGTTACACCGTGGAAGCCAGACATTGTGGTGTTAGTGCACAGGGCTGTTTAGCTTTTGAGAAGACGCTTATCATTGGATTTTAGGGAAGGGGTCAGTATTATTCTTTGGCTCTGATGAAGCAATCAGAGATGGACCAAGACATGATTGTTCATGGTTACTGGAGGCTGTTGAGTCTTCAGGTTTGGTTATAAGTTACAGGATCTGACTATACAAGGTAATCAAACGTTTAGTGAGACCTAATGAGAGTAGACTTTAGGAAGGGTTGTGTTTACTAATGTGTTTTCTTATGTATTCCAGATCCTTTGTCTCTGCTGTCCCTTCCCGTCCTATATCCCCTGCCTGATCTGACCTGAACTCAGAGTTCTACGAATTGAGTTCGGAAAGATCTGGAAGTGGAACCATTTCAGCATCACACCGACCCTGAGGAGCTGGATCATAACACAGACAATGCAGTGACCAACTTACTCAGCAGCAGCAGTGGCAGACACAGGTGGCGCTGTGCGGTGGGGGAGCGACCTACCAGGTGGGATGTTGGTGTTGCAGCTATCTGGGTCAGTATGCGAAGGATGGAGGACCTTTTCAGCCTGTAGTTGGCTATCATATCCTCCAGCATTAGGTCTATCAGGGTGATGCTGTCTTCTTTAGCACTCCCTTCATTGTGGTCCTGGGGGTGGTGGAGGTGGTTGTTGTGGTCTTCTTGGTGCTCCAAGCTGCATGAGTAGTACTTCCATGGCATCAGTAGGTTTGCAAATGTGGCTCTGGGCTAGTCTTTGTTATGTCCTGTTTTTTATCTCCATTTTTAAGACCACCTTTTTTCTGGTCTTAAAAACCAGCAGCTAACGGGGCTAGGGGCTGTTTTTGGAACATATCATCGGACCAGGGCGATCACTGTAAATATCGCGAAGTGGCGTTAGCGGATGTTTTTGCACGGAAACGCCTACCTTGCATCTCATTTTCGTTAACTATCACTAACAGATGTGACAATCGGAAAAACTGACAATTTCACCGGTAAACTCTTGCTAACCGCAATTAGCGGCATCTTATAAATATGGCAATAAAAAATGCCGCCGTAACGTGTAAAAATGGACGCTCTGGTGGTGTTAACTCCTTGTACGTATGCCCCTAAGCTTTTTCCCTAATGTGCATGAGTCCTTTGAACCTACCTTGGGTGTGGATTGTGACCGCTTGTTGTGCTCGATGGGGCTTATTGGGGACCTGGAAGAGAGGGAGGCATTAGAGAGCGCATTTGAGAAATATTCTATGATCAAACCTCGAGCAGAAGGTTGCAGTTTATCATCCTGAAACCTTTTCAAGGCGGCGAAGGTTCCCGGAGTTTTCTTTGATCGTGCTTGGTTGATGTTGTTGCAGGCCCAATATTGTCTAGTTGCTTAATATCATCAGCCCCTTGATCCTCAGCTTCAAGAGCAATGCTGCTGCCATTAGAGGCACTAAGGTCCTGTGGATAAGTCTCTTGGAATGGAGTGAGGTAGTCATCTGAGGGGTCTGCCTGCTTTTTCCAATCCAGAGTTCTCTTTTTTGCCAAGGTGCGTTAAGGGGGCGAACACCAGTCCTTGTTCAGATCCAGAGAAAAGTGCTGTGGTGCTGTGATGAAGAGATTTGCCTCATGAAGCTTATAATAATATCACAATAGATAAGGAAAAGTAAAGACAGGAGAGTGGGCGATGAGTGTGGCAATATGAAATAGCACTGCCTTACCTCCCATCTGGGTAGAATTGCTGGGTGCGGCCACACCTCTGAGTAAAGGGAGAGGCACAAGCAAGCTGTTTGCCATGAATGTTTATAAGCCCACTGTTTGTCTGAACATATCTTCGATGTTGAGGTGGTGCGTGTCTCCGGTGTCTCTGGTGTCTCAACATAGAAATGTTGTTTGTTTTGTGCTTTTTAGGGCAATAATTATAATGGAAGTCCCACCCTGGGTCAGGATAGGCACTGTGTGGTCACACTGTGACCGGCTGGGTCGCCGCTTCTGAGAGCCAGGCTACCTGCTGCCTGTTGCTGTTCCTTGTTATTTCTTAATAATGCTGGACAGACCATAACCAGTATAAATCTAAGGCCTGGGAGAGAGACTGCAATCTATTCCTACCCTCTGCTGGCTCTGCTGCCTCCTCTGCCACTCCTCTGCCCCCACCAGTGCTGCTCCACTATGCTTGCTGAGCATGAGGCAGACAGCTGTCGACAGCTAAGCAAGCGAGGGCCAGCCTGTGCGAGACAGACTCTGGGTTGCCTCCCGAATGGCTCCCTCCATAACTACAGGATTGGTTGCAGCCCCACCGCGGGCAGCCAGAAGTTCTCCACAGCCGCCTACTGCTCAACGACTCCTGCCATGCGCCCAAGGCAGAACAAGCAACAAACGGTTGGTGTAGGCGGGTGGGTGGACAAGACGGCAACCTCCGGTGCAATGGCGTTCACAGGCAGGCAGGCACAGTCGCAGCTCTAGGTCTTGAGGCTCTTCCTCTTCCTCCCAGCACCCATCAGTTCCAGTTCCTCAGTTCTACAGCATCAATCCCACTGGACTAGCCAGACTCGGAAGTTCAACAACAGGTTTGGATAACACATAGTATTGCATCCTCGCAGTTCACACATTGGTACTATTCTGAACCTTGCAAACACACTCAAGCACACACACACAACATACCTATTATTATGAGGACTGGCGATTGACCATAATTAAATGTGTATTTACTATTCTAACTCCATGCAGGTTTTGATAGTAGGATAGGTTATAAAGTGGACCGAAGCTAATATAACTGCACTTTTGGTTTTGTGATGCACTTGCTCGAAAGTACCTAAACACATTACAGGGACCGGTTGTCTTAATACACCGGTCCTCACAAAGATATTGTTTGTCCGATTCTGTCAGGGTTTACACATGCTATGAGGACCGATCTGGTCCTCACAGCATGGCACATGCACATACACACCCACACACAGACACACACACACATACACATATATGAAAATGCACACACATGAGACCTAGCTACAATTACACTCTATTATAGTAAGTAAAAATCCTTAGGTACTTAACAGGCAAACCAGCATACAAAACATTGTCAAACGACATAAGGCAAAAGAGCAAACAAATTGTGCCTGACCTCCTCTACTTTCTGCGACGCGTCATCCTGCCTCTGTGTAAGATATCAGCAAATGAACTGTCAATAATGCATCTTGTGTTTTCAAGCATTTCCACAGTTCTTGCACAAGAATCTTTAGAGTGATTTAGCATTTATCATGGCCCTCCACATACATCAAAGTAGTTAGTTACTCTTTTGTTGCATGTCATTGGTCAATCCTGGCCACACCTGGAAAATATCTCTATCCCTTAGGCAAATGGTATACTCAGGGCGACTGGAAATATGTGACAGGGCGTACTAAAATATGTGGAACGCTCTCGGCTTTTCCCATTCTCGCAGCGCGAGCCTCCGCTCAAGCTCATCTCGTGGCCCGTACTTGCCACGGGGTGGCAGTACAGAGGCCAGAGTGTTGAGCTACACTTTGTTTACACCATACCCGTGTTGGGGGCATATTGAGGCATTATGGAGTACATTATTTTGGTATTACGAACTACCTGATTGTTGCATTATGCATTAAATAATTTTTGGTATTACGAACTGCCTGATTGTTGCATTACGCATTGCATTATTTCTGCATAACAAACTACCTGATTGTTGCATTACACATTACATCATTTTGGTATTACAAACTGCCTGATTGTGCATTACGCATTGCATTATTTTTGCATAATGGACTGCCGGATTGTTGCATTACACGAACTGCATTGTTTTAAAATTACAAAGTGCCTGATTCTTGCATTACGAACTGCATAAGATTGCATTAGAACTGCATTGGATCATAGAGAATTGCTCAATAATACTAAAAGGGCTGGCTGGCCTAATAACAGGCCGTGTGAAATATTACACATACGCATATGTTGGATTTGTATTGTGTGCTCTCATTGTATATTTTTTATATAAACATATACTTGTTTTTATGGAACTCATTTGGAGTCCATTTGTGGTGTCATCATTGGATTGCTGAGAGCATGGTTGCAAATACTTTACACATTTGGCTTGTAGATAAGCCTGGCTGCTCGTGCCAAGCTACCGAGGGGGTGAGCAGGGGCTATCTGAGAAGGTGTCCATCCTTTCCCTGACTTAGAAGCAAGGGTCCATATTTGGCCTAAGGTACCTATCTCAGCCAACTAGAGACCCCATGTCTAACAATGCAGCATAATGCTGTCCATTTTGACACACTTTTAGTTTCTTTTGTTCTGCTAGAGCTAGAAACAATTTGTTTTGTTGTTTAACTCTTCAGATTATGCTCCAGATTAAGGGTTATTTGGCGAATGTAGTGAATCCATAGTTATCCGGAAAATGCCACAGCTGCAGAATTGCAGAATTCCAGTGGTCCTGGGTACTTTAATTTAAAGTGGAGAAAGGCACAGATGGAGTTCCAAAATTCTCTAATGAACTTCCCCAGAGAAAGTTCACCTCTTGAATGCAAAAATAATACTTGTTAGAGACTGGATTTTAAATAGGCCTCCTCCACCCTTTCTTCAAAATGAGCACACACAATAAACAAGTAGCATCATTTTGTAAGGATTGATTTGAAATCAATCTCATGCAAATCGTATGTAATTGTAACAGAAGTGTAGTGATTATAAATGAACAAAGTTTAAACATGAACACAGATGAACTATACTTACATAATTTCCTTCCCAACGAAATCCTGACTTTTTGTGATAAGTGCTAAAATATTTTCATTAATATTAGTGCACAGCATTTGCCACATACCTGAAAACTGAAGGCAGAAATACTAGAGTAGCTGCAAGGTCACTTTGTATTTTCGAGAAACCAGCATTCGCACTCTTGTCAGAAACATAAGTTCCCCAGAAAATAGTGTTTTCAGCCATCTATTTGAGATGGCTGAATGTATTACTTTAATAATGGTTCTCAAAGCTACAATAAAAAAAGTCCCTGTAATTCGAGATGTGTCAGAAAGCTTTAACCTTGCAATCCGGATCCAACAGGAATGATGAGTGCATCCACACTTCTCCTTGCCCCCTGCCATCAAGAAATGTCACATTTGTTGGATAGAAGAAGATCCGAGGAAAGTAGAATTGGATAAGAGAGAGAAACAGCCACTACATATCATCACTTTGCAAGGTAGTGCATCTGGGCACACGTTGAAATGCACGGCATTGATATGAATGAATGCATACGCGCTTATATAGCGCATGGCTACCCATAGGGCATCCCAGCGCATAAAGTAACCCCAATCATTCAACAGTAATCAGGCAAAAACAAAGGTCTTCAACTGTTTCCTGAACCTAAGATGGTCAACTTCAAGGCGGATGGATTCAGGAAGCTTATTCCAAAGCTTGGCCGCGTTATAGGAGAACAGCAGTCCTCCGATCCGAGACTGTTTAACCTTTGGGCCTAGCAGCAGTTGTTTATTGCAAGATCTCAAAGTCCTCTTGGTGTCATATAAATGCACCAGGGGCTGCAACAAGGCTGGACCTTCCCCGAGATGCACTTATGGACAATGCACATTGCCTTGAACCTGAACCTATCTGCAACAGGAAGCCAATGCAGTTGTCTAAGTGCCAGCTTAACTGACTTATGCCTAGGGATACCCATCAAGAGACTAGCCGCACAATTCTGTGCTATCTGAAGTTTCCCGATAGTTCCAAGTGGCACACCCAGGTAGACTACATTTGCGTAGTCCAACTGTGATAAAACCAGGGATTGAACCAGCATGCGCCTGGCGTCAAATAGCAAAAGGGGAAGAATCTTCCGCATCATCCTGAGTAGGCCATAACAATTTGTGGCCACCTTGCCTGCCTGGGCTTTAAGATTCAATTTACAGTCCAGCCAGACCCCAAGACTCTTAATGTGTGTCTTAGGGACATATAAACACAATAAGAAACATTTAGTGATGGACATAATATACACTTTGACAATCTCCGACTCACTATGGTCTGGTGAAACTCTGTCTTCCGACAGCCTCCCAATTTAAAATGTTGTAACATATGTCACAAGTATCCTGAGCTTTTATCCATTTATTAAAATAGACAACTGCCTCAGTACTATACGGATATGTTCTGACGTTTCAATTACTTTCAACGTGACAGATTTATAAGCTGCCACATATGAACTGCACCTTAGTATTACAGAGATCACCCAACATGTATTCACTTCCCCAACTTCCCCATCTAAGTTGATACCCTAATACCATATGTATTTCTTTCAGAAACATTTTCAAAATCTATCAATCAATCAATCAAGGAACTTGTAAAGCGCAGTACTTACCCGTGAGGGTCTCAAGGCGCTAAGGGGGAGGGGGGTCCTGCTATTGCTCGAACAGCCAGGTCTTGAGGAGCCTCCTGAAGGTGAGCAGGTCTTGGGTCTGCCGCAGATGGGTGGGGAGGGTGTTCCAGGTCTTGGCGGCGAGGAAGGAGAAGGATCTGCCGCCAGAAGTTGTTTGTTAGATTCACGGGACGGCGGCAAGGGCGAGGCTGGCGGAGCGGAGCTGGCGGGCGGGGGAGTCTGTTGTTCAGGGAGGCTGGTCCGGTGTTGTGGAGTGCTTTGTGTGCATGGGTGAGGAGCTTGAATGTGATCCTCTTGTTGACGGGGAGCCAGTGCAGGTTTCTTAGGTGGGAGGTGATGTGGCTACGGAGGGGGACATTGAGTATCAGTCGGGCGGAGGTGTTTTGGATGCGTTGTAGTCGTAGCAGGTGTTTGGCCGGGATTCCTGCGTAGAGTGCGTTGCCGTAGTCCAGCCTGCTGCTGACGAGGGCTTGGGTCACTGTTCTTGTTTCAGTCGGGATCCACTTGTAGATCCTGCGAAGCATGCGGAGGGTGTTGTAGCAGGAGGAGAAGATGGCGTTGACCTGATTTGACATGGAGAGGGAGGAGTTGAGGATGAATCCTTGGTTGCGTGCGTGGTCTGTGGGTGTTGGAGCTGTTCCCAGTGTTGTCGGCCACCAGGAGTCGTCCTATGCAGAGGGGGTGGGGCCTAGGATGAGGACCTCTGTCTTGTCCGAGTTCAGTTTCAGGCGGCTGCTCCTCATCCACTCAGCGACGGGCTCATTCCGTCGTGGAGGTTGGTTTTGACGGTTTGTGGGTCCTTGGTGAGGGAGAAAATGAGCTGGGTGTCGTCGGTGTAGGAGATGATGTTCAGGTCGTGCTGGCAGGCCACTTGTTCGAGGGGGCAATGTAGACGTTAAACAGGGTCGGGCTGAGGGATGAGCCCTGGGGTACGCCGCAGATGATGTCGGTGGCTCTGGATCGGAAGGGTGGGAGGCGGACTCTCTGGGTTCTTCTGGAGAGGAAGGACGTGGTCCAGTCCAGAGCTTTCTCCTGGATTCTGGCTTCTTGGAGGCGTGTTCTTAGTGCGTGGTGGCAGACAGTGTCGAAAGCGGCTGACAGGTCCAGGAGGATGAGGGCTGAAGTTTCGCCGTTGTCTAGCTGGCGCCTGATGTTGTCCCGTGGCTGCGATGAGGGCAGACTCAGTGCTGTGGTTGCATCTGAAACCGGACTGGGATGGGTCTAGGATGTTGTTGTCCTCAAGGTGGCGGGTCAGCTGCATGTTGACGATTTTCTCGATGATTTTTGCCAGGAAGGGGAGCAGGGAGATGGGCCGGAAGTTCTTGAGGTCTTTGGGGTCCGCCTTGGGTTTCTTGAGGAGGGCGTTGATTTTGGCGTGCTTCCAGATCTCCGGGAATGTCACTGTGTTGAAGGAGATGTTGATGACCTTCCGTAGTTGGGGCGCAATTGTTGCGTCAGATTTGTTGAAAACGTGGTGTGGGCAGGGGTCTGCCGGGGATCCTGAGTGGATGGAGTTCATGACCTTGCGTGTCTCTTTATCATTAACGTGGGACTAGGAGGTCAGCTGGTTGGTGCAGGTGCTGTTTGGGGTGGGGTCTATTGCGGTCGGGGGGAGGAGGAGTTGAGGCTGTCGTGGATGTCGGCGATCTTACAGTGGAAGAAGGTGGCCAGCGAGTCGCAGAGTTCTTGCGAGGGCGGGATGTCATTGGTGTTGGTGCTGGGGTTGGAGAGTTCCTTAACTATGTTGAAAAGTTCTTTGCTGTGTGCGTTGTTGTCCAGTCGGGTTTTGAAGGACGATCTCTTGGTTGTTCTGATGAGGTGGTGATGTCTGTGGATGGCGCCCTTGTGGATTGCGTGGCTATCTGGAGTGCGCCCATTTCCTCTCCAGCTTCCAGCATGTACGTTTGGAGGTCTGGAGTTCTTCGGTGAACCAGGCTGCTTTCCTGCTGGGGTGGTTGAGGGAGGGTTTCGGGGCGAGGGTGTTGGCGCAGTCGTCGATCCACTGTCTGAAGTTTCGGGCTGAGGCGTCTGTGTCGGTGGGATCGGTGGGTGGTTTCTGGGCGAGAGTGGAGGTCAGCTGGTCTTCGGTGACTTTGCTCCAGCAGAGGCAAGGCAGCTGTTGGGTGTGGTGGTGCGTGGTAGGTTTCTTGAAGGTGAAGTGGATGCATCGGTAGTCGGTCCAGTGGAGTTCAGTGGTGTGGTTGAAGGCGACGTGGGTGCTTGTGGAGAAGACGGGGTGGAGCGTGTGGCCCGCGGCGTGGATGGGTTTAGTGACGAGTTGTCGGAGGCCGAGGTTGGTGAGGTTGTCAATCAGGGTGGCTGAGTTGGCGTCGTTGTTGTTCTGGAGGTGGATGTTCAGGTCCCCGAGGAGGATGTAGTCCGTGGAGGCTAGTGCGTGGGTGCTGGCGAGGTCGGCGATGGAGTCGCTGAAGAGGGCCCGGGGTCCAGGAGGTCTGTAGATGAGTGTTCCTCTGAGGGTGGTGATGGGGTCGGTGTGGATTTGGAAGTAAAGGTGTTCGGCGGAGTTGAGGGAGTCATCTGCGAAGGTGTGGACCTGGAGGGTGGACTTGTGGACGATGGCTATCCCTCCTCCCATCCCGTTGGTGTGGTCTCTGCGAGAGATCTTGTAGCCGTCCGGGATGGCTATGGCAAAATCTATGCATAGATTAGGATCCTTTTTACTCCTCTTGTGGAAACAAAAAGTGCAAATATAACACTTTACAATCCTCAATGGAGTACTCCTGAAAATAGTGTACAAATATACGTTTACATCCTTTATCTCAACTGTGGCCTAGAATGCATGTCTGTATCCACCTCAGACTTTCATCACCTTCCAAAGATAATGAGAATCTGGAAAGTTTCCAAAACTCAAGCAACATGGGATTGGCTTCACCACCTATGTATCTTGTGTATCAAGGATGCTCTGAACCACAAGGAAGTATTGGTGTGATAGTTGAAGATAGTATTTGCAAATCTCAGGATAATCCTGGCACCATGGGAGATATGCAATCCATAGCTTCACTCGCGTAAAGCATCCATCGTAGAGACTGCCGTATTTCTACCTTTCTGTATTGCTCTTCAATATTTTAATAAACCTTCAAGTTTTTACTAAATTTCTAAGCTTGAACTTCCTTTTTGAGGCAATTGTTTATAATTGACTGTATTTTTAAATGGTGGTTTGAAATTTTTCAATAGGGACATATTGCCTCATCAGTTCTTGAGGACAACACCATCCCTGATCACAAAATAGGTGCTATAACTATCATGCAGATTACTTGAGAGATAGCGCTCACAATCCTCATTCAATTAATATGCTTGCTCTCTTTTGTGCAAGCAGGGGTTGAATTTAAGCAAGGGATTTCCTTTGAATCCATAGAGGGTTGACTTTAATGTGCCAATAAATGTGAACACAGGCATTAATAAATGCTGTTTCATATGCATTGCATGGACAAATATTGTGTATCAAATGAAAGCCTTTCCTATTGGTTTTGCCAACACTGGGAATAAACTATCAAAAAGGATTGCTTTCTGTAAAGAACGCACAAAGGCCATTGTGGGCCCAATTCACTAAAGTAAATATACACAAGTAATATTTAATCCTATACCAAGGTATATCTCTCTACTTTTTGCTAACTTACATTTCTCAATGAAAATGTACACTTAGGTATTTACTTACATATCTCCACCATCTCAAATGAGGGGGGCAAAGCCTCCTGCTATTGTATTTACAACCATAAATGGAATACAAGAAATATATAATCATATTTTATCCTGTACCTAGCTGATGGACATGTCCACCCCAGGCGGAGACTTTCACCACAAAGATGGAGATTTCAGTATAGAGAATTGAACAAAGTTTTTTTTTTGGTTTTTTTAAGAAAGAAAAATATTGTAATTATAATAAAAATATACATAAAGGTAAAATATGTATTTTTAACTTGTAAATAACAACATAATATTTTTCAACACATTAACTTCTCAGATTATTTGAATATATTCATCGCATTTATAAAATCTAATGTTTAACCAATCATTTAACAAATAAATTACTCACCCTCTAGAACATTTTCCTTTCTACTTACTACTTAGTAAACTTGATTACAAGATAAATATTTAATTAATTTAAAATCTTTTTGTAAAATTAAAAGTTTAGTACAATTTTTTTAATTAGGTTCATTATTACATTAACAAAATATTATAATTCAATCCCTCATAGTCCAAAAGCACAATAGGACAACCAAAAAGGGCACTATTTCTAGTATATTTAAAACGCTGATATGTAATCCTCCATACACCTGAAGGGAACTGAAGGTCAAATGGGAGAACGTTCGGATGAGGCCGGTTGGAGGGAGGTCGTAATGGACCCATGGGAATTAGCATTATTGACAGGGCTGCAGCTGAATCTGCTTTATAACGTACAAAGAATTTTCAACCAGGCTTTGTAATATGGTAAGGATCAAGCAGGCCACCTACGATAGATACAAACTAGAGTGAGGTGATTTTTTTGCTGTTATTTGAAAATGACTTTTCTTTGCAAAATACTGAAGGTTTATCATACAAATTGAGCCCAATCGAAAAAGTTAATATTCTGAATATTGGACGAATAATGGGGTGACTGAGGTAGCTTAGAGGCAATTAACTGAATGAATCACTGACATATTATCGATAGACACAATATCGTCCTACAAAAATATCGTCACAAAAATATCGAACACTATAATATCGACATCCTATACATAACTAAAACCATACAAAAATATCAGATACACAATATCGACCTACATAAACATCGATCTCACTAAAATCGACAACATACATATCGAAAGTTTTAAATATCGACTACATTAAAATGTATACCCTAAGTCAAAAATATCGTAAACACATTTATCGACAACAATATTATCGTTATTTTATATATATCGAAATTATTTATATGTATATAACAATACTTTCCAACATATTATAATTAAATTAACACCGAAATACACATCTCTCATAACAAACTATAAATATATTTACATTTCAAATGTATTAAACATCTAATAAATGTACACATTTTTATAAAAGTTCTTAATTAAATTATATAAAATTAAGACGCTAAATTATTATTTTACGTTTGCCTTATATATAAAAAAAACTAACATATATTCAAAAATATAAACTGACCAATGAAAACACTGAAAATATAAATTAACCAATAGCAAACTAATTAGTAACTCCAAACCACTATATAAACAATTACACACTAAACACAAACCACCTGAAGAAAAAAAAGACAGGAGAAAATACATTGGATAAATTCGACTAAACCTACAAAAAATCAAGATTGAACCGAAAATTCTATGGATTACAAGTACGTATCTAAAATAAACTAAATAAAAGTAACTGCTAAAATGTGATTAATTACAAACATGATAAAATTACTAATGCATATCTACTTTTTATTTTCTACTACCACTACAGAATACTTTACTAACAAAGAACAGAGAACAGAATTCTGAAAACCAAGATACAACTAACAAAGTAAGTATATTCAAACATTAAACTAACTGCTAAAATGTTAAAAATTACAAACATGCTCAAATTACTAAAACATATCTACTTTTTATTTTCCCCTACCACTACAGAATACTCTACTGACAAAGAACAGAGAACAGAATTCTGAAAACCAAGATACAACTAACAAAGTAAGTATATTCAAACATTAAACTAACTGCTAAAATGTTAAAAATTACAAACATGCTCAAATTACTAAAACATATCTACTTTTTATTTTCCCCTACCACTACAGAATACTCTACTGACAAAGAACAGAGAACAGAATTCTGAAAACCAAGATACAACTAACAAAGTAAGTATATTCAAACATTAAACTAACTGCTAAAATGTTAAAAAATACAAACATGCTCAAATTACTAAAACATATCTACTTTTTATTTTCTCCTACCACTACAGAATACTCTACTGACAAAGAACAGAGAACAAAATCCTGAAAACCAAGATAAAACTAAGTAAGTATATTCTAACATTTTCTGAAACACATAAATTAAGTTTAAGCTAAATGTTTCGAAAAAACTGTAATTGCAACCTAAAAAATATCTCTGTACAATTAACACAAATAAATGCATTTTTTCCTAACAGATCAAGAAAACACAGAAAATAAAGACCACAACTATTTATTTATTTATTTATTTTATATTCTTATAAAGCGCCAGACTAGACTCCCGAAGGGGTATCTCCGCGCTATTGCTGTACCACGAGAGTGTGCTAGTTACGAGAGTGTGTCTGATATAGGGTGCAAAAGCTGGAAAGTAATTTATTTATCAGGATACAAATACGTTTTTAAAGTCTTCCGGAAACTCAGATGACTAGGGATTGATCTGAGTTCTGGAGGCAAAGAATTCCAGAGTGCTGGGCCGGCATAAGCTAATGCACGGCCACCTTGTCTGGCCTTTTTTACTCTTGGTATCTGCAGGAGCTGCTGATGACTGGAGCGCAGAAGTCGCCCAGGGATGTAGGACTGAAAGATCTTAGTCATGTATTTCGGGCCCTCCCCTATCATGCTCTTGTGAATAGTGCATAAAGTCTTGAATTGGACTCGCTTCCTCACTGGAAGCCAGTGGAGTCTCATCAGCAGGGGACTGGAAGGAGTCCTTGCTGGAACATTCAGGACAATCCTTGCTGCTGTATTTTGGATTACTTGCAATTTACTGAGCTGCTCCTCGTTAGCTCCGAGGAGCAGCCCATTGCAGTAATCCACCCTGCTGATGACCAAAGCCTGCACGAGCGTTTTTCTGTGATGGTCTGGTATATAGGGGAAGACTCGTCTCAACATCCCAATAGCCCGGAAGCAGGTACCAGCAACCTGATTAACATGTCCCTTAAAAGTAAGTTGCTGATCAAAGAGCACTCCCAGGTTCCTAACAGAACTCTTGGGGGTGGGGACAGGGCCTAGCTCCACGGGCCACCAGTCAGATGACCAATATGTTGCCGCTTGTCCAAAACACATGACCTCCGTTTTCCCCACATTACACTGCAGACAGTTAGTTGACATCCAGTCTGCAATGGCTCTCATACCATCTGCAAAAGATCTTTTTATTGCAGATGTGAGAGTTTTAAAAGGGAAAAGGAGTTGGGTGTCGTCAGCATACGACACCGGGGTGAACCCGAAAGATCTAGCTAAGTTGGCTAGGGGTGCCACATACACATTGAAAAGTGTAGGGCTAAGGCATGAGCCTTGTGGCACTCCCTTATTGAGCTCCCTTAGCGTGGATTTGTGGGAGCCCAGCCTAACTTCTTGGACACGACCAGTCAAAAAGCTCTTCATCCATGTCAGAGCCTCTCCCTCCACACCCACCTCACCTAGGCGGTCAAGAAGCACCGTGTGAGACACCGTATCGAAAGCGGCGGAAAGGTCCAACAGCACCAGAATCAAGGAGCTGCCCTCATCCAGTGCCATTCTGATGTTATTGGTCACTGTCTGAAGGGCTGATTCTGTGCTGTGGTTTGGCCTGAAACCAGATTGTGAGTAGTCCAGGCCATCCGTCGCTTCCAGATGTTGAGAAAGATAGGTGTTCACGTGCCTCTCTGTAACCTTGCCCAGGTGAGGCAAGAGGGAGATAGGTCGTAAATTGGAGAGGTCTGTCCAAGGAGAAGATGCCTTTTTTCTAATCGGGTTCACCACCGCCCTTTTCCAATCTGCAGGGACCTGGCCTTTTGTTAGGGAGATGTTAATCACATCCAACATGTGCGGGCCCAAAATAGAAATCATGGGGCCGACCATTTTAGTTGGAATAAGGTCATTAGGCGACCCAGATTTAATGTGGCTGCAGGAGGAAAGGAGCTCTGTGTTGGTAATCGGAGGAAAAGATGAAAGGGTGGATTTGTTGCTAGATACCGATATTTGAGGATGGGGGTGGCCTGTAGTAGAAATTTTTATAGCGTCATTGGCTGCTACTATTTTTTCATAGATGTTCTTTATTTTATCCTCAAAATATCTCGAGACTTCATCACATAAGTTTTGTGAGAAGTCCTCAGAGCTGTCACAAGCAGTCGGCTTAATAAAATTCTGCAGAATGTTAAAAAGCTCCTTAGAGCAGTTGCCAGCCTGTGCGATCTGCTGCGTTAGATGTTGCTTCCTGGCTTGCTTGATGTTTTTGTAATACTTGGATTGGGGGTCTAAGAAAGCTACTCTACTGCTCTCGGTCTTCCCTTTTTCTCCAAGCTTTCTCAGCTCGTCTGCAGTTTTGCTTAGCTACCCTCAATTCATGGGTATACCAGCTATCTTGTTTAAGCACTGGATACTGCTTGTGTTTTTTTAATGGGGCTGCAATGTCAATAGCTTGCTTGATTGAGACATTGAGCTTAGTTAAGGCCATATCAGCGGTGTCAGTTGCTGAAATTTCCGGATTTGTCCAGAATTCCTGGATTTTATTGGCAGTGACTTTATGCCACTCTCGTCGCCAAATAGGGGGACAGTCAAGTACATCAAAATTAAACACAGAATTTCTAAAAATGTAAGTATATACTATATAATTTTTTTTTAATTAACTTAAAATACAGACATTCTTTTTTTAATAACTACAAAATATATTTCTTGTAGAACAACAAACAACAAAATGAGTGAAGGAGCAGAATTTGTTACCAGCCAGAAAGGAAAACTATTACTCTGCTACATGGGTTACACTTATACCCAAGAAAACCAATTTGGGATGAAAGTTAATTGGAAATGTTGCAAATATTACTCCAACAAATGTTACGGAAGGGCAACAACTAGAGAAGCAACAGTACTTTATACTAGGGAACACAATCACCCACCAAACGTAACAGAAATAGAAGTTAGAACAGCATTGGAAAACATAAAAGAAGCAAGCACAGGTTCCCAAAAAGCAACAAGCGCCATCTTAAAAGAACAAATTCCCAAAATACCTCAAATTGCAACTACTCAAATGCCAAATATTATTTCCCTAAAAAGAACAATAGCCCGAACAAAAAGAACAACTACTACTACCACTCCACCTCCTAGAACATATAGCGATATAAATTTAAATCCTAACCAAACTATAACTTTAAACAAACAACCATTTGTAATTTACGACAATGAAAGCAATGATAAAAGACTCATAATTTTTGGCACAAATATAAACCTCATAAAACTTCAGCAAAGCCAATATTAGATGATGGAGGGGACTTTTAACATCTGTCCCAAACCTTTTTTCCAATTATATACAATACATAGCCTATATAAAAACTGCAACATACCTCTACTTTATGCACTACTACCAAATAAAACTAATTCCACATATATGGAATTAATAAACACAATCAAACAAAAAACTAATGACTATTCCCCTGAAAAAAGAATACTTGATTTTGAACAAGCAATGCTTTCAAGTATTTTAAAAATACACCCCCATACCTGTATTCAAGGCTGCTATTATCATTTTAACCAGTGTCTATGGCGAAATTTACAAAAGACAACTTTAAGTATAGAATATGCAACAAACTCATCTTTTGCATATCAAATAAAAAAACTCACAGCAATGGCTGACGTTCCAGAAACAGACGTAGTAGAACTCTACAACCTTTTAATTGATAGCACCTATTATAAACAAAATGAAGCTAAATTAAGTCAACTTTTAGACTACTTTGAAGATACCTGGGTAGGCAGACTCCACAGATCCGGCCACAGAAGAAATCCTAAATTCCTAATACCCTGGTGGAACGTTTACCGAAGCACCATAAATGGTGAATCAAAAACAAACAAGGCTGTTGAAGGCTGGCACAATGCTTTCCTACAATCAACTGGCCGAACTAAACCAAGTTTAGATAAATTCATAAAATGCCTACAAAAAGAACAAAGCTATCAAGTGTTCAGAATGGAACAATCCATTACTGAACTAACTCCAAAAACATCTAAACAAACAAAACAAATGCACAAATACCTAGAACAACAAGTAAAATTGTACCCTAGCACAAAAGGCATTGAATACCTCAACATAATAGCCAAAACACTACTCTAAATTACTGAGAAGAACAAACCAGTCCTAAAAAATAAAACCAATACAATATAAATAAGAATAATATATTTTATTTCATACAAAATTAATGTGTGCAATATATGTAAAATGTTATTAAATATATATATACATATTAATTAAATTTGAAATAAATAAAACATAACAATTATAATAATAACATTACCCACCCACAATAAATAAAAGTTAAAAAACTTACCATCCATATTCCAAGTACTGTAGACTCCATCTTCACCAAAACAATCCAGTTAGGAAAAAGTTTGCCAAAAAAAATAAAAAAAAACAACTGTCCCAAAACTGAATAATCCATTCAACTAATATCCTTCAAATAACCATAAAAATCCCGAAATTTTTTAAAATATAAAACAAACGCTCCAGGAAACCCGAAACATTTAAAGAAGTGTTCAAAATCCATTAGCTAATAAAACTAACAAACACTTCTTTAAAAAAAAAAAAATGACTGCTTCCGATATCACGAACACCTGCAACAAAAATATATAAAACATACATTCCCACCCACATAAAACAACACATAAACATATACTAACATCACTAGTAACATTATATTTCACCTAAATGTACTTTTAAAATTGAAATACTAACCATACAAACAAGCCTAGAACAAGCTAAAAATACGTACATCCACCATACGTAAATACAACATATAAAACAGTTTAATATAACTAATTTACTTCTAACAACACTAAATAGTACCACACTACTATCAAAATTACTTTAAAACACACTTAAAACATATAAAACAAACCTTACCTTTAGCGACGTGAAGTGTCTCCCAACCGCGAGCTAGTCTTCATCCAAATGACACAAAACGACCTAAAGCGGTTACAAAATAAAACACCCAAAACTAATAAAATAGATTAACCTTGCAAACATATAATTTAATTTTCTAAAATATTCCTTTACTAAATTAAAAATAAATACAATGTGAAAAAAAAATCAGTTTTTGAAATTTGTATTAAAATACTTAACAAAATGTATATATTGAGTAAAATTATAAAAATAAATATTATAAAATACATAATATTTATCATTATAATTATTAAAACATGGAAAAATTGTTACATAATTTGTCATCCAAATTTTGATTTTGTATGTAAATATACCTGTGGTAAAATATTTATTTCATTTCAATATATTGTTTAAAAAAATTAATATTAATACTTTTAATATTAATATTAATTAAAAAACTAAAGGGCCCACTAGGATGTCGGGCGGATTGCCTCCGCCAGGGTGGCAGTTGCCACCGCCACCCTGGTGGAGGCAATCTGCCCAACATCCATGCCTGCATTCCCCCCCGCCAGATTAGGAGGGCGGTGGGGACAGAGGCGGACGGAAAGACTGTCCGCCACTTTACCGCCGTGGTCGCCTGTGGCGGGCACATCCTAATTCCCCCTACGGGACCCCCGCCCTTATGGCGGGCGGTCCCGTTCTCCGTTAGGGTGGCGGGCGGACAAAGTCCGCCCGCCATCCTAATGAGCCCCTATATGTACAACCAACATATATAACAATATAAAAATGTTAGATATTATGTGACAAAATTTTACTTTTTTGTTATCATTTTAAACCATACTTACATCTGTATTAAAAAAAATTAATGAAACATACAATTTGAAAAAAAATTAAAAATGTAAATTGAACATTAAATTTTTTCTCAAATATATGTAACAAAATTAATTAGTATGAAATAAAAATGTAATTCTAATGTTTCCTGTATTTTTTTCAATGTTATTAAAAAAATAAAAGATTCCATTTACACAAAAATTGTATACATTTATTTATAGTCATAAATAATGTACTATTCCCACTCCATTATACATTAAATTGAGGTAGGTGCTGGACACTAATTAAATACAATTTACTATTCCCACTCCAGTCTACATTAAGGGGTCGATTCCGATTCGGGAAAAAAAACGTCCGTACGATTTGTATCTGGAGCCCTCTCCATACGAATCGTACACGTCCGTCCGAGTCGCGAAGTACGATCCGTATTCCGTGAATCTGTCCGAATCGTCGCGATCCGTACATATTGCAAGGCTGAGACCGTGAACCATACAACTCGTACACAGACCGCATGACTCGTACACATGCCGTACGACCCGAGTACGATCCGGACCGGGGTATGAGGACGCGATTTGTACAGTCCACGTCAGGTAAAGGCGAGTTGTATGGAAAAGCACACAAACGCATACACACCATACGGTCCGTACCCCCCATGATCGCAGGGGTACGCACCGTACCCCTGCAATCATGGGGTGTACTAGCCGTACCCCCATTGTACGATCGGTGTACGAGCTGTACCCCATGTATGATGGGTGTACGAGCCGTACCCCCATTGTACGATCGGTGTACGAGCCGTACCCCATGTACGGTGGGTGTACGAGCCGTACCCCATCGTACATGGGGTACGGTTCGTACACCGATCGTACAATGGGGGTACGGCTTGTACACAGATCGTACAGTGGGGGTACGGCTCATACACCCCATTATCGCAGGGGTACGGTGCGTACCCCTGCGATCATGGGAGGTACGCACCGTACCCGGGGGGCCGTTCCGTACCTGTTTCGGCACGAACTCTGCTTTTACGGCTGTTATCAGCTCCCGTAGAAAAAGGGTCGTACGGTGCGTACCCGACACGTATCGTACTTGCTGGGTCGTAAAAACCAGCCGCGAACCGTACAGATGTCGCGTACAGCGGGTTCCGAGGGAGAATCGTACGGAGATTAGAGTCGTACGGTGTCTTGTACGACTCGTACGGAGTACGGCTCCTGGTACGAATCGTACTTCGTCGTACGTACGGGAGACGTTACATGGTACGATTCGTACGGGAAAAACGCTCCGAACGGCTATTCGGAGCGGTTTTTCCAAATCGGAATCGACCCCTAAATAGGGGTAGATGCAGGACACTAATTAAATATAATTTACTATTCCCACGCCAGTCTACATTAAATTGGGGTACATGCTGGACACTAATTAATTATAATTTACTATTCCCACTCCAGTCTACAATAAATTGGGGTAGGTGCTGGACACTAATTAATTATAATTTACTATTCCCACTCCAGTCTACATTAAATTGGGGTAGGTGCTGGACACTAATTAATTTTAATTTACTATTCCCACTCCAGCCTACATTGAATTGTGGTAGGTGCTTGACACTAATTAAATATAATTTACTATTCCCACTCCAGTCTACATTGAATTGGGGTAGGTGCTGGACACTAATTAATAATAATTTACTATTCCCACTCCAGCCTGCATTGAATTGGGGTAGGTGCTGGACACTAAGTAATTTTAATTTACTATTCCCACTCCAGTCTACATTACATTGGGGTAGGTGTTGGACACTAATTAATTTTAATTTACTATTCCCACTCCAGTCTACATTAAATTGTGGTAGGTGCTGGACACTAATTAAATATAATGTACTATTCCCACTGCAGTCTACATTAAATTGAGGTAGGTGCTGGGCACTAATTAATTATAATTTACTATTCCCACTCCAGTCTACATTAAATTGGGGTAAATGCTGGACACTAATTAATTATAATTTACTATTCCCACTCCAATCTACATTAAATTAGGGTAGGTGCTGGACACTAATTAAATATATTTTACTATTCCCACTCCAGTCTACATTACATTGGGGTAGGTGCTGGACACTAATTAATTATAATTTACTATTCCCACTCCAGTCTACATTAAATTGGGGTAGGTACTGGAAACTAATTAATTTTAATTTACCATTCCCACTCCATTCTACATTAAAGTGTGGTAGGTGCTTGACACTAATTAAATATAATTTACTATTCCCACTCCATTCTACATAAAATTGGGGTAGGTGCTGGACACTAATTAAATCTAATTTACTATTCCCACTCCATTCTACATTAAAGTGTGGTAGGTGCTTGACACTAATTAAATATAATTTACTATTCCCACTCCAGTCTACATTAAATTGGGGTAGGTGCTGGACACTAATTAATTTTAATTTACTATTCCCACTCCAGTCTACATAAAATTGTGGTAGGTGCTGGACACTAATTAAATATGATTTCCTATTCCCACTGCAGTCTACATTAAGTTGGGATAGGTGCTGGACACTAATTAATTATAATTTACTATTCCCACTCCAGTCTACATTAAATTGGGGTAAATGCTGGACACTAATTAATTATAATTTACTATTCCCACTCCAGTCTACATTAAATTGGGGTAGGTACTGGAAACTGATTAATTTTGATTTACTATTCCCACTCCATTCTACATTAAATTGTGGTAGGTGCTTGACACTAATTAAATATAATTTACTATTCCCACTCCATTCTACATAAAATTGTGGTAGGTGCTGGACACTAATTAAATATGATTTCCTATTCCCACTGCACTCTACATTAAATTAGGGTAGGTGCTGGACACTAATTAAATATATTTTACTATTCCCACTACAGTCTACATTACATTGGGGTAGGTGCTGGACACTAATTAATTATAATTTACTATTCCCACTCCAGTCTACATTAAATTGGGGTAAATGCTGGACACTAATTAATTATAATTTACTATTCCCACTCCAATCTACATTAAATTAGGGTAGGTGCTGGACACTAATTAAATATATTTTACTATTCCCACTCCAGTCTACATTACATTGGGGTAGGTGCTGGACACTAATTAATTATAATTTACTATTCCCACTCCAGTCTACATTAAATTGGGGTAGGTACTGGAAACTAATTAATTTTAATTTACTATTCCCACTCCATTCTACATTAAAGTGTGGTAGGTGCTTGACACTAATTAAATATAATTTACTATTCCCACTCCATTCTACATAAAATTGGGGTAGGTGCTGGACACTAATTAAATCTAATTTACTATTCCCACTCCAGTCTACATTAAATTGGGGTAGGTGCTGGACACTAATTAATTATAATTTACTATTCCCACTCCTGTCTACATTAAATTGGGGTAGGTACTGGAAACTAATTAATTTTAATTTACTATTCCCACTCCATTCTACATTAAAGTGTGGTAGGTGCTTGACACTAATTAAATATAATTTACTATTCCCACTCCATTCTACATAAAATTGGGGTAGGTGCTGGACACTAATTAAATCTAATTTACTATTCCCACTCCAGTCTACATTAAATTGGGGTAGGTGCTGGACACTAATTAATTATAATTTACTATTCCAACTCCAGTCTACATTAAATTGGGGTAGGTGCTGGACACTAATTAATTTTAATTTACTATTCCCACTCCAGTCTACATAAAATTGTGGTAGGTGCTGGACACTAATTAAATATGATTTCCTATTCCCACTGCAGTCTACATTAAGTTGGGATAGGTGCTGGACACTAATTAATTATAATTTACTATTCCCACTCCAGTCTACATTAAATTGGGGTAAATGCTGGACACTAATTAATTATAATTTACTATTCCCACTCCAGTCTACATTAAATTGGGGTAGGTACTGGAAACTGATTAATTTTGATTTACTATTCCCACTCCATTCTACATTAAATTGTGGTAGGTGCTTGACACTAATTAAATATAATTTACTATTCCCACTCCATTCTACATAAAATTGTGGTAGGTGCTGGACACTAATTAAATATGATTTCCTATTCCCACTGCAGTCTACATTAAATTAGGGTAGGTGCTGGACACTAATTAAATATATTTTACTATTCCCACTCCAGTCTACATTACATTGGGGTAGGTGCTGGACACTAATTAATTATAATTTACTATTCCCACTCCAGTCTACATTAAATTGGGGTAGGTACTGGAAACTAATTAATTTTAATTTACTATTCCCACTCCATTCTACATTAAATTGTGGTAGGTGCTTGACACTAATTAAATATAATTTACTATTCCCACTCCATTCTACATAAAATTGGGGTAGGTGCTGGACACTAATTAAATCTAATTTACCATTCCCACTCCAGTCTACATTAAATTGGGGTAGGTGCTGGACACCAATTAATTATAATTTACTATTCCCACTCCCGTCTACATTAAATTGGGGTATGTGCTGGACACTAATTAAATATGATTTCCTATTCCCACTGCAGTCTACATTAAATTGGGATAGGTGCTGGACACTAATTAATTATAATTTACTATTCCCACTCCAGTCTACATTAAATTGGGGTAAATGCTGGACACTAATTAATTATAATTTACTATTCCCACTCCAGTCTATATTAAATTGGGGTAGGTACTGGAAACTGATTAATTTTGATTTACTATTCCCACTCCATTCTACATTAAATTGTGGTAGGTGCTTGACACTAATTAAATATAATTTACTATTCCCACTCCATTCTACATAAAATTGTGGTAGGTGCTGGACACTAATTAAATATGATTTCCTATTCCCACTGCAGTCTACATTAAATTAGGGTAGGTGCTGGACACTAATTAAATATATTTTACTATTCCCACTCCAGTCTACATTACATTGGGGTAGGTGCTGGACACTAATTAATTATAATTTACTATTCCCACTCCAGTCTACATTAAATTGGGGTAGGTACTGGAAACTAATTAATTTTAATTTACTATTCCCACTCCATTCTACATTAAATTGTGGTAGGTGCTTGACACTAATTAAATATAATTTACTATTCCCACTCCATTCTACATAAAATTGGGGTAGGTGCTGGACACTAATTAAATCTAATTTACCATTCCCACTCCAGTCTACATTAAATTGGGGTAGGTGCTGGACACCAATTAATTATAATTTACTATTCCCACTCCCGTCTACATTAAATTGGGGTATGTGCTGGACACTAATTAATTATAATTTACTATTCCCACTCCAGTCTACATTAAATTGGGTTAGGTGCTGGACACTAATTAATTATAATTTACTATTCCCACTCCATTCTATATTAAATTTGAGTATTAGCTGTAAACCAATAAAATATTTATAATACATCAAACAACATTTATAGAAACAAATTAAAAATTATTGCAATATAATATATGATTTCTAAACATAAATATTATTTTAAAATTTTAAAATCTATGCGCCATTTTTTTAATATTACAAAAATATTATTTGTGAATACAATTTAAATATTTTATAAAATATAAAAAAAAGATTTTTTTTAATGTATTTTATTTTTTATTTAATTATTTATAAATATTTATTGATTTATATATTTTTTTAAAACACTCCCCACCATTATCCCCTACAAACCCAACATCCCGCTACTAATTTTATTATTTTTTAATTTCATAATTTTTAAATTTTATTTTATTACAGTTTTTAAACAATTATTTTCAAAAAATTTAAATTTTTAAAACACTCCCCACCCTTATCCCCTATAAACCCAACATCCCACTAATAATTTGTTTTATTTTTTTAATTAATATTTTTATTTTAATTTTTTTTTTAAATGTAACAAATATTAATTAAAAAACTTTAATATTTTAATACTTTCCCCACACTTATCCCCTATAAACCCAACATCCCGCTACTAAATAATATTTTATTTTATTTGTATTTATTTTTTAATTTTTTAACAAAGATTACTTCAAATATTTAAAATTTTAAAACACTCCACACCCTTATCCCCTATAAACCCAACATCCCACTACTACATTTTTGTTAATTTTAATTTTATTTTAAAATTTTAAAAAAAATTACAATTTTTTATAAAATATGATTTCAAATATTTAACATTTTTAAACACTCCCAACCCTTATCCCCTATAAACCCAACATCCCGCTACTAAAATTTTTTTTTATTTTATTTTACATTGTTACATTTTTTACAAATGTATTAACAAATATTACTTCAAATATTTGAAAAATGTTAAGCACTCCCCACCCTTATCCCCGATAAACCCAACATCCCGCTACTAAAGAGTATATTTTTCTTATTTCATTTAAAAAATGTAAATTTGTTTTAATTTTGTAAACAAATATTACTCCTAATATTTAAAATTTTAAAAAACTCCCCACCCTTATCCCCTATAAACCCAACATCCCGCTACAAATTTTTTTTGTTTTTAATTTTATTTAAAATTTTTACATTTTTTAAAAATTGAAAAAAAAATATTACTCCAAAAATTTAAATTTTTAAAACACTCCCCACCCTTATCCCCTATAAACCCAACATCCCGCTACTAACATTTTTTTTTTACATCCTAATTTAAATTTTAACATTTTTTAAAATTTTTAAAACAAATATTATTTCAAAAATTTAAATTTTTAAAACACATCCCGCTCCTAAAATTATATATTATTTTTTAAAAAAAACATTTAAATAACACATTGAAATTACTAATTATTAATAAACACTAAACATTTCTAAAAAATAAAAACAATTTTTACAAATTATTACTATTTAACGATATTTTAATACAACAATATTTACCCTTACTATATTTTTGCTTCCGATATAAAATGACACATACTTTAAACGATATTTTTGCAATCGATATTTTATTATTCGATATACTTTACCATCGATATATAAACTTCGATATTCTGTCACATCGATATAAAAAATTCAATATTATGTCTGCTTACCAACTGAATATCAGAAAGAGTACTAACCAAGCAGGAGCGGTTGAAAGGAATGATACAGTGTTAGCTAATAAAAGTAACAATCTAAAAAGTCTGGGGGTGCCCACATAAACACCATAAATTATAGAGCCATTGGGGGATCATCTCCAAATATCAAGATAAAGGGGCATATTATCAAGGACATTATCACCGCTTTAGCGGAACTTTTTGACAATAAAGCGGCGATATTTTTATCGCCCTTTTAGCAAGCCTGCGCTAACATGCATTAGCGCAAGCTTTCGGGCGTTAGCTGCCATTTTTTTATCGCCTTGCATGCCAGCGAAAT
This sequence comes from Lissotriton helveticus, assembly GCF_964261635.1. Classification (NCBI taxonomy): domain Eukaryota; kingdom Metazoa; phylum Chordata; class Amphibia; order Caudata; family Salamandridae; genus Lissotriton; species Lissotriton helveticus. Next base: position 372,723,114 of record NC_136067.1, read on the forward strand.
GAATCACTAGTGACATGCAAGGTAGGCGTAACTTACCTAAATCTCACGGAAAGAATCGCTAACAGCACTTCGCTGTATTATCAAAGATGACCAGCGACAACAAAATTTGCTCTAAGCCCCGATGTACGCAGGTTTTTAACACCTGATAAAAAGCTGACTAAACATGGTCATACAAGGGAGACTAGCCCTGATCTCCGCCACAGACAGCAAAGAGGTAGACCTCATGCTGCATTATTAGCCCTTGCCATATACAGAGGTGCCGTTGTCTTGTAAAGGGGGTACATTGCAGTGCATCACATCATCATCTGGCCTGTCACCTAACATTAAGAATATTGATCATAAATTAGCAATGAATAGTTGTATTTTATACGTTTGATGTTAGCATTCACTATAAGCAATGTATAGTTTGTCAACTTTCATGCAGCCGAGTGCGAGGCGCCTGTCAAACAGGAGGTTTTCAGGCGGCATTGTACGTTAGCTGCAATATAATCCCCGCTAACGCACCTCTAACGCGCAGACTACATGCTATCGCATGTTTGTCTATCGCGTGTTAGTGGGTGTTTTCACCTCCTTTCCCGTACACCATTGCATGTTATCGACGTCTTAATAATACGTCGATAAAAATGCGATAGGTGTCCAGGAAAGGAAGTGATAAATAAAATGCGGATGACCACTGGCGTAACGAAAAGTGAGGGGGCCTCCCTGCACGGTACTTAGAGGGGCCCCCTCTGGGCTCAATCAGGAGCTCTCCGGCCACAGTGCAGTGCTGAGGGGGCCCCTTGGAGCTAGACCCCCCCCCCCGCACAGCGGGGCCTGCGTGGGCCTGTGTTACGCCCCTGCGGATGACTTTCGCTGGCGATCATTATCGCCTGTTCTAGATTATATGCCCATAAGTTCCTGAAAAGTCAAAAATGTGAGAGAAGCAATCAACCAAAATGTGATATTATATTAACTAATGTGTAAATTATAGTGGAGTGATAGCAACCACCTGGGAATTGATCAAAGTTATGTGTTTTGTTATGTAGGTATAAACCGTAAAAAATATTAAACATTTCTATTTGAAAGAGTGTACATACAAATGAAGACATCTCTGCACACTTGATGGAAATGGCCACAAAGAAAAGATAGGAAAGGCAGAGGAGGAGATCACTGGCCACTACTGTAGTACTAATTTACAGACTACAAAGTGCAGTTGATGAATCGGACCCAAAGAAGTGAATATGACAAACAGCGTGATGTATAAGTGAACTTTTCTGATGTAAAATCGTCCCTCATGCTTTGCAATGAAAGCACTTACTTTAAAAAATAATTCACCAAATAGCAATACCTCTTTGTGGAGATAAAGAATTGAAGGAACGTATATGTCTTGGAATCATCTGTGCTATCAAGCTAGACCTGAAAATGCAGAATCCAGCTCTATAGCATCATGCTCTGAGGTCAGCAGCCTTGAGAATGCGATCTAAAATTATACGGGAGGACCACGAGCACGTCATCAGCAAAAATGTAAATGCGTTGAAGTTCACACAATGCCTATGGTACTCCCTTTCACTTAGTAAACTCACACATCCTCCTGGGCAGGAAGTCAAACCATGAGAAACCCACCAATTGTTTCAAGTTTAACCTCACCATCAGTAGCTCGTCTAAACAATATGTAGAGCTTTCCATTGCTTCCACCTTTTCTTCCACATTCTTGCTGCCCTCATGACATTTCTGCAAACAGTTCTTTTGACCTGGACATGGACACATAAATAACGCGCCCATAATGTACACAGGTTCAAAAACCCAAGCATACAGCATAGTATCAAATAATACATTCTGCTACACATACTAATATATGGCTGTGCGCATGCATTAAAACAAGGACGTGGGAAATTATTCCTAAATATTTAAGATGCTTTCCTCACAGTAATTTAGCTTCCAAACCTAAAACTGAATGAACCTCAATAAAGATACTCTACATGGTGTTAGGGAAAACGTGCATAAGCTGAAATATAGGTGAATAGTGGACGTTTTCAAAGGTGTCATGCATTTCCAGTTATGAGTTCTAAAACTCAGATGGAACTAACACATGCACATATGACATGTGTTAATGATAGCAGCAGTCATAAATCTAAGAAACTGGGTCTAGAGTTTTACCAGTGTGAATTGTCCTCTTCTACATCAAGGTATATTATACCAGGAGAAAATGCGAATTATTATTCGTTGTCCAACAACCACTTGGGCAGAAATGTCGGAAGAATCCATGCCACGGAAATTCAGTTAAATAGCACAATTATCAGTTTTCATGGCAACAAACACATAATTATGACTCATTGGTACACGTTATTTATAGTAAGACCTATACTGAACAGTGTAATTAATATTTGCATCTACACAAATTATCAAATGCAGACTACACAGACGACGCGGCCTTCTAAGTTCATAATTATAGGTACAAAATAGAAATACCAGAAAAACTCCACTTGGCACTGAGGCATAAGATCAAAGCATTCGCAAGCATCAAAGCAGAAGTTTGAAAACAACATCTGCTTTTGCAAAGATCATCCTGCTAAGACCTTTTATATTACAAACAAAACAGCGGCATTTCAGAAGCAAGGTTAGGCAGCAAATTATAGATTTTGTTGTACTGAGAAATTCAGAAAATAAATAAAGGCAAGCTGTCCTCGTGATTGATGGCTTTAATAAAGAAATTTGTAATGCTTGGGAACAGGTGGCATTTGCTGCTGGAGACGTGGTTGAGTAAATAGTATGAAGGGTGTAAGTGTAAAGAGAGGAATACTTGCAATGACAGTAGTTGTTGATGTGTCTGCCAATATCTTGTCCAAATTGTCCGTTGTGGATGACCTCTGGTCATACCTCGGATGTAGCAAATGCTGACTTGGCTCTATATGATTTTCCCAAAAAATGTTCTCTCAAATGTTAAGCGTCAGGAATTCAGGGTGACAGATCTGACCTGGTTATTGCTTTTCAGCCTTCTTTCTCCCTTCCAGGTAAATCACTTATCATGGGTGATTGATCAATTCCATCTCACGAACAGACACACACACACACACACGCACACAAGGATCCGCACCAAGGGGTCCATTAGGATGGCTGATGGACAAAGTCCGTCTGCCATCCTGTCGGGTCAGGTACCGTCCGCCACAAGCACCGTGCCCCCAATTAGGATGCACCCGCCACAGTGGCGGGTGCGTCCCGCATTTTTAACATTGCGGCGGACGGTGCTTAAAGCACCGGCCGACGCAATGTGAAAAAAGCATGTTGTGCATTTCACAGCACAACATGACAGTGCACCCCGCAACCCCCCTTCACCCTGGGGGCCCGCAATGGGGGCCCAAAGCAGGAACCGTATGCCTTTTCGTGGCGGCATTGCCGCCATGGAAAGGCATTCCCCTCAGGCCATCCTCATATGGCTGGCCGTGTCTGATAGACACCGCCACCATATCAGGCCTTTTCCGCTGCGGTTGCAAGGCGACCGCGGCGGAAAAGGGGCGGACGGTCTTCCCGTCCGCCACGGTCCCTCCGCCATTGTAATATGGCGGGGGGGAAAATGGTGGCGGACGGGCAAGGATGGCGGACGGATCCCCGTACACCATCCTAATGGACCCCCAAATTTGGTAGTCGCTTGAAGTAGTCAAATAAGGTCAGGTATGTCATTTTGAAAGCCAAGTGAGAAAAAAGTCAAGGAGCTGAAAAAGATGTGTTTTTCCAAATTTACTCACACCTACAACCAAAAACAGCTGAACTAATTACACCAACCTAGCCATGACAGTATAGCTTGCTTTGATTGTTTTGGTGTAAATCCATTTGGAAGTTTTGGAGTTATAACGGTTTCAAAATGTTGTAGTGCAGGTTTTAAAAGGTTAACCATTTTGTACATCTTGTCAGTTTGAGCATTTGCACATATGATCATGGATATCCGCAAGTCTGCAAAACTCAAATTTAAAAATCATACGATTGGGTGTGGGAGACTTTTTTGTCTTCTTCCCTTTTGGATCCTTGTGCTGTATGTGACTACCCACATCAGAAAACTATTCTTTTGAGGCTATCATTTCAGGATGTGGGGCACAGTCACTTTATCACCCCAAAAAGGTTAAAGGCCACATAAGGGGGTAGGGTGAGCATCTCCTGCCCATCAGGTCTTAGTGGGGGGACTCTTAGGGGCAGATTTATGAGTTCTGGCGCATCTCTGCAAATCAGCAGGGATGCGCCAGAACTGATGCGTCACGCAATTCCCTCCTTGCGACACCACAGATGCGCCGCATTTACAATGCGGCGCACCATGGTGCAAGGAAGGGCAGATGCGTGACGCATCTTGTGGTGTACGGGCGGCGCATTGCTGGAGTAGCGTCGCAAGTGCAACGCAACTCCTGTAATGTACAGAGGCCACCCATACATAACGTGGTGCGTCACTCCTTACGCCTGCTTCAAGCAGGCGTAAGGATTTGACGCAGCAGCGTCGTAAAACTGACTCAGTGAAATCTTGTAGATTTCACTGCGTCAGTTTTACTGGGCTTTCCTACGAGGGAACGCCCACCCTGCGACAGAACGCCCACATGAACCCTGACGCAGGTTCCATGTGGCGCAGGGCTTTACAATGTGACGCATCTGCCTAGATGCGTCACGTTGTAAATAGGTCGCAGGGATGCGCCACGTTTCCGCGCCTTTGCGTCACGCAACGGCGGCGTAAACGTGGCGCAAGTCCGACATAAATCTGCCCCTTAGTCTGTCCGGCTGCCTGCCTGCCTGTCTATCTAGCTATCTATCTATCTATCCATCTATCTTCATTAAAACTGAGACATGGTTCTTTTTCAAACATGACCAAGCACTAAAACTTTGCAGTTATGGTTGCACAAACGTATCTCTGCAGCTTTTACTTGGGAGTACGCTCCAATGATAGCAGTTCAAGCACAACTTAGTTGATGCACTGCTCCATGTATGGGGACCTGCAGTAGTTATCACCACAATCATTTCCCCCACTGCCATTATCTCCACTACCATTACTGCTACCAACACCAGCATTGCAAATATCAGCATCACCGATATCACTATTGCCCCACTATCACCACCACCATTATAACCTCTCAACATCATAACTATCACCAGCATTACCAACACTTTCAAGGGCAACGTCACCTACACTATTATCACAATATAATTACCACCACTATGACTACCACCACCATTATCAGTAGCACTATTCCCACCAGTATAACCATTACCACAAACACCACACTATCATCTCTGCCATTACCAACACCAGTACCACCAGCATCATGGCCCCATCACCACTATAATATAGGTACAGCTGGTCAAGGAATGTTTATTGTTACACAACTCAGTGGTACTCCTGCTAACATTATCATCCCTAATACGAGTGCCACCCCAAGACCACTACTACTTCAAGCAACACTACAACAGTCACCAGCATTATTGCCACATTTTGCCGTGTTTGTGTGTGTAAAAGCAATGTGTATTCGACGGTGTTTAAAAAGCGGTGATACATGTATGTGTTAAAGTCACTGAGAGGTTGTATCAGTCATAATAGGGCAGATCTATTGGCTCCGGAAAACGCTTGTTTATAATGTACTTCAATTGTTGTCCACTACAATAGATTCTGAGCCTTCCCCTCCACTGCCAGCTTTCCGTTGGAGTCACTCACCTCGTCCCGCACCACTACTAATGCTCCAATCGCTTCCAGGGGTGATATGCCAGCCCTGTTGCGGAACTTGAGGCTCCGGATCTTCCCCATCGCAAGTCGCGGTAGCAGCTTTAAAGAAGATGTTCATGTGGAGGCAGCCATGGATTCGCTTGGCGCATGCGTGCTCAGTCCCCACCGCTGGCCAACGAAACTCATGCAAAAACATAGAGTACGGACATGTAGATGCCGGTTTTGAGGTTACATGCAAATGTATTACAAATTCAACGGTAATATGCAACTTGAGTCTGTTGAAAAATAGAGGATGGCATAGCGGTATTCTGTTGTAGCAGATGAAAATTATTTTGTAATCACTGACCTGACAAGAGGACGAGTTCAAGTGGCCATGCAAGACGTTCACGTGGAGGCAGACATGGATTCGCTAGGCGCATACGTGCTCAGTCCCCATGCTCAGTCCCCACCTCAGCCAAGGAATCTCAGGCAAAAACAGAGTACAGACACACAGATGGCGTTTTTGAGGGTACATGCAAATTAGATTTCTTGTTGAACAGGCATACTAAGCATTCTTTTTCGGGCCAGCCGACATTACATAAGAGCGCACAACGAAGGGAAGAAAAAAGTGCTTGTGTCACGCCGCGAGTAAACGATCCAGTCCCGGTGGGCGGGGCCAAGAGCGCACGTGTGCCCATATTCTGAACGTCTGTGTGCACATCTAGAATCCATAGAGATTCCAAAAACCCCTCGCATGGCGAGAGCAGGGCATGCGCGCTGCTACCACCAGGTGAGACCAAAAAAGGCAGCAATGAAGGGAAAACATCACAGCAATCTGCCAAATGATCCCAGATGCTGTTCCTTCACTTTCCCCTGTCTGGGTTTCAGCAGTGGCAGTCTCTTTTGACAGGTAAACGGTGACAGAGATTTGGAGATACACTCTTTAATTTGGTTCTGAGTAGTGGCAGTAGCACTCATTCTTGGCTTTTTTCCTATCTTCAGGCAGGCTTCATATTTGGTACTGCAGGTTGCTAGCAAATGCAACAGTTAGCTGTTCCTCTTTTGGCCACAGTAATATCAAACTTCTTTCTCTGTTCTACAACCTATTGCTGACTCCTAAACAGAGCAGCATCAAAAATACTGCCCATTGCCCAGCCCTTTCGCATGTTCTCAGTACTTAATTTGAGCAGGTGGTTGCCGTTGCAGGGCGCCTGCACTAATTTTTAGGTACCTGCATATTTTTGTCCCCATCATACATATCCTGCGAGCAAGAAAGGGAAAAAGTCTCAAAGAGGACAGCAACAGAAGAGAAAGAAGAAAAAACGTCACATAGGGAGAAAGCAGCAACCTACAAGAGTGATATAAAAGGGCATGTAGAGTCTTGTAGTCGAGCAAAGAAGCACAAGGTGGATTCCAGACTATGCAGCTTTGGTATTGACGCTTCTGAACAGGCCTTTCGCCACCAGCAGTTATTTGTCTACAAATTAAACACTGAATGGGCTATACGCATAGCCCTTGAATAACCACACCATGGGTCAGATTTGCAAGCCCCTTGCATCACTTTTGCGCTGCCCTTGCATCACTTTTTGTGCCTTGTTGCGGCCCACTTACAACGTGACTAATCTAGGGAGATGCATCACGTTGTAAAGCCCTGTGTCACATTACATAATGTATGCAGGGTGGGTGTGCATGCAGGAAAGCCTCATAAAAGTGACACAGTGAAATCTACAAAATTTCTCTGCGCTGCTTCTAGGACGCCACTGCGTCAAACCCTTACACCTGCTTGGAGCAGGCGCATGGAGTGACGCAGCACAATGGGGCAGATTTCCAAGCCCCTTGCACCACTTTTGCGCTGCCATTGCATCACTTTTTGTGACGCAGCTGCAGCGTAAACAATGCAGCACATTGCGGTCCATTTACAACAAGACGCATCTAGGGAGATGCGTCATGTTGTAAAGCCTCTCGCCACATTATGCCTGCGTCTGGTATAATGTATGCAGGGTGGGCATTCCCACACAGGAAAGTCTTGTAGAAGTTATGTAGTGAAATCTACAAGATTTTACCGCCCCACTTCAAGGACGCCACTGCATCAAAACCTTTCGCCTGCTTGGAGCAGGCTTAAGGAGCGACACAGCACAATAAGTATAGGCCTCCCTATGCATTGCTAGAGTTGTGCTGTGCTTATGACACAACCTCAGCAATGCATGACTTTTGTGCCAACAGAATTTCTGACGCATCTGTCAATCCTTGCGCCATGGTGCTCCTTATTGCAAATATGACGCATCCATGGTGACACAAGGGTTTTGCACTCAGATGCAGGGAAACTGACGCATCTCTGCTCTGACACAAAGATGCCTCAGTTTCTTGTAAATCTGCCCCAATGAATTAACATGCCTTTACTATTTTTGTTCTTTGCTTTGTTTCTGGACTGCTTGCACAGGGGTGTTTTGTGCATGGCGGTTTGTGCAAGTTATGTCATGTGCTGTGTGTATGGGTAACCATAACTGGCAAATTTCAGTGCTTTGTCTCCTTTGAAACAGAGCCATAACCCTATTTTTAACTGTGTTTTTATCAGTGAATTTCATTGTCTTTCTTAAGAAGTACTTACTTTCCACCCTCACTGTGCATGTTCTTTGACTGTGTGTAGGAGAGGTTGACTGTAGAGTCAGGCCTGCCGCTAGGCCATGCATCCACCCTTCTATGAGTAGCCGCCCTCCTCAGCTAATAGCCTTCGGATGTGAGCAGAGATAGTTGGCTGCAGGGCCTGTGGATATACCCACAACACCAGTCACCACTGCTATTATCCAATCTCTGCAGAGCATGGCCTTTGATTTTGCGCATTTGGAGTTAGGTGGTCAGGTCCACTGCTCTACTTACTGCTATCAAAAACCAGGGTTTGCCCTGTAACAGCGTAAAAGGGGGTTAATCTTTACACAACATGAAACTGGTTATGACAAACAAAAACTAATGTGCTCTTTGCACACGTCTAAAAAAACTACTTCAAAACTGAGAAAAGTTGAAGTACCAACACCGCAAAAGTGTGCTTGGATTTGTAGAAATAAAAGAATTAAACAATATTTGCTAAGATTACAAAATTACATTAATAAGATCATAATAAAAAGTTAGAAATTAAAATATTTGCCATAATTAAAATATAAAATAATTATTATTGTAAATGATTCTCACATGCAAATGTGCTATTCCGAATGATGAACCCTAGCATCTTTAGCTTCTCAATTGTAATGCACCACAGAGAAAAGAAAGTAGTGCACAACTAATATGAAATGTCATATATAAATGAACATTTCAACAATGATACTTAATATTATTAGGGTCTTGGATTTATTAAAACAAGAATTTTCTGTTAACTTTTGAGAAGATTTTACATGTACGCAATTTTAACATTTTTGTAGTAGGCCATACTTAGAATTGAACATTCCTATCCAATAATTGTTGATAAAGGTTATACTTCTTTTAACCATATTATATGTTCATTACATTTCATTATGCTTGGACTTAATTATGAGGTACTTTTGCTAAATAAGAAATACTGACTTTAAATGCATTAAATTGCCTTTTTCCCTTTGGTTTGCGTTTTTCATAGTAGATGGACTTTTGCTGCGTTTCTTTAAATGTTGCTTTATCTGTTTTCTTCCTACCGCATTCCCAAATGAATAAGCTACTTTTCATACCTTTTTGAGTAAAAGCATGAGAACTCATTGTCTTACGTTAACACATGAAGACCAACAAAGAAAATAAATTCTGTGTCAACTCACCTGTGTGGATGGAATGGACACTCGTTTCCTATGACATATCAATCAATCCATCTGGATTTATAAAGCGCGGCTAATCACCCGCTAGGGAATGCAAGCGCTTGCAGTTCCAGAGGCTTATTCGAACAGACAGGTCTTGACAGCCATTTGGAATTCGGGAAGTGAGGTGAGGATCAGGAGGTGCGTGGGGAGGCTGTTACAGACCTTTGCTGTGGAGCGTCCTCCAACTATGCTTTGGTAGATGCAGGGAGTATCGGTAAGTGAAAGGGAGGTAGAGCTTAATCTTCTCTATGGTTGGTAGAAGTTTAGGCAGTGGTTAATGTAGGTGGGTCCTTGATTGTTTAGAGCCTTGTGTGCGTGAGGCATCAGCTTGAATTGGCATCTCATCTGTATGGGGAGCCAGTGGTGTTTCATGAGGTGGGGTGTGATATGTGTTCATCAGGGAAGGCCAAGGATGAGTCTAGCGCAGGTGTTCTGTATGGTCATTTGGCAATTCCTCAGCATAATCCAGTTGGCTGGTGATGAGGGCTTGTGCCATGGTGTGTCTCCTGTGTAGGGGTAGCCAATTGAAGATCTTACATAGCACACGCAGAGTGAGGAATCTGGCAGAGGAGATGGCGTTGATCTGTGATTTCATAATGAGCTTGTTGTCAATGATAATTCTGAGGTTTCTGGTGTGGGTGTGTGTTAGAAACGGGACCCCCGGCCGGCCAACGCTCACGCAAAGGTCAGTCAGGGATCACCATTTCTAAGGTCAGGGCAAGGGAGTTACACACCAAGATAACCCCTGCTCACCCTCTAGGTAACGTGACGCGAGCAGCAAGGCTAATCTCAGAGGCGATGTGTAAAGCGTTTGCGCGCGCACCCCAGCGACAACACCCTAGGCCCACCACAAAGGAAACTCCACACAAGGTTATATCAAAAATAGCCTTTGTATTATAATAATAAAAACACATTAGATAACACACACACTTTACAATGTGCCAACAGGCACGGGCAAGATTTACAAGGGATTATGTACAGGACAGGGCCACCTGGACCACTGTCAGGGGTATGCACTTTTTAGAAATAATACTTGTAGGTATAACACTTAGCACATAAACATATAATGACTGTAACACAGAAATAGTAAATGTAGCATACAACCAGTAACTACTGGTAAAGGGAAAATACCTCCTACGCCACCCTAAACACTATAGGGAAATCACGCAGGGAACTAGGACCTTATCATCAGGACCTATGGAAGGAAAACCTATCACCTAAGCAAGTCACATTTAGCAAAGGGAAGGAAACCTAAAATAATCACCTAAGCAGGTCACTTTTAGCAAAGGTAATAACAAACATTCCTCTAAGCAGGTCACTTTTAGCAAAGGGGAATAACACATAAAGAATCACCTAAGCAGGTCACTTTTAGCAAAGGTAATAACAAACATTCCTCTAAGCAGGTCACTTTTAGCAAAGGGGAATAACACATAAAGAATCACCTAAGCAGGTCACTTTTAGCAAAGGTAATAACAAACATTCCTCTAAGCAGGTCACTTTTAGCAAAGGGGAATAACACATAAAGAATCACCTAAGCAGGTCACTTTTAGCAAAGGTAATAACAAACAATTGCACATGAAACATTAAAACACATTCAGAGGTGCAGGTAGAACATTTGCGCAGGAATCACATAAGCAGTAACTCATAAATTGCGCAGGGTGCATGTAGCACAACACTAGAATTGTCCCCCAGGCCAACTGGCCCCGCAAGGGCTGAAATGCCCTGAGTCTCAAAGTCAGGGAAGGCTGCGCAGGCAGCACAGCACACAAAGCCTAAACGTAGCAACTGTCCACTAAGTGCTGGACAGTTGTAAATCAATGGTGAACCAACGTTGGAGCCTCGTGGGCTCAAGAACCACCACTGTGGCACTGCTGAACCTCTCTGGGCTCTAGGCAAGAAATGGCGCCCTGAGCCTCACTGGGCCCTCGAACAAGAATGGGCACTCGAGCCTCTCTGGGCTCGCAAAGCAAGGAAGGGGCACCCTCAGAGCCTCTCTGGGCTCAAGAACAAAGGAATGCCTTCCTTGAGCCTCGCAGGCTCGTAAATTAACTGTGGGCGGGAGCCTCGGGACTCGTCATGGAAGGAAATGCCTTGAGCCTCTCGGGGCTCAGAGAACGATGGGGCTGGGTCTGAGCCTCGCAGGCTCACAAACAGAATGGCCCCTCAGAGCCTCGGGGCTCTCAAATTAACATAGGCCCCTCGAGCCTCTCTGGCTCGTGAACAAAGAACTGGCCCCTCTCGTTGGAGCGGCCCTCTCCCAACGGGGCCGCTCGAAGAACAAACAAAGAACCCGCCCCCGCACTCACCGGGACTTCACTGGTGCTGCGGGAGGCGGGATACACAGCCGGCTTCTCTTCTCTTGGGTGGCGCGGGCTCCTCGATCACAACGGAGCCCCGCCTGCACCTTCCGCCGCCGGGCTCCTCTCCACTCGGGGAGCCTCGCTTCCTGGTTCTCTTCTCCTCCCCCGATGACGCGGCGGGAGGCTCGACCGCCTGGGCCAATCCCAGCGCGGCCGGTCTATGACGCGGCAGCTCCTTCTGCTCGGCCCGGTGCTGCGGCGGTGATCTCGGGGTTTTCACGAGGGGTGGGCTCCCTCCGTGATTAAATCATAAAAACGGGCAAAGTAAACGCGGCAAATGAGCGGGGTGGCACCCGCGCCGCTCGGTCACCTCACGGGGTGAAAGGATGCCGGGTGGGCACCGGCGAAGGTACTCAAAGCGCTAGCAGTGCTACTCAGCGAAGGACAGGCGCTCCCAAGCGCCAGGGGACAAAATACAGCGCTCACAGCGCTACGGCCAGAATAAAGCGCTTTCAAGCGCTAGGCAGGAAATTTCAGCGCTCCCCAGCGCTGAAGGGCAGAGAGCAGCGCTCTCAGGGCTGCAGGCAAGGAGTCCTCAGTGCTCCCCAGCACTGGAGGACAGGACAAGGCTCCAGCAAGGGCTGAAGGCAGGCAGGGGGCAAGGCTGGGCCAGAGCCAGCACACTGGGTCTCCAGGCAGGGAGACACCCCAAGTGGCGGTCCTCCTGGCCCCAGCAGCAGCAACAGCCCCCTCTGGCAGGATCCAAAAGCACAACAACTTCTGTGGGGACACAGCCCCATTTTTATACAGAGAAATCCTTTGTTTCAGGGTGCAGGGTGGGGGGAAACCAGTTGCAGCTGGCTTGGGAGTACCCTTGATGGCCCAACCACCCCTTTCATTCACTGGGGAGGCTTGGGTCGTTAGACAAACCACAGGGGGGCGGAGCCAGCATTGTGTGGGGAAAACCCCAGCCCATCAAGGACCCAGGTGCACTCCTCCCACACATCACTCATGCTGATCTCACACTCACCACCGGGCAGACCCATCCAGACTTCCTGGAGCCTGGCATGCCAGCCAGCTCCAGCCAATCACACTCCAGTATCCTCACTGCACACATACATCAATGTCCAGAAGTAGCACTTCCCTTCTAGACACATACAAGCCGCACATACCATTGCGCAGCATTCATTCTCACGAGTTCATACATACCAAACTCGAGCCTGCACTCCCCACGCATCAGGAACTAACATGGACACACACATTCCCCATGCATTCCTATGGGAGAGCAGGCCAGGCATACTACACGCACGCACTTTACTCTGGGACACAGGGAAAAAGTGCGCCAAGACCCAAAAATCACTAACACTGGGTCACAAATAAAAGCAAAAAGATTAGGGGTGAACCTGCCCTAAGGCCCAAGTCCAACACAACCCCCTTCCAGCCAAAACGCAGGGCAGACCAATCACCACCGTGATGGACTTCCCTGCTTGGTGCGATAAAACACGGACGCGGGCCCACAACTGCAGGGACACCCTCCTGTTTTACGCCACGGTGAACCCCTAGGGTTCCTTCTAAAACTACTGTAGGGACTAACTGGGGTACCCCACTAATACTCTCCAGCTGCCCTTGGCCAGGACCAGGCCCTAGGCCACCCAGGTGCCACTGGATCCTGCCTACTCACAAAGTGGGGGGTAGTAACCCCTGGCACATAATAGCCACTCTCCACCCTTCCTGTCTGCAAGACAGGGCTAGACTGCCACTGGTTCTCCAGCCTAGGGTCTACAACCTTAGGTGGACCAGGAGTCTCAGGGAAGGCTCTCCTCCCCCTACCTCTTCTTCTAGGGTTCCTCCTCCTCCTGCGAGGGGTTCCCTCTAAACAACATTCTCCCAACCTAGGGTTTAACCCCTCAGGTTGCACCGGGGTCAGAGGTGGGCTCTCCCACCCTCTGCACCCCCTTCCAGAGTCCTGCTCCCTCCCAACCGGGGCGGTACCTCTGGAAAAAGAACTGGTCAGGACACTGATTACAGTAGTCCCACCCTTCAGGTCAGGCGGATCCTGAACCTGGCCTTCCAACCTCTGGTCTAGAACCTTTGGTGGAACCAATGCCTGGCACTCCAGGACTTCTGGGGACTCACATACTATCCCCCAATCACTCCTTTCGCTGGACTCCTGTACCCTCCCTACTGGAGCGGTACTGCCAGACTCTAGAACCATAGAAGCTCCGCTTACAGATGCTCCAGGTCCTCTACACACTAGGAGATCTCCCTCAAGTGAACTAACAGGCAAGTCTAGGTTCCCATCCTGGTGTTCCCTAAAGAAACCATCCAGGCTCTGTGACAGGGCTTCGGGCGTCTGGGGACTCTCGGTCACACACTCACTCCTGCTCCACTGAGACAGGCAGTCAGCCCCTACACCCTCCTCACTAACCTGGGACCTAGCTGGGCTACTCTCACCCTCCTCCACCACGCTGGGCTGGAGGACACCTGACCCACTATTGTTGGAATCCCTCACTAGTGACTCTAAAGAACCTCTCGCACTGTCCCAGCGCTCTGCTTCCTTTGCAAGGTCCCAAGGACAAAAACATTTCAACTCCAGCAGGTGCTGGCGCAACTCTGGACACACAACACTGAGCAGTTGCTCCCTGATAACTACGTTGAGCAGTCCATCTAACTCAGATTCCCCGTGAACCTTTAACCAATCAATCACTGCATCATGACAATCATCGGCATAATCCTCCCAATCCTGGTGAGGCAGTTTCCTAAGGTTCCTGAACTTCAACCGACACTCCTCCTCTGGGGGAACAGGTACCAGACTCGGGAAACTGGGAGTGGGACTGTCTACACAAATATTTAAATAGCTGCCACCACTGGACTCAACCCTCCCTGGGGAATCCAGAAAATCAAAATTGCACTCAGGGGATAACCTACTCTCTAGGGTTACCTTCTCCCTGAACAAGGCCCTTTCAGCCTCTAGCTTGGCATGCTCCAACCTGAGCTGTTCCATCGCTAGCTGATGCTCCCACTCTTCCCTCCTATCTAACCACTCCTCTGGGGACAGGACAAGGGATGGGGCGCTGGTACTGACACTGGACCCAGCAAGGGACTCCCTATCTATGGGGTCCTCACTATCTGCTGATATCCATCCACTGTCATCATCATACAACTCACATTCTTCAGGGCTCTCCACAATCTCACCACCCTCATGGCATGCGGCCCGGGCCCTCTCTCTCTCACTGCGCTCAAGATCCCATTGACTCTTTTGCCATAGGATCAGGCTGCTCTTAAGTTTGGACTGAGTATCTGACTCATCCACCCCTATGTCTCTCTCTTCACAGAACCTTACCAACTCCAACATACTGTATCTCAAAAGATCCCAGAGATCAAAAGTAGGCTCCATTTTGGCGGACGTTCTCAAGAAAAGTTTGACACAGGGAACCTGGGGGTCTGAGCTTACACAGGAGTACACAATTCCAAAACTTCAACAATCTCCTTATCAAAGAGAACTCATACTCATGCGTCCAGGAAAACACACCATTCATCCACACACACCCTCCCCTCGGATCGGTAAGGCAGTTTCTACCACCCCTGACTTCTCAACCTGACCAAAAGTGACACAGGTACCAAACTCTGGAAGCAGGGCGGGGGACAAATGTACTGAACACAATTATAAAATGACACTCTTCAGGAGAAGAAACAATGGAATTTCACCAAAAACAATAATCCCCAAAATGTGGTTATCTAAAATTGCAGAGTTTTGTAGTGTGGCCTGTCGCCACTGTGGTACAGCGCAAACGCAAGTCCAATCCGCACCGCTAGCCACCAATGTTAGAAACGGGACCCCCGGCCGGCCAACGCTCACGCCAAGGTCAGTCAGGGATCACCATTTCTAAGGTCAGGGCAAGGGAGTTACACACCAAGATAACCCCTGCTCACCCTCTAGGTAACGTGACGCGAGCAGCAAGGCTAATCTCAGAGGCGATGTGTAAAGCGTTTGCGCGCGCACCCCAGCGACAACACCCTAGGCCCACCACAAAGGAAACTCCACACAAGGTTATATAAAAAATAGCCTTTGTATTATAATAATAAAAACACATTAGATAACACACACACTTTACAATGTGCCAACAGGCACGGGCAAGATTTACAAGGGATTATGTACAGGACAGGGCCACCTGGACCACTGTCAGGGGTATGCACTTTTTAGAAATAATACTTGTAGGTATAACACTTAGCACATAAACATATAATGACTGTAACACAGAAATAGTAAATGTAGCATACAACCAGTAACTACTGGTAAAGGGAAAATACCTCCTACGCCACCTTAAACACTGTAGGGAAATCACGCAGGGAACTAGGACCTTATCATCAGGACCTATGGAAGGAAAACCTATCACCTAAGCAAGTCACATTTAGCAAAGGGAAGGAAACCTAAAATAATCACCTAAGCAGGTCACTTTTAGCAAAGGTAATAACAAACATTCCTCTAAGCAGGTCACTTTTAGCAAAGGGGAATAACACATAAAGAATCACCTAAGCAGGTCACTTTTAGCAAAGGTAATAACAAACAATTGCACATGAAACATTAAAACACATTCAGAGGTGCAGGTAGAACATTTGCGCAGGAATCACATAAGCAGTAACTCATAAATTGCGCAGGGTGCATGTAGCACAACACTAGAATTGTCCCCCAGGCCAACTGGCCCCGCAAGGGCTGAAATGCCCTGAGTCTCAAAGTCAGGGAAGGCTGCGCAGGCAGCACAGCACACAAAGCCTAAACGTAGCAACTGTCCACTAAGTGCTGGACAGTTGTAAATCAATGGTGAACCAACGTTGGAGCCTCGTGGGCACAAGAACCACCACTGTGGCACTGCTGAACCTCTCTGGGCTCTAGGCAAGAAATGGCGCCCTGAGCCTCTCTGGGCCCTCGAACAAGAATGGGCACTCGAGCCTCTCTGGGCTCGCAAAGCAAGGAAGGGGCACCCTCAGAGCCTCTCTGGGCTCAAGAACAAAGGAATGCCTTCCTTGAGCCTCGCAGGCTCGTAAATTAACTGTGGGCGGGAGCCTCGGGACTCGTCATGGAAGGAAATGCCTTGAGCCTCTCGGGGCTCAGAGAACGATGGGGCTGGGTCTGAGCCTCGCAGGCTCACAAACAGAATGGCCCCTCAGAGCCTCGGGGCTCTCAAATTAACATAGGCCCCTCGAGCCTCTCTGGCTCGCGAACAAAGAACTGGCCCCTCTCGTTGGAGCGGCCCTCTCCCAACGGGGCCGCTCGAAGAACAAAAAAAGAACCCGCCCCCACACTCACCGGGACTTCACTGGTGCTGCGGGAGGCGGGATACACGGCCGGCTTCTCTTCTCTTGGGTGGCGCGGGCTCCTCGATCACAACGGAGCCCCGCCTGCACCTTCCGCCGCCGGGCTCCTCTCCACTCGGGGAGCCTCGCTTCCTGGTTCTCTTCTCCTCCCCCGATGACGCGGCGGGAGGCTCGACCGCCTGGGCCAATCCCAGCGCGGCCGGTCTATGACGCGGCAGCTCCTTCTGCTCGGCCCGGTGCTGCGGCGGTGATCTCGGGGTTTTCACGAGGGGTGGGCTCCCTCGTGATTAAATCATAAAAACGGGCAAAGTAAAGGCGGCAAATGAGCGGGGTGGCACCCGCGCCGCTCGGTCACCTCACGGGGTGAAAGGATGCCGGGTGGGCACCGGCGAAGGTACTCAAAGCGCTAGCAGTGCTACTCAGCGAAGGACAGGAGCTCCCAAGCGCCAGGGGACAAAATACAGCGCTCACAGCGCTACGGCCAGAATAAAGCGCTTTCAAGCGCTAGGCAGGAAACTTCAGCGCTCCCCAGCGCTGAAGGGCAGAGAGCAGCGCTCTCAGGGCTGCAGGCAAGGAGTCCTCAGTGCTCCCCAGCACTGGAGGACAGGACAAGGCTCCAGCAAGGGCTGAAGGCAGGCAGGGGGCAAGGCTGGGCCAGAGCCAGCACACTGGGTCTCCAGGCAGGGAGACACCCCAAGTGGCGGTCCTCCTGGCCCCAGCAGCAGCAACAGCCCCCTCTGGCAGGATCCAAAAGCAGAACAACTTCTGTGGGGACACAGCCCCATTTTTATACAGAGAAATCCTTTGTTTCAGGGTGCAGGGTGGGGGGAAACCAGTTGCAGCTGGCTTGGGAGTACCCTTGATGGCCCAACCACCCCTTTCATTCACTGGGGAGGCTTGGGTCGTTAGACAAACCACAGGGGGGCGGAGCCAGCATTGTGTGGGGAAAACCCCAGCCCATCAAGGACCCAGGTGCACTCCTCCCACACATCACTCATGCTGATCTCACACTCACCACCGGGCAGACCCATCCAGACTTCCTGGAGCCTGGCATGCCAGCCAGCTCCAGCCAATCACACTCCAGTATCCTCACTGCACACATACATCAATGTCCAGAAGTAGCACTTCCCTTCTAGACACATACAAGCCGCACATACCATTGCGCAGCATTCATTCTCACGAGTTCATACATACCAAACTCGAGCCTGCACTCCCCACGCATCAGGAACTAACATGGACACACACATTCCCCATGCATTCCTATGGGAGAGCAGGCCAGGCATACTACACGCACGCACTTTAGTCTGGGACACAGGGAAAAGGTGCGCCAAGACCCAAAAATCACTAACACTGGGTCACAAATAAAAGCAAAAAGATTAGGGGTGAACCTGCCCTAAGGCCCAAGTCCAACAGTGTGGGTCCTAGGTCTAATGGCCAACAGTAGCCATTCCATGTGCTGCTGTTGTTGCCAAAGATCAGTACTTCTGTCTTGTCTGTGTTCAGCTGCAGGCAGCAGCTTCATGTGAGAAGAACGTTGAATTTTACCAATTTGTAACTTGTGATCAGAAGAGGAGTCACACTGCGATCAGACCATGATTTTAGGACAACAAATGTCACAGTTGGACTAACGGAGCTAAAAAAGTGATTCCCTGGGAGGAGACAGGCTTCTTGCTCTATGGTTCTGGCTATTGATTCTCGATTGCTTATGGACTCTACTGCAGAGCCTCTGTCGTACCCCTTCTACTGATGCCATTCTGCTGCTGAAGTTGACATTTGGACAATTTGTAGCAGTTTGGTGAAAGACCAGACCTGAATTACCTAATTATTGCCTAATTCCCCTTGCCCATGCACAAGGACCTTTCCCTAGTGGACTTTAAATGTGATTCCCTTTTGCCATACTTAAAGAACGTTGAAGAAAACCATCCTCCTGCCTTTATCAGTGGTAGGACACGCTATTTCAAACCATCCTCTTAGGGATTCATGTATTGAGCTATACATTAATTCTAACAAAATGTGTGATTTTATATTACGCTTTGTGAGACTCAAGACAAAAATGCTTAAATTGTTACTTTATTGCTTTGATTTTGGATCATTAATACAAGAACCAAAATCTTCATATTTGTCTGAGTCTTTTATTAATTGTGTCTAAATGTTGTTTCCATGGAAACTGTGCTTTCAAGATTTAGTTTCTAATGCATTCTAGAGATAATCGTAGATTGTTTTCAGAGCATCAGGTTCTGTTTTGCGTAGCAGTTGAGGAACTTCTAGTCTGTATGATTCTCATTAGACTGAACTTTTTCTGACGGTTTGGTCTTCTTGTCACCATCCTCTACTTTTAAAGTATGGTCCTGAAGGTGGTGTATTTGAATTTGGTCACTAATTTGTGAGTTGGCCATCAATTAATTGGTCCTCATTAGATTGCCAACAGCTTGGCACCTTACTTCTTACCCCTCATTATGAGCTAAAAGATCCATTGGAGGACCAAAGCCTCTGAGAGAAATTATACTGATTGTTGTTAAAAATAATTAGTATTGAACCCATAGCAGAAAAACTGCTTCCGCTTCAGCAGCTCTACTGTCTGCTGTCAGCTACATCCCACTTTGTATGGGGTAAACAAGGAATGGGCAAAGTGCCTGGCCTATAACCAGGTGCAAATTCTCACCCTCTTTGGCAGTGCATTGCCATGTTCAAGAATACAGGCCACAGGCCAGGCTGACCCTCTGCCATTTGTTATCCTACACTGCATAAGAACCCTGTGCTCTACCTCCTGTCGTCAGTTAACCCCCAAATGCGCATGGCCTGTTTCCGTGCAATGTAAGTAAGTGAGTACGTTTATTTCCATGATTGATTTGTGGAAAAGTAAATTTTGCCATGTTCTGTGTCCCTACGCGTCCTCCATCATATGTTATATGTGCATGATTAATATGCATATGTTATTCCCCATGTTTGATTAAAGACGCAATTATAGTTGTGTCCATCTCTAGTATGGCAGTTTCCAGTTCTCGTGAATACTACGAATATCAGGCCTATGTAAAGCTACGTTGCCACGTTTCTCAGTGTGCACGTTATTCCATTGTAAAGTCCCCGTTTCTAGGCCTCAAAAGGGCCCGGACACCAGATTCAGCTCCTGTCTCCTGTCTCCTGAAGCCTCGCGGAGGAGCGATACAGCTCCCACCTGTATCCTCGACCCTTCACTTACTTCCTGCCTCGCAGTGCCCGGTTCAGCTTGGCCCTGCCTCTGAGTCTGCCAAGAGTATGTTATGATTCGAGTTATCAGTACAGCCCTCCTTCTCTGCATTCCTAAGCTACTGAACTGCATCAATAGTTACCGTCATAGTCTAGCCTTTACGGCCCCATGTTAGAGAAATACTGTATTAATGGTCATTTAATATTCTTCATCACGCACTACATGTAGAATAATGCATGGTCCAGTCTTAGTGTCTGTTAGCCTTTCCCCTCCTGACTTCTAGTTTATATCAACATGTTCTCTAAACATCAGATACTAGATACTGTTTAGGTACATGTCGCCCTGACTCTCCAGACTTCAGTCTCTGCTCCTAGCACAGAGTTCGAAGCCCCCAGCTTCTCCTAGTGATACGTCATTGCCAGTTTGCGCGCACCATCAGGTTAGAGGTCCCGGCTCCTTAGGTAGCCCCCTCCATGGGTTTCCGCCCCGTTCATGACATATTCTGTTACGTTTGCATCACATGTCTGTGTATACGCCCTGTTACACCTCTTTTCACCCTTATCTTTCGCGACTGCTACGCGTCACGCCTATTGCTCCACCCACTGCTACGCCTATTGCAATGTAATGCTATGTGTTTGCGTTATGTATATATGCTCATGTACTGTTATTAAAAGTTACGCCGTCATTCCCGATCCTGTCCCCGGCAGCTGCCATCCTATTCCCGTGCAGGTCGTCCTGTTCCTGTCCTTATGCTGTATTAAACCTGCAAAACTCCTACTACCTCGAATCTTGACTCTTATTTATTGAGCTATCTGTTATTCATTTATGCATTCAAAAATAGGGTATTATTTATTTATTTACCACATAATGGCGCCCGAATAGGGACTTGCCCTTTCCCCACGCGTCGGTGAAGCCACGCCGACCCCCTGACCCTCTGCAGTCGTGACGGAACTCTTCTGCGCACCGGCAGATATTTCTGCTTCAAGTATCCCTCAGGCCCACGGAGGAGACGGAGGAGGCGGTCCAGCATCCAGACGAGACGGTGGAGGAACGCGGCGAGTCCCGACCAGAGCCCAAGCCGAGAGTCCAAGGTCCGAGGTATCCGGAGGTCCACCCGTAACTGAAGTCCGAAGTTCGTCGTCCGTCGTCGTAGCAGTCCAGTCCGATCCGAGGCCTTCCGTTCTTGCTGCCCGGTGAGTACCGTCGCTGGGGTAGTATCTAGACAGGGTCAATCTAAATTGACTCTGGTCCGTGGGTTGGTGGTACACAGACCCACAAACGAAGTGTTCACCTAGGTGGATACGGGTCTTGATGCGTCCCTTTATGGGACCGGTATGTTCCGTACTGTTTCAGCAGTGCATCCAGTAACTCTAGTCTGTTCCGTTCTCGAGAAATTCTTGTGTTTCTGTTCTCAGTATTCCAGGTAATATTCTGTCCGAACTGTTATGTTATGATGTTGTTCAATGTATTTCCAATGTCGTGGTATGCCTGAATTGTTCTCCCAATTGTTATTGTTCCTCGTCTATTGTATTGTGTTCCGATTCAAGTTTACAATGTCTCTCTTTTCGAGATTACGTCAGTTAAAAACTAGAAAGGGTCTGCTGGAAGCAGCAGTTCCAGTTCCGCCTAGGGACAGTCCAGGTCATTTTATGTATCAGAAGCATGGCATAAGCGCCATATTGTATCTAGATTTATGGGTAGAGTATACCAAACAGTTAGAAGAAAAGTATAGATGGCCCGTATCGGGTACATGGGATGCCGAGTGCATCATGAGAGTAGAAGAAGCATTATGGAAAAAGAAAGCCAGACAGTCACAGAAAGATGCCATCGAGTTATGGCGCAAAGAAGCTCATAAAAGAACCGAAAAAGAAATCAGAAAGTCAGAATTAAGTAGAGAATCCTTAGAACGAGCCCAAGAAAGGGAATTGGTCGAGATTGGTGAACAAGTTAAAACCGAACAGTCAGAGAGACAGAGGAATGCCCTTATTAAGGGTATGTATCCTCTTCTTGCCGAGGGCCTGCCAAAAGCGACCCCGGAGGCATCCAGTAACTTTCCGCCACCATTAGTTCCGACCAAGCTACGTCACAAACCGACCGCAGCTGATATTTTTATTTCGTCCTATTTGGACGACACAGTCCCAGAATATGCAAATCCTGTTCGCGCTTCGCCAGTCCCTGTAAATCAGGCACTTCCCGCTCCTCCAGACACCGGAGTACCTGTTACGGTACCCCCGGTCCAGCCCGCCATACCAGTTCAGCCCGCATTTCAATTTCCTGCCACACTAGTACGAAGAGGATCAGTCGACGATTCTAGTTTAGGGGCCGCAGGAGGAGGTCCTCCTCAGACCCCGCCGCCACATAAGCGTTTAACGACAGCCGAATTACATATGCAAGCGTCACAGCGTACGCCCAGACATCAGTCTGTAGCAGAAATAAGAAAAGCCCTTAATGAATGCGGCTATGATCCAGTCCCAGGAGAGGATAATATGGTTTTATATTCATTACGTGTAAGAAGGGTGGCCGAGTATCTAGTCACCCTACCGAATATGAAAGAAGACCTAGACAGAATATATCGTTTCATCCGTACAGGGGATGATCCAGAAAGTATTGGCGAGGCCATGTCTCAAAGGAAAGCTGAGACCCAGCTCATGATATTAAAGTTTCTGATCAATTGTCTAATAAGAGAACAAGATTACCCGTCCAAAGATCAAGCCGAAATGAGAACCCTGACAAAGTGGAGTGATAATATAGCCGAGGGTAAGCACAGAACCATCAGTGCTATGGAAAGTATGTACAAGAAAATTCGTAAAGAAATAATAAGGTTACACGATCAACGTAAAGCAGCACAAGTAAGCGAGAAAGAAAGTAACTCTGATACTGAAGAGGTAGAGGACGAGAATCCCGACAGAATAGCGTATGTAGGAAAATCTAGATTTCCAGATCGCCATTTACGCCTAGAACACAAGTCTACTTTCCATCATCCAGCACCAGAACAAGGTTCTCTAGAACAAGTATTCCAAGCTACCGATCACATTCTGAAATCACGAATCGGTTACAGTGAGTTGAGTACCATGCATGAACAAGAACTAGTCCGATCAGCAGTCCGATGGATTACTGATTCTACCACTTTTCCAGACGAAATAGTGGCACAAATGTTTCTGAAAATGCCCCCAGCCGAGCAACGACTGGCGGGTATGTATATGATTCAGCACCTCATTACATTGTATGAGGGTCAGCACTCTGATCCAGGCCCGTTACATGATATCCTGAACGAGTTACTCCAGTATAGATGGAAAGGTTTAGGTACCGATTTAATTAGTGTCGTTCTAGAACAGCGTCACAAATATAGAACGTTTTTGAACCCGCATTTTGTTCATGTCTCACCCCCAGAAAGTAAACCATTTTACATGGAGAGACAGAATCCGTTACGAGAAGTCCACCCAGTTAGAGGAACGGGTGGCGAACTAGAACGAGTGTTTGTTTACACTCCGATTACAAAGATGGAACTCCTAGAGATGAAGAAATTAATTCCCTGTCATGATAAAGATCCAGCAGGGTTCCACCGAGAATTAAAAGACATGCTCCGTATGGGAGAATACACGTATCCAGATATAATTAAAATGTTAAAGGTTCTGCTGCCCGCAGGGTTGTATGAAAAGCTCAAGGAAAAAGAATGGGAGGTGGGAGAGAAAAAGATCGATTGGGCAGTTCTAGAAGCTGAAGATAAGGCACGAGTACCAGGTACCGGTCTTGGAGCGAAATGTAAAGAATTACCGGAATTATTAATACAAGTTTTACCCAGATTATTGACAACTAGAAAAGAAGATTGGGATGCAATCTCAGCCTGTAAACAGAAACAAGATGAAGACATTAGTGATTTTTATTCTAGATTTGAGAAATGTTTTAGCATCAACAGTGGCCTCAAGACAAGTAGTGAGTCATACCCTCATCTTTTTGTTACTAAATTAGTCGAGAATTCAAGTCCACAAATTAAAAATCGAGTTTTGAAAGTCGAAAGTACCTGGCAAGCTAATACCCCGTCCCAGATGTTACAGATGCTCCAATACCACCAGAATAGAATCAGGGAAGAGCAAGAACACGAGAGGAAGCGTATGAAAGACACGAAAATGAAAGTACTAGTTGCACAATCTGTTCCTCAAGACAGTCAGAAGAGGGGTCCAAATCAAGCCAGTCATCCTGCAGCTCCCGTTAAAGGGAACTGCAATTATTGTAAACAGCCAGGTCATTTTATAAATGAGTGTGCAGTTCTGAAACATAACATAGCTACCGGTAAGACTAAAGAAAGACCACGTCCGCCTAGACAAGAACAAGTTTTACAGATTCCTCAGCCACAGAATGCACCGCAGACAGTTACAGCACCGCAGCCCATCGCTGCAACACAGCATGTTACACAGCAGATGTACCAGTATGCACAGTCCGAGTATCCAGAGTACCAACCGTATTCATGAAACAGCCTAGAGAGGGAGGTAGGCTTGCCTCTCATCGAGATACCTGTAGATCAAGAAGGTCCCTATGTTCACAGTCAAGTACTAGGGAAAGATAGAAAGTTTTTGATTGATACAGGGGCAAGTAGGACCACAATTAGCCATGCCGAAGTTCCAGGGGCTCCGCTCTCAGGCTCAAGAAATGTTTCCCTTGGATTTTCAGGAAAACCCATCGTAAATGAAATATCAAAGCCAGTTACTCTAGAAGTAGGTCCATTGTCCCGTACTACTGACCTGTTACTTACTAAGTCATGTCCAGAGAATCTATTAGGCATTAAAACACTGAAAGAATTAGGTGCAGTTATATGCTGTTCCCCAGAGGGAATACGTCTGTTCCTACGTGACTTCAAGGGTCACTATGTATTACGAGATTTTGATCCCAGATTGTCTAATGTTCCGCAGCATTTATGGGCGCAAGGTCCAACTGATGTAGGTTACATGCAAATCACACCCCATCGTGTGACTCTCAAGCCAGGTGTAGTATTACCACGAATCAGACAGTACAGATTGCCACCTGAGGCTGTAGCAGCCTTATCCAAAATTATTGACGAGCTCATCGCTCAAGGAGTAGTTGTAGAAACTGACTCCAATGTATGCAATTCTCCGATCATTCCAGTCATGAAACGTACTGATCCAAATGCACCCCCAGTATATCGATTAGTGATTGACCTACGAGAACTTAACAAATGTATTATTCCCCAGTATCCAGTTGTCCCAGATATCTCTTCCCTGTTGACAGCCATTGATTCCGAAGCCTCATTTTTCACTGTCATAGATCTCAAGAATGCATTTTTCAGTGTTCCCATTCATCCAGACAGCCAGTTTCTTTTCGGATTCTGTTTAAATGGAAGGAGCTATATGTTCACACGAGCTCCTCAAGGTTTCACAGAAAGTCCTAATATTTACAGTCAAGCACTCAAGAGACAACTAGACAACATTCACATGCCAACTGACACTGCCCTGCTCCAGTATGTCGATGATCTACTGATCACAGCCCGTTCTGAACGTGCTTGCGAGCGAGCATCCCTTACAGTCTTGTATTTCCTAGCCGAGATGGGGCACAAGGTGTCCCCTTCTAAGCTTCAATTCTGTGTCCAGCAAGTGGTCAACTTGGGACACTTACTGTCCAAGAGGGGTAGGCAGTTGACACCAGACCGTATCCAGTTAATAGCGAGTCTTCCTCAGCCCAAGACCCAGAAGGAGGTACGTGCTTTTATCGGCCTCACTTCTTATTGCCGACAATGGATTCCTCAGTATGCATTTCTAGCCAAACCACTGATACAGTTAACGACACAGGAGGCAGCCGTATCGACTGTCCTCCCTTGGACATCTGAACATACACTCAGTTTCAATGAGTTAAAGAAAGCTTTATGCCAAGCTCCAGTTCTAGCCACACCAAACTACAGTAAGCCTTTTACACTTTTCGTCACAGAACGCGAAGGTACAGCATTATCTGTTCTCACACAAGATCAAGCAGGACAATACAAGCCATGTGCTTATTTTTCGAGCACATTAGATCCTGTAGCCCAGGCTCTGCCTGCGTGCCTCAAGTCAGTTGCAGCCACAGCACTAGCTATCAGACAAAGTGATTCCATAGTCTTAGGACACTCCCTGACAGTACAAGTTCCACACTCCGTGGAAGTTCTTTTAAACCGAACACAGACTCAGCACTTGACAATTGCACGTTTAACAGGTTATGAATTGACACTGTTCCAGCCACACATAGAAATCAGACGCTGCAACGTTTTAAATCCTGCTACATTGTTACCATCAGTTACTTCGAATTCTGCCACACATGACTGTGTGGAAGTAGTTAACATTACGACAAAGCCAAGACAAGATCTGACAGATATTCCGTTACCAGATCCCGACCTGACACTTTATGTGGATGGTTCATGTATGAGAACAAGGACAGGAGAACTAGTCGCCGCATATGCAGTGACTACCGACACCGAAGTTATTAAAACACACCGTATTGACACCCTGTCCGCTCAAGCAGCAGAGCTAGTTGCTCTGACACAAGCCTGCATACACGCTAAGAACCGGAAAGTTAATGTTTACACAGATTCACGCTACGCATTCGGAGTCGTACACGACTTTGGAGTGCTCTGGCAGGAGAGAGGTTTCATGACTTCTCATGGAACCAAGATTCAGCATGGTCTCCTTATTCAAGCTCTGTTAGATGCCATACATTTACCGACATCCATTGCTATCATGAAATGCAAAGCACATACGAAAGTTACTGACATTATTTCCCAGGGTACCGATCTAGCAGATCGCACAGCCAAGCTCACAGCACAGACTCCAGACATTCCAGTTAACATGACACACACTCCAGATCCGACTCCATGTATGACAGTTAAGGACCCTACACAAGATGTCATAGATATCCAGTTACATGCTACTCCTGAAGAAATCAAGAAATGGTCCGAACAAGGAGGGGTCCAGACAGATCAAGGATGGTTAACGAAGGGTAGAGCCACATGGTTTCTCCCCGACTCTATGGTTCAAGTCATTATCAATACCGCACATAGTCCAGCACATTTAGGAGAAAAAGCTATGTTAGACAGTATCCAGAATATTTGGTTCAACAAGCATTTACGAGCTGCAGCCAAGCAGAAAGTCCGTACCTGTATGATATGTTGTCAGTTTAATCCAGGTAAAAGTGTCCCGGTGGAACAAGGTGGATTCCAGCCTCCTGACCACCCTTTTGAAGTCCTCCAGATGGATTATATTCAGATGGAGCGATGTCGAGGTTTCAAGTATGTCCTTGTAGTTGTATGCGCCTTGTCCAGGTGGACAGAAGCATATCCAGTCCCAGATTACACAGCCGCGACCACTGCCAAGCAGTTGGTTCGTGAGTTCTTCCCCCGTTATGGACTCCCTAGGGTCGTATATTCTGATAACGGCCAGCCATTCTCATCAGAGTTAATGAAGCACGTTTCCCTTTTGTTAGGGTACCAGTGGAAGTTCCATTGTGTACGCCATCCTGAAGCAGCAGGTCTCGTAGAGAGACATAACCAGACCCTGAAAATCCGCATCGCTAAAGTATGTAAAGAGAAAGGTGTGGACTGGCTAGTAGCTCTGCCAGTTGCCTTGTTTTATATGCGCATGGTCGCACATTCCAGATCAGGTCTGTCCCCGTATGAGGTCGTTTTCGGCCGCCCCCCTAACATGTGGGGTACTCCTAGACCCCGAAGTATTACCGATGTTTCAAGTAATATGCTGACAGATTACCTAGCTTCCTTGATGTCTGCCCTCAACTCTTGTCGTTCACAGGTTGCCGCCGCATTTCCAGACAACACCGAGGTGGCACCGCATGAAATCGTTCCAGGATCCATGGTCCTTGTCCGGAATTTTGACCGCTCAAGTCCGCTGGAGCCACGCTGGAAGGAGCCCCGACAGGTCCTCCTCGCCACCCGTACAGCCGTGAAGTTGGAAGGTCGCAAAGGCTGGGTGCACCTTTCGCACGTGAAAAAGTTTTATGGACTGAAACCCGTCTCAAAGAACATTTCCCAGGATTTGAAGGAATGCCAAAATATTGTTCTTAAGGACTGTCCCGCAAAAGACATTGCTACAAACCCTCCCCTGTTAGAGAAAACTCCGCAACAGGAGTATAAGTTGAAACTCCGGTCTAGTAAAATAAGTCAGCCAGTTTGATTGTCTAAGTCCTCCCCTAGGTGAAACGGTTAGACTGTTTCTGACATGTATAAAATAGACCCCCATAGTGAGAGAGTTAGTCAAAACTCAATCCGATGTATCGTTTTTCTATGTTTCATATTATTTCTCAGCATTATGATTTCCTGCACCAGTTATGCCTTTTACCTGTATTTTACAGTTTCTCATGTAAATACGTCTTCTAATGTTACAGTAGAGCACACGTTTAGTGATCTATCTCCTCATGAACTCTCTTACCGCCTCGCTATGCGAAATAATTCTTTCATCCGCATGCTACATTACTCACACCAGACCAGCAATGCCACTAATTGTTGGGTATGTGGTCGACTCCCCCCTTTCCAGACACCGAAGGGAGTTCTGCCACTCTTTCCTTATCCGTTTTCACATAATGGTTCGTGTGGAGCATGGTCCACGTTAACGTCATCCTCAACAGATATGTCTTTTCTTAACAGTACATGTTTTCCAGACAAGCAAGGTCTCCCCCACAGAACCGGGTTAGATCTAGAAAATGAAGTTTACAATTTAGGTAATTATTCTTCGAATTTCATGGTCCTGAATGTTCAGTCTGATACTACTCCAGACTTACCTGCAATTTCAGTACTACCAGTCAAGGGCGAATTATGTGTCCGAAATAATGGTTCCGTACACGTAGGACATAGTGATTGTACTACTATTGTCAAGTATAGTGACAGTAGGAAATCTATTTTCAAAGCTTCACGTCATTCTTATTTTATTTGTGGTCAGACCGCATATGTTCGTCTGCCCCTCGATTGGGAGGGAACCTGTTACATTGCCTTCCTACTGCCACCTGTCTTTCTAGCCCCACCCGACTACCATAGGAATTCCCACCTAGTACATACTAGACACAAGAGAAACCTCCCGATTGTCGATTATACTGAAACTGCTCTAGAACAATATATAGATATCAATAAAGGTGTCTTCCCTTATTTAGGTACAGTTGCGAATAGTAAACTGATACGTAGATTAACCAGAACCCTCGAAGCAGTAGTAATTGAGACTACTTCTGCTCTAAGTAATTTAACCGAAGAACAATCCTTTATGAGAATTGTCGTGCTACAAAATCGTCTCGTCCTTGACGTCATACTGGCCGATAGGGGCGGGGCCTGTAGAGTCATCGGATCTAGTTGCTGCATTTTCATTCCAAATAACGCGCCGTCTGTCTATTCAGCTATAACCAGACTCCATAAAATTGCCCATCTGTTACACCAAGATCCAGGCACCTGGACATGGTCCGGTTGGTTCTGGAATATAATTTCCGCCTGGGGATGGAAAGTCTTGTCCTTTCTAGGTATTGCAGTAGCGATCATATTCAGCTGCTGCCTCTGTATACAATGTGGCCCTGCGATTTGCGGCATTTGTGCTACCTCTTGTATTCCTAGTCCCAAGCCCCGTTCTAAATCCCGTTCCAAAACAATTCGAGACGAGCAAATGTTACTGTATGAAATGATAGATGGTATCATGAATATTGATGTTTCCTGAAGGAAACGTAGTGACAAGGAGGGAATGTGGAAAAGTAAATTTTGCCATGTTCTGTGTCCCTACGCGTCCTCCATCATATGTTATATGTGCATGATTAATATGCATATGTTATTCCCCATGTTTGATTAAAGACGCAATTATAGTTGTGTCCATCTCTAGTATGGCAGTTTCCAGTTCTCGTGAATACTACGAATATCAGGCCTATGTAAAGCTACGTTGCCACGTTTCTCAGTGTGCACGTTATTCCATTGTAAAGTCCCCGTTTCTAGGCCTCAAAAGGGCCTGGACACCAGATTCAGCTCCTGTCTCCTGTCTCCTGAAGCCTTGCGGAGGAGCGATACAGCCCCCACCTGTATCCTCGACCCTTCACTTACTTCCTGCCTCGCAGTGCCCGGTTCAGCTTGGCCCTGCCTCTGAGTCTGCCAAGAGTATGTTATGATTCGAGTTATCAGTACAGCCCTCCTTCTCTGCATTCCTAAGCTACTGAACTGCATCAATAGTTACCGTCATAGTCTAGCCTTTACGGCCCCATGTTAGAGAAATACTGTATTAATGGTCATTTAATATTCTTCATCACGCACTACATGTAGAATAATGCATGGTCCAGTCTTAGTGTCTGTTAGCCTTTCCCCTCCTGACTTCTAGTTTATATCAACATGTTCTCTAAACATCAGATACTAGATACTGTTTAGGTACATGTCGCCCTGACTCTCCAGACTTCAGTCTCTGCTCCTAGCACAGAGTTCGAAGCCCCCAGCTTCTCCTAGTGATACGTCATTGCCAGTTTGCGCGCACCATCAGGTTAGAGGTCCCGGCTCCTTAGGTAGCCCCCTCCATGGGTTTCCGCCCCGTTCATGACATATTCTGTTACGTTTGCATCACATGTCTGTGTATACGCCCTGTTACACCTCTTTTCACCCTTATCTTTCGCGACTGCTACGCGTCACGCCTATTGCTCCACCCACTGCTACGCCTATTGCAATGTAATGCTATGTGTTTGCGTTATGTATATATGCTCATGTACTGTTATTAAAAGTTACGCCGTCATTCCCGATCCTGTCCCCGGCAGCTGCCATCCTATTCCCGTGCAGGTCGTCCTGTTCCTGTCCTTATGCTGTATTAAACCTGCAAAACTCCTACTACCTCGAATCTTGACTCTTATTTATTGAGCTATCTGTTATTCATTTATGCATTCAAAAATAGGGTATTATTTATTTATTTACCACAGATTAAAGCCATTGCAACAACATACATGGTAAAAAGTAAGTAAAACAAGGTTAAGAATAGAAAAGTAAACAGTGACCTCTTTAAAACATATTTACCAACATGCATTGCTTGCTAATAATAAAAAGTTTTTAAAAATTATTTATCAGCTGACATTGCATGTATGTGCTAAATTAGGACCGCACTCAATATTTTTAAATGTAGTAAAATTGAAATAGCTGTCTCATGAACCGACTAGCTCAGCTAGTCTCTTGGCCTCTTATCAATTGAATTCAGCCAAAATGTGCAAACTTCTCAATGCTAAGCAAATTAGGCAATAGTTAGATGTATATGTTTGTGCAAATTAGGCAGTTTATAAGCTAATTGGACCACAACAAAAATTGTACATTACATTATGCCTCTGGTAAAACTATTTCCTCTGCTCTAAAAATTTTGAGCTACTATTTATCAGGGGGCTGTTATAATGTTTCGGTGCATTGTGGATGTTGGCAGACGTGTCTTGCCAGAATCCAGGTCATGTGTCCGCCCATTACCCTCCCTTAGCATAACCTCACAGTGTGCAGCCTTCCGATGTGCGTAGAAAGGGTTGCGTAAAGGACTTGGGCCGATATTAGCAACAACGTGCGATAATTATTGCAAAACTGGCTTAGTACGTTTTTTTTATCGCCGCATATTGCTGGATATTATCGCAGAGATAACACACTATTAGCAACATTTATCTCCAATGCGATAAAATATCCAGCGATAGCTGCTAAATGCATGAATATTGCTGGAAATCATGCATTAACGCCATGGTGGACTTAGCCTGACAATCCACCTCCCATTGAAGAAACAGGTAAGTCATACTTTTAGCAGGTGTTAAATAGCGATAATCGCGCTTAGCGCAACTTTTTTTATCGCTTCGCCTGTGTTGCTAATAGGGGGAAGTTGTGTTAGCGACTGTTTTCAGTCGCTTTTAGTTGGGAACGCCTACCTTGCATGTCATTAGCGATTATCGCTGGCATGCAAGGCGACATGAAAACCAGCCACTGTTGCAGAAAGCTGTCGCTAACGCCTGTTAGTGACAGCTTGCTGATAGGGCGATGAAAAAATCGCCTCTTTAGCGGCAAAAAGTGCTGCTAAAGAGCCGATAAGGCCCTTGGTAATATGCCCCTTGGTTTTTGCTTTTGGTGAGACGCTTGAAGTCAAATTTGTCAAGTTTGCTATGACAAAATTCATCACAGGAAAATTGAATATGGGGGTGTAAGTGCCCACAAGTCACAGAATTTCAATCCCTGAGCAAACAGGGTTTTTGGACCACTCTGAATCATAGTCATATGAAAGCCTTCATTATTAAGGCTAGAAATGCCTAATCATTAACACATTAACTGCGGTTCCCTCTTTGGCCATCTATACAGTATATTATATAAGATATAAAAGAAGTTAAGCTATAGCCAAGCACCTTAACAACACAATACTCACGCTCGCAAGTGTAGGTTACTGGCAAAATCTGACAGGCAAAGAGTGGGGATTGTGTGAACTAAATGGGAGACAGAAGTAGACGATGTGCAACCCAAGCCTTTCATTCCAACATTCCTTGCAGAACGCCATCTCTAGCACACAAGGCCCAAGCATAAAAACAGCCAAAGCAAGAAGGATATGCACACACAAATAGTAGCAAATAAAGAGATAGCAGTCCCTTTGCCACCCAAGGTCTACTTTCTGTCAATACCTATTCAGCCAGAAGTGCCAATGCACAGCTATGAGTGGCAATAACGGAATTCCAAAATGGTTTTCCCAGTAGGGGTGAAAATGTAGTCAGTATGAACCCTAACAAACCTTGGAGAACCAGCCCAGGTGTAGTGAGGAGATTGGGTTTACAGATGAGGCGGACACGGTATGTGGAATTAAGTATTATTAATACTTGGAAAGCGCCGGGAAAAGCTCCAGCCTGTACTGCGGCTGGGCTACCAATGCCTAAGATGGCCACCCACGCTCCTAGTGTACTCTGTCATGTGATGACAGAAACACTAGAGCGCAAATCTACATATCTCCCCCCTTTAGCAACACTGCAAAGAATTGCACAACAACATAGTATGAAACTAAGGGTAGTTCATGCTGAAGGATGGTTAAGTCTTCATGTCGACATCACAATACTTTTTTGGCAGTACCACTGTCCTGCCTGTTTGGGTATGTCTCAATGGGGTGCGAGTCCTCATGTCTCTGCTGCCACTGGGTGGGGCGTCGTTAGGTGTCTCCTGTGGTTGGTCCCTGGTGTCTAACCCACTCGCACCTTGGTGTTCTTGTCGCACCTGCCGCTCAGTGTCTTCTGAATTCTCCTGGGTTCTGGTGGTGTTCGTCTCTTCTCTATTGGTGCTCGTGGTGCCACAGCTGGGTGTTTCTGTGACTCTGTTATCTTCGTCCTCTCCAAGATTCCCTTGCTTTCTCCCTTCTGTTTGTGTCACTTCTGTCTTGGTCCACTTCATCACTTTGTTGCACCTTGACATCCTGTCTTGGGACCATATCTTCCCATCACTCAATAGGGCTGACCTGGCGTAAATTTCTCTGACTTGCAGGGGTGTACTATACTTGCTGTCGCCTTTCCTTCTCAACTGAGCGAGCTTCACTCTGACCCATTCCCCCTTCTCCAGCACTGTTTCTTTGACACCATGCCTCCTGTTGTAGTGGTCTGTGTAGATCTTTTGCGCGTTTTCCAGGTTGCTACGTACCACTGCCGGAGACCATTTGCTTTTCACTGTATGTTGTTTTCACGCCACGTTGCCCCTGGTAAATGGGTCACGGCCCCTCAATATCTTGAATGGGCTGTATCCAGTCTTGGTGGGAGTGATTCGGTAAGCCCATACTGTGCAACTGAGTACTGCCTCCCAGTTCTTCCCTGCATTGATGGCTGCTTGAATTGACCCCATGATGATCCTATTAAATCATTCGGCTAGGCCGTTCCCAGCTGGATGATATACCGGGGTGTGTTTAGTTTGTATTCCATTCCGTTCCATGAATGCGTTCCATTTGTCAGACGTGAATTGGGGTCCATTTGTTGCACGTTATGAATTGTGGAATCCCTTCTCTCAGAAATGTGGAAGTAAGGGTCAGTACTGCGTCAGTGTCCACGGTCTCACATATCTCGATTTCTGGCCACTTGGAATACAGGTCGACGAGCACGATAGCATACTTGGGTACACTGTGCGCATCTGATATGGGACCCAATATGTCCACTGACAATTCATCCCATGGATTCACTGGGTTGGTGAATTTCCCTAATGGGGGTCGCATTGTGGTCCGTGTCTTGTCTGGATTGCTGCACTGTACACATTCCCTGACATGCCTCTCCACCTGGCTGTCCAGTGCCGGCCACCAGTATGCTTGTTTGATTCTCTGTTTGGTTTCACTATTCCCAAATGTCCTTTGTGCTGTATAGTGAGTAACCGTTTTACCAGTTGGCCTGGGGGCACCACTTTGTCTCCTCTTAGCACGAATATCTCGTTGTCTCCTACTGACAGCTCTTCTCGTACTTCATAGAATTTCCACAGTTCTGTGTCCCAATGTTTCTTTTCTGGCCATCCTGTGACTATAAACCGTTTGACTGCGGTGAGACTAATGGCCTCTTCGTATGCCGTTCTCCATTCTTGTGCGCTTATGTCTGCCTCTTGGTCCTCCGTGAACGCTATGGTGTAGTCATCCTCTTCCGTTTGCGCCGGTGCATCCTCCATCGCCCTCTGCCCTGCTGAGAAAGTCAGCTACTTTGTTCTTGGCGCCTGGAATGTATTGGACATCATACACATAATTCAGTAACCGCAGGGTCATCTTCGCTATGCGAGGCATGGCAGTCGCATGTCCACTGGATGTGAGTACCTTCACTAACTGCTAGTAGTCCGTTCTGAGCAGGAATCTGGAGCCCCACAGGAATTGGCGGAATCTTTCCATTGCCCAGTGAGAGTGATTGGGGTTACAAATGATGCGGACACGGTATGTGGAATTAAGTATTTATTAATACTTGGAAAGTGGCGGGGAAAAGCTCCAGCCTGTACTGCGGCTGGGCTACCAATGCCTAAGATGGCCGCCCGCGCTCCTAGTGTACTTTGTCACGTGATGACAGAAACACTAGAGCGCAACTCTACACCAGGGAAGTTATCCAGGTGTAGAGAGAATGGAGATACATATTCCTACCAGACACATGTGGCAGCTTTTGAATCCTGGAGCAAGGTGTGTTAAAGGACTGACAAGTGGGGTTGGCTGAACTGGACAGCCTGGCAGGACCACCCCTCCCCCACACCAAGGGGAATATTTACAGGAAAATGACGCAACGGGAAGCTGCAAGCCAGCTTGCCACGCTGCACCACTAGGAAAGTGAAGGGATGCATATCTGTGCTTTCCTCTGCGCCAGCGCACAATAGGCTGCCTAGCGTTAACGCAGGCACCCTTGCAACATGGTGCAAGGGTGCCCGCATTGCAGGGATGATAGTTTATGTGCAGGAAGGGACATCTTCCTGCACATAAATAACCATTGATGGCGTTTTCCTCCTTATCTGTGTGCTGCGGAATTCAGGGCACATAAAAGAAGAAAAAAACTAGGAGAAATAAAGGCATTTCTCCTTGTTGCACCACTTTTACACCAGAGACATTCCCGGGTTTAAAAACCCTTGTAAATCTGTGAATGTGTCAGATTTCATGGGTGTTGCATTGAAACACCCATATAATGCCCCTTGCATGCAAAGTAATGCGTTAAAGGGAGCAATTATTACAAGGCCATGAAAAGCCACGCAAGGGTCGCTTTGGGTGTCCTTGTAAATATGGGTGAGCACACTGCGCCATCAGAAGCTAAAAAAGATGTGGCTCAGGTGGCGCAAGGGGCTTGTAAATATGCCCCCAATGTTTAATTCCTATGACTGAGCAGATATTCTGCCTCTTGCTGTGGAGAAACTGCGCCGGCTCCTCCAGGAAAGCCTACTGTTTACCCCCTGATTTTGTTGATGTTTCCCTGTTTTTTGTGTTTTTTACTCCCCTTCTCTGTGTACAGAACTTATGTCCACGTGGGAGGAAGAGTCAAGAGTGCAGTCTTGATTGAAAGAACATTTTGCTAAGAGGGTGTGGGCCTTCTTGGCACGGTGAACAGAAACACAGGCTATACTGTTTTGCACCAAATTCACACCCCTTCCCTATGCTCTAGTAGGGAGAGGCACAAATGCCAATCTATTGACTACATGTATTTGGGTGTTTCTGTCAGTTCTTTGGGGAAACAGCTCGGGAGGGGATGTACGTGTAACACGAATACAGCACCCCCTTACAGGACGCACTTACCAAACTATATGACTCATCAGATACTTTCTCCCACTCTTAAACACACTCATGTGCTGCATACGCTGTTAAACACAAATATGGGTGGTGCTATGCAGAACTGTAACGCAACCTGCTTGAGGGAAGTAGTGTTGTACATGTCATGAAGGAGGAGTAAAGGGCCAACACCCTTCGCTGGTTGGGGGCCGTAATGGGGCCTACCACATGTACATAGACAAACTAATTATGACACAGCACACTTTCTTTATTACCTCTGGGTCGAGCCCGGCCCACAGGGTGCAAGTCGTAACATATTGATGCAGTGACAGGATGGCTCACTACATCCCTCCTAACCTTTAATCAAAATAATAAAATACCACAAACAGAGACAGAATACAATTGTGTACTGTGGGAATAGATGTTAGGCATTCAGAAGACTGCTTAACACACAACGTCCCTCAGTTTTTGGCTGCGCCGGGGATTGGCTCTCAGATGGTAAAGATGCCATGGGATTCTGGTCCGGCAAGGACACCTCATTCTCCTCTTCCTTCTCCCTAGTCTGGATTCCAGGAGCATTTCTAAACCAGGACACATTTCCTGAAATTACCACTTCTCCACTTCTGGCTGTTATCATCCTCCGTTGCACCTTGACAACCTCTCAACTTGTAAAGGATCTGCGGAATTCGATCCCAGGCATCTATCTTTGATGATAACCTGGTCTTCTATTCAAATCTCTGGTTCTTGGGCTTCCTTTTCCAGCTGGCCCTGTCATTGCTCATCCTTCTTTTACCTTGTGCTGCTGTCACATTCAATGTTCCCGGTTCCCATTTTGAGCTTACCGGGAAGAGACCCCTCACAGGCCTTTTCATGAGAAGCTCACTTGGCACGCACCCAGTGGTGCTATGAGGCATCTGTCCATAGACCCTCAGCAACTGATGTAAGCATCCTTCCAGTTCCACCCATTGACCTACGCCTATCCGAAGAGCCTAAGTGAGTGTCCTCAAAAATCTTTCCACTTCCCCATTGGCTTGGGTCGCTGGGGGGGGGGAGGTTACCCAATGGTGCTTAATGTTGAGGTGGTGAAGATATTCTCAAAATTCTTGGCCTTCAAAGGGCACACCATTATCAGTTTTTATTTCATAGGGCAGTCCCAGCATTACAAAAATATTTTCTAAAGCTGGTTTAACGCACTTGAACACAGTTGAGCGGATGAGCTCTATGGCCGTAAACTTGGTGTCCACAATAATCAGCATGATGCGATTGTCTGGAAAGCTCACAAAATACACGCTCACTGATGACCAATGTTTGGTACAGGGTTTTTCAGTGATCACATGTGTTGTCAGGTGCTCTCCACTAGTGATCAGACATGAATGGCTGCTTCTCACAACCTCCTCCACCAATTAATCCATTCCAGGAAACCACACCTTACGTCGCAGGTGTGCTTTTGTATTAGCCAACCCTTGGTGGCCTTGATAAGCTAACTCGAGTGTGCGTCTCCAGAGTCTCTGAGGGATTACAATCTGCTGGCTTCTCAATAGGAGCCCCTCTGAACTTTCACTCAATTCATCTCGGCTTCTCCACATACACACTCTAGCCTCTTGCACCTCGTCTGTGAGACAGCTGACACCATCCAGAAAGTTTTTCCACCCATGCTCCTTCAGCGCTTCTTTGGTTTTTGGGATACAGCCCTCGTCTTTAGTTGCCTCTACATTCTCCTTTAGAGACAGTGCTCGGGCCATGCCAGCTTGGTGATCAGCCTGATGAAACATTCTGTCCCATTGTCTGTCTCCTGCTGAGTCCTAGGATCAACTACAATGGGGTGACACAACAGATAGTCCGCAGGGTTGATAACCCTGGGGCGGTATTCCATGTCAAAGTTATATTGTTGTAGCTGGACCGCCCAAAGCTTTATCTGAGGGCGTCGATTTTGTGCCATCCCTCCAATGGTACCAATGGGTTGTGATCGGTGATGACCTGAAACTTGTGACCACACAGGTAGATAACAATGCTGGCATGCCCAACGGATAGCTAGGGCCTCCCTTTCAATTTGGGCGTACCTGGTTTCCACTGCAGTTAGTGCTTGGCTGGCATACGCGATGGGCACTCATTCTCCAAGTGTATTCAGCTGCAGTAAGCCAAGCCCCATGCAGCTAGCGTCCACAATTAGTTCAGTTTCACTTGTAGGGCTGAAATACGACATTGTGGCTCCTTGCAATAGTGCTCTCTTGACTTCCTTGAACGCCTAGGAAGCTACGCATGACCACTCTCATGGAGTGTCCTTCTTTGTGAGTGCCCCCACTGACTCTGAAATGGTCGCCAGCTGTGGAATGAATCTCCCACAATAGTTCGCCATCCCCTGAAAACTGCGCATCTCAGTAGGATTCTGGGGAATGGCAGTGGCTCTAATGGCCTCGACGCTCCAAGTATCTCAATGGGTCCACTCGGAGACCTTCTTTGGAAAACAGATATCTGAAGAATTCCACTTTGGTGGTGTAAAATGAGCATTTGGCTTTTGTGTGACGTTAGTCCTTGCTCAATTAGCTGCTGCATGGTTGCCCTCAACTCCTCAAATGTGTGCAAGAAAATCAAAACGGCATTGCTGACAATGATGATGTACATCCTGGAGCACCACCATTGCATAGGACATTCCAAAGCTGAGTTTCTTGAATCGTCTCAACCCCACATGTCTAGAAAAGGTTGCTATGCATTGACTTGACTCATCTAGCATCTACTGGTGGTATCCTGAATTGAGATCCACTTTGGAGAACCATTTTGCTCCATTTATGTCTGCCACTATTTCGTCAATTGTTGGGGTGAGGTGCCTTTTTCTTCGTATCGCCTTATTTGGCAGCCTCATGTCTACACACGGTCTTATAGCCCCCGGCTCTTTGGGTTTTGGGCCAATTACCAAAGACGATACCCAAGGAGTGGGACCAGACACTTTTTCTATCGTGTCTGCTTATTACAGGTTTTTTAGCTCTGCCTCCACTAGTGGGTAAAGATGAAAAGGGACCTGTCAGTGGTGCAGAGCTACTGGCTTAACAGTCCGGTCATTGTGAAGTTTTTCAAACACCCCAATCCTTCAAATAGCTCTGGAAATTCTGCCATTATTTCCTCCACATGCAACTTGTGGACTTGTTTGGCAAACATGAGACCTAAGTCATCCACTATGTGAAAGCCTAACAGGGTGCCCGAACTCTCTTGCATGACATGGAATCTGGTCTGTGAGGCCACCTTTTCATACTTGACATCAACCTCTATCACACGTTGCAGGGGAATGAGTGTCTTACCCCTGTACATGTATATCTTCTTAGTGGTCATGAATCTCGGGCGTGGTTCTAATAGAAGGTATTGTTCATCATCGAGGACGGTAACCAACGCCCCTGTATTAGTGAGGGCTGTTATAGGTACTCTGCTGATATCTATGTGGCACTTGGTCAGTTGCCTCCTCTTTTGGTTGTTTCAGCCATTGAACGAGATTGTGAACGCCTCCTCTTTGTCTTCATTGTCCTCTGCGAACAGCTGCATCTGCTGATACGCCACCTGTGTTGGGTCCTGCTCCTCCCCTTCTTCAATAGGAGTTTTACAATGCCATATTTCTTACTCATCACGCCTTCACCTGAAGGTCAGCTTGCACGCGGGCATACCTTCACAAAACTGGTTTGACCTCCCACACTTTAGACATGGTTTTCCTTTCACCTGCTAGCATCTGGGGGGATGACTGATGAGTCCACAGTTATTACAGGACTTCTCCCCTTGTCCCCCGTTCTTTGACTGGCCATCTCGTTATAGCTTCTATGCATTCCTCCTTGACTCTCACCAGTCCTGAAGGGGACGGAGACGCCATGGCTCGAGCTGGTGTGGACTCCATTTCACCGGCCCTTGCATCCACTAACTCATGAGATCATCCCAATGAGGATGTTATCCAACGAGATTCCAGTCTGCTTCAGAGTCAGCTTTCTT
Organism: Lissotriton helveticus; assembly: GCF_964261635.1. Lineage (NCBI taxonomy): Eukaryota > Metazoa > Chordata > Amphibia > Caudata > Salamandridae > Lissotriton > Lissotriton helveticus. Next base: position 372,763,523 of record NC_136067.1, read on the forward strand.
AGGTTGGCAGAGCGACAACTCTGTATGAGCTTTGCTCTTATTTCCACTTGCTTGCCTATACCACTGCGTGTGCTAGCCAATTGGCGCAATCACACAAAAAACATGTCAACAGATTCACCTTCCTGTTGATGGGCTTGCTTCAACTTGAAATGTTTGTGATCAAGATATAATTGAGGGTCAAAATGCCTATTTGGTGCCCTTAACACCAGGTCAAAATCAACGTCATCCCCAGTATTCGGTAAGTCTTGCAATAGTTTATACAGTTTATCCCCGCCCATATGAAACATTGTTGATCGCTTAACAGCGCTGTCCGTTTTGCGCGTGGTGTGAAACTAATGTTCCAGACGCCCAATTCATTTCCTCCATCTGGGCTGTGTCATGGAAGGGTCTGCCAGTTGGCGAAAGGGTGGTAGTGCCGCAAGTGCAGAGTGTGAGCAGCTTTCAGGCGTAGGCCCTGCCCCCTCATGCTTTGGACTGACATCTCTCCCAGCCAAGTTATGGGGTTTGGCCTTTCAAAGTTTATCAATATTGCCACCTCTGGGCCCCTGGGATACCACTCACCTTAAATGTCATGCTCTCTCACCATTTCACTCAATCAGGGAATTATGTAGCAATGGGAGCAGGAGATTCAATGTTCTGTGGAGGCCTCCTCCAACAGTAACATACCCATGTGCTCACAACGCCTTGCACTCCACTTGCACCAGTAAAGTGTCTTGAGATGACACCACTAGCCATACGGGGTGGGCTTCTTTTCCCTGCAGTCACCAGTATCTCACTGAGAGAGCAGGTGGCCTCTTCTCACACAAGCACCAGACCTGGAGAGCTCCCTGCTGTGCCACTCACGGCTCCACTGAAGGCCACCTACCTGCAGCAGATTTTCTGCTTGAGAGTCACGTCAATGTTCACCTCCGACAGCAGATACGATGTTCCAGCTCTCAGCAGGGCAAGCCCCACAGCTCAGGACTCTCTTCACCTCCAACCAGGATCGCCGCCGACTGCGCAGACTGCAGCGGCCGACTCCCATTACGGGTGCAGAAACCACACCAGGTAGCCACGCTGCTTATCTTTTCATGTAGACCATTATTTTCACTGCCACATAGGGATGTGACTGGTCAATCTAAACAGTTTGTACGTCTACCACACTACATGTTTAGCTTGCCTTACTTCACCGCTAAAAAACCTTTCAGGATAAGTAAAGGCAATTTTAACTTTTTTGCAATTTCACTGATTTCACTTCCATGCAAATAAACAAAAAACACGCTCTGCTGTAATCAGGCGTCATAGCACACCAGAGAGGCACTCGACCTCTCAGATGGGTGCCCAATGATAAAGCATGTCACCAACCAGGTTGGTGAGTGAGGGTTCTTCTAGAAAACAGGTGTGACTCCTCATGCAAGCTATTTGTCTGAATCACTCTTCTGTTGATTGTTTGCTCATCCTTTCTGTTCACCACTGCTAGCCAGGCACCACCTTGCAGCAGGGTAGGCCCCTCTTGGCTAGTGTAAAGGAACAACACACTTCACTGGTTGGGGGCAGTAGTGGGGCCTACCACGTGTACACACACAAACTAACAATGACACAACACACATGTTTCATAGTACCTGCACTGGCCACGAGCTGCGACTGCACCTTTCGTCATTACCTCTGTGTCGAGCCCGGCCCACAGGCTGCAAGTCACAACATATTGATGCAGTGGCCGGACAGGTCACTACAGGAGGGAGGGAATCAGGACCCAGCAGCTCCATCTAGATACTTTTGGAGGTACTACCTAAAGGGGATATCATGACCTTACTTTGTATTTTATTTTTTCTGTCAACACTCTTTGGGGCATATTACCAATGATTAGCGATATTTATCGCTAACTATGCTTAGCAACGAATTTTTTATCGCTAAGCATCGCCGAAAATTATCGCTGAGATAACGTGCTATTAGCAACGTTTATCTCCAAAGCGATACATTTTCTGGCGATAGCGTGAATATCGCTGAGAATACAGCGATATTCACACATTAGCGACAAAATGCTCTTAGCTATGTTATTCACCTCCCATTGGATAACATGGCTAAGAATTGGTCAGAGCAGGCGTTAGTTTTTGGCGATAGCAGGAATATTTCCATCGCTACGCTTGCCTTGCTAATAGGCGATAGCGACGTTAGCGACTGCTTTCAGTCGCTAACAGGTTGGGTACTCCCACTTTGCATGTCATTAGCGATAAATATCGCTGACATGCAAAGCGGGACCCAAACTGCTCGCTATCGCCTAAAGCTGTCACTAACTGCTGTTAGCGACAGCTTGTTAATAGAGCGATAGAATTATCGCCCTGCTTGGTAATATGCCCCTTTGATTTTAATTATAAAAACTTTATGAGATTCCTTGCGTTTTCAGTCCATTTTCTCTGTCTTAGATACACAGCAGCACAGCGGAGATAAACATTTGAGCCATAAGCAGTAGAACAGACTGAGGGTTCACCATCCAGTGCGTTAGGGACCATCTGAAATATGCTTGACTCTTTGCACAGAAGTTACATAGGTAGATACACTCACAGTTCACTTATCATGAGCAAAAGCATACAGCACGTAGACAACAAAGGAGTAAGGGCACCCCCGCCGAAAAGATGAAATAATCATCTGCGCTGATCAAAAATGGGAATTACAGTTTCTTCAAATGATTGCTGAAGGCAGATGACAGAAACAAATGAATGGATATATGGGACTAAGCACGAGCTTCTCTCTATGGGCCCGATTCACAGAATGAACTTAAGACTAAATGCTAAACTTACTACTATTTGGTATTCATAGAATGCACTTAATACTTTCGGGATTCACAGAGTGAACTTACTACTTTCGGGATTCACAGAATAAACTTACTACTTTCGGTATTCACAGAATAGATTTAAGACTACTAACTCTAAGTCCGAAATCGGGGAGTAAATTCCGGCCCGGAGGCGGAGCTTACGGGCCGGAGGCGGAGATTACGGCTCGGAGGCGGAGCTTACGGCCCGGAGGCGGAGCTTACGGCACGGAGTCAGAGCTTGCGGCCCAGAGTTGGAGATTTCAGCATGGCAAAAATCCCCACCTCCGAGCCGGAAGCTCCGCCTCCGGGCCGTAAGCTCCGCCTCCGGGCCATAAGCTCCGCCTCCGGGCCGGAATTTACTCCCCGATTTCGGACTTAGAGTTAGTAGTCTTAAATCTATTCTGTGAATACCGAAAGTAGTAAGTTTATTCTGTGAATCCCGAAAGTAGTAAGTTCACTCTGTGAATCCCGAAAGTAGTAAGTGCATTCTGTGAATATCAAATAGTAGTAAGTTTAGGATTTAGTCTTAAGTTCATTCTGTGAATCGGGCCCTATATGTATTATTTACTGATCACATGTACCCTGGCAGACAACCAAAGCTGATTCTAGATTGATCTGAAATATGAAATCCTAAAGTGGACTATAACGTTTTGTGTGGGGTTAATTGACATCCTGTTGACAAGGTTCCCCTGCACAGTTTTCCCACTTAGATAGGATCACTTTTGCTTGGTATTGGGAAATCTGCCTTAACCCGAACTTTAAACCATATTTCAAACTGAGACTCGCCTTGAAAGTCAGCCAAACGAAACTGATTTCAAACCACAGCTGCAGAAATTAGTTTTTACTGCATGTAGCAGCATTTAACTGAAGTTCGCAGGTGAACTGGAGCGCCTGAAATTGTGTCAAAACTCTTTCGGCCACATGCATCATTGTTCCCGTTTGCGATTTCTTAATTGCGAAAATTTAGGAATCGTAATTAAGAAATTGCAAACGACAATGCATCAAGAAATCGCAATTTTTTGTGTGATTTCTTATTTTTCCTTAATTGCGATTCACAATTTGCGAATTGCAATTAAGGAATCCCTTCCCATTGATTCCTATGGGCCTAGAGGCCCATAGGAATGAATGGGAAGTCATTTTCAATTTGCGATTAGCAATTTGCGAATCGCAAATTGAAAATGCAATTTCAAGGGTGCAGGGGGGGTCCAAAGAACCCCCCCTGCACCCCTGAAATATAACTTTAAGTGCATTTTTCACACACACATGCCCCAAGGGCATGTGTGTGTGTAAAATGAAACTTTTAAAAATGCACTTTTGTGCATTTTTGAAAGATTTTGCAAATTACCATGAAGGTCAACTTCATGGTAATTTACCTCTCGCTATTTGCGAATTCGCAAATTAAAAATGTTCATGCATTGCATTTAAGAAATCTAAAATTGCGATTTCTTAAATGCAATCGTAATTTTAGAAATCCCAACATGATTGCAATTCCTAAAATTGCGAAAAACATGATGCATCCAAAATTTGTCAATTGCATTCGCAAACGGCCGAAAATTGCGTTTCGCACCGTTTGCGAATGCAATTCACAATGATGCATGTGGGCATTTGATCCCAAATATAGATACTAGGTCCAATATGGCCCTTGCCTCAGCGTTTTTCACTCAGTGCTTATGACTACACACCAGACCTTTACAATTAAGGAATCCAACCTGGTTATTGCATTTCTACCTGCTTAGTAGGTGGTCTGCAAATAGTTAAATATTTTCATCTAACCTGATGAAGTTTTTTTACAATATAGTGGTCGTATGACTACAGAACCACTTTAATATTTGTACCTCAAATAGGGGCATATTATCAAGAACGGCGTTAAAATTATCGCCGCTTTAGCGGCACAAAACTGCCGCTAAAGTGGCGATAATGGGCTTGATAGTATGCCCTTGTGAATTCCCATAGAAGGCCATGTTCTGGTGTGAACCTGGGCTTCTATGGGAATTTACAAGGGGATATTATCAAGCCCATTATCGCCGCTTTAGGGGCAGTTTTCTGCCGCTAAAGCAGTGATAATTTAAACACCGTTCTTGATAATATGCCCCTATGTGAGGTACAAATATTAAAGTGGTTCTGTAGTCACGTGACCACTTCTATAAAAACCTCTTAATGTATTGTCTGGTTATCATCAGCGACAAACAAAAATAAGTGATGGAATCCCTTCTAGCCCTTCATCGCCAAAGAATGATAAAGTAATGCAAATTTCCTTTCAGCAAGGAATGCTTACAGGTGATCAACTGCAAAAACCTTACTGAGCATGCCAAACCAGTTGTTTCACAAAAGTGTGGATTTGGGAGAATGCTTTACTAAAGCTGTGTCTCAAGTAAATTCTACAAAATCTGCTCAAGTAAACTTATAAGTTCCCTTTACACAGTTTAATCATTCACTCTGTTGAAATAACCTTGCTAGTGCACTCTGCTTGTGCTCCAGGTGACTCATCCATGATGTTTCTCCTTATTTTTTTGAAAAACGCTCGATTCAGAAATGTATGGGGAATGCAACATGATACTTGTTGCAGCACATTTAAGGCTGGCGTGCATGTCTCTTTCTTCCATGGCACTAATCCCCACACACAAAACACTGCAGCTGCCTTTCTTTGAGGCCTTGATTGCACTTGTTTTCAGAGTAGTCACAAATTCAAAATGGTTGTAAATGAAAGCAAGTTGTGTTGCATTTTAATACTCAGTCACATGCAAGACCTAAAATGGCTTTGTTCGTAAAGCAGGCATTATGCACAACAACAGGTCTGGAATGTGATGGGGTTTTGAATGTTGGACTGGCTGCATCCACTGAGTATGTCTCTACACAATATTGTTTACATAATATCATGGCCAAAATGCCATGGTCATAGCAATATCGGAGTTGAACATTTTGAGGGTAACTATATATATTTTTAAACAATATTATTGACGTTTTCAATATTGTTTTCCAAAATATTTATGCTTTCTAATATTTTTTCCATGTGTCATATTTTCCATTTTTTGCGGATATAATGTTAATGGTATTGTTTTTTTTACAATTATATTTTTTATTACATATTAATTTTAAATGATTGTGTGGACTTTTTCTGTATTTGGTGAGAACTGTTTTAATTGAATTGAAATATGTATTTTATATTTAATCTTTAATTATTGGTTTTCTTTCTGAAAGAATAGTAAATGTAACCCTCCCCAAAATATATGAACTTTCCCTATGTTTCTGGGACTGTAGTTAATATAGTCAATGTAACCCCATTCCACTGCAAATGCATACACTTTTATCAATTTATGTGGTATTGGAATCAGAATAGTAAGTCTGACATTCTGTCCTCCAAGCACCCCCAAGTTTTATATCCACATTCTCTGTTTACTTCATCAAATATGTACAATTTCCAAAATGTCTGTGAAAATAGAGTTGGAATAATAAATATGATGCATCTAAATAAATACATTTAACTTAATGTACATGGGAATATATTCAAAAGAGTAAATGTAATCCACTTACCATAATATAGTTTTACAACACATTAAATACCATAGAGAAACTCACATATCATTTTAACACATCCTTATTTTATGGGATTAAGATAGTGTTGGGTTTGTAATAAACATTTTAATATTTTAAAAACCTAGGGGCAGATTTATGTTAACTGGCGCATCCCCAGGGATGCGCCAGTTAACATGCGCCACAGTGTGCCACAGCTCCGCCACCCATGGTGCGCCGCATTTATGATGCGGCGCACCATGGGGCAAAAACGGCACAGATGCGTGACGCATCTGTGCCGTAAAGGTGACGCATTGCTGGAGTTGCGTCGCAAGCGCGATGCAGCTCCAGCAAGGCTCGGGGGTGCCCCATCTCCACAATGCTGCGTCAAGACCTACGCCTGCTTCAAGCAGGCGCAGGCTTTTGACGCAGCATTGGCCTGAAAGTGACTGAGTGAAATCTTATAGATTTCACTCAGCCACTTTTGCGAGGCGCACCTGCCCCGGAACGCCCACCCTGCGCCGGAACGCCCACAAGCGGCGCAGGGCTTTACAACGTGACGCATCTGCCTAGATGCGTCACGTTGTAAATCGTTCGTAGGGATGCGCCACGTTTACGCCGCCTTGCGTGACGCAACAGCAGCGTAAACGTGGCGCAAGTGCCTCATAAATCTGCCCCCTAGTGTACCATAGTTTTTTAACTGTGTAATAATTATACATTTTATATTAAAAAAATACATAAGAAATATTTACAATGTTTAAAAAATCTTTAATAATATTAAATGTTTTGATTTGTATTCAAACATTACACAATAAAGATTAATACGTTATTTGGACATGTACTTATATGAACTATAACAATACTTTATTTCATTAAACAGAACCATTTATATTCACTCTTTAGTAAATTATAGAACGTTTAACACATTATTTAAAAAATATTTCTGTACAATATATATTTTTTAATTCTAATTCATGTTACCAAGAATATTTAAGCAATGCATTCTTGTCATTATAACATAGTATGTTATACCTTCTGGGAGTTAAAAATAAAACATATATTTTATTTTATTATTTGGAAGTAACATTATTTAAATGCCTAGCAACAAAAAGGAAAATTAATTTCAGTTAATTTTCATATTTACATAGGTAGTACAATTCTGCACAATGTATCTTTAGCCCATTATTAGTTTCAATTTACCTTTTTATCATCAATATGTTTGGGTAGTATTTTTTCAATATCTTCAGAGAGCGGCAACTATCTAGGTCCTCGCGTCTGCCAACTTACGATGGGCAAACATAGCCCATTTATGGTCTGCTGCGGAGTTTCGTGAACCACCAGATTTTTGCACCTGCCACCGCGGCGGAGGGAGCCAATCGAGACACACCGCCGTGCGGAATGACATCCCGTCTGCCGTACAAATCACGATGTCGCAAACAGCCCATCACACTGCAGTGGAGAATCCACCCACCCTGAGACAGCGGAAGCACGACAGCGGAGCGCAAAACCTGACTCCCTGTCCTCTCCACTGTTGTGGACAACGCCGCAGGTACGCTAATACACAACTCTGCACACAACCACAACACACAACTCCTGTGCTAACATACGGTTCCTGTCTACATCAGACACTCTGGTGAGGACAAGAACATATAGTGTACCCACACATGTTCTACCTGTCAGAAACTCACCCTTCCGCATCCGGGTCAACCATCAACAGCAAAATCACTGCAATGTCCCGGTCACATCACCGCAGCGGTGAAGACGCGGAAAAACCTGCGCACAATGTAGTAGGCAGGGCCTGCGCCAGGCATGGGCAGTCCACCAAGTTTCACAGGGCTCCACCTTCACCCTTCCCACACTACGCTTCCTACACCCATTTGAGAACATTCTGTCTGCTCCTCCTGTGCCCCCCTGCACAATTAATCTGCCTGGTTTAGCCAGACTTTGCATCTCACACATCAAAGGACAAGGGAGATTGACTGGGAAGGTGGTGGTGAAGACGAACAACCTGCACAGAAGCTCAGTTGCTGGACAACCCTCCTCCTCACACCAACCTTACACTCATGTATCCAACATACGCATATTTGCAATATTTCACCTCGCCGGTTATTAGGCCAGCAATCCCTTGTAGGTTCTTGCAGTATTAATGAGCAATCCTAGATGATCCAGTGCAATCCTAATGCAATGCTATGCAGTTCGTAATGCAAAAATCAGGCACTTCGTAATGCAACAATCAGGCAGATCGATATGCAGAACTAAAGAAATGCATAATGCAACAATCAGGTAGTTCGTTATGCAGAAATAATGCAATGCGTAATGCAACAATCAGGCAGTTCATTATGCAGACGTAATGCACTTCGTAAGGCAAAAATCAGGCACTTCGTGATGTAAAAATAATGCCGTTCTTCATGCAGAAATAATGCAATGCATAATGCAACAATCAGGCAGTTTGTTATGCAGAAATAATGCAATGCATAATGTAACAATCAGGCAGTTCATAATACCAAAATGAAGTACTAAGTAATGCAACAATCAGGCAGTTCATAATGCCAAAATACTGTCCTCCGGCACCGATCACGGTGCTCGGGATGGTCTCTCTGCCACTCCGGCTGACTCTCGGTCAGCTTCTGCCAAAATATGCACCAACATGGGTATTGTGTAAAACAAAGTGTAGCTCCACACTCCGGCTCCGGTATAGCCACTCCTCAGCAAGTACAGGCCGCAACACGGACTTCAGCGGAGGCTTGCGCAGCAAAGGGAGGAAAGGCCGAGAGCATTTCTCTCATAGCCCGCACCCGGCCCCAGGCGTGACACACGCATTCTCGCTGAGCGTTACTTGGGGGTGCGATGTCACTCTCCTCTTCTCTCCTCGCGACTTGAGCCTCCGATGCGACTTCGTTGATCTTGGGCAGTGGAAAACAGGCCCCACCCCCACACAGGGATGGTTCGAGGTCCGTCCTTGGCAAAGACCGGCTCGGACCGGTGGCACAGCTCCTCTGGGGATGCCGGTCCAGGCCGATGGCAATGACGAAGATCTCAGGCTGCAACAGGGCACACGCACACAGCGTCGCTGCGACTCACTTGAGCTCCGGGTGTGCACGGTCACAGGGTAATCCACACAAAGGTCTCAGGCTGCACGAAGCACACGCACCCAGCGTCGCTGAGTCTCCTTGAGATCCGGGTGCACACGATCAGAGGGAAATCCTCACAAAGGTCTCAGGCTGCACAAAGCCCACGCACACAGCGTCGCTGAGACTCACTTGGACTCCTGGTGCCCACAATCACAGGGCAATTCTTGCGAGGGTTTTCGGCTGCAAAAAGCACACGCACACAGCGTCGCTGAGACTCACTTGGACTCCTGGTGCCCACGATCACAGGGCAATTCTTACAAGGGTCTCAGGCTGCAAAAAGCACACGCACACAGCGTCGCTGAGACCCACTTGGACTCCTGGTGCCCACGATCACAGGGCAATTCTTACAAGGGTCTCAGGCTGCAAAAAGCAAACAGCGTCGCTGAGACTCACTTGGATTCTGGGTGCACACGATCACAGGACAATCCTCACATTAGGTCTCAGGCTGCGCAAAGCACACGCACACAGCGTCGCTGAGACACACCTGGAAACGTTTATGTTCCTGAGTTTCCAAAACAGGGAGCCAGCTCTCCTCAGGCCCTTGGGGACAAGTTACTTCGGGACACAGCACACAGCAAAGTCCTTTCAAGCAGAGGGACACAGCACACAGCAAAGTCCCTTAGCCTCTCCTTGGTTAAAGCCGCAAGCTGCAGGCCAGTCCCAGAACACACAGCGAGGGTCAGTCCTTTCCTTCAGTCTCTTCAACTCTTTCTTCCTTGGCAGAGGTTCCTCTTGACCACAAAGTAGTTTCAATCCTTTTCAGTCGTGAACAGTCCAAAGTCCAGGGGGTTCAGCTCTCATGGTTATACCCCTAAATGTCTTTGAAATCTTTGTGTTCAGGGGGCCACTGACCCCTGTTCAAACCAGTTATGGGTGTCACCCTAGCAGTGACACCTTCTTCCTTTGATAGTGGGGTTCAGGATCCTTAATCACTCAGCAGGATATGGATCCATTGTTTTATGGCGGCAGCCCAGGCCTCTTCACCTCTATGGGCTACTCCTTTCCCTACACTCCAGATGCAGGTCAGCCTGTTGCTGTCTCACCTCCTCCCCAGGGTCAAGACATTCCCCAGAACCTATCACATTCAAATCCAGACAGTCAATCCCCAACCAGGAATTGTTAGAACTCAAAAAAACCAGCCACTTCTAAAAGTGTATTTTCAAAACACACAATGCAAAAACCACCTTCATAAAAAGATGTGTTATTAAGTTGTGAGTTCAGGCACACTAAACCTCACCTCTCCATCTTAAGCCTATGGGAAGATAGGCTGGAAACATATTACACAGCTTCCCCATTCTCTCATATGGGTAAGATGGCCTTTCAACAGTGAAAAACAAAATGGAGAGTATTTCACTGTCAGGACATGGTACACACCTCAGTATATGTCCTAACTTTCACATACACTGCACCCTTCCCAGGGGGGTACCCTGGACATACCATAGGGGTGTCCGATGTGCATAAAAAGGGAAGGGTAAGGCCTGGCAAGTGGGTGCACTTGTCAGGACAACAAGGCAGTTTAACAAACTGCGCTCAGGCACCGCAGTGGCATGCCTGAGTTCTCTCTTTAAGGGTACTGGTGTGGATTGCACAAATAGTGCTGCAGGCCCACTAGTAGTATTTGCTTTACCTGCCCTGGCACACATAGTGCACTTTACTAGGGACTTTAATAGTAAGGCAAACATACCAATCATGGACAACCAATTACCATTCCACTTTACAGAGGGAGCACTTGCACTTTGACACTGATCAGCAGTGGCAACGTGCTCAAAGCATCTAAAATAGTGGAGGTAGAGGCAAAAGTCAGGGGTAATTACGCCAAGAAATGCCAGGTCTAACTGACCAACCTACCAAATCCTACATGTGCCCACAATCTGAAGCACATGGCAGACAATATAAACCAACAGGCACACATTAGATGGATCACACATGTGTGCAGTTGGGGTTTCAGTGGCACACACACAACAACACTGCTCACAATGACAGCTCAGTCATTGATGGGCAGCAGAAGATGGCCGATTGGGGGTGCAGTGCAAGCGTTCCTTGTAACGTGGCGGGGCAGAGAAAGCGGCTCCGTTAGAATATTCTGAATGATCCGGAGGCTGGTGGTAGATAAAAAAATATCGTTTATGTTGGTTAAAAGAAGTCTTGGTAGCACCCATAGCTAAGAGATCTGCTTTTAAATGACTCTCTTCAGCTTGGGCGGAAACCTACCGGGACTGATTGTTGCTGCTGCTGGCCCCCTGCTTCTGACGCCGGTCTCCCCCGCTGCTGCTGCCTCCCGTGTCATCAGTGCACGGCCGCCGAGGGGGGGGGGACTACAGCCCCCAGGAGTCCTTGTGGCCGGACGCAGCATACGCCAAATCTGCGCCCTGTGGCACATAAAAGATCCCCAGAGCCCGCGGGACGCGCGCGGGTGTCGAGCTAAGCCCGGGCAAAGGGCGGGCCGTCTGTGGCCATCCGAGGCCGAAAGTGGATGGGCTGGGCCACCCCTCTAACACCCTGGACTCGAGTAAGACAGAACTTTATACCTCAAAATTAAAGGTCTTAAAGACACAATGGGAGGTTGTTGATAGTATTATAGTTATTTGTAAATGAATGTACTGAGGTTATCAATCATTGGGTGTAGCCACATCAATTGTTGGTACAAGTTATTTTGAACAGGGATATATATTCTATGAGTATGGGAAGACGACGAGCAAAGCCCCTATTGGAGAAAACGCGTTCTAAAAGAGATAGCTATTTGACCAAAGCAGTCAGGGGCATATTATCAAGGGGGTTTATCTCCGCTTTTTTGGCTTTAAAAGCCAAGAAAGCAGAGATAAAATTATCTCACTATTACCTAGCTGTCGCTAACACCAGTTAGCGACAGCTAGTAGGAGATAGCAACCATCTTGGGCCCCACTTTGCATGTCAGTGAAATTTATCACTAATGACATGCAAAGTGGGCGTGCCAAGATGTTAGCGACTGGAAACAGTCGCTAACATCGCTATCTCCTATTACCAACTTTTGGAGATATTCGCGCTAAGCGCGAATATCTCCAAAAGCTAACACCTGCCCCTGAGTAGTTCTTAGCCATGTTATCCAATGGTAGGTGGATAACATGGCTAAGAGCATTAGCTCAGTAATGCATGAATATCGCTGACTTTTCAGCGATATTCATGCATTTCGGCCGATTTTTATCGCTTAGGAGATAAACCTTGATAATAGCAAGGTTCCTAAGCGATAAAAATCGCCGCAGCTCGGCGATAAAAATATTGCCGCTAAGCCAACATAGCGATAATTATCGCTAGTTGTTGGTAATATGCCCCTCAGTGTCTTGTCAGTAGAAATCGACCGCACAGAAAGATGTTTATCAATGGGTTTCAGCATTATGTTTGGTGAGCACGTTAGCTTAAGTGAAGAACATCCCCCAACTAGCGAGGAAAGTCTGACTACCCCAGAAATAATCCCTGATACAACAGATGTGATAGATGATATAATATTAACCGATGTAGATCTCGGTTACACCAAAACTATCCAATCTAGTCCCATCCCCTGCCTCTACAAAACCAACAAAAGGATGTAAAAGGAAAACTGTAAAAGGAAAACTTTTGGCCAGGGAAATAGAAGAACTAATAAGGACAAACAAGTCATCACACGGGGGCCCTGGCATATCAGAAAGATGGTGGAGGCCCCGAGGAAAATAGGGGTATTTCTAACATGGAGGCTATTTTTGAGAAGATAATGGAGCTAATCAGGCCACTGCATGAGAAAGTCGATAATCTAGCAAGGGAAGTGCATAAACTAAGTGGGCACTTCGACAAGCTTTGCCTGAGGGACCAAATAGTAAAGCTAAGGGAATCTGTTAAACCAATTACGGATAACGATCCCAATAACCCGGATATAAATGAAAGCGGACCCCTTTTGATAACTAGCACGATGACTGGACACGGAATAGGAAAAATGCTAGCTGACAAAACAGACCATAGTACAACATCAAAGGGAATTACCGCGCCAAGTAGGGCAGCGACAGGAATGATATCAAATAATAAAGTGAATCCAAGGGGAGAGTCTACAGAACAGGCAAAAAGGTCACACGTAGTAGATAATATTAATATGAGATCAGAGGACTGTCGAACAGCTAACGCACATGTAAATAATATACCAGCATTTATCAATCTGCCACCTGAATGCGGCGCATACGTAGCAGTTCTTACAAATGTACCCAAACTACGGGTGGATGTAATAGAAACTCCCGATACACTTAAAAATAAAACTCTCTACTGGTTATCCAAAAACTGCGGTTTTCCACTAACAGGGGCTGATCAGATAATACTAACCCAAAGGGTGGGTTGGATAGGCCCCTTAGTTAAAAGGTTTGAGGGAGACTGTATAATCATCAACTTTAGATCCCCAGGATGGGCGCAGAATACTCATCAAATGCACCCCCCCTCGTGCTGGGATTATAACACAACACTTTTGCCCCTGGGCTACATTTACAGACACCTGAGGGAGAGAAATAATGTTGCTAGTCCAAACTTCTACTATTTTAATGCCAATAAAGTGACACTGCCAACAACCCAACCCCCACTTTTACAATTCCACTCTATAACAGATTTATGGTATTAAGGGGCATATTTACGTCTTCTGGCGCATCTCTGCAAATCAGCAGGGATGCGCCAGAACAGCGCATCACGTAATCCCCCCCTTGCGCCACCACAGATGCGTCGCATTCCCAATGCGGTGCACCATGGTGCAAGGAGGGGCTGATGCTTGACGCATCTTGAGGCGCACAGGCGGCGCATTGCTGGAGTCGTGTCACAAAAGCGATGCAACTACTGCAATGCACGGGGCTGCCCATACTCAACATGGTGCCTCACTGCTTAAGCCTGCTTCAAGCAGGCGTAAGGATTTGACGCAGCAGCGTCGTAAAATTGACTCAGTGAAATCTTGTAGATTTCACTGCGTCAGTTTTACGGGGCTTTCCTGCGAGGGAACGCCCACCCTGCGACAGAATGCCCACATGAAACCTGACGCAGGTTTCATGTGGCGCAGGGCTTTACAACATGGCGCATCTGCCTAGATGCGTCACATTGTAAATAAGTTGCAACGTGGCGAATGTTTTACGCCGCCGCTGCGTCACAAAAGGGACGCAACGGCGGCGTAAAAGTGTTGCAAGGGGCTTGTAAATCTGCCCCTAAGTCCTTTAGAGGATAATGATTGACACCAGGGATATGAGGATATAACCTCGAAGGACACCCCAGGACGAAGGCTAGAGCTGAGGATATCAGATAACGGAATGATTAAAGTGCTGGCTCCTGATTATGATTACAGGCAGATGGACACAGGTATGGCCACTACTGGGAACAGGGTACAATATCATAAATGCCCAGGAGGGGAATTTAACAACAAGTTAATACCTACTGTGGAGTCTGAGGCTCCAGTTGGGAGCAGGAGCAATGATATTGGCCCAGGGATACCAACAAATGTTATATTAGATGAGGGTTATTCCCTCATTACTTGGAATATCGCAGGTCTTGGTAAGAAGTTAGATACCCCTTTTTGGAGTGATTTTATCTCCTCAGGCAATGATTTTATCTGCCTGCAGGAAACCTGGTGTAAAGACCCGATTTTTGTTGAAGGTTATACATCGCATTGGCTAAGTGCGGCTACCTCCACAGCAGGAAGAGCAAAGGGCGGCCTCCTGCTACTTGTATCTAATAAAATAGTGGGGTGTAAAATTAAAAGTTATTCATCAATAGATAACCACTGCCAGGTGATGAGGCTTGAGTTTAACAAAGGCAAGGACCTCGTTTTAATTAATTATTATAATAATATCTTTAGTAGTGATAGGGGAACAATACTATATGCTTTAGAAAAGGAGATTGATAGGGTATTGGCGCTCTCTAGTAAATTGGCTATTATTCTTTGGGCCGGCGATTTTAATATTCAAGTCTGTTCGTCGGCACAGACTAAGTCATGTGGGTTTAGGAAGGTTCATAACATCATCAATGATAATATTGAAAATTATCTACATTTTCCCCACTGTGACTATGGTGTAGCCCTTAATCTGATGATATCGAAATTCGACCTTGAATTACTTAATTGTTCTATGAAAAGGGGCAATATCAAATGCCCAACCTTTACAGGTCGGGGTGCGGATAGCAATATAGATCATATCCTGATCTCAAGCAATAGCCCTTACTCAAATTTATGGATAACGAACAGGTGGTTAGTGATCACAGCCGTTTCTCCATCTCACTGTTAAATTGGGGAAACAAAGTAATCATTACTGATTTGCGCATCTCCGATATAATCCCTATAAGGCCAAATGGCATGAGAATTAAATGGGATGGAGTGGAACCAGCAAAGATTCAAAGGGAGGTGGGTACAAAATGCCGTAAAGAAATTGAACATTGTCTTTGTGAAGAAACCTACCCCCATATATTGCTTAATATGTTTACAGAGATAAACAAAACAATCAAAAATATACTAACTAGGAACATTAAAGGTCCCAAACAGGAAAAGGTAGGATTGTTTGACAAAAAATGTAACCAGGCACTCCGAAATCTGAAACTTGCTCTAAGTACTATACCCCGAAACCAACAGTATATCCATGAGTTACGAATCATATACAGGCAAACAATTGTGGCCCGGAAGAGAGAGCTTCAAGCGGAAGCATGGAACAAATTAAGTATGGCTGCTGATACAAAGAATAGTAAATTGTTCTGGGAAATTGTAAATAGTCCCTTTTTACAAAATGATAACTCCCCCAAACTGACTTCACACGGTAATTGTACTGCATGGATCGAACACTTTTCTAATATTTTTAATCCGGATAGGCTGGTTTTAAATTTAAATTTAACGTTGAATGACGATTTTACTTGGCCCACACTACCTTTGTTAATTAGCATAGAAGAAGTACAGGGGGGGCTAGCCAAAAGCAAGGGGGGAAAGGCGCCAGGGCCTGATGGGGTCCCGATTGACTTATATAAAAACAAAATGGACTTGTGGGCCCCAATCTTAGCAAGGATTTTTAATGTGGCAGCATCAGCGGACTTCCCAATATCCTGGGGTCAGTCATTAATTATTCCCCTATACAAAAAGGGTTCTCGCTCTGAAGCCTGTAATTATCGCCCAATATCCTTGCTGGACTCATCCATAAAGGTTATGAGCAGGATTCTCTTAAAAAGGTTGGAAACCTGGGCCTCTGATAATACGATTTTATCCCCTGTACAATATGGATTCAGGAAGGGCCTAGGAACATTAGAACAATGTGTGAACCTTGACCTGCTCATTAGTAAATACACAACAGTGAAGGGGGGCAACTTGTTTCTATGCTTTGCAGATTTGAGCAGTGCGTTCAATCATGAGGACCATTCTCTTTTATGGCCCACACTGCTCGGATCAGGGGCCCCAAGAGAGATTGTATACTTCCTGGCACGAGTTTACGAGAGATTATCTTGCAGTGTACGAACCCCATTTTTTGATGTAAGAAGGGGCATTCGTCAGGGATGTGTTTTAGCCCCCCTTTTATTTTCGTTATTTATTAATCGAATTGATAAGGTTTTAAGTCAGATCCCAGCGGATGCCCCGATAATAGATAGAAAGGCTGTACCTGTGTTGTTATACGCTGATGACGCCATTTTAATTTCACGTACCCCGATAGACCTTCATTGGCATATCAATAATTTTACTGAATTCATTATAGGCAGAAAACTTTAAATTAATAAACAGAAAACATTCACAATGTCATGTGGCAAGAAAACTAACCTAGCAAGGTCCTTTTACCTAGAAGGCACTAAAATACAAGCAGTTAAGTAATTTTGCTATCTAGGTATTACATTTGCAGGAAATGGTAATTGGACCAGTGAACACGAAAATGTACGTTATAAGATGGCCAGGAATACCAACAGTATATTTAGATTTGCGACCAAACTTGGGGACCGTAGATTGAAGGATATGGTAACTATATACAATGCCAGATGTGTTACTTCTGCCCTGTACGGAGCTGGAGTATGGGGTCACTGCCCAGCTAAATTAACTCAGCAAGATGAAAATACTTTTCTTAAGTGGCTGTTGAGTGTACCAACTTCAGCCTCTAATGAATTGATTCATCGGGAGGTGGGCATCAATTACATATCTGACTTGGCAGCTCTACGTCCCCTACTCTTATGGCGCTCTATCTGGTCCAAACGCGAAACTGAGTTTACACAGTCCATAATCAAGGACTGTATAAAGTTGGACCACCGTATTCCATGGTTAAGTTATATTAACCATTGGTTTAATCTTCTATTCAATTTTAATATTTACGAGGAGCCTGAATATGTAATCCAAATATCTAAAAAAGAGATAAAAAGTACTTTCCTGGCCCACAAAGGAGAGGTCCGCAGAAAATCGATTGGGACCCAACCAACACTGGTGTTTTATCAGCAATTGGATCTTACTAGAGGCTTTCAGGCTTACCTGGTGGAAGTGTCTAGACGTTCTCACTATTTTGTGTTGACGCGTCTTAGGTTAGGGATTGCACATCACCTTGTAACTTTTCCAACCATGAATAAAAGCTCCAAAGTAAAGTGCCCATGTGACAATAATTCCAAACAAAGTAGCTGCCATTTCTTACTATTTTGTAAATGTTATACTTTTTTAAGAACATTTTATCTGAAACCTATCCTTTTAAAGTATAGTATCCGATCCACTACAAATGCAATGAAATTAATTTGTTCATTGGAAAGCCCAGACATTTGCTTTCATGTAGCAACATATATTTTAAAGTGCATAGCGGCCAGAAAATCGATAATACTATGAAGTTCCTCTTTTGAGTTTCTGGTTTGCTTTACATAGGTTGACTGTTTTATTAGGTCTGAAAAATAAGTTTGTCTAATATTTTAGTACATGATACCTTTTTCATATAAAGTTTACATGACTATTGGCATATGACACTTTATTGCTAAGTTTGCACAGTCCCTTTCGGACCATCTACCATATACAATATGTAATAACTGCCAATTATGTATTGTAGCTGCTAAATCGCGACTTTGCACATTTGGTAATTTAGCCTGCTAGCACTTTATTGCTAATTTTGCACAGTTCCCCTGGACTATTGTTACACTTTAAGTGGCATCAGAGCAAATTAAGTGCTGCCGACATTGAGTTGTGAAAAACCACCACTGGGTATGGGCTCCCAACAGCAAGGCCAAGCCACTGCCTTATATTACACACAAAAAAACGCCAATGCTGTATTCCTTATTTCTTTTACTGATTCAACTACACATACGATTAGAACAATATGTGTGATCACAATTTATTATGTGAATAAATCTATTTTATTTTCATTTGAATTTTTTCATCATTTTGGTTATTTTTTCACCAATTTCATATTTCAAAAGCAATATACAAAAACATACAAAAACATTAATCCATTTCTAAAACAATCCCCTCTATTCATTCATAAAAATACTCACAGTAGCTTCAGCTCTCAGTCATACTATCTCTCGCATACATACACACACCACTATTTACATTTATACTTACATTTATATTTACACTTTTTAATACAATATTCACAAACAACAAGGGGACCCTTTGTATTTTGAGCCATAAGAATACTGTAATGTTCCTTTCAATTATTGTGATCTTGATAAATCATATGGCCTATGGCATTTTGTGAAGATTGTATTAAAAAGTGTAAATAATAGTGGTGTGTGTATGTAACAGCAAAAACTGCATAAAATGTAGCTTAGATTAATTCAACATGAGACTGTTATTGAAGGTGTGTTTTTAATGATTGTATAGCTAAAGAGCTCTGAAGTATCTAATATGGAAGAATTAATGATGTTGATATATTTTTTTGTTTGCTTATATGGTTGTGTTATGCCAACCGAATAAAAGCTTTTGAACTAAACTGACAGCCCAGTCACACAGTATGACCACTCAAGTTCACATATCCTAATGTACCCATGTGACTAAGATGACAGGCCTACATGAAATGACCACATATAAACACTGCTGTACACACATTTCGAAAGATCACACATATATGATGGACCCTGGTCACCACGCAAGTAATCCTGTGGATAGAAATCACCTCTGCTGTGGTATTGAATCATAACATGACATGTGTACAATTTAGCAAACATGACCATATGATGATTAGGATAACAGTAGATCAACACAAAAAACCATCATTGTACCCTCAAGACTCAGAGACAAGAAGAACTAAAGTGCCTGTCTCCTCTGGCCAACTCTGGAAAAGTAAAACAATCAATTGGCAATGTTAAAGTGGCATACAGAGTATTTGTCACATGCAACCATACCCATACAGAAAACATTTTATTTAGCAAGAACACTGACAAAGCAGACAACAGGAATAACTGTATTTATTTCATATCACCCAGATAGGCATCAAAAGTAGAAAACAGCAAGGCCATTAGCCAGGCCATAGTTCAAGGTATCTACATGTGTGCATGTGAACCTGCATAGGGAATGGGCATCCAAAGTGACAAACAGCAAGACCATTGGCCAGTTCATAGTTCAAAGTATGTACATGTGTGCATGAGAACCTGCACAGGGAATGGGCATCCAAAGTAACAAACAGCAAGGCCATTAGCCAGTCCATAGTTCAAAGTATGTACATGTGTGCATGAGAACCTGCACAGGGAATGGGCATCCAACGTGACAAACAGCAAGGCCATTGCCCGGTCCATAGTTCAAAGTATGTACATGTTTGCATGAGAACCTGCACAGGGAATGGGTATCACTGTACACTGCCATGGGAATCGCCACATCTCTGGGGATACAAATGGGCATTCCAGGCACTGCTGTGGGAGAGATGGATTTGGGAGGGGGACTTAGCCTCTGACTTGCCTGTCAATTGAACCGGGAGGTGGCTGATTGTCGGGCCAGTGGGAGGACTGGACCTGGGAGAGAGAGGGCCAGCTGAGGTAGAGTCATCAGTGGCTTTGGGAGCCAGAGGCTGCTTAGACCGGGCGGCATGGTGGCACAGGGAGGCAGAGACATGCTGCTGTGAGATACAGTGTGTGAGCGTGAATGTGGAGGGCTGCCTCTCCACTTCCTGGGGATTTGATAGCCAAGAATTGTCTTGGTAGGAATGGGAAGTGGGGCAGGTACAACAACCTCACTCTCCACCAAAGGTGTATCAGGTGCAGGTGGTGGCCCTTCCTGTGGGGATTTGCTGGATCTGGTGGTACACTTGGCCTGTCCTTGCCTTTTCCCCTCATCCACTGTTGACCAGGTGAACCCCCCACATTGCTCTCCTGTCCCAGCTTCACAGGGGTGTGGGTGGGAGTTGAGGTTGTTGTTGAATCTGCCTTAGAGAGCTGTTTCTGCAGACAATTTGCAGACACAAGCGTCACATCAGGCAGGACAACTGTTTGTTTGTCTTTGGGGATGGAATTGGGGGATGTTGTTTTGGGCTGATTTGGATGCATGTGAGCCTGAGGCCTGCTTACTGCTTACTTACTGACAATGGCAGACTATAATGAAAACAAAAGAAATGCGAAAAGGAGTAAAAAGGATCAAAATATGAGCAATTTAAAAACAAAAGATTTAATGCAACAAACAGTGTTGGTGGGCGGGGAGTTGCCCTTGAGGTGTGCGATGTGTCAGGGTTTTTTGGCTGTATCCAGATATTAAAGTGGAATAAAGAAACAATATTTATTCTTAAGGAAAACAAGGAAAAAATGCGAGGCCCATCTGTTTCCAATTAACGCGATAATTGGAAACAGATGGCATCAATGCTCACTCCCGAGCACAAAGAAGGCGGAGCAATCACCTGCCTTGGACCAATTGCGTGCTGTCTTTCTTAGAAAGATGCATGCAAAGGCCAATTGTGGGTGATAAAAAAATAAACACACACACGAGCTTGTGTTCAGGGTTTAAAAGCCCTTACTAAATGGCTCGCAGAGCAGCGCATGCGCGTTCGCTCAGGCGAGAATGAATGATGCATGCAACAATATACTGTACTCCAGATGGTGTTTATTTCACATGTAGAAAGGATACATTTGGTAAACGTTTTATGGTTAAAGGACCAGATATGCAAGGCAAATTGTTAAATATTGATCCTAACTTATGGGCGTGAGGTCTAAATGACACTGGTTGTATGCCAATAGAGCCTGTGATGTTTAGAATTAAACAAAATGCCATATTGCCTAGAATACCACAATATAAAATATCCAAAGAAGGAGAGCATGGTTTCAAAGAAGTAATCCTGGATTTATTAGACCAACAAAAGAATATGCACAGTCTCTGGCAATGTATGTAAAAGTCTGATTTTATCTGTGGTTAAAAGAGATGATACAGAAGTGAAATATTGAATGGTGGTTGATTTCAGAGCAATTAATAAAATAGTGGAACATCAGTGCCCCGTGGTCTTAGGTATAATAAATATGTTTCCTTCCACCCCACTAATGCTAAATGGTTTACGGTGATTGATTTAAATAATTCTTTCTTTAGTATTCCAATTCACGCAGATAAGCAGTATCTCTTTGGCTTTAGTTTTCAAAGTAAGTTTTATGGGCCTCATTTATGAGGCTGTGCGTCACTTTTACGCTGCCGGTGCGTCACTTTTTGTGACGCACCAGCAGCTTAAAAAATGTGCCTTGTTGCACCATATTTACAAAGTGACGCATCTAGGTATATGCGTCACTTTGTAAACCCCGGCACTACATTATACCTGCACCAGGTATAATGTATGCAAGGGGGGCGTATTGACGCAAGTAAGGGTTGAAGAAGTGACGCAGTGAAATCTATAAGATTTCACTGCGCCACTTCTAGGACGCAAATGTGTCAATATCTTATGCCTGCCTCACAGCAGGCGTAAGACTGACGCAGGCCCTTTCACATGGGACAGGCCCCATGTGAAAGGACACATTGCTGGAGTTGCGTCACTTTTGTGACACACTCCAGCAATGCGTCACTTTTGCGCCATACAGATACGTCAGAAATACTGACGTATCGGTAACTCCTTGCGACATGATGCGTCATACTGTAAATATGACGCATCATTGGTGTCGCAAGGAGGGCGCAGTGAAAAGTGACGCATCGCTGTTTTCACGCAGCGATGCGTCACTTTTCATAAATGAGGCCCTATGTATTTTGTAAGGCACCCCCAGGATACACATGAATACATAGTCTCACTATATGAATTACAATATTCTCAATAGGAGGTTACCTACTTAGGCCACCTCCTGTCAAAAGAGGGGAGGAGACTATCAACAAATAGATAGAGGAAATTATTACCAGATGGAATTAAAGCTGTGCAAAACATACCTCAACCAAAGATTCTGAAGGATGTACATGCCTTTTTAGGCATGGTTTCATTTTGCAGACAATGGATACCAAATTTTTCCCTTATAGCGAAACATTTGTTGTCTTTAACATATAAGGACATCAGCGGCCCAGTTTCCTGGTATCCTGAGCACCTAGAGAGGTTTGCAACATTAAAACATGGTTTATGTAATGAACCTGTTTTATTCGTGCATGAAAAAGATGGTTGTGATTTGGCTGTCTTCACATAGAAAAAAAGAGAGAAGAATAGACATTGTGCTTATTTTTACTCACCATTGTACCCGCATGGTGGCAGTGGTACTAAAATTGGCAGATTCATGTATTCTTGGCCATGAGGTTACTATATACATACCTCATTTTATGGACATCTTATTAAACAAAACAAAAATGCAACATTTGACAAATGCCAGATTAACGCATTAAGAATTGACACTGATGGCTGCAAATGTCACTTTAGAACAATGTATATAACAGGATGGAGCGATCAGGTCAACATACATACACCCTCAAGTACCCCCCTAACCTCTCAAAACAAAACAAAAATGCAACATTTGACAAATGCCAGATTAACGCATTAAGAAATGGCACTGATGGCTGCAAATGTCACTTTAGAACAATGTATATAACAGGATGGAGCGATCAGGTCAACATACATACACCATCAAGTACCCCCCTAACCTCTCAAAACAAAACAAAAATGCAACATTTGACAAATGCCAGATTAACGCATTAAGAATTGACACTGATGGCTGCAAATGTCACTTTAGAACAATGTATATAACAGGATGGAGCGATCAGGTCAACATACATACACCATCACGTACCCCCCTAACCTCTCAAAACAAAACAAAAATGCAACATTTGACAAATGCCAGATTAACGCATTAAGAATTGACACTGATGGCTGCAAATGTCACTTTAGAACAATGTATATAACAGGATGGAGCGATCAGGTTAACATACATACACCATCAAGTACCCCCCTAACCTCTCAAAAAAAGCAGCCAAACTTTTATACATTTGCTGCTAAAAACATACCCGAGACCCCAATATCAGACACCTACCACTGTATAAACAAGGGCCCTTTAACCAACAAGAACATTTTTTACACTAAGAGAAGAGCCCAATGGAGGATAGCAGTCTATGCCCTGTTCTCAGTTTCCTCGTCCAGGAAAACAGCACACGGCTCAAAATCTCTATCATCCCCTCCCCGCTTCACAGGGCATCAGCTACAATCGCCATTTATCATACGGGGATCATTCTCTTGCAATCTTCTGACCAAAATTTAATCTTACTCAACAACATCTTCCTCCTCATCAAAGATAAAGTCCTTACTTCCTCTCCCTCCGCCACAGACACTCCTAACTCCCTAACGCCCCCCATGTCCACGCCGACATCCCCCCCTGTGCAATCACCTTCGAACCCATCCTTTCATACTCCCACCTGGAGATATCCTAGCTTCTGGGAACCACTCCAACAACGCCAACATCACCTCCCCTCACCTAGGATCCAAACAAGTAACATCCCTTATAATAGTCCCCCGAACATTAGGAACCCTCAGATGTCCATAATCTCGATGCACACCCCTCTGATACATACCTCCCCCCTTTTTCTACTTCCCCATCACCGGACAACCTGACTGGTAGTTTTCACTACACAGATGCAGACCACTGCTACCCTCCAATCCATATCCTAAACCCTTCGACCCCTCCATTCTCCTAGACAACACAATTATCATGCCGCCCACACCGGAACCTAGGCTCGATAAAATCCTACTTTCACTACAATATATCAAAGATGACCTCCACAAGCTATGGAACCTGTTTAGGCAGCAGCCTAAGATCAGACGACATACAGGTGATAAGAGCAGGATCCCCCACAGCAACAGCCCCACAACCCAGCACCAGTCGCAATGTCTATCCCTTAATCAGCCGTCCCCAAGATGGAAAACAGTTCCTAACAGCAATTCCACAACCCATCCGATCCGCAGGAAGAATACCTTGTCCGCCAAGGATATACTTTCCCTCCTCCTCTCCTACGTTCCCCCCCAACCCAACCAGTACGCAGTTGTCCCGAACATGCCAAAGCCACCCTCCCTAATCGAAACCATCCATCTCAGTACACACAGACCCCCTAATCACAACACCAGAGGTATAATCCTGGAGAATCTAATGCAAGTTACATTAACACTGGAACCTCCAACGACCTCCAAGCTTTGTCTCAAATGCATTCTACTAAACTGCAGATCAGCCTCAGCACACGCAGCTGACATTGCTGACCTTATATTCACACACTAACCTGACCTCCTAATCCTTACCGAAACATGGCTAAATGAATCACCCAACCCGATCCTTGACATACTGGTCCCCCCTATTTATGACATCACTAGACTAGACAGACCTATTAGACCAGAAGGCGGTATTGCCTGCATAGACCAAAACAGCCTTGCAGTGAACCGCTCACCCTCACCGGCTCTTTCCTCATGTGAATATCTTTGCTCAGATATCACAAGTAATAACAAACCAATTTGTTTACTGCACACTTTTTACCACCCGCCAGGCGATAACCTCACATTCATCGAGAAATTAATGGATATTGTGACCACACATACGAGTCAACAAAATATCCAAATATTCCTCAGTAATTTCAATCTTCATTGGAACGACCCTAAGGACCCGGCAGGAAATAACCTCAAAATATTCCTTTCCGACCTTGACCTCACCCAAATCTGCAATAGCCACACACATGTCAAAGGCTCAACCCTTGACTTGGTGATTGCCAACCCAGAGGCCATTCAGCTTAACACAATCCTCCCCTGTGATTGGTCTGATCATCATTCCATCACCTTCTCCATCAAGGCATCAGTTAAACTACGCTCAGCACAACCAGAAAAACAGAACTCCTGAAAACAGATCTCCATAAGGCTTGATTAGCTCAGATCGACATTCAGAAGGACACGCCATCTCACACGCTAATAACCCCAAGCACCTGCACAACCAAGCTCGCCCTCAAAAACAACGCCTCCTGGGCCTCCTTTACAATCTACAGTGCAGAAACAATCCTAAAAGCGCTCCCGTCCTTGAACCCCCAATCAATGCTTCCTTAGTCCAAGGTGTTATTCCAGATATTCTCAAATGGCGACAAGTTTCCCACATCTTGAAAAAAACGATGGCAGACCCCGTGGACCTGAATAACTACAGATCAATTTCCAACATCCAAACTCGGGCGAAACTCCTTGAAAAATGTGTTCACAGCCAGTTAGACAATCACATCACCAACTTCCACCTACTCAATAAATTTCAATGTGGCTTCCGGGCAGGGCATAGTACGTAGTCAGACATGACCCACATATTAGGTGACGCACTAAAAATCCTAGATCAGAACAAAGCCTGTCTACTTATCCTACTTGACTTATCGTCGGAATTTGACACCGTCAAACATGATAATCTACTAAACCTCCTGCAACACAGAATGGGCTTATCAGGGTCAGTTCTAAATTGGTTTATCTCTTTCCTCCAAAACAGATCCCAAAGGATCAAGGTCAACCAATCCCTGTCCAGGACCATCCCAGTCACATTAGGAGTCCCGCAGGGTTCCTCCCTCTCACCTACACTGTTCAACCTATTCATGGAACCACTCACTGAGATCCTCAACTCATCAAATATACACTTTGTTGCACTTGGAGACTCCAGCTTGGTTCTTCTAATTAGGTCATCCTCGCTGATGTGGAACAGGAGCTTACCTTTTGGAACTTGCGTTTCACTGAATCCAGTTGCCACGTCTTTATTCCGACCGCCGGCAGTGTGTGAGCGGGACGCCGAGGACGAAGAGGTGCTTTGGCTGAGCTCCCGGCTCCCGCCGATTTTGGATTTTTGGCTTTTCGCCGGGTGTGCTGACCGGCTGCAGGGCGGGCGAACGTTGGGTTTCGGAACGTTGGGAACGTTGGGTTTTGGCTCCCCCTTGGTGCTCAGCTCGACGGACATTGAGCTACCGCTGAGCCGACCTCTGCCTCACCTTTGATCTGCGACCCGTGATCTGGCCACAGCCTCCAACGACGGACTTCAGTGGCGGAATTGCGGCAAGAGAGCACAACAGGGACAAGGACACATAGAAGAGGTTGAGAATTGCTGCCCAGTGGCCTCCGCTCCCTGCTCCCTGCTCCCAGCTCCCGGCTCCTGGCTTCCGCGCTCTGGGAGCTTGTCAATCTACTTCACTGCTCCTAGCCCCTAGCCCCAGCCCAGCCCCTGCCAGATCCTTCCAGACCCTGCCACGGGGCTCGGGCAAGTGGGGCCTGTGCTGCTATCAAGTGCGGCTAAGTCTTGCCTCTCGCCCCGGAGTGCCCCGGAGTGCCCCGGAGTGCCCTGGAATTCCCCTGAGCCCCCCCTGAGTCCCCAGAGTACCTCTGAGTGGCCGGATCTGCTGCTCCCGCTCCTGCTGTGGACCGCTGGAGAGAAGGAGAGCGGCAGGAGAGTGGCACATCTGTTAGACAAACAGGGTTGCAAGCAAGGCCGTGGGCTGCGGGCCGAGGGTGGGGGCAAGCCCAGGCAATAGGTAATAGCGTGCCGCAGTAGGCAGGTAACAGTGCACGGCAGAGAGGAGGAAACAGCAAACCAAGCAGTTGAAGCGGAGGGAAACGCACAGCTTGTTGGGGTGGTCCGGCAGTGGTCAACCGCTGCTTCTATCACTGCGGCTTCATCCCCCCAGTGAAGACAAACACTGCTGCTGTTGAACAGCTGAATGGAAGATCTGCTCACAGCCCGTGCTTTTCCAGCATCCCCCTCGCAAGCTTGTTGGGCTAGAGACTGTGGGGGTGGAGTGAGTTAGAGTGTTCTAGAGTGGTCTTCAGAACTCGGTGTGTTGAATCTTAACAAGAAAATTAAAATAAAAAAAAAGGCCCTTAAAATGTTAAATAAACTACTATAACTTAGCCACCTGCCCTCAAAGGATGAGATCAGGCAGGGTCAGGCAGACACCGAAACAGCCTCAAAAAACCCTAAAGGCAAAGAAATCTCCAATCGTCGATCACGGGAAAACAAAACAAAATAAAAAGGTATCCAACTCTATGCGAACAAAAAAAGGACCACCAACAGCTCTACATAGTCCACTAATCTCCCCAATCACAACTATGACCAAGAATAAAAAGCGGGACGGGGGAGAGAGACTAGGGATAAACAAGGCTTTCTTTTTCCTGAAAAACCCAGGAGCCACCCTCCTCATGACCCCACAAGCCTTGCCAGGCCTGCCCGCCCCTCTAACTCCAGAGAAGGCAGTCTGCAACAAAGGCCTAACAACTACACTCAGTGCATCAACCCCTAATCTAACTCGGGCAAACCAAATTACTTCAGTCGGCCAAAGTCCACACCAGGACGAGACAACAGCAATTAACCAACTGCAGAAGGAAACTGGCGAGAGACTCCATTGGAGTCACCTCCCCGCAAATGCTGAGTATAGGAGAAATCTCTACTCTGGGCCAGGTGTGGAAAAGTAAATTTTGCCATGTTCTGTGTCCCTACGCCTCATCCATCATATGTTATGTGTGCATGACCAATATGCATATGTTATTCCCCATGCCTGATTAATGACGCAATTACAGTTGTGTCCACCTCTGGTATGTCATTTTCCAGTCCTCGTGAATACTACGAATATCAGGCCTATGTAAAGTTATGTTGCCACGTTTCCCAGTGTGCACGTTATTCCATTATAAAGTCCCCGTTTCCAGGCCTCAAAAGGGCCCGGACCCTAGATTCAGCTCCTGTTTCCTGAAAGCCTCGCTGAGGAGCGATACAGCCCCCACCTGTATCCTCGACCCTTCACTTACTTCCTGCCTCGCAGTGCCCGGTGCAGCCCGGTTCTGCCTCTGAGTCTGCCAAAAGTATGTTATAGTTCCAGTTATCAGTTCAGTCCTCCTCTTCTGCATTCCTAAGCTACTGAACTGCATCAATAGTTTCCGTCATTGTCTAGCCTTCTCGTCTCCATGTTAGAGAAATACTGTATTAATGGTCATTTAATATTCTTCATCACGCACTACATGTAGAATAATGTATGGTCCAGTCTTAGAATCGAGTTAGCTTTTCCCCTCATGACTTCTAGTTTATATCAACATGTTCCCTAAACATCAGATACCAGATAGGGTTTAGGTACATGTCGCTCCGACCCTCCAGACTCTAGTCTCTGCTCCTAGCACAGAGTTCGTAGCCCCCAGCTTCTCCTAGTAACACGTCATTGCCAGTTTCCGCGCACCATTAGGTTAGAGGTCCCGGCTCCTTAGGTAGCCCCCTCCAAGGTTTCCGCCCATTCATGACATATTCTGTTACGTTTGCATCACATGTCTATGTATACTCCCAGTTACACCTCTTTTTACTGTTATCTTTCGCGACTGCTACGCGTCACGCCTTCTGCTCCACCCACTGTTACGCCTACTGCAATGTAATGCTATGTGTTTGCGCTATGTATATAAGTCAATGTATTGTTATTAAAAGTTAGCGCGCTCATCCCAGACCAAGCCCCAGCAGCTGCTGGGTCATCCTATGCAGGTTGTCCTGATCCTGTCCTTATGCTGTAATAAACCTGCAGAAACTCCTACTACCTCGAATCTTGACTCTTATTTTATTGAGCTATCTGTTATTCATTCATTCATCCAAAAATAGATCCGGTATTATTTATTTATATACCACATAATGGCGCCCGAACAGGGACTTGCCCTTTCCCCACGCGTCGGTGAAGCCACGCCGACCCCCTGACCCTCTGCAGTCGTGACGGAACCATACCGTGCACTGGCAGATATTTCTGCTCCAAGTATCCCTCAGGCCCACGGAGGAGACGGAGGAGGCGGTCCAGCATCCAAACGAGACGGTGGAGGAACGCGGCGAGTCCCGACCAGAGCCCAAGCCGAGAGTCCAAGGTCCGAGGTATCCGGAGGCCCACCTGTAACTGAAGTCCGAAGTCCGAAGTTCGTCGTCCAGTCCAGTCCGAGGCCTTCCGTTCCGTGCTGCCCGGTGAGTACCATTGCTGGGGTAGTATCTAGACAGGACCAATCTAAATTGACTCCTGGTCCGTGGGTTGGTGGTGCCCAGACCCACAAACGAAGTGTTCACCTAGGTGGATACGGGTCTTGATCCGTTCCTTTATGGGACCGGTATGTTCCGTACTGTTACAGCAGTGCATCCAGTAATTCTAGTCTGTTCCGTTCTCGAGAAATTCTGTTCTATTTCTGTTCTCAGTATTCCAGGTAATATTCTGTTCGAACTGTTATTTATAAATGTTCTTCATGTATTTTACTGTTGTGGTATGAGTGCGATGTGATTTCGTGTTTTTATTGTGTATTGTATTTTGTCCAGATTACAGTTCAGTCATGCCTATATTCTCCAAGTTACGTCAGTTAAAAACTAGAAAGGGTTTGTTAGAGGAAGCGGTTCCTGTTCCGCCTAGGGACAGTCCAGGTCACTTTATGTATCAGAAACATGGCATAAGCGCCATAATGTATCTAGATTTATGGGTAGAGTATACCAAACAGTTAGAAGAAAAGTATAGATGGCCCGTATCGGGTACATGGGATGCCGAATGTATCATGCGAGTAGAAGAAGCATTATGGAAAAAGAAAGCTAGACAGTCACAGAAAGATGCCATCGAGTTATGGCGTAAAGAAGCGCATAGAAGAACGGAAAAGGAAGTCAGAAAGTCAGAGTTGAATAGAGAATCCCAAGAACGAGCCCAAGAAAGAGAATTAATCGAGATAGGTGAACAAGTCAAAGCCGAACAGTCAGACAGACAGAGGCATGCCCTTATTAAGGGTATGTATCCTCTTCTTGCCGGAGGAGTGCCAAAAGCGACCCCAGAGGCATCTAGTAATTTCCCGCCACCATTAGTTCCGACCAAGCTACGTCACAAACCGACCGCAGCTGATATTTTTATTTCGTCCTATCTGGACGACACAGTCCCCGAATATGCAAATCCTGTCCGCGCTCCGCCAGTCCCTGTAAACCAGGTAATTCATGCTCCTCCAGACACCGGGGTGCCCTTAACAGCTCCCCCGGCCCAGTCCGCCATACAAGTACAATTACCGACCCTGCCAGGACGAAGAATGTCAGTTGACGATTCTAGTCTAGGGGCCGCAGGGGGAGGTCTTCCTCAAACCCCGCCGCCACACAAGCGTTTATCAGCACTCGAATTACATGCTCAAGCATCACAGCGTACTCCTAAAAGTAATAAGTCTGTCACAGAAATCAGACAAGCCCTTAACGAATGTGTCTATGACGCAGTCCCAGGCGAGTATAATATGGTTTTATATTCCGTACGTGTAAGGAGGGTGACCGAGTATCTAGTCACCTTACCGAATATGAAAGAAGATCTAGACAGAATATATCGTTTCATCCGTACAGGGGATGATCCAGAAAGTATTGGCGAGATTATGTCTCAAAGGAAAGCCGAGATTCAGCTCATGATATTAAAGTTCCTGATCAATTGTCTAATAAGAGAACAAGATTACCCGTCTAAAGATCCCGCCGAAATGAGAATCCTGACAAGGTGGAGTGATAATATAGCCGAGGGTAAGCACAAGACCGTCAGTGCCATGGAGAGTATGTACAAGAAAATTCGTAAAGAAATAATAAGGTTACACGAACAGCGTAAAGCAGCACAAGTAAGCGAGAAAGAAAGTATCTCTGATCCTGAAGAGGAAGACGAGAATCCCGCCAGAATAGCGTATGTAGGAAAATCTAGATTTCCAGATCGCCATTTACGCCTAGAATACAAGTCTATTTTTCATCATACAGCGCCAGAACAAGGTTCCCTAGAACAAGTATTTCAAGCTACCGATCACATTCTGAAATCACGAATCGGTTACAGTGAATTAAGTACCATGCATGAACAAGAACTAGCCCGATCAGCAGTCCGATGGATTACTGATTCTACCACTTTTCCAGACGAAATAGTGGCACAAATGTTTCTGAAACTGCCCCCAGCCGAGCAACGACTGGTGGGTATGTATATGATCCAGCACCTCATTACTCTGTATGAGGGTCAACATTCTGATCCAGGCCCGTTACACGATATCCTGAACGAGTTACTCCAGTATAAATGGAGAGGTCTAGGTACCGATTTAATTAGTGTCATTCTAGAACAGCGTCACAAATATAGAACGTTCCTGAACCCACATTTTGTTCATGTCTCACCCCCAGAAAGTAAATCATTTTACATAGACAGACAGAATCCGTTACGAGAAGTCCACCCAGTCCAAGGGGCGGGTGGCGTAATGCAACGAGTGTTTGTATACACTCCGATTTCAAAGATGGAACTTCTTGAAATGAAGAAATTAATTCCCTGTCATGACAAAGATCCAGCAGGGTTCCATAGAGAATTAAAAGACATGCTCCGTATGGGAGAATACACTTACCCCGATATCATTAAAATGTTAAAGGTCCTGTTACCCGCAGGGGTATATGAAAAATTAAAAGAAAAGGAATGGGAGGTGGGAGAGAAAAAGATCGATTGGGCAGCTCTAGAAGCTGAAGACAAGGCACGAGTACCAGGTACCGGTCTTGGAGATAAATGTAAAGAATTACCAGAATTATTGATTCAAGTTTTACCCAGATTATTGACAACTAGGAAAGAAGACTGGGATGCAATCTCAGCCTGTAAACAGAAACAAGATGAAGATATTAGTGACTTTTATTCTAGATTTGAAAAATGTTTCAGTATTAACAGTGGTCTCAAGACAAGTAGTGAGTCATACCCTCATCTTTTCGTTACTAAATTAGTCGAGAATTCAAGTCCACAAATTAAAAATCGAGTCTTGAAAGTCGAAAGCACCTGGCAAGCAAATACTCCGTCCCAGATGCTCCAGATGCTCCAGTACCACCAGAATAGAATCAGGGAAGAGCAAGAACACGAAAGAAAACGTATGAAAGACACGAAAATGAAAGTGCTAGTTGCACAATCTGTTCCTCAAGACAGTCAGAAGAGGGGTCCGAATCAAGCCAGTCATCCTGCAGCTCCCGTTAAAGGGAACTGCAATTATTGTAAACAGCCAGGTCATTTTATAAACGAGTGTGCAGTTCTGAAACACAACATAGCCACTGGTAAGACTAAAGAAAGACCACGTCCGCCTAGACAAGAACAAGTTTCACAGATTCCGCAGTCACAGAATGCACAACAGATAGTTACAGCACCGCAGCCTATAGCTGCAACACAGCATGTCACATCGCAGATGTACCAGTATGCACAGTCTGAGTATCCTGAGTACCAGCCATATTCATGAAACAGCCTAGAGAGGGAGGTAGGCTTGCCTCTCATCGAGATACCTGTAGATCAAGAAGGTCCTTATGTTCACAGTCAAGTATTAGGGAAAGACAGAAAGTTTTTGATCGATACAGGGGCAAGTAGGACCACAATTAGTCACGCCGAAGTTCCAGGGGCTCCGCTCTC
The DNA here is from genome assembly GCF_964261635.1 of Lissotriton helveticus. Lineage (NCBI taxonomy): Eukaryota > Metazoa > Chordata > Amphibia > Caudata > Salamandridae > Lissotriton > Lissotriton helveticus. Next base: position 372,796,665 of record NC_136067.1, read on the forward strand.
AGGCTCAAGAAATGTTTCCCTCGGATTTTCAGGAAAACCCATCGTTAACGAGATATCAAAGCCAGTCACTCTAGAAGTAGGTCCATTGTCCCGTACTACTGATCTGTTACTTACTAAGTCATGTCCAGAAAACCTACTAGGTATTAAGACACTGAAAGAATTAGGTGCAGTCATTTGCTGTTCCCCAGAGGGAATACGTCTGTTCCTACGTGACTTTAAGGGTCACTATGTATTACGAGATTTTGATTCAAGATTGTCTAATGTTCCGCAGCACTTATGGGCGCAAGGTCCAACTGATGTAGGTTACATGCAAATCACACCCCATCGTGTGACTCTCAAGCCAGGTGTAGTGTTACCCCGAATCAGACAGTACAGATTGCCACCTGAGGCTGTAGCAGCCTTATCCAAAATTATTGACGAGCTCATGGCTCAAGGAGTAGTTGTAGAAACTGACTCCAATGTATGCAATTCTCCGATCATTCCAGTCATGAAACGTACTGATCCGAATGCACCCCCAGTATATCGATTAGTGATTGATTTACGAGAGCTTAATAAATGTATTATTCCTCAGTACCCAGTTGTCCCAGATATTTCTTCCCTGTTAACAGCCATTGATTCCGAAGCCACGTTCTTCACTGTTATAGACCTTAAGAATGCATTTTTTAGTGTTCCAATTCATCCAGACAGCCAGTTTCTTTTCGGATTTTGTTTAAATGGAAGGAGCTATATGTTCACACGCGCTCCTCAAGGTTTCACAGAAAGCCCTAGTATTTACAGTCAAGCACTCAAGAGACAACTAGACAACATTCACATGCCAACTGACACTGCCCTGCTCCAGTATGTTGATGATCTACTGATCACAGCCCGTTCTGAACGTGCTTGCGAGCGAGCATCACTTACAGTTCTGTATTTTCTAGCCGAAATGGGGCACAAGGTGTCACCTTCGAAGCTTCAATTCTGTGTTCAGCAAGTGGTATACTTAGGACACTTGCTGTCCAAGAGGGGTAGGCAGTTGACACCAGACCGTATCCAGTTAATAGCGAGTCTTCCCCAGCCCAGAACCCAGAAGGAGGTACGTGCCTTTATCGGCCTTACTTCTTATTGTAGACAATGGATTCCCCAGTATGCATTTCTAGCCAAGCCACTGATACAGTTAACGACACAGGAGGCAGCCGTATCGACTGTCCTCCCTTGGACATCTGAACATACACTTAGTTTCAACGAGTTAAAGAAAGCCCTATGTCAAGCTCCAGTTCTAGCTACACCGAACTACAGTAAGCCTTTTACACTTTTTGTTACTGAACGCGAAGGTACAGCATTATCTGTTCTCACACAAGATCAAGCAGGACAATACAAGCCCTGTGCTTATTTTTCTAGCACATTAGATCCAGTCGCCCAGGCGTTGCCTGCGTGCCTCAAGTCAGTTGCAGCCACAGCACTAGCTATCAGACAAAGTGATTCCATAGTTTTAGGACATTCTCTGACAGTACAAGTTCCACATTCCGTGGAAGTTCTTTTAAACCGAACACAAACTCAGCACTTGACAATTGCACGTTTAACAGGTTATGAATTGACACTGTTCCAGCCACACATAGAAATCAGACGCTGCAACGTTCTGAATCCTGCTACACTGTTACCATCAGTTAATTCAAATCCAGACCCACATGATTGTGTGGAAGTAGTTAACATTACGACAAAGCCAAGACAAGACCTGACAGATATTCCGTTACCAGATCCCGACCTGACACTTTATGTGGATGGTTCATGTATGAGAACTAGTACAGGAGAACTAGTCGCTGCGTATGCAGTGACTACTGACACTGAAGTTATTGAAACACACCGTATTGACACCCTGTCCGCTCAAGCAGCAGAGCTAGTCGCTCTGACACAAGCCTGTATACACGCCAAGAACCTGAAAGTTAATGTTTACACAGATTCACGTTACGCATTCGGAGTTGTACACGACTTCGGAGTGCTCTGGCAGGAGAGAGGTTTTATGACTTCTCATGGAACCAAGATTCAGCATGGTCTCCTTATTCAAGCCCTGTTAGATGCCATACATTTACCGACATCCATTGCTATCATGAAATGCAAAGCACATACGAAAGTTACAGACATTATTTCCCAAGGTAATGATCTAGCAGACCGCACAGCCAAGCTTACAGCACAGACTCCAGACATTCCAGTTAATCAGACACATACTCCAGATCCGATTACATGCATGACAGTTAAAGACCCTACACAAGATGTCATAGATATTCAGTTACATGCTACCCCCGATGAAATCAAGAAATGGTCTGAACAAGGAGGGGTCCAGACAGATCAAGGATGGTTAACGAAGGGTAGAGCCACATGGTTTCTCCCCGATTCTATGGTTCAAGTCATTATCAATACCGCACATAGTCCAGCACATTTAGGAGAAAGAGCTATGTTAGACAGTATCCAGAACATTTGGTTCAACAAGCATTTACGAGCTGCAGCCAAGCAGAAAGTCCGCACCTGTATGATATGTTGTCAGTTCAATCCAGGTAAAAGTGTCCCGGTGGAACAAGGTGGTTTCCAGCCCCCTGACCACCCTTTTGAGGTCCTCCAGATGGATTATATTCAGATGGAGCGATGTCGAGGTTTCAAGTATGTCCTTGTAGTTGTATGCGCTTTGTCCAGGTGGACAGAAGCATATCCAGTCCCAGATTACACAGCCGCGACCACTGCCAAGCAGTTGGTTCGTGAATTTTTCCCTAGATATGGACTCCCTAGAGTCGTATATTCTGATAACGGCCAGCCATTCTCATCTGAACTCATGAAGCACGTTTCCCTTTTGTTAGGGTACCAGTGGAAGTTTCATTGTGTACGCCATCCTGAAGCAGCCGGTCTCGTAGAGAGACATAATCAGACTCTGAAAATCCGCATTGCAAAAGTCTGTAAGGACAAAGGTGTAGACTGGCTAGTAGCTCTGCCAGTCGCTTTATTTTATATGCGCATGGTCGCACATTCCAGATCAGGTCTGTCCCCATATGAGGTCGTATTCGGCCGCCCCCCTAACATGTGGGGTACTCCTAGACCCCGAAGTATTACCGATGTTTCATGTAATATGCTGACAGATTACCTAGCTTCCTTGATGTCTGCCCTCAACTCATGTCGTTCACAGGTTGCCGCCGCATTTCCAGACAATACCGAGGTGGCACCGCACGAGATCGTTCCAGGCTCCCTTGTGATGGTCCGGAATTTCGACAGATCAAGTCCGCTGGAACCACGTTGGAAGGAGCCACGCCAGGTCCTCTTGACCACCCGTACTGCCGTCAAGTTGGAAGGCAGGAAGGGGTGGGTCCACCTTTCTCATGTAAAACTTTTCAAAGGATTGAAACCAGCTTCTAAAAACATTTCCAAGGATTCCCAGGATTCAAAGGACTGCCAGAATATTGCTCTTAAGGACTGTCCCGCACAAGACATTATTACAACCCCTCCCTTGTTAGAGAAAACTCCGCAGCAGGAGTATAAGTTAAAGCTCAGGTCTAGTAAAATAAGTCAGTCAGTTTGATTGTATAAGTCCTCCCCTAGGTGAAACGGTTAGATTGTTTCTGACATGTATAAAATAGACCCCCATAGTGAGAGAGTCAGTCGAAGTTCACTTCAATGTATCGTTTTTCTGAGTTTCATATTATTCATCAGCATTTTGATTTCCTGCACCAGCTATGCGTTCTATCTGTATTTACCAGTTCCTCATGTAAATATGTCTGCTAATGCTACAGTAGAGCACACGTTTAGTGATCTGCCTCCTCACGAATATTCTTACCGCCTCGCTATGCGCAACAACACATTTATCCGTATGTTACATTATTCACACCAGACCAGCAATGCCACTAATTGTTGGGTGTGTGGTCGACTCCCCCCTTTCCAGACATCAAAGGGAGTTCTGCCACTCTTTCCTTATCCATTCTCACACAATGGTTCATGTGGAGCATGGTCCACGTTAACGTCATCCTCAACAGATATGTCTTTTCTTAACAGTACATGTTTTCCAGACAAGCAAGGTTTTCCCCACAGAACAGGTTTAGATCTAGAAAATGAAGTATATAATTTAGGTAATTATTCGTCGAATTTCATGGTCCTGAATGTTCAGTCTGATACTACTCCAGACTTACCTGCTATTTCAGTACTACCAGTCAAAGGCGAATTATGTGTCCGTAATTATGGTTCTGTGCATGTAGGTCATAGTGAATGTACTACTGTTATCCAGTATAGTGACAGTGGGAAATCTGTTTTCAAAGCTTCACGTCATTCTTATTTTATTTGTGGTCAGACCGCATATGTCCGTCTGCCCCTCGATTGGGAGGGAACCTGTTACATTGCCTTCCTACTGCCACCTGTTTTCCTAGCCCCATCTGATTATCACAGAAACACACATCTAGTACACATTAGACATAGAAGGGAGTCCCCAATTGTCGATTATACTGAAACTACTCTAGAACAGTATACAGATTTCAATAAAGGTTTCTTCTTCTTCGTAGGACCTGTCCAGAATAGTAAACTGATCCGTAGGTTAACAAGAACCCTTGAAGCTGTAGTAAATGAGACTGCCTCTGCTCTAGGTAACCTAACCGAAGAACAATCTGCTATGAGATTTGTCGTTTTGCAAAATCGTCTCGTCCTTGACGTCATACTGGCCGATAGGGGCGGGGCCTGTAGAGTCATCGGATCTAGTTGCTGCATTTTCATTCCAAATAACGCGCCGTCTGTTTATTCAGCTATAACCAGACTCCATAAAATTGCCCATCTGTTACATCAAGATCCAGGCACCTGGACATGGTCCGGTTGGTTCTGGAATATAATTTCCGCATGGGGATGGAGAGTCCTGTCCTTTCTAGGTGTTGCAGTAGCGATCATATTTAGCTGCTGCCTCTGTATACAATGTGGCCCTGCGATTTGCGGCATTTGTGCTACCTCTTGTATTCCTAGTCCCAAGCCCCGTTCTAAATCCCGTTCCAAGACAATTCGAGACGAGCAAATGGTACTGTATGAAATGATAGACGGTATCATGAAAATTGATGTTTCCTGATGGAAACGTAGTGACAAGGAGGGAATGTGGAAAAGTAAATTTTGCCATGTTCTGTGTCCCTACGCCTCATCCATCATATGTTATGTGTGCATGACCAATATGCATATGTTATTCCCCATGCCTGATTAATGACGCAATTACAGTTGTGTCCACCTCTGGTATGTCATTTTCCAGTCCTCGTGAATACTACGAATATCAGGCCTATGTAAAGTTATGTTGCCACGTTTCCCAGTGTGCACGTTATTCCATTATAAAGTCCCCGTTTCCAGGCCTCAAAAGGGCCCGGACCCTAGATTCAGCTCCTGTTTCCTGAAAGCCTCGCTGAGGAGCGATACAGCCCCCACCTGTATCCTCGACCCTTCACTTACTTCCTGCCTCGCAGTGCCCGGTGCAGCCCGGTTCTGCCTCTGAGTCTGCCAAAAGTATGTTATAGTTCCAGTTATCAGTTCAGTCCTCCTCTTCTGCATTCCTAAGCTACTGAACTGCATCAATAGTTTCCGTCATTGTCTAGCCTTCTCGTCTCCATGTTAGAGAAATACTGTATTAATGGTCATTTAATATTCTTCATCACGCACTACATGTAGAATAATGTATGGTCCAGTCTTAGAATCGAGTTAGCTTTTCCCCTCATGACTTCTAGTTTATATCAACATGTTCCCTAAACATCAGATACCAGATAGGGTTTAGGTACATGTCGCTCCGACCCTCCAGACTCTAGTCTCTGCTCCTAGCACAGAGTTCGTAGCCCCCAGCTTCTCCTAGTAACACGTCATTGCCAGTTTCCGCGCACCATTAGGTTAGAGGTACCGGCTCCTTAGGTAGCCCCCTCCAAGGTTTCCGCCCATTCATGACATATTCTGTTACGTTTGCATCACATGTCTATGTATACTCCCAGTTACACCTCTTTTTACTGTTATCTTTCGCGACTGCTACGCGTCACGCCTTCTGCTCCACCCACTGTTACGCCTACTGCAATGTAATGCTATGTGTTTGCGCTATGTATATAAGTCAATGTATTGTTATTAAAAGTTAGCGCGCTCATCCCAGACCAAGCCCCAGCAGCTGCTGGGTCATCCTATGCAGGTTGTCCTGATCCTGTCCTTATGCTGTAATAAACCTGCAGAAACTCCTACTACCTCGAATCTTGACTCTTATTTTATTGAGCTATCTGTTATTCATTCATTCATCCAAAAATAGATCCGGTATTATTTATTTATATACCACACAGGGCAAAACCCAGACGATAGGAGCAACAATCAAGGTCGCCTTAGATGGCAAAAGGATAAAGGAAGAACAGATGCATGGAGAAAGATCAGAACCTAGCGCAACACCTGGAAAAACCAAAGGTGGTGATGGACGGAGCGTTGACAATACAAACACTCACCCCTAGTCAACTGATCTGGGTTTAATTCATCACCGTTCTTTAGCTCACTTCGCCACCCCAGTTCAGACATGGCCATATGCAAATCAGTCTGACCCTGTGCCTCATGGGAACAGTCCAGCCCGAATTGCCAAGCCATGTCTTCCCTGCACCAGAATCAAGATTCCCAGGACCGGTTTCTGGCATTAGAGCCGTCTTCAGCCGGGCTTGCTTGACTCCATGGGCAAAGTGAGCAACGCAACACCTACCACAGCACTAACTTTCTTTACAAAATTCTTAAAATCCAAATCACCGAGCCCCGTAACAAAGCCACAAATACATGAATCATTTGGCAAAGAGACAGGGAGATCTGAAGCACAGATACACAGAGAACAAAAGACAATAAAACAATCAGAATGTCTCCGAAACTTCATGGCTGAAGCTCCTAAGCTCTACATCGTGTCCAATAGCAAACAAAGAACTGCTACAAGACACAAGCAAAACTAACTATAAAGAAAAAAAAAACGCGGAAAAAAACCCTTGCAGATCAAACAGAGAAGGGCAACTCATCCAGTCGAGGAGCCAGGAAAAAATATCAGAAAAAAACCAGAGCAGGAATAACCTCAACTCCAACTTCGAGTAACATCTCGCTTCACCAAGAATACGCGGACTTCTCATCCTACCAAAAGCTCGAACATAGCGCCAGCACAACCCATCCGGGGCTGCTTCTCTCAGTAAGAGAAACCCTTCAGTCATCAGCAAAGGCACTAAACTGGCAATTCGATAAAATGGATATTCAAATCGATCTAATGAATACCATACCTCACTACATTACGGGGATTGACACCAAACTTGACAAGTTGAATAATTTGATAACAACAGCCCAATCAAAGTATACACTGGAACAAAGCCCCTGCTCCTGTTGCCCAATCAAAGACAAACTGAGCCTTCTTCCAAATCTTATAGAACAAATATTGGCTCTTAAAGAATTAGGCTTGCTTCCCTCCAAAGTTAAATCAGCCGAGAACAACACACATCATTATCCCGCAAAAAAAGTAGATAAAGAAATACATAAAGGGAAGAACTTTGGAGAAGCAAATCTGACGTCAAATATATTAGTTCCAAATAAACAAACTACATTAACTAGACGTAAAAAAAAACAGGAAAGGAAAGCAAGGAACAAAAAAATAGCAGGGAACACGGAGGAAGGGGTGAGAATATTCCCTGTATTCACCACAGCTTAAAGAAAGGGGCAAACACCAAATATGACAAGACTATCTGATGATCTGACGGACCAAATGCCGAAATCACCAAGACAATAGCTTCAACCAAAAAAGGAAGGGAGGACCTACTTGCAAAGGGGAAAAGCCACCTTTCTACGCGCAATGCAGCAGAGCCCACAGGTGACATAAGCGTCAGAGACGTAAGCCTGAGGTCGAGCTCGGGCTACGCCGCACAGACAAATGGCGCTGCGGCAAAAAGTACCCGCAAAGGTAGCCCGAGCTTGCCCCAAACAAGTGGACTCACAGGACCCCCATGCAACTCGGAGACAACTCCACAACAAAAAGAAAACAAAAAATCTATACCAACTGGGCCTAAATTCAAGGTTGATCTGGAAAAGTGGCCCGAAGGGATTAAATGTTCCATACAAAGCAAAGAAGAACCAAGCCCTAAACAAAACAAAATTCAAGGCTCGGCATGTGGGACCAACAAGCAAGGCCAGCTTGAAAATGTAAGTAACAACCAAGAAGAATTATCCAAAACCATTAAAGGCACTGCAAATCTGATACTCCAGGTAGGGGGAGAAAAGAGCTTACCCCCTACCGCCGACATAAAGATCCTATTACATCATGGAGGCCGAAGTGTAAATATAAATATTGAGGAGGACGCCAACCCTGAGGAAGGGGCAGAGGCGGACTGTACCAGAGCCTCCCGGACCAACTTTGACACAAACGGGGGACTGGGGAAAGAGAGTAATCTCCCCACAAGGCCACCGACATCCCAACGTGCAGAATCAAGTGACAAACAGGCAAGCGGTACGCACGTAACACAAACGTCCGCCTCGATAGGGCCTCACTATGGAATCAGAACGGACTGCAGACCTTGTTGGACTTGGCCCTTAGGGCAGGTTCACCCCTGGACTTTTTGCCGTCAAATGGTGACCTGGTGATGGTGATTTTTGGATTCTGCGCACTTTCACTGTGTCCCAGTGGAAAGTGCGTGCACACTCTGAGTGCATGTGCTAAGCTAGGCCTGCCCGCCCATAGGAATGCATGGGGAATGTATGTGTCCCTGGTAGTTCCTGATGCGTGGGGTGTACAGGCTTGAGTCTGGTATGTGTGAACTCGTGAGAGTGAATGCTTCGCAATGGTGTGTGTTGCATGAGTGTGTCATATGTAGAAATGCCATTTCCAGGAGTTGGCATATTAGTGTAAAATATGCCTGGCGTGTGATTGGCTGGAGCTGGCTGGCATGCCAGGCTCCAGGAAGTCTGGATGGGTCTGCCCGGTGGTGAGTGTGAGATTAGCATGAGTGATGTGTGGGAGGAGTGTACCTGTGTCCTGGATGGGCTGGGTTTTCCCCACACAATGCTGGCTCCGCCCCCCTGTGGTGTGTCTAACGACCCAAGCCCTGCCAGTGAATAGAGAGGGTGGTTGAGGTAAACAGAGTACTCAAGAACCAGCTGCGACTGGTTCCGCCCCCACCCTGCACCTTCAGACAAAGGAATATGGTGTATAAAAATGGGGCTGTGTCCCCACAGAATTTGTTCTCTTCCAGGATCCTGAGGGGGCTGTTGCTGCTGCTGCTGGGCCAGAGGACCGCCACTTGGAGTTTCTCCCTGCCTGGAGACCCAGTGTGCTGGCTCTGGGCCCAGCCTTGCCCCCCCTACATTCCACAAGGAACTTTCCCTGTGATCCTGCCCTGCTGAGGGCACCTGGATCTCTGGGATTATTGCTAGCGCTAGGAGCGCTGAGGATTTCCCTCCGAGCGCCTGGGAGCGCTTCCCTTGATTTGCGGCGCTAGATTTGCCCCCTAGCGCTGAGAGCGCGCCCTATTTCCTGCAAGCGCCTCGGGGCGCTTTTATTGTTTCAGCCGGTGCCCACCCGGCATTGCCCCGGTGATTTGCTGCTATTTTTAAACTCGAGGGAGCCCTCGGTTAATTGAGCCCCCGCCTAGAAGTGCCGGAGACGGGCTGCCGCGCTGCCCGCGACGACCCGGATGTGGTTTGCCAGCTGGCCAACCAGTGAGCGGCCCGATGGAAGTCCCGCCCCCACAGCCGCGACCCGGAAGTCAGGCAGGCCGGGGGCAGGACAGAGAGGCAACCGGAAGCAGACGGGAGGCCACCCCGTGCTCCGGTAAGGGGAGAAGCCGGCGTCTTTCCTTGTCCCCCCCCAGGCTCCCAAAGCGAGGGAGAGCCCAGGAGAGAAGGGAGAAGTGTGCAGAGAGAGCCCCGAGGAGCGGGAGCTCTGGTGAAGGAGACCGCCGCCTCGAGGGACACCCTGGACTCAGAGGAGTCCAAGCGAAGTGCAAGGAGAGAGCCCCGAGGAGCGGGAGCTCTCGTGTGTCCCCAGTGAAGAGGAGGAGACCCACCCCCCGCCACAGGAAGCCGGTGAGTGGGGCCCCGGGGGCATTCCTTCTTTGAGCCCTGAGAGGCTCTGGGAGGGCCATTGTTGCTTTGAGCCCGGAGAGGCTCGGGGGCATTTTCTGGTTGCGAGCCCCGAGGCTCAAAGGGGCCAATTATTTCACGAGCCCTGAGAGGCTCAAGGCGCCCCAGTGTTAAGGAGCCCAGAGAGGCTCAGGGGCAGTCCATTTGTTCTTAGAGCCCAGTGAGGCTCTGGAGGGCCACAGTCATTTCTTAGGGCCCGGAGAGAGGCTCCAGGCACCAAAGTTGTGTTGAAGAGCCCAGAGAGGCTCCCCCCATTGGCCCCACTGTTGTTCTTGAGCCCTGGCAGGCTCAAACATTGTTGCACCAGTTGCCCAGCACTTTGTGGGCAACTGCTACGTTTAGGCCCCCCCTGACATTGGACACAGGGCGTCCTAGCCCCAGAGAGGCCAGTTGGCCTAGGGACAGTCACAGTTGGTGACTTACGTGAGTTTGGCGCAACTGTACTTTTTCTGCACCTCTGAATGTATGTTATGCATTGCATCATGTGTTATGTGCTTCCACCCCCACAGGTATTGTGATGTGTAGGTGGTTGTTATCTCCCTAGTACAGGTGGTGCTAGTGAGGTCCTGGTTACCAGTGATTACTGGTTGTGTTACATTTTTGTGCTAAAGTAATGTTACATTCAAAGTGCTATTTCTGAAAGTGTTACTTCTGATTCCTGACAGTGGTCCAGGTGGCCCTGTCTTGTAATATCCCCTGTAAATTCTGCCCGTGCCTCTGGCACATTGTAAAGTGTGTGTTTTATCTAATGTATGTTTGGTGTAATACAAAGGCTATTTTTATATAACCTTGTGTGGAGTTTCCTTTGTGGTGGGCCTGGGTGTTGTTGCTGGGGTGCGTGCGCAAATACTTAACTTACATCGCCTCCAAGTTTAGCCTTGCTGCTCGCGCCACGTTACCTAGAGGGTGAGCAGGGGTTAACTTGGCGTGTAACTCCCTTGCCCTGACTTGGGAGTGGTGGTCTCTGACTGACTTTGGCGAAAGCCCTGGCCAGCCAGGGATCCCATTTCCAACAGACCTGAACCTGGAAAAGGAGCCGGGAATAGGACTAGCAAAGACGAACAACATCTTAAACAGCTGATTTTCACTCGAGAATATGAAACACAGGGGAAGCATGATATTCTCAACAGGGGCAACATATTTAAACTTTACGCCAACATTCAAGGGTTACAACACCTAACCACAGCGGACCTACTTTCAGTCGAATTCCGCAAGCAAGAAAACAATAACACACTGGAACAAACACTTACAACATGGCGAACAGAGGAGATCGCGCAGTCAATATTATCCTTAATGGAAAGGTTTGATTCATGGGGCGTAAGGCTCTCAAGACCAGCAAAACCACGCTATCCAGGCCCATTCGAGGACCCATTGGCAATGAAGGGCAAAAGGAAACATTCGCTAGATAAAAAAGAGCAGGCTCACTCAGTACTACGGAACGCAAGAGGGAATAGTCCACCACCGGCAAATCATCCTTTGACCAACTTAGGAAAACAAGCAAACACCAAAGACGACGCCGATTACTTGCGCTGGCTAACTGGTACACTGAACAAACAGAAAGACAACTGACCATGCCAAAAACCATCAATGGATAAGAGTCAAGACATGTTCCATTTACTATCATGGAACATAGCCGGTGCCAGGAAATGGCTGGAAGACGGTTTGCCCCTCTACAATTGGGCATCATGCGACATCATCGCCCTTCAAGAAACATGGGCACTAGAGGGGCTCGTTGGATACACACACTTTAGCACTCCAGCAGGAAGAAACAGCAAATATGGTCACCCAAAAGAGAGACTGTCCCAGAGAGGCCAGTTGGCCTAGGGACAGTCACAGGTGGTGACTTACGTGAGTTTGGCGCAACTGTACTTTTTCTGCACCTCTGAATGTATGTTATGCATTGCATCATGTGTTATGTGCTTCCACCCCCACAGGTATTGTGATGTGTAGGTGGTTGTTATCTCCCTAGTACAGGTGGTGCTAGTGAGGTCCTGGTTACCAGTGATTACTGGTTGTGTTACATTTTTGTGCTAAAGTAATGTTACATTCAAAGTGCTATTTCTGAAAGTGTTACTTCTGATTCCTGACAGTGGTCCAGGTGGCCCTGTCTTGTAATATCCCCTGTAAATTCTGCCCGTGCCTCTGGCACATTGTAAAGTGTGTGTTTTATCTAATGTATGTTTGGTGTAATACAAAGGCTATTTTTATATAACCTTGTGTGGAGTTTCCTTTGTGGTGGGCCTGGGTGTTGTTGCTGGGGTGCGTGCGCAAATACTTAACTTACATCGCCTCCAAGTTTAGCCTTGCTGCTCGCGCCACGTTACCTAGAGGGTGAGCAGGGGTTAACTTGGCGTGTAACTCCCTTGCCCTGACTTGGGAGTGGTGGTCTCTGACTGACTTTGGCGAAAGCCCTGGCCAGCCAGGGATCCCATTTCCAACAGACCTGAACCTGGAAAAGGAGCCGGGAATAGGACTAGCAAAGACGAACAACATCTTAAACAGCTGATTTTCACTCGAGAATATGAAACACAGGGGAAGCATGATATTCTCAACAGGGGCAACATATTTAAACTTTACGCCAACATTCAAGGGTTACAACACCTAACCACAGCGGACCTACTTTCAGTCGAATTCCGCAAGCAAGAAAACAATAACACACTGGAACAAACACTTACAACATGGCGAACAGAGGAGATCGCGCAGTCAATATTATCCTTAATGGAAAGGTTTGATTCATGGGGCGTAAGGCTCTCAAGACCAGCAAAACCACGCTATCCAGGCCCATTCGAGGACCCATTGGCAATGAAGGGCAAAAGGAAACATTCGCTAGATAAAAAAGAGCAGGCTCACTCAGTACTACGGAACGCAAGAGGGAATAGTCCACCACCGGCAAATCATCCTTTGACCAACTTAGGAAAACAAGCAAACACCAAAGACGACGCCGATTACTTGCGCTGGCTAACTGGTACACTGAACAAACAGAAAGACAACTGACCATGCCAAAAACCATCAATGGATAAGAGTCAAGACATGTTCCATTTACTATCATGGAACATAGCCGGTGCCAGGAAATGGCTGGAAGACGCTTTGCCCCTCTACAATTGGGCATCATGCGACATCATCACCCTTCAAGAAACATGGGCACTAGAGGGGCTCGTTGGATACACACACTTTAGCACTCCAGCAGGAAGAAACAGCAAATATGGTCACCCAAAAGGGGGGCTATCAGTCTACATTTCGACGGACATCAATATCAGATCAGAGCAAATAGCCCCGCATGGGCCAAACATGCAATTAATAAAACTGTTTCCTTCCTGGCCGAGGGACCCCTGTATTGCTTGTGAATTCCTATGTACCTCCTTATGTGAAAGAGAAACAAGCCCAGCTAAATCAGTTAGTAAATACAATTAGTGACATTCGAAACAACAACCCCAACTGGGAAGTCATCTTAACAGGTGACTTCAACTCAAATCTAATTCATACACCAGAGGAGGACGAAAAGCTAGCTGCAGACAATGAATTCTGGAACGTGACACCACAAAAGCATCTTAAAACAGAGCGCCACGATCCCGCTGGTCAACAACTGGTAACAACTTTGGAATATCTTGGCCTACGGTTCCTTAACGGGAGAACTCCAGGTGACAATCCGCCACAGCATACTAATCTAGGAACCTCGACCACTTCAAGACTCGACTACACAGCAGTCTCACTTCCACTACTACCCTTTGTTCAGCAATTTTCAATTGAAATTACATCAAAAAGTGACCATTCATACCAGCATACCTATTTCAACTTAAAACTTACCAAACTACGTAACACCAAGACGTTGCAGAACGTTTCTTCTCTACTAATCTGAAACGATTAAATTAAACAACGGCCAACATTGAAGATCTTCAGGTAAAAGTACAGAGAATAAAAACGGGGAGTGAGACAACTATAGGTAACCAGATACAAAAATGGGAGAACTTCATGGGAGACCTAACAACAATTATGTCCACATCTCAAAAAAAAAAATCACGGCCCTCAACTCACAATATCCCGCTTCCAAAAAACCTGGTAAAACTCAAAATAGAAATAAGGAGAAACGCAAGAGCATTAAAAAAGACAATTACGTCATCAAAAGACTGGGCCCATAGACAGAATCTTAAGAAAAAGTATAAAAAGAAAATGTGGGAATATAAAAGATCTCTGAAGGAAGACTTCTGGGCAAAATTACTCTGCACCGCAAAAAACACCAATTCAAGTGCATTCTGGAGAATCATCAATGGCTTAAACCATCCTGCAAACCCAACAACATCAAATGTCCAAGAAGCGGACTGGGCTGCGCTATTAATACAGAGATTCTCAGATGTAACACAAAATCTGCCTAACACATGCGCAGAACAACAAAACAACAACAAAAAGGTCACACAAAGAACAATGAGCTCCATAGCTAGTGGCAAACATATAACCCCCTGTACAAATGCAGCATACCTGAAGGAAGAATGCAGTGCAACTCACCACCAGATGGGGATCAATCGTCATCAATGTCCCGTCGAGATGATGCACAGTCTTTGGAAAACAACGAGACAGCAGACACGCTTAGACATCCAGGCTTCTGCGAGGACGACATAAGAAGAATACTTAGGAAGAGCCGAGGGCAGTGGAGCTCCAGGCCCGAACGGCATTCCCCAAATAGTTTTTAAAGCTGACCCTGACTTCTGGAGTGGAAGTTTAAAAAAACTATTCGATGAGGTAGAAACTGAAAATCAAATTCCATCAAGCTGGCAAGGTTCAATAATCTCACCTATCTTTAAAGGAGGAGACAGAACATCTCCAGCACATTATAGACTGATCGCTCTCCTGGATGTGGACGTGAAGTACTATGCATCCCTACTGATCAGCTGGTCTGACGCCACAAAGGGAATCCCGGCAAATCAAACAGGCTTCAGGAAGGCGAGCGGGACAATGACAAACATCCTATGACTCTCAGTGCTAGCAGACAAATACCTACGAAGGAAACAGCAGCTCCATCTCTGTTTCATTGACCTACAGGCGGCCTTTGATAGCGTAGATCGCATTATCCTATGGAGGAAACTGCGCAGTTGGAAAATTCCGGAAAAAACGCTCAGAGGAATCTTACTCCTTTATTCCAACACATGGATGGAAGTAAAACTGGGGAACGGAACACAGCTCTCAAGAAAAATCAATACCAGCAAGGCTGTGTTCTGGCCCCGCATCTCTTCAATCTTTTTATGGCAGACCTGGCATCACGCCTTAACAAGATCTCATCCCAACCACCCAAACTAGGCTCCTTACCTCTAACTCATTTATCCTATGCGGACGACGTCGTACTGATGAGCTTAACTAAGATCGGCCTTCAAAGGTCACTTGAGGGATTGGCGGAATTTATAACCATCAACAACCTGGAGATAAACACAACAAAAAGCAAAACAATGCTCATTACCAGACGACGAACAGTCAATCAACACGCCCAACTGGAGG
Organism: Lissotriton helveticus; assembly: GCF_964261635.1. Taxonomy (NCBI): domain Eukaryota; kingdom Metazoa; phylum Chordata; class Amphibia; order Caudata; family Salamandridae; genus Lissotriton; species Lissotriton helveticus. The sequence continues at coordinate 372,812,232 of NC_136067.1, forward strand.
GAAAAAAGATAGAAGCTGTGCCTAACTATAAGTTCTTGGGCTTTTACTTTGATAATCGACATAATCACCAGCAGCAAAAAACCTACATTGTCCAGAGAGCAAACGTTTGCAAACGTTTGCCTTCAGGTCTCTAGCAAAAAATCTCAAGGGGCCATCATATAAACCTCTACTGGCAACAATAAAAGCTAAGGTGCTCCTGGCGCTGTCGTACGGCAGCATAGCCCTCCATGGGAAAGATGCGGACCTGCTGAACAAAGTACAGATGGCTATCTACAAATCAACCTTCCAAATAAACTGGGGTGCCTCACCAGCACAGACCAGATTAAATTTAGAGTACTAAACGAAACACTGGGAAGGAAGTATGCAACTATCAAGCACTGGTATAGCTTGAAACAGAATATAGCAGCTTCAGAATTGCACAAAGCACTGTGGGACAAAATAAAAACAGATGCAAAGTCCCCATATAATCAATTTCTGGACAAAGCCTTAACAGACACATGCACAAGAAATCTCTGGGAAACCAATCTGCCTTACCCGGCCTTCAAGCAAGCCATAAATAAGTCAGCAATATTCCATTCACTTTTAACTGACAAAACCACCTTCAGCACAAGAAAACACGCCTGGATGGTTATATCCAAATATAAAACAGTCTGAGGTTGTTACAATGGATAATGGCGAGATCTCCTCCTTTTTTAGGGGATCTGTCGAGCCTAATATTAGAAAAGCCCTCAGGAGATGCAGTGGCAAAATCTGGACCACATGAAGGGTCTCCCCAGGTTTCCGTTAAGAAAAGGATATCTAGCTTCCAGCTATCAATGATGTGGGCAATTTCATATTTGTGTTTAGGCAATGACCTTACATTGATGAGAGCTGCTCGGACAGTTATAGGGGCTTTGTTTTTATCATAATCTGAAAGGGTCCGTGAGTAGGAATGTTCCCTAATCATGAAGGGGCAGGTGGGACAGACAAAGGAGGAGCGGGTCAGACCGTCTACGTCCATGGTCTTGCAGTTGTGGAAGGGCTTGTTTAATGCTTTGAGTTGCTCCTCTATGTGTCTATGACACTGCCATGGTAGGTGAAGGTCTAAACCTCCTCCAGTGCATTGCCTGCAAGAGTGACTGCATTGTGCTCACCGTGTTAGCCTGTAGGATAATGGATGTTCCCCATGGGATGTTGAGGCCAAGTTATGCTGATGTGGCTGCTACTTTGGCAGTCTGTTTTTGCATCTGCAGATGGGTATGGGAGAGTAGGGCCAGGTTATCTTCAAAGTCCAGTACGTGGAGCTGCGTCCAAGGTGTCAACTGGATCCCATTTCTTTTCCCTGCTGTGGATATCTTCATGATCTGTTCTATGGCCAGCAGGAAGGAAAAAAGGCAGGAGCAAATAAGGCTGGCAGACTCTGGTCCTCACTTCGAATGCTTCTGTGGGTTGTTGTACATGGACTATCTTGCAGGTCACTGTCTTTTACGAGTTCCTGATGATTCCTGCCAGTTTATCTGGCAAACCTTAGTGGCAGAGGAATTTCCAAAGGGTCTCCTGAGCCATGCTGTTGAATGCCTTATCATAGTTGATGGATGAAGTTAGCATAGAGGGGGAAGTTCCATTCCATCGACTGCTCAATGATGATGCGCTGTGTTGCAAGCTGGTCTGTGAAGGGTTTATCTTTGTGGAAGCCAGCATGCCTCTTGACTTGAATCTTCATTCTGTTTAGGATGACTTTGTTGAACACTTTGCCTGGGGTTTGATAGAAGAGTTCAATCAATCAATCAACAGCTTTATTTTGCGTTAAAAGTACAAAAAAGTATATACATTTCATTCTCCAAAAACATTATTGCATTAATTCACTAACAATACAATTTCTGAAAAACACTATAAATCTCTAAAATCTTAAAACAATACTCATTTATATATATGTAAGTATATATAGATATATTACCTACTGGCGGTCTCCAGTAGGTAGTTATAGTTAGGACCTAGTTTCCATAGGAAATCCACAACATTCTATTTGGAATAACTTTGGAGCCGGTGGACGAATCTTCTTGAATTTCTCCAAGAAAATGGCCTGCAGTGTCTAAGTTTAAGAGAGAAAGAGAATTGATGTCACAGAGAGTGAGAGAGAGAAAGAGAGAGAAAACAACATTAAAACTGTGTCGTAGAGTCTGGAGTTGAGATTTTTTCTTGAAAAGTTAGATGTAAATTTACTAGTTCCTTGCATCACTTTATCCATGTTAAAAGTGACTCAAAAGGGGCGTAATAAGGTTGTGGATCTGTTTTTCAGACTGTTGTAACGTATCTGTTGTCACTGCTTGGAGGTAATTATAGATTTTACAGTGTAGCTGCTGTACACTACACACTCTGGGCCATAATATCAAGCCTGGGTGACAAAATTATCGCCACTTTATCGGCAGGAAAGTGTCGCTAAAGTGGCTATAATGGGTTTGATAATATGCTCTATGGAATTCCAATCGAAGCTCATGTTAGATGTCATTCACATCTAACATGAGCTTCAATTGGAATTTAATAGAGCATATTATCAAACGTATTATGGCCACTTTAGCGACAGTTTGCTGCCGATAAAGTGGTGATAATTTTGTTGCCAAGGTTTGATAATATGGTCCTCTCTACTATCATAAATAAAAGTTACACAACAGTTTTACGAGTGCACTGTACCTGGTACATTTTACTTGTTATAGTGTCGCATTCAAGTGGTGTCTATATGGAAGTGCCTACTGCGTTACTAACACCCGTTATGCCAAATTATTTCTAATGCATTCCTATGGATGATTTGTAGATCTAGGCCTCTGTGCTTACCGTTGTATAAACCTTGCGGCCAAACACATCAGGAAGTAGACTTCACAACTTCACTGGAGCTGTTCTTCTACACGTCGACGCAGACAGCAGTGTCTAAGTTTAAGAGAGAAAGAGAAATGATGTCACAGAGAGTGAGAGAGAGAAAGAAAGAGAAAACAACATTAAAACTGTGTCGTAGAGTCTGGAGTTGAGATTTCTTCTTGAAAAGTCAGATGTATATTTACTAGCTCCTTGCATCACTTTATCCATGTTAAAAGTGACTCAAAAGAGGCGTAATAAGGTTGTGGATCTGTTTGTCAGACTGTTGTAACGTATCTGTTGTCACTGCTCGGAGGTAATTATTTATTTTACAGAGAAGCTGCTGTACACTACGCACTCCGGGCCATAATATCAAGCCTGGGCGACAAAATTATCGCCACTTTATTGGCAGGAAAGTGTCGCTAAAGTGGTGATAATGGGTTTGATAATATGCTCTATGGAATTCCAATCGAAGCGCATGTTAAATGTCCTTCACATCTAACATGAGCTTCGATTGGAAATCAATAGAGCATATTATCAAACCTATTATGGCCACTTTAGCGGCAGTTTGCTGCCGATAAAGTGGCGATAATTTTGTTGCCAAGGTTTGATAATATGGTCCTCTCTACTATCATAAATAAAAGTTACACAACAGTTTTACGAGTGCAGTGTGCCTGGTATATTTCAGTTGTTATAGTGCCGCGTTCAAGTGGTGTCTATTTGGAAGTGCCTACTGCGTTACTGACGCCCGTTATGGCGACTGATTTCTAATGCATTGCTATGAAGGCTTTGTAGATCTAGGCTGCTGTGCTTACCTTTTATAAAGAGTGCGGCCACCGGAGTTCACCATTCGACTTGAACTCTGCTTCTATATGTCAAAGTATATTCAATAGGTTGCAGAGAATTCCATTGCTGTTGCTCGATAGGCCGTGGTTGCTTCTGAAGGATGTTTGCTGAAGGAAACAAAAGGACGTTTTGATTAGTCATCGTAAACTGAGTTGCGTAACTACTATCAAAAGTGAATTTTAATGTGGGTTCTTAATATTTCGTAGTTAGACTGTTGCAGCTCCAGCAAACAAAGGAAGATGAATAAGTTACTAGAGGCCTGGTACGGCCTTGTGACGCAGAAAAAAAAATACTATCATGGACGCACAATTAATAATAATAGAGGCCTAAGCACTTGGCGTAGTACAGAAATACGACACAGAAATTTATGCACGTACAATTTTTAAGATTAGATGTGTATAGGACCTTGTTACTTATAAAGAAATATTTCAATTATGTAAGTACGATTTAAAACCATTGAAGGGTAGGAAAGCCATATGAAGGATAAAAAAAATAGCATTATGCATATACAATTTACAGTGGAGGCTGATGTTGTGACGTCTTCTCTTACCTTTGCTTCTGTCGTCTTTTGTCGTGTCTTGAAAGTCTGGGGTGTTTTCGACAGTCTGTCTGTCACCGCAGCACAGGCAGGCAAAAGAGAGCATGCTCACATCAGTGCCCGCATTATATGGGAACCGCAGGGGCTGACCACACCAAGGCCAAGGCCGTCATTGGTAGTGTTTTCTCGGTCTGTAAGAATGATAGTCCTGGGGGACATGCCATTGGGTAATGTATTGGTTTGCTGGCTAAATGATAGCAAGCATGCTAGGTGGTGGCATGTGGGTAGTGTGGGAGGGCGTGCACCGCGCATGTGCAAGTATGAGTGTGTGCACTAACAATTAACAACAGAGAGAGATGGGGCGGTGTTATCATGTGCGCAGAGGCAGGCCCAGAATAGGATCTGCAATGAGTCAGCACTTCTAATCATTCTCCTTAGCGCGCCCTGAGCTCTGATTTGTCACTGAGAGGGAGATCGCACCATAGTTTGTACTGCTTATCATACTCAGTGTGTACCCACGCATACGGTACAAATATGCTTTGACGTTACGCGTCGCGTTAAAGCTTCGGTGTGACGTCATGTACGGCGTTCTGTACGCGATAGGGGGCAATGTTTCTACTTGGTTTAAAACATGTATGTATTTAATGTACATACTAAGGGCAGACATTTGGGATAACTATGAATTTTTTTAATACTTGTAACAATCATATATTACTTTTGAAAAGAATTACACAAATCGCGGTAGAACATCATGCAAACTCGTATTGAAAGAACTACACAAGCGCATCATAAGCGTACGCAAAGCCATGTGACTTTAAAAGTAGAGATTTAATTTGGACGTTTTTCACTTTTCCAGAAGGTCAAAAAAAGGTTAATGCTCCTAACGTAACCTGTAAAATTTGCCAAACAACTCTTTCAAGGGTGATCCATGTAAAAAATACTCCTTTGGCACAGCAAATATGGTGCGACACGTGAAGAACTTGCACCCCAAGAACTTAGCTCGAGCAGCAAGACGGAGGTTGCACGAGAATCCACCTGCTACTGCACCAAGCACATCAACTGCGGCATCAGCATTTTCAGCAAGCAGCCAACACCCACAAATTGATTCTGACTTTGCTAAAGTTAAAATGTTATGCATTTATTGCGATAAACTTTTGTGTTATGGGGAACAGTCTATAGACTTGATGAAACGCAGGATGCAGGATTATTGCTGTCCTTGACATTACTACCTTCACTGGTCAAAGAAATAACTATATTTCTATGGTAGTGTGTAAAAGTTTGTTAGAATGAATGTGTAGTTCATAAATGAATGAATGAATGAATATGTTACTAGTGTATGGAGAATGTGAAAGTGCAGAACTATAAGGAACTGCTACAGCATAAATCTATAAGGTGTTTATCTATAGTATACTGTAGTATGTCCGAAGCAATTGAATGTATCATATGTACATAAATATGTTACAAGTGTATGCTTCAATTTGCGCTGCTGGTGAAAGTGCCTGGGTGAATTTGTATGTGTTAGGGGCGGATTTACAATCCCCCTGTGTCTCTTTTACACAGTCGTTGCATCACTTTTGTGACATGGCGGTGGTGCAAGAGATGTGCCAATCAATCAATCAATCAATCAATGACACTTATAGAGCGCGCTACATACCCGTAGGGTCTCAAGGCGCTGGGGGGGGGGGGGTGCCGCTACTGCTCGAACAGCCAGGTCTTCAGCTTCTTCCTGAAGGAGAGGTGGTCTTGGGTCAGGCGCAGGTCGGTCGGGAGGGAGTTCCAGGTCTTGGCGGCCAGGTAGGAGAAGGACCTTCTTCCTGTAGTCGCTCTTCGGATGCGGGGGACGGCGGCGAGGGCGTGGTTGGCTGATCGGAGGTGGCGTTTGGGAGCGTAGAAGTGTGTGTGCTATTAACAATGTGATGCATCTGGAGGGTGTATTACATTGTAAAGCGTTGCGCCAGAAGAGGCTTTCTTGTGCAGAAGAGGGTGCAGCAAGGCCTCGTAAAAGTGACTGAGTGAAATGTATAACATTTTATTCAATGAGTTTTGAGCTTATGCTGCGTCAAAACCTTGCATGTGCTTGAAGCAGGTGTAAGGATTGATACAGCATTGTGAGCATAGGGCCCCAAGAGAATTGCTGGAGCTGTGTTATACTTGCAACTGACGCCAAGCAATAATCCATCCAAAAATTACTTTGCAATTTGGTTTTGTTATTATTTAATAATAAGAATATGAAATACAATCTTGAAAATAAAAAATATATAAATATTTATATTAAAAATATAAGAAATCAGTATAAAAAGAAAGACATAATAATTAATACATTTATAAATTATCATTTAAAAACCTTTGAAATTCACTGAAAAAAGATAGGTTTCACACACGTTATAGTTAGGAATTAGCATTTAAAAAAACGTGCAAATTCATTGAAAAAACCATAGGTTTCACACACGTGATAGTTAGGAATTAGCATTTAAAAAACTATGCAAATTCATTGAAAAAAACATAGGTTTCACATGTTATAGTTAGCTGAATATTTCTCTCATACAAAACCTTTGAAATTCCTCCGTTACAGTTAGCTCAGCTAACTATAACTTGCGCGCCCGCAATGCACTGCTGATGATGTCACATATTACATCACTCATGACATGGTCAGTGACATCACTCATGACATCACTGATGACATCTCAAATGACATCCCTGATGACATCACTGATGACATCATCCTCGTGGCAGACCTCCTCTTACTGTAATATAACCTTTGATACATACAATCAAAAATAGAAACTAAATTTTCAAAAAAATGGAGATACCAATTCCAGTTAAAACAACCTATTGAGTAATCCCAAAATCTACATACACATCCACTCATTCACCAACAGTTCTATATAGTCACTCATCCATGTACTCACTCTTCATATGTACTCATACACCTATATATCCTGTTATACACCTACACTCATCTATAGAGTTACTCACACACATACTCACACATGCAAATAAACTATCATATATCCATTTACTTGCATATACAGCTATACACCCACCACTATATTAACTTCTACAGAATCGTAGACATACTTACTCTCTTAAATAATCACTTATAGAAACACATACTCATTTATACAGGAAGTCTTAGAATCTCTTGCGCTCCGATATTCTCACTTATATACTTCAATACTCACATATACTAGTTTAAAACATATTTTGTTACTCATAAAGATACTATTGAAACAGTAATTCACTCACTAACACACCAATACACACACTCATCCACCCATACAGCCCTGCATACATACTGTCTTCAAAACACATACAAACAGTGAGTCAGTCATTCATGCATCTGTGCGCTAAGTAATACTCCCCACCGAACCGTACAAACACTCATTTTGGTACTCAAAAAACCAACTAATAACCCATATACACACTCATGTAGCTACTCACCAACCCATGCAGCCACTTATATACAAAGTGAGACACTGATACAGATATTAAAATATTTAAAGATTACTCGCTAGTACACCTATTCACTAAGATATACTTAATAAGTCAGTTATACAATCAATTTTACAAAAAAACATCCATTTCGACACTTATTTACTCATTTATTCTTCCATCGACCTTTAGATATACATATATAAAAAATCATTTTTTTCAGAAAGACACACATTCACTGGATGATGTCATCAGTGATGTCATTTGAGATGTCATCAGTGATGTCATGAGTGATGTCACTGACCATGTCATGAGTGATGTAATATGTGACGACATCAGCAGTGCATTGCGGGCGCGCAAGTTAAAGTTAGCTGAGCTAACTATAACAGAGGTTTTGTATGAGAGAAATGTTCAGCGAACTATAACGTGTGAAACCTATGGTTTTTTCAATGAATATATATATATATAACAGCTAACTATAACACCCCTAAAACGTATAGTTTTTTGAGTGAATTTCAAAGGTTTTTTAAAAGCTAATTCCTAACTATATAAGGCCTGAAACCTATGGTTTTTTCAGTGAATTTCAAAGGTTTTTTAAATGCTTATTCCTAACTATATAAGGCCTGAAACCTATGGATTTTTCAGTGAATTTGCAAGGTTTTTTAAATGCTAATTCCTAACTATATAAGGCCTGAAACCAATGGTTTTTTAAGTGAATTTGCAAGGTTTTTTAAATGCTAATTCCTAACTATATAAGGCCTGAAACCTATGGTTTTGTCAGTGAATTTGCAAGGTTTTTTAAATGCTAATTCCTAACTATATAAGGCCTGAAACCTATGTTTTTTTAAGTGAATTTGCAAGGTTTTTTAAATGCTAATTCCTAACTATATAAGGCCTGAAACCTATGGTATTTTCATTGAATTTCGAAGGTTTTTTAAATGACAATTTTTAAATGTATTAATTGTTGTTTTTTTATACTGATTTACTACATTTTTGCAGGCAGGTGTTCAGAGGGCACGCCCCCTTTTTTCAACGTTCTGCAGCGCAGCCCCTGTCGCGTTTGCAGAGGAGGAACTAATTCCTCTTGCATACTGGGGGTTCCTGGGGGGCAACTAGCCCACCAGGAGCCTACAGTATAAGCCAGGGAGCTGCATTACAGAGAGGTGTAATGAGGCTACACCCTTTTTTACACCTCTCTGCAACGCAGCACCCGAGCAATGTTTGCGGAGGGGGAACTAATTCCCCTTGCATACTGCGGGTCCCTGGGGGCCAACTAGCCCACCTGGAACCTGCAGTATGCGCCAGGGGACTGCATTGCAGAGAGGTGTAATGAGGCCACACCCTTTTTTACACCTCTCTGCAGTGCAACCCCTGGCGTGTATGCTGAATAGGAACTAATTCCACTTGCATACTGGGGGTCCCTGGGGGCCAAGTAGCCCACCAGGAGCCTCCAGTATGCGCCAAGGGGCTGCGTTGCATTGCCCCGGTGGCGGCGGTCCCCGGGGCAGTGTGGGGGGGATTGTGGACCCCCCACACTTCTTTATCACTATGCCGCCGCGATTTGGTCCCCCGGGGGGTAATTTTTAAAAAAACAGACCAGGTTTTTTTTTTAAATGTGGGCCTTTTTGTCCTTGTGGGACCACCTGGGCAGACCTAGGGGGTCAGGGTGTATCTACCCTGCCCCCTTTTTGTGTTCTTCACGTTTGTTTTTCTGCTTTCTTGTGCCTCGGTCTATCTACACGCACACATATACAAATATATATATATGCATATATATGCATTTATATATATGTATGTGTATATATATATACATACATATATAATCTGCATATCTATATAAATACAAATATAAATGCATGCATACATATACATATATGCATACATATGCATGTTATTTTCATGAAAGTTTGAAAAACACCATTAAAAGCAAAGCTAAAAAGTCACCTCATTACAAACAGAATGGCTTTAACTTAAACAAGGGCGAGATCTATTGCATTTTCAATGCTTGTTTACTTTGGTTCCATCAAGAAGGCATTCAGATGTGTCACACATTTGCCATAAAGTCTGAATGTTAGCACTCTAGTTGCTCATTATATCACTGTAGTAAAGCTACTGCTCACCAGGGAAGTCTGCTGCTGGTATTCAAAGTGCATATTTCAGTCTGCAAGTCAGAATTTTTTTAACCCCTTCCATGCTCATGACGAGCTCAGCTCGTCATGCAGTACAGTGCTCCTGTGCTCATGACGAGCTGAGCTCGTCATGACCACACCCATTTTTATTGCTGTCCAGCACAGCAGGGGAATCGCTCTAGCAGCGATGCGGTTAATGAAATAGAAGAGGATTTGAGAAGTCACTCAAAATGTGCCCTAATTTTTCTTTCTGCAGCACTAATCATACTTTCTATGGCAAAATATACCCCCTCATTTTGTTCCTTTTTAAATTAAATGTTTTAAGAGTTACCACTTCATTCCAATCAACATGGCTTCTGGTGTGCCATACTTTTGTCATAAGTAAGACTGTTAGCGCTCTAGTTGTTCTTTAGAACACTCTGGGACATTCTGTCATTGGGCTAAACTTGGGCTACATCTGGGTGCTATTTGGGCTACATTTGGGCTCTTTTGTCTCTGGTGGCCATCTTGGGAGACTGCATGTCAGAATTTTTTAATGAAATAGAAGAGGATTTGAGAAGTCACTCAAAATGTGCCCTACTTTTTCTTTCTGAAACACTAATCATACTTTCTATGGCAAAATGAACCCCCTCATTTTGTTCCTTTTTAAGTTAAATGTTTTCAGACTTACCACTTCATTCCAATCAAGATGGCTTCTGGTGTGCCATACTTTTGTCATAAGTAAGACTGTTAGCGCTCTAGTTGTTCTTTAGAACACTCTGGGACATTCTGTCATTGGGCTATACTTGAGCTACATCTGGGTGATATTTGGGCTACATTTGGGCTCTTTTGTCTCTGGTGGCCATCTTGGGAGACTGCATGTCAGAATTTTTTAATGAAATAGAAGAGGATTTGAGAAGTCACTCAAAATGTGCCCTACTTTTTCTTTCTGAAACACTAATCATACTTTCTATGGCAAAATGAACCCCCTCATTTTGTTCCTTTTTAAGTTAAATGTTTTCAGACTTACCACTTCATTCCAATCAAGATGGCTTCTGGTGTGCCATACTTTTGTCATAAGTAAGACTGTTAGCGCTCTAGTTGTTCTTTAGAACACTCTGGGACATTCTGTCATTGGGCTATACTTGAGCTACATCTGGGTGATATTTGGGCTACATTTGGGCTCTTTTGTCTCTGGTGGCCATCTTGGGAGACTGCATGTCAGAATTTTTTAATGAAATAGAAGAGGATTTGAGAAGTCACTCAAAATGTGCCCTAATTTTTCTTTCTGCAGCACTAATCATACTTTCTATGGCAAAATATACCCCCTCATTTTGTTCCTTTTTAAATTAAATGTTTTAAGAGTTACCACTTCATTCCAATCAAGATGGCTTCAGGTGTGCCATACCTTTGTAATAAGTAGGACTGTTAGCGCTCTAGTTGTTCTTTAGAACACTCTGGGAAGCTGCAGTAGAACACAAAGGAATCAACTGACAGTCTCTGTCCTTGTTGGATGTACATGTTTTACTGAGAATGTCAGACTTCATTCTCACATGACTGAGAAAGATAATGTGAATTTACAGAAAATATGCTTTCAGTTTAGCTTATAGATCCCCTTCCAAACCACTGTGGGAGAAGCATGAGATAATAGTTTTCTTTTAAACATGATTCATGATATCCCAGCAGAAGGCTTTTTCATGTGGTAAAATCACCTTAGAACACACCACAATTCCTAATATGAGTATGGTACCATCAACAAATGATTTATAATGTCATTAAAGTCCTAAAACCTTCTATTAACTGCAATGCTTTTTAATGAGGTGCTATCATGTATTTTGGGCCCACGATGGCTGTCAACACTTCTTGGATGAAGAATTTGAATTTTGAAAACAATTTTTTTTTTTGCCTTGAGGGTCCTTGTGGGACCACATGAGCAGGCCTAGGGGGTCATGGTGCTTCTACCCTGCCCCCTTTTTGAGTTCTACACGTTTGGCTTTCAGCTTTCCTGTGCCTCAGTCTACCGAGGTACAAGATGGCTGCCAATAATTTCTGTTTTGGAGTGCTGACAGACATTGGCAGCCAATCAGAATGCAGCTCGTACTCGGGAAGGTACAGAGTACAGTAAGCTTACAGTAAGCTTATATAGATATATATGTGTTTTTGAAGTTAATTTTCATAAAAACCACTGGATCAATTTTCACCAAATATAGAAAAGGCACTTCTGCGTACCAGTCCCTAAAATTTTGCAAAGTTTGGTGTAATTCCATTCAGCGGTTCGGGCTGTAGCCTTGTCTATTCGTCCTATGGAAATAAACATGGGGAAAACACGTTTTGGGACCCCCCTTTTTTCTCGGCCCCCGCATGATGAATCCCCCCGAAACTTCCAGGGAAGAAGCAGAGCAGAGCTGGCCTAAATTTTGCAAAATTACACGCAAATTCCAACCTGCGCCAAAGTTATTCCCAATAGAATGTTGCGGGTTTCCTATGGTAGCTAGGTCCTAACTATATATACCTACTGGCTATCACCAGTAGGTAATATATATATAAATAAATATATATATATATATATATATATATATATATATATTACCTACTGGCGGTCGCCAGTAGGTATATATAGTTAGGATTTTTTCCCTATGGGATTTTTGAAAATTCTATGTCTAATAACTTTGGCGTTTGTGGACGGAATTGGATGAAATTTTCTGGAAAATGGAACATTTTGTTTCTGAGCAGCCCCTGAAAATTTGGGGGGTGTTCGTCCAGGGGGGGCCGAGAAAAAAGGGGGGTCCCAAAACGTGTTTTTAACATTGAGTTTTCCATAGGGCGGTTGGCCTCACTTTTAGCCCGAACGGCTGAATGGATTTGCACGAAACTTGGCAAAATTGTAGGGACTGGTAGCCCGATGTGCCTTTTGTAGGTCTCAATATATGTGCTACAGTGGATTTTGAGAAATTAACGTTCAAAAAAAGATATATATCTAGAGCCGCGCCTGGAGCGCTCCCCGGTACGCGTACCGGGGAGCGCTTCAGGCGCGCCACGCGACTTGCGCACGGCAAGCTGATTGGTTCTCGGGTGTCTGTAAACATTCGAAACAGTCCGCAGCGGCCGCCATCTTGTGTCTCGGTAGGATTGAGACACAAGAGGTGGCAAAAATCAAAGGGGGAAATGAGCAAGAGGGGGCAGGGTACACACCCCCTGACCCCCTAGGTTTCATGTGGGGGCCATAAAAGGCTCCCGCGGGTGAAAAAAAAAATTTAAAAAAAATTCGATTTTCGCGGGGGTGAGCGCCCGGTACGCGCACCGGGGAGCGTACGGGGGAGCGTACCATGGAGATTAAAAATGACAGACTTTTAAAAAAATAAAGCTTCTTTTAAAAAATTGGAGGTAGTTCTGAAAAGAACTTTTTTTTTGATTTTGTTGTTTTATATATTTTTTTTTTTTTTGTTGTTTTATATTTTTTTAGACTTTTTAAAACAATTTTATCTTTTTTTTGGATTTTTTTCAAGGGAAAAACAAAAACAAGGATTCCAAAACTGCTCAACAGGAGCAAAAAAAATTGAAAATTTAGGGACTGGAAGAGCAGCGGTGTTGCTGTTTCTTTAGGGCAATCAGTTCAACACTCTGCTCCCCATAGCAGAGCAGTTCGTCACACTCTTTGCACAAAAATTTGATGCCCGCAAACACCGGCTGAATGTTAGGAACCATTCTTCCACGGGGTGGTCCCGAAGGTGTTGCTCCACCAGTGGAGGTGCTGCCGCCATCTGTGGGTACATTCCGTGCCAGCTCTCTGACACTCTCCCTGGCAAAGTTGTTAGGGTGTCTTCTTTTCACATGCCGGATCAAATTAGCATTCCCAAAACTATATTTTTTCAGAGGATTGCCTCTGGATAAACTACTCCCACATATTTTGCATGTTACTTTGGGAGCGTTGACTTTTTTCTGTCCTTCTGGGATTTCGTAAAATTTCCAGATGAAATGGGTTTTTTTCTTTTGCTGAGGAGGGTCCTCATCTAAAAATCCCTCTGAATCACTGCTGGATGATTCTCTTGCAGCCATTGCTGGAGATCAGAAAAGTAGGAGATAGAGTAGACACAACAGCTCTTGCTCTCTCCAAGTACAAAGCAATAGTGAGAGAAATGGGTGGGTTTCACACAATTTGGAAAGAAAAAAGTTCTGAACCAATGAAAAGTGTTATTTTAAAGTCACATGGTTTGACGCGCTTACGCTACGCGCCCCGGGGCGCGTCCCGGGCGTGTATCGTAAGCGCATCGGGGCGCTTACGTTGCGCGATCGTATGCGCTTCCGGGTGCGCTTACGCGGTGCGTCATAAGACGCATCTCGCGGCTACGCGATACGTGTCTTATGACGCAAGGCGTGGCGGCTACGCGATACGTCACGATGTTGTTTTCGTTCTCGGCAATAGCGCTTCCGGGACGCGCAATAGTACGCGCCCCGGGGCGCGCCGCAAGATTGCGCTTACCCGTGCGTTCACCTGTCCGCGATAATATTAAAAAAAAATAAAAAAATTATAAAATATAAAATTAGATTTAAAATGTATTATTTTTATAAAGATTTGCTATTAAAAAACCTATGAAATTCACTGAAAAAACCATAGGTTATAGACCATATATAGTTAGGAATTAGCATTTACAAAACCTTGAAAATTCACTGAAAAAACCATAGGTTATAGACCATATATAGTTAGGAATTAGCATTTAGAAAACCTTATTTTACTCACACAAAACCATTGAAATTCCATATATAGTTAGTTGCACTAACTATATATCGCGCACCCGCAATCCACTGCTGATGATGTCACATATTACATCATTCATGACATGGTCAGTGACATCACTGATGACATCACTGATGACATCTCAAATGACATCACTGATGACATCACTGATAACAACATCCAGTGATTTTTTGTTTCTATAAAGTTTAAATGTGTCTTACATATTGAAGAATGAGTGGATGTGTAAGTGTCTGGACGAAGGATTTAGTAGGTGCATGACTGACTGTATGAGTGAGTGATTAAATGTGTCTCACTGACTGCATGGGTTAGTGACTAAACTGTCTTAATTTGTGCATCATTATGTCTGTTGTTCTGTAAACTGCTGCATGTGTTGATCAGTAGCTATATGAGTAACTATATGGGTTATTGATTGATTGCCCAAGTATTTGTATGGGAGACTGAGTGTGTGTGTGGCTAGCTGGGAGGTGTGTGACTCTGTGCAGATCAATCTGTACTTGTATCAATGATTGTATAAGAAGGTAAGTATGTGTTAGTATATGTTTGAAAATGTAAGGTGCTCTATGTTTAACTGTATAGACAAGAAAATGGAAGTGTCATTGATTCTTTACAGGACTGACTAGGTGTGTGAGTAACTCCATGGATGAGTGGCAGACTGTGAGTGTCTGTATAGGTGTATGAGTGCATATGATAGTGTTGTAAAGATGAGTGATTGTATGTATGAATGATTGTATGGGTGAATGAGTGAAGGTGTGTGTAGACGTAGCAATCAGTGAGTGCGTATGTAGTAACTAGTATTGGTGTGTCAATGGTTTCAAAAATTATACTCTCTTTTTAACACTGGGTGAAACAGAGGTTATATTAAAATGTGAGGAGATGCATTGTATTGTCACATGAATGATATCATCAGTGATGTGGTCATTGATGTCAAATGAGATGTCATCAGTGATGTCATCAGTGATGTCATTTGAGATGTCATCAGTGATGTCACTGACCATGTCATGAATGATGTAATATGTGACATCATCAGCAGTGGATTGCGGGTGCGCGATATATAGTTAGTGCAACTAACTATATATGGAATTTCAATGGTTTTGTGTGAGTAAAATAAGGTTTTCTAAATGCTAATTCCTAACTATATATGGTCTATAACCTATGGTTTTTTCAGTGAATATATATATACATATATATATATATATATATATATATATATATATATATATATATATATATATATATATATATATATATATATATATATATATGAAAAGGAAACCCCTCCTCAGCTTGCTCTGCGCTCGCAGACACCGCCTCCACGCCAGCAAAGAATAAGGACCGGACCAGCAGAGTCAGCAAGATGGTATTTATTTAAAACAACAGAACCAGTGACGCGTTTCGGGCCAAAAGCCCTTGGTCACGCCCACTGGAGCAGGGCCCGTGAAGATAAAATAGTGCGAGGCAGCATTACGAACTTGATGCAGTTCCAAGCCATTGAGAAAGGGAACCGTTGTTCCTGAAACGCGTTTGGCAAGAGGGATAAGAGACACTTGGAAGTTCCTTGTTCACGTTGAACTTTGCTGGCAAGTCGAGCCTCTAATAAAATGGATTTATTATAACTGCCTGAGGCTTCCTTTCATCAGGGCTACCCTTCGTGTTGTTGATATATATATATATATATATATATATATATATATATATATATATATATATATATATATATATATGAAATCCAGGACCCTGAAGTGAAGAAGTTCACGGACAACAGGTACATACCACTTGAGTGCAATTCAAAGTGAAAAGTGCTTTATTCCTCCTTTACTGGCAGCATGACACACACACACATATATACACATATATACATATGAGATAGCCAAATAGCAAGTAAAGTTAAATGTAATGCCCAGTATGCACCTTAACAATGTGAGAGGGTTATGCTATCTAAATCGTGTAAGTACAAAGACATTTGTAACAATCTAATTTCATCACATTATATGCCTAATAAAATAAAAATTACCTACACATATGTCCATGAGCTGTGATTTAACAATGTATCATTGAGCTATTGTGACAGGAGCAGCCCTTCTGTATTTTAAAGCAGCCTGTAAAAATGATGCAATCATACAGCACTAGAATGGCAATTCCAGTTGTTGCAGTACTGAAAGAGCTAATCTGTGACAATGTATAGTTAATTTTTGCAGTATTGGAACAATTAACCTTTTCCTCTCTATTTTATAGAGGGTTCAGAAAAAAAAAATATGAGAGAGAGTTCGAATTGAGATATCATCACACGGACATCGGGAAAGCTGATTTGATGAATATACATTAGATGGATTACCCAACATTAAAGGGATAATATTGAAATAGAATCTTCTCAATAAAAATTGGTGGTGGGTGTTATCTATAAAAGAAAGATAAGAAGAATGACCGGACAGCAGAGGGGGCAACACCTGGTATGGTATTACTGAACCTTTTGCTTTGTTTTTATTCATCTGTCTAGGCTAGCTTTAGCTATAAATAGATCTTTAAATCTAGATTTAGGGAACGTTAAACAATGGGGAGGGGATTCATAGAGATCCACGTTCAGGGGACATGATCTCTTTAATGACAAGCTGGTTTAATTGGACCGAGTTCCTTTTCCATATCGGTATCCATACTAGCAGAGGGTCCATTATAATGGTGTCCGTGGTGTCCGTGAGATAAGGCAAGGCTAGTTCTTTGTGAGTGATGAAATTGGAGCATGACCCGGGAATAGACAATAATCTTTTTGCAAATGTATCTTCAATAATTTGTAGTGACTCAACATGTGCTATGCCCTAAATTCCTGCCCCATAGGTAGTCATTTTTTTTTTTTTTAAATTTGTTTTTATTGCAGAATTATAAACAATCTTCAAGGTCAAACGACCAGTCATCCTCTTACAACGCGAGGCTCCATATTGTGGCAAAATAGTACACAGCCATTTAGCCCACATCCCGGAGGCTGGGCGGCGTACCAACAATCTCTATCAGTCTGTTCCACATAGTGGCCAAAAGGACATCCGGTCAACAGCACGATCATGTATCTGCTTTTTAGTACCTAACAAACTCCCCCCCCATCGCCGATACTTCTCACACTTTCTTTTATGCTATGTCCGGGACCCCAGTATCCACCCCGTCAGGTCTACCTTAATTCTCTACTAAAGCAGTCGTCCGATCGCGTCTAATACCATTCATTCCTCATCGACCCCTACGTGTCTCCCTACCACCGACTGCTGGTGAACTGGTGGGGTCCCCTATCTCGGAAGCCCCCTTCGGTGTGTCAGCAGTGTCCCAGTATCCATTCCCCCCCGGCCCCCCCCCCTGCCGCCATAGATGTGGGTGGTATCAGTGGGTCCCCAAAAAAATTATGTCAAAGTGCCCATCGGGGTCAAGCTGTGGCCTTCCTAGCCTCATGGAACCTCCCCGCCCAGGCTTCCCTCCTCTTCATTCCTGGTCAAGTAGTCGTTCAGGGCCTGCACAATCATTTCCCACGCTCTCGCAAGCTCTAAGCTCTTCTCATTACCGGTCCGCGTAGCCTGCCGCATTCTGATCACACTCTCACATTGGGACCATTTGCGCAGCTCATTCGACCATCTCCGAACAGGCGGGCCCTCCCTGGATTTCCAGTGCCAGGTAATCTCACTTTGCGCCAGAATAAGTCCTAGGTCGATAAAGTTGCTCGTGTTTTTGGTTTTCGCCGTGTGTGGGAACCATAGCAATATGCATGCGGCCATGTCGAAGTCCACCTCCCTTTCCGTGACAGTATTCAAAAGCTCTCCCACCTCTGCCCAGTACGTCCCCAACCGCGGGCAACCCCACAGCATATGGTCTAACTCGACTGCAGGTACTAAGCATCTCGGACACGCTGCATCCTGTACCTGAAAGTGCCGTCTGATTTTCCCCGGCGTCAGGTATGCTCTATGTAATATGAAGAAATGGACCTGTTGGAAGCGAGCGTTCCTACAACCCTTCCATGTTCTCTTCCAAATGTGGCCCCAAACCGGGTCTGGTATAGGCTTACCTATGCTATCCTCCCATTTCCCCTTCAGCTCGGCCAACGGTGCAAGACCCTCGTTCAGCATTCTCGAATGAAGACAGGTCACCGCCTTTACCGTACCCGCAGCCATCACAACGTACTGGCAGGCCATAGTCGTTTCTGGTTCGCCCAGTCCCCCGTGCCAGTGTTTTTGTATCGCTGTAGTCACTGCGGCATGCAAGAGGTAGCTCCCATCCGCAAGCCCTAATTGGTCCTGCAGCACCCGATAGGGTACTAGCACCCCTTCCGCATAAAGATCTCCCACCATCTGCAATCCCAGGTCTTCCCATTCCGCCAACGGTGACCAATCTCCTCCATGAGGCAGTGCCGTCAGCATTCCTATGGGGATCTCTGGAGCATATGGGCGAGCAGAACCCGCTCGCTTCAGGCTCCTAAGCCAGCATAACCTGAGGGTTTTCTCTTCAATCGTGAGATCGCCCAATCTCAGCTTCTGCTGCAGTACAATGTAGGACAGGATGTGCCGCTGAATACCCTTCCCTCGTCCCTGGTTGGGGCCCCTGAACTCTCTCGCGACGTTCTGCGTCAAAATCTGGAGCTGGGCCGCTAGGTAGTACAACTCGAAATCGGGAACCGCCATCCCCCCCTCAAGCTTGGGTCTATGCAAAGTATGCAACGCCACTCTGCGTCTGCCGTGGCCCCAAAGGAAGGCAACTACCATCGATCGCAACTCTCTAAAAATCCTCAGAGGGATCCATACCGGCAAGGTGCGGAAATAATAAAGCAACAGCGGCAGTGCCACCATTTTCAGCAGCGCTACCCTGCCCTGCACCGACAAGGGGAGAGAGGCCCAAAAAGTCATGCAGCCCCGCAGCCCCCGTATGCAACGGCCTACGTTTCCCTCCAATAGGTCAGCAGCCTCATGATAAACCCGGACCCCCAGGTAGGTGAAGCAGGAGCCCGCCCAGACCACATCCATTGTCAGAGGGGGGTACGACACGTTCCCCTTCAGCGGGAAAATGCAGGTTTTACTCCCGTTTACCCTAAGGCCCGACATCCTGCCAAACCGGGAGAGCATTTCCGTCGCCCCACCAAGGGCGCCTTCCGTGTCCTCCAAGTATAGCAGCAGATCATCCGCATACAGCGAGATGTGATGGAGTCCCCCGTTGCTCCAGACTCCTGGATACAGTACTCCCGTTCGCGCCTGCGCCGCCAATGGTTCCATCGCCAAAGCAAACAGGAGGGGGGACAACGAGCAGCCCTGCCTCGTCCCTCTACGCACCGGATATGCAGGAGAAATTGCCTGTCCTAGTCTGACCCTGGCCGTTGCATCAGCATAGAGGACCCTCGTCCAGCGGCCAAAGCCACCCCCGAGGCCAAACTTCTCCAGGACCTTATCAAGATATAGCCATTCTAGGCTATCAAAGGCTTTCTCTATATCCACTGATAACACTGCGGATCTACCGTCCAGGGCCTGGGCGCCATCCAGTATACGAATCAGGCGGTGGATATTGAGGGACGTATTTCTTGTGGGGATAAACCCCGCTTGGTCCTCATGGACCAATGTGGTCATGTGTGGCAGCAATCTAGTCACCAGAATACGGCTTACGATCTTGTAATCAACTGTCAGCATAGACAGGGGCCTATATGAAGTCACTTCTGTGGCATCTTTCCCTGGTTTCAGCAACGGCACCACTAAGGCTTCCCTCATCGAGTGGGGGAGACATCCCAAGGTCTGGGCTTCTGAATATACCACCAAAAGTCTCGGAGCCAAAATATCTACGAATTTCGCATAAAATTCAACCGGCAGGCCGTCCACCCCCGGTGTCTTATTCCTAGCCATCTGTTTAATGGCCACCCGAATTTCCGATAGAGTTATCGGGCTGCCCAATCCCTTCGCAGTCTCATCATCTAATGTCGGGAGCTGAGCAGCATCCAGGTATTCATCTATCCTAACTCCCTCCCCGCCCAACTGGCTCTCATATAGAGTCGTATAGTAAGATTGGAAGCGATTCAAGACCGCAGACTGGGTATAGACCACTTCCCCGGTCCCCGTTTTAATGCTCATGATCGGGTTGCCTCTAGGTTCTGGGTTGGCGAGTTTGGCAAGTAACGTGCCCACCTTATCTCTCTCCCCGTGCACCTTGGTAAGGTACAACTTGTAATCATAGCATCTCAGTCTTTCCGTTTCCCTTGCCACTACTTCTTTCGCCTCTAGTAGCCTGCCCTGTAGCTCCGGTCGCTCTGGCCTGCGCCGCTCTAGGTCCCTTAGCGCACTTTCTGCCTTCTCCAGATCCGCCACTACCGTCGTTCTGACATTCGCAAACCTGCCCATACATACTCCTCTCACCACCACCTTCATCGCATCCCATTCCACCGATCTCGCGGTGGTCGTACCCGCATTCACCTCAAAATACTGCTCGATGCCCTGCTGGACTGTGGCGCTAAACACTGGATCCTCTAATGTGTCAGGGCCCAACCTCCACGTCGGTACTACAGACCTCACCCGCTGCCATTGTACTGTCATCAGTAAGGGGTTATGGTCAGAGATGGTCCTGGCCAGGTACTTCGTATGTGTCATCAGTGCTGCCATACTACCGCTACAAAGGATAGAGTCTATTCTAACATGTAATGCATGCAGTGCTGAAAAGAAGGAGTAGTCCCTAACCTCAGGGTGTTGCTCCCTCCACACATCCACTAGGCCCCACCTCTCCTGCCAATCTTTCCTGTGCGCGGCCAACCTCCATACCGGAGAGTCGGCCAGCGGCGGGTGTGATCTATCCCGTGCCACGTCCGTGATGGAATTAAAGTCTCCACCCACTATAATGGGGCCCGCCAGGAAGTGTGCCATTAATCCGGAGAGTCTGTCAAAGAAACGGGCCTGGTCCACATTAGGGACATAGACACTGCTCAGCACCACCTCCCGACCATACAGCCTGCCCTCCACTACCACAAATCGGCCCTCAGGGTCCACTAGTTGGTTCGTAACCTGAAATGGGACTCCCGCTCTCACCCATATCAGTACCCCTCTAGCAAACGCCGAATATGTTGTACCAAACACCTGACCTCGCCATCTCTTTTGCAACGCCGCACATTCCTGCTTGGTCAGGTGGGTCTCCTGCAATAATGCAATCTGAATGCCCCGCCTCACCAAGTAAGCATGCACCCTGCTTCTCCCCAGAACAGGACCCAATAACAAAGCATCAGCCCCCATCCAAACCAAAAACATCACACACAGTCCACTATACTGTGGTCGTCACCACAGAAGGCCTTAAGGGCGATGAGGGGAGGCCCGGGCCGACCCGGGGCAGACTGTGTCCCCGCTCCAAGCCCTGGATCCCTTATGACTGTCACATCAGAGTACCTGCCGGTCCGCCAGACACCCCAGATAGTCCGCTCCAGCAGCAGCCGCAGTGTAGGCCCACTCAGCTATTGTCACTCGTTGAACAGCCCATCCGCCGTCTGTGGGGTGACCTCCGGTCCCACAGCGTTATCTGCCTCGGACAGTTCCTCCCCAGACTTTCTGCTCTCCACTTCTGAGTCCGAGTCTCCCAGTTCTTTCTCCTGCTGCGAACCCGTGATGAACGCCGTCGCTACCAGCGCCCCCTTTCTGTCCTCCGCCATCTCGGCAGCTCGCTGTGCCTGTTTAAGTTTGTTCTTCTTGCGAATGCGCTGGGACTTCCGGATTCGCACCGGCTGCTGTCGTTCCCGGTCGCCTTTTTGTTGGCGATCCGTGCCAGCGCGGTACAACTCCAGCCAAGACCACGCCTCATCAGGGGTCTGGAAGAATTGGGTCGCCCCATCCAGGATTACTCGCAGTTTGGCCGGGAAGAGTAGGGAATACTGAATACCCTCATTTCTCAGCTCTTTCTTCACGGCCAGAAACGATGCCCTATTCCTCTGAACCTCTTGCGTATAGTCTGGAAAGATCGTGACCGAACTGTCATCCACTTTGAAGGGGCCCACCGAGCGTGCTCTTTGTATCAGGTAGTCCCGGTCCTTGAAGTGCAAAAGTCTGATCACCATCGGCCGTGGGGGGCGCCCCTGCAAGGGTGGGCGAGTCGGGACCCTGTGTGCTCGCTCCAGGGAGAAGAACGGAGACAAGCCCTCCGGGGCCACAACCGTTTTCAACCAGCCCTCCATATAGGCCACCGCATCATCACCCTCAATTTTTTCTGGCAGGCCCACCACCCGTATGTTTTTCCTCCTGTTGCGGCTTTCGGAGTCCTCCGCCCGTCTCTCCAGCGTCGCCAGCCTCTCCATGACATCAGACAATTTGCGTTCTACAGTGACCACCGCAGGTTTCAGTTCTAGGAGCAGTTGTTCATTATCCTTAACTTTGTCGGACAATTTTGCGTGATCCGCCCTCAGCAGGCCCAATCCAGTGGCCACCTGAGCAATGTCCTGGTGTAGAGATTCTTTGGTTGCCGTGATTGCATCCAGTATGCCATCTAGCCGCGCGTTCAGTCGGAGTTCCTGCGCTGACGCATCCTGCGCTGCTGGAGACCCCCCGTCCGCGTTCGGCATGGCCGGCGATCCGCCACCCCCGACCGCACTCCCAGTACTGCCGGTGGCGGCCATCTGGGTATCCGCGTGTATCGACGTTGGGTAGCCCCTGAGTGTCTGGCTATTCCAAAGGACCCACTGCCGGGCGTCCGCCCCTTGAGCCTTTCTCGCACTCCACAGGCCCAAGCGTCCGGCCCGAGTTTGGCTGCCCCCTCCAGAGGGCTCGCTCCCCGCCCAAGAAGGTACCCCCACGTTCAGGGCGATCCTGTCCCTGGGTCTCCTGGCGAGCCCGCCCCAACCAGTTCCACTCCACTCAAGGGCTCCGTCAGCCCGCGCCTCTCCTCCTCACCAGGACCCGACAAGCGCTGGGGCCAATAGGTCACCGCGCCCCCTCAGGCTCTCCCCCACTGGGCTCGGGTGCGTCTTCCCAACGGTGCAGCTCAGCGGACCCCCTCCGCTGTCTAAGTCCAGCTCCCCATGCCGGCTCCACACCAATTGCGCCAGTCCGTACCCTCCCTGCAACCAGTCGCGGTCGGCCGGCCAGGTCGTGCTCTCTCCCCTCCGTCCGCTCCTCACCCCTCAAGGTCCGGGTCCGCCTCCACAATGCCTCCAGCTCCTCAGCGCCTGCTCAGAGTCCAGAGCACCGCAGATGTCGTTTCCCCGGCACTATGGCCGCCGGCGCCAGCAGTGGGGGGATGGGCTCCCTGTCCGCGAGTCCTTGCTGGGGGTCACCCGCTCCGCACTTCCCCCGCGGTCTCTCCTCTCCTGCCAACTAGGCTGGGCTGCGCCCGCTTGCCTCCTCGGGCCGCCGCCCACCCCGCTCCGCAGCCGCGACCCCCAGTGCCCCGCCGCTCAGGCTCTGCCGCTTGGCACTACCGCCATCTTGGGCTCTTTGTCCTCTGTCCCGGGGCACCGCAATCCGTTCCTCGCTCCCCACACCGTCCACGGCCACCTGCTGACCCACGATCGTCACCCGTGGTGTGTCCGGCGACCAGATCTCGATTCCTGGGCTTTGCTTCGCCCAGAAGCGAGGGATTACAGGATTATTGAGGGATCAGGCACGGAGCTGTGGGATCACGCCGCCATCCCGATCGGCGTCCAAGCCACGCCCATTGCCCCATAGGTAGTCATGGTGATTGTTTTGCTACTTAGAGTTTTAACATTTCTTGAATTGCTTTACTTCCCAGGTTTTCAGCAAACTTAAAAACAGCAGCTATACTTTTAGACACGTGGTTAGCTCTATTTCATACCATCTCATTCCAATTTACCTTAGTGTCAAAAAGCACACCCTGATACATAAAATGATCTACTCTTTCCAACTTTCTTCCATCAATTTGGAACCTTGGTGATTTTTGATTCATGCTACCCACAGCCATAACAAAAGACTTTGGGCCTCAATTATGAAAAGTGATGCATCCATGCGTGAAAACAGTGATGCATCACTTTATATTGCACCCTCCTTGAGACATGCTGGATGCGTCAAATTTACAATATGACGCATCATGTCGCAAAGAGGTACAGATACGTCAGTATTTCTGACGTATCTGAAGGGTGAAAAAATGGCGCATTGCTGGAGAGTGTCACAAAAGTAATGCAACTTCAGCAATGGGTCATTTAACATGGCCAAGTCCCATTTCAATGTGCCTGCGTCAGTCTTACACCTGCTGTGAGGCAGGCGTAAGATACTGACGCATTTACATCCTAGAAGTGGAGCAGAGAAATCTCATAGATTTCACTGCATCCTTTCTACGAGGCTTACTTGAGTCGGAACGCCCACCTGGCGCAGTTATAATGTGGCCCAGGGTTTACAAAGAGACACATCTACCTAGATGCATCACTTAATAATTATGCTGCACCATAGTTTTTGGACTTTTATCCATTTCTGGTTACATGCTCCAAGATGGCGCACGTGATCGAGCCTCGATCATCGCTCATGCGAGTTAGTGTATACTTTTTGGCCTGACTCTAGAATGGCGCCCCTCATCCAGGTGTCCATAGCATATGGTGCCTTTTTACAGTTTACGTGTACTCTTTCAGACTGGCAGGTTTTTGTTTGTAATACTTTCTATTTGTTTCATGTGAGATTTTGGCCAGCTTTATTTTGGTCTTCTGGCGTTACTTCCTGAGCATCGCTTTAATAGTGGTGGGACTTTTTTCACCATCAATTACATCAATCAATCAATCAGAACATTTGAAAAGCACACAACTCACCTGTGAGGGTCTCAAGGCGCTGGGGGGGTGCTCCTACTGCTCGAATGAAGGTTAGTAACTTCTGGGTCTGCCTTAGGAGGGTGGGGAGGGTGTTCCAGGTCTTGGCAGAGATGTGGGAGAACGATCTGCCGCTGGTGGGCTAGGTCGGCGGTGCGGAGCTGGCGGTTCGGGGTGTACAAGGTGAGTCATCTGTTGAGGTATGCTGGTCCGGTGTTGTGGAGTGCCTTGTGAGCATGGGTGAGGAGCCTCAAGGTGATTTTCTTGTTGACGGGAAGCCAGTGCAGGTCTCTCAGGTGGGGTCTGATATGACTGTGGATATGGATGTCAAGGATCAGGCGTGCAGAGGTGTTCTGTATGCGTTGAAGTCGTTTCAGAAGTTTGGCCAAGGCTTCTGCGTAGAGGGCTCTTCCGTAGTCCAGCCTGCTGCTGACGAGGGCCTGGGTGACCGTTCTTCTTGTTCCGGTGGGAATCCACCTGTAGATCTTCTGGAGCCTGTGGAGGGTGTTGATGCAGGAGACTTAAACGGCATTGACTTGCTTGGTCATGGAGAGTGATGAGTCGAGGATGAATCCTAGGTTGCGTGCGTGGTTGGTGGGTGTCGGTGCTGCTCCCAGTGCGGTCGGCCACAAGGAGTCGTCCCGGCTGAGGTGGTGGAGCCGAGGATGAGGACCTCCGTCTTGGCCGAGTTCAGCTTCAGACTGCTGTTCTTCATCCACTCAGCGATGGCCTTAATTCCTTCCTGGAGGTTGGTTTTGGCGGTGAGGGGGTCCTTAGTGAGGGAGAGGATCAGCTGGGTGTCGTCGGCGTAAGAGATGATGTTGAAGTCGTGCAGTCGGGTGACGTGGGCGAGCAGTGCCATGTAGATATTGAACAATGTTGGGCTGAGGGATGATCCTAGGGGTACGCCACAGATGATCTCGGAGGCTGCGGACCGGAAAGGGGGGATGTGAACGCTCTGGGTTCTGCATTAGAGGAAGGAGGTGGTCCATTCCAGAGCCTTGTCTCAGATCCCTGGTTTGTGGAGGCGTGTGCATAGGGTGCGGTGGCAGACAGTGTCGAAGGCGGCTGATAGGTCCAGGAGGATGAGGGCCGCGGTTTCGCCATTGTGTAGCAGGACCCTGATGTCATCGGTGGTATCGGTGGCAGCGATGAGGGCAGTTTCAGTACTGTGGTTGCTGCGGAACCCGTACTAGGATGGGTCGAGGATGTTGTTCTCCTTGAGGTAAATTGTCAGTTGTCTGTTGACGGTTTTCTCGATGACCTTCGGCGGGAATGGGAGCCGAGAGATGGGCCGGAAGTTCTTGAGGTCCTTCGGATCCGTCTTGGGTTTCTTGAGTGAGGCGTTGATCTCGGCGTGCTTCCAGCTTTCCGGGAAGGTTGCAGTCTTGAAGGAGATGTTGATGGCCTTGCAGAGATGGGGTGCGATTGTGGTGCTAGCTTTGTTGAAGATGTTTTGTGGGCATGGGTCTGACAGAGTGCCGGAGTGGATGGTGTTCATGATTTTGATGGTTTCATCATCGTTTATGTTGGTCCAGGTGAGCAGGGGATCAATGAGGGTGGTGGCCCTGGGGTCTGAGGTGTCGGTGGCAGTCGTGGCGGCCCGGTTGTTGAAGCTGTCATGGATGTCTGCGATCTTGCGATGGAAGAAGGCGGCAAGGGAGTCGCACAGGTCTTGCGATGGTGAGATGTCTTTGGTGTTGGAGCTGGGACTGGAGAGTTCCTTCACAATGTTGAAGAGCTCTTTGCTGTTGTACACGTTGTTGTTGAGGGGGTTCTTGAAGGAGGCCCTTTTGGCGGACCTGATGAGGTGATAGTATCTGCAGATGGCGTTCTTGTGGGTTGCCTGGCTGTCCGGTGTCTGTTCACGGTGCCATTTCTTCTCTAGTTTTCGGCAGGTTTGCTTGGAGGCCTGAAGGTCCGCAGTGAACCAGCTGGCTTTCTTGTTAGTGCATCTGTTGGAGGGTTTCTTGATCAGGGCGAGAGTGTTGGTGCAGTCGTCGATCCATCGCCTGAGTTTGCAGGCGGCGGTGTCGGAGTCGGTGGGGTCGGTGGGGTCGGCAGGTGGGCTTCGGGCGAGGGTGGTGTTTAGCTGATCTTCGGTGACTTTGCTCCAGCTGCAGCGGGGTATCTTTTGAGTGCGGTGGTGCGTGGTGGGTTTCCGGAAGGTGAAGTGGATGCAGCGATGGTCAGTCCAGTGGAGTTCAGTGGTGTGGTTGAAGGTGAAGATTGGGTCAAGTGTGTGGCCGGCGGAGTGGGTGGCCGTTGTGACGAGCTGTCTGAGTCCGAGGTTGTCGAGATTGTCAATCAGGGTGGTGGAGTTGATGTTGTTGTTGTTCTCAAGGTGGAAGTTCAGGTCTCTGAGGAGGATGTAGTCTGTGGAGACAAGGGTGTGCGTGCTGAGGACGTCGTCGATGGAGTCGCTGAACTGAGGCCGGAGTTTGGGGTTCTGCAGAAGAGTGTTCCTCTGAAGGTGGTGTTGGGGTCATTGTGGACATGTAAGTGCAGGTGTTTGGCGGTTATTGAGGGTGTCTTCGGTGCTGATTGAGGGCCAATGAAATTCTGGCCAATAACACTACATCGTCTGCTTAAAGCATAATAGGCAGAAGTTTTGCAATGGCAAATGGTATGTCTTTTCATTTTTCGGTGAAGATCTCATTGAGATTATTGGTATATAATGAGAATAAGAAGGAGGCACGGATGCAGCCCAGTCTAACACCCTTTTCTATTTTGAATGGTTTTGTGCACTTCCCTTCTTTCCCATAGCAGATCACCACCCCTGCCTCCGAATTAAGCTGTCTAATGAATTTAATTATCGCGGGATCCACACCCATTGTCTCCAAAATAGTACATAGTTTACTGTAGGACAATCAAAGACCGCTGACAGATCCATGAAGGCCATGTAATATTGGCCTTTCTTAGCGATGACATATTTGGCTGTTATTAGGGCTAGATTGAGACACTGATCCAGTGTGCCCCTCCCCTTCTGAAGCCATATAGTGCCTCTGTGAGAATAATATTTTCCATTGCCCATTCCTTCATCCTGTTATTTAATAATCTGCACATTCATTTTGCTGTATTGTCTATTAAGGCAATTCCTGGTTACGGAACCGTTTTCACCCCATTTAAAGCAAGAACGACGGAATTGAACCGTGGGAACCACAGAAAGTAAAGAAGATTTAAAAAAAATAAGATACTATATATTGAGAGACACAGGAAGTTGCTCTATGTGTGAGCCCAGGAATTCATTGTAAAAAGGTACTTATCAGTCACTTCTTCCAACCGTGGTGTGCAAGAAACATGAAGGTTGGAGAAGAATCCTTTAATACGATACGGATAGCCTACTAAGATGGAGATTGTGGTATCCCCGGTGACGTGATTTTATGGATATTTCTACAATTTTCATTGGACAAATACCTTGGATCCATAACAGATCCATAGTGTGATTTGGGAGATATCAGCTCTTGTACTGAAGAAGGTGGTGTCCAAGCCGATATACCTACCAAATCAATGCTGTTTTATTTAAAGGCATACTAGAGACTATGGTGACATTAGCCATTAATTTCTGTACACAAAGAATCTAGGGCCTCATTTATGAAAAGTGACGCATCGCTGCGTGAAAACAGCGATGCGTAACTTTTAACTACGCACTCCTTGCGACAATCCTGATGCGTCATATTTAATGTATGACTCATCATGTCGCAAGGAGTTACATATACGTCAGTATTTCTGACGTATCTGTAAGTGCAAAAGTGACGCATTGCTGGAGTGTGTCACAAAAGTGACGCAACTCCAGCAATGCGTCCTTTCACATGGGGCAAGCCCCATGTGAAAGGGCCTGCGTCAGTCTTACACCTGCTGTGAGGCAGGCGCAAGATTTTGACGCAACGGCATCCTAAAAGTGACGCAGTGAAATCTCATAGATTTCACTGCGTCACTTCTACGACCCTTCCTTGCGTCAATATGCCCCCCTTGCATACATTATACCTGGCGTAGGTATAATGTAGCGCAAGGGTTTACAAAGTGACGCATCTACCTAGATGCGTCACTTTGTAGATCTGGTGCAACAAGGCACATTTTTTACGCTGCTGGTGCGTCACAAAAAGTGACGCACCGGCGGCGTAAAAGGCACGCACGGCCTCATAAATGAGGCCCCAAGTGTCTGACAAATGATTTTGGTCTGCTGTATTTTCCTTTTTTACATGATAAGAAACAACTTTTCTCACAGGTACTCCCCCTAATGTATTGATTCTAATCTGTATAAATTGTCGCAAACTGTCTATTTAAATTTTTTTTTTTAATACTTAATGAATACATTTCGATGTGTTTCGTTATTTTTAATAAAATATTTGTATTTTTCTAGTACTTGGCTTTTGATGGTGGTGGTGTTATGTTCTGGTGATATGTTTTTATGTTTAAATGTATAATGGTTTGGTGAATTACAGTTGCCCAAAGGAGATTCTCTTTTGACTAAGGTCTATTAGGGCTATTGGGCAGTAGTTTCTCCTCCTGAAGGAACGGAGAGTTTACCACTTTCCAGAAGGCCTTACTATTATTGCTAATTGAGGCTTGTTTAAGCTTCTCCCAGGCCCCCGCTTGAAGCTGCCTTTTCCTAAGTTCCCTAGTTGTTTTATATATGGCCCTAAGTTTTCTAATACGGTCTTAATCTCAAGGTTGCTTTTTTAATGCTTTACGGAGGTTAGCTCAGGTTTGGGTACAATTTCTCTCAAAGCAACGAATGGTATGGGGACTGTTCATTGACATTGGGTGAATTAATTGGCACCTCGTAGCAGATAAGATCTTACCAAATGACTTGGTTACCTTCTTATCATTAGTTTGTGGATCTAAGCATAGACAAAACTCTAAATAGTTGGAAGACACAATCTCTGTGAGTGATATGTTTGGGTCAGTTTTCTCTCATTTTAAGACATATCCATTTTTCCTAGCTAGGATCGGTTTGGGGGCACATTTATCATACATTTTCTCAGGAACATTCCACTCAAAAGTATATAAAATTATAGCAGTCTCACTCGGTTATCTTAACCTTAAACTTCTTGTGGCTACTGATAAGTTTATTGGACGTGATTATGTAGTCAATAGTCTAAGAGGTTCCAGCCCGATAAAAAGTGGGTTCCATTGGGCCCTTTGAGATGTTTATTGTATTTATAATTTCTAACTCCCAGGACATCAATAAGGTGTTCGGAGCACCACCATAAATTAGGTGATTAAAATGAATGGTTTGGTCTCCTTTGTAGTCAGTTACTCCGCATACACGTGTGTCAGTTTTCAGGCATCTAAATGTGTTAAAATCGCCTACCCAAAAAACATCTTCCATAGTTCTACCTAAGTCTTCTACTCATCAAAATTATTAAAATTATTATTACAATAGTTTATCATGATCAAATCTTCCAGGTTGCGTCCCTTTACAACTAAAATGTGAAAGTAGGGACAACTATTTAGTAAGGATACCTTCTCAAATACAATGGTGTTAGCTAACAGTGTTAAAATCCCTCCTCTAGCTCTACCCATTCTAGAGTGAAGTGCTGGGGTTATAAAAGAGCAATAGCCGTTTAGGTGAATAGGGCCCACCTCCCAAGTTTCTTGCATACATACAATTTCACAGTTTAACAGCTCCCTATTCCAATCAGCCTTATTATTTTTATTCTTATAGCCTGCTGAGATGAGTGTATATTTATCATCGCTTGTTGTCGGTAAACTTTCCCTTGGCTAAAATCCCAGCCAGTTCACCCCGTAATTTGTCAACACACTCTATTATGGGATCTTCTACGATTGTTCCTGCTAAGTTATTTGCTGTATTATTTCTTCGCCGTCTGTGTTATTTAAAGGGTATAATATCTTGCTAGAGGGAGGGAGTCAATCACAACCCTCCATGTTCTCCAATGAAGAGAACCTGTTCGAAGTATACCTAGATTTTCCCTCCTAGTCATACAATTTATATTTCAGAAACCCATTGGCACAACATATATTTGCAAAGACGGCAAGGGAGCTGCTGGTAATTTTGTTAGCAAGTCCCCAACCAGTCTTAAATTATCAAAATTCAGTACTATACAATTGTTTACAGTTTGTCTTAGGGACTGGTCCAACCCAGGGGATTCCTCTAGCCATGATCAAATGGTTTCCTATAAGACCACCTGCTCTGGCAAATTTCGTTAACCAGTGCCAAGCTTTGCCCATCAATTGAGACTTGGATTCTTGTTGATTTATTCTTAATACTGGGACATTTTCCAGTGTCATGACATATGGTACATTGCTGGTGGTAATTTCAAATAATGTGTTTGTTTTTTTCCTTCCCGGAAATCATAGTTTGGGGTTGTTGTTTGTTGAGTTTATTTGAACCGCTTAGCAGTGGATTATTTACTGGACACTACCCCTGCAATTTGTGATTTATACTATGATCAGAAGACCCTGGTGCTAGAGCAAGTGATGGCTGCCCATTGTGTAGCCCTTGTGTCGGAGAGAGTAATACAGAACTTTTTTGTTGTCCATTATTTTGTTCAACAACAGTAGGGACGTGAGATACATTAACTATGGGATGGGAGTTTGTATCGGAACCCACTTCTCTCAGCAGCAGTAAGTTGTGAGCTATCAGTTGTTTAACTGCAAGATCAATGGCGCCTAAAAGTGCTAAAATAGGTTGGAATAGCAATGATAATTTGTTAAGCAAATCAGCCCAGTTCAGAGTCATCATCGCAGCACCCTGTGGGTATACTAGGATGTTCAATGTTATTGAGGTAGGCTTGCCCTTTCTGGGTAGTTTATTGATTCTGGGTGGAAGATCTGTGGATGGACCTCTTCTCCTTTTGCCGATTGAGTCAGTAAAGTGACCGGAGATAGGCTGAGAAGGAACAGACGCCTCGGGTGCGGAGGCCTTAAAGGGAACCTCTAAATTCGGAGATGATTCTGGCTCAAACCCAGTAGATGATAATGCCCCTTTTTCAACTGCCCAGGGGTCCCAAAGAGAGCCTCCTTTCTGTGAGGGCAATCTCCTTAGTTATTGCTGGGGTCGCTTTTGCCAGGAAGGAGTCAAGAGATGTTGAAGTTACCTCCTCTGCAGCAGTCTCAGTCACCTTTTTCATTCCCATTTTGTTTTGATGCTCGATATGTAAACATTAGAGGGTGGTCCAGCCTAGCCTCTTTCAGGCTCCGTGGGGCGTGGATGGATCCACAGAAGAGAGTGGCGTGCTTTTATGCGCATTTGGCAGAAGCAGGAGTAGGGGATGATGGGAGATGTAGTCTCCCCTGCAGTGCGGCATGAGTCAGCAGCACACCGCTTCCTCCATTGATCAAAAACTGCAGCCGGCAGGTACCTCTCTCATACGATAGCAAGCTGTGTGCAGTCCAAGTCCTTACGGCTGTGTATACTAGGCAAGGCTCAGGGCCCCCGACTACGCTGGTGTACTGCTCAGTCTGAGTGGACCCTGTAAGCTCAGCCAGGCTGTCCTTACAGCAGAGGGGAAGGTGGGTCTGTGCTATCACAGGGCTCAGGCCAGCCACAAAGTGCGCCGTTTGCAGCCTCCCTCCCATATCCCACCAATGCTCACTCACCAGACACAATAGGGCCACACCCAAGCAGGCCACATTGAGCTACTCCTGCAATCCAAGGCCTCATAGCTTCAGGGCCTAGTTCAGCTCAGGCCTGGGCCTCAGCCTGTGGGGTCCAATCCATACAGGGTCCCTTAGGGAAAGGAGAACACCTCCACCTCCGGCCATCCTCTCCAATTTCTTGCTTGTGTTGGCGGACAGTACAATTTGACTACCATGCCCACCTTCCACTGCTGCGGCAGCTATCATTGTCGCCTAAAAGGACACTGGATCTCCCAGTCCTTCGTCAGGCAGCGGGGTGGGCCACAGAGACAACTGGCCCGTGCTTCTCAGGCCGTGGTGCAGGGCGGGTGGATCCCACACTCGCTGTCTTCCGCCATCTTCCCTGACTCAGGCTGGATCTTGCCTCTTGCTCAAAGGCATGCTGGACAGGCAGCCCCTTCACCTCTAGAGTCACCCGGCCTGTTGCTTGAACTCTAACAGGCTGATAGAAGAGTTGTTTATCTGCAGTGTGCTCAGTTACTCAGGTTATCTTTCATGGGGATCTTGATCAGATATCCCTCCTTCCAGTCTGATGGGATCTTTTCCTCTTCCCAGATCCTTCCAAACATGAAGTAGAGCATGTCTACTGATGTTTCAATGTCTGCCTTCAATGCCTCTAAAGGAATATTGTCAGGTCCGACTGACTTCCCATTTCTCAGATGTTTGGTGGCTTGCCATATTTCTTCCATGTTGGTCTGCTGCAATCGATTGGCAAGTCCTTCTCAATTGACTGTATTTCTGGAGGAGACTGCAGCACAGGCAGGTTCAGCAGGTCTTCAAGGTGCTCCACCCATCTTCGGTATTGGCTTTCGTTACCCATGAATGTCTTCCTAGCTTTGTCTTTAACAGGTCTTTCTGGCTTGGCTATATCTGGCAGAGTTTCCTTGTTATGTCGTACATTTGTTTCAAGTTTCCAGTACTTTTGAAGGCAATGTAGATTTTGTTTCAGATCCTGGAAGTGTAAATGAAGAAGGCCTATCTCCCAATAGAAAAAAACACAATGCCCCAAGAAAGTATTCAACTGTGTTAGGCGAGGATAATGGAAAAAAAGTTTTGCTATTTAGATTACAGAAAATATATTAAATAAATTATCAGTGGATAAAGAAGTACGGTTGGCACCTATGAAATTGTCCATGTCTACTACAGTAAATGACTGAGACAGCATGCGAATAACGCAACAGAGTTGTAGGAGCTAGGCCAGTTGGTGGATGGATATAGGGGTCTTTATTTCCTTTGGTAAACTCCAAGGGGCAGATTTACAAGCCCCTGCGCCACCAGTACGTCACTTTTCGTGACGTACTGGTGGCGCAGGCAGCTCCTCCATATTTACAAGGACAGGAAAAGCCACCCTGCTTGACTTTTCCTCTCCTTGTAAATACGGCCCCTTCACACTCAGCACTTTGCGTTGAAGGGGTGTTCCATGGGTGTTGCTGTGGGTGTTCCCACGCAACACCAATGGAACAAGACACATCTCTAAATTAACGAGAAATCGTAAATCTGGAGATGCGTTTGAATGCTACACCACCCTAGAGGTGGCTTAGCGAGGCGCAACGAGGAGAAATATTTTCATTTCTCCTTGTTTTTTCCTCTTTCAATGCATGCTGTATTCTACAGCACATATTGAAAGAGGAAATTGCCTATAGTGATTGTTTTTGTGCAGAAAGGAGCCCCTTCCTGCACAAAACAATCTCCCCACAAAGCAGTCATCCTTGCACCATGGTGCAAGGGTGCCTTCCCCAGCGCATGGCCGCAGTTTGTGTGCCAGTGCAGGGGGAAGCCCAGAGATGCAACATATTCTTGTAAATATGTTGCATCTCCATGCTTCGGAAGTGCCGCAGTGTGTCACAGCCAAAGTGCTTGCGGTGTCACGCTACGGCACTTCCTTGTAGATCTGCCCCCTAGCATTGCATAATGTCAGAAACTGTTGCAGTATTTTTATTAATTAAACATACAAGAATTTATAGTTTTCATTTTATACTCCAAGAAATAGCTATGTAGTTTGCAAAATTGTAAAAATAAAAATTTAGGATAATGAAACTACATATCTTTTTCCCTACATGTAAAGAGAAAAATGTAGATTATTGTACGTTCAATTACATTTTAAATCACCATCTCCAAAAGGACTTTACCTCATTGCTATATATCTTTTTACAGAGCATTATCCCCTCACACTATTCCAAGGTGAAAATTATTTGGCAGAAAGACCTAGAATATCCACTTAACCAAGGCAGACTTGGATAATCTGAATTTATTTTCTTTTGACACTTTTTCCCGTTAATTTGAACGTTTGTCGCATCCAATATTTTTCCGTCCAGAGAACCTATTAGACTCTGGAATGATTTCATAAAATATCCTCCAAAAATAGTGATGTATGTAACTGCTGTAATGGGAAAGTAGTTTAGTACTGATGGATACACATTACTGTTAATATTAAATATATTACTGTGATAATTATTTGTTTACGCTCTATTATACATTTATTTTTTTTAACTTTTTAACATATTTTTTTGAAAACATTTTCATAAAGATTTTGCAAACAAAAAAAAAATGTCTTTAATCAACTACTGAGAGGACAATTAAATATACATTATTTTGAATCATTTTGTCTAGAAAGGTTATACTCCGAGCACTGTCATTTGAAAATTCCATAATATATGAAATTACAAATCACTGATCATGTCAAGTCCAACTGGCAGTGCTTCCACAATGACCCTCAATTTTTTGTAATTATTATGGTAACCTTTACCTAAATTTCAAGTTTTGAGTAAGAGTCCATACCTCAACTATGATCTATAAAGCAGGGAGTTTCTGATCTCCAATGTCTAGTGATGTCCCATTTTTCCAATAGCGCACCTATCCCCACAAGTGCCTTCTCTTCTCTTCTCTTCTCTTGGCCACTTACATCCTCCATAGTTCCCAGTAGGCATACCTGAAGGGAGGGGTCTTTGTACATCTGAAATACCTGAGTTCTTTTATTTAAGGCCTCCTTATGTTCTGGGGCATGACCATATCATATGCATCCAGTCACCAGTTCCCTAGTGGCATCTAGTACATGTTATTGACTGAGTTCTGCCTTCCTTCAAGAGGCACTCTGGGGTACGGTACAAAATACTAATTTATATTACTGGTAGTTTTGATGATATAGCAAGTTCCCTTGGTGCACAGAAGATATCTCTCCAATGTGCCTCCTTCCACTTCGAATTGGTGCACAATGTGATCTAGCAGACTAGGATATTTGTATTGATGGTGATGGAGCGAGATAGAAAACAAAATTTTGTTTAAACTCGCAAAGTCACATTTCCATAACGTGAATAAAATTATTAATGATTTGTGATATGTCATGCTAATACAACTTAGATTAAACTTTACACGTGGGGGGACTAACATGTGTGCTCATAAACGTGCATAAATGTTGCATCTTTTTGTTCGTGCAAAATAATAAAATAATTTATTGTTTTCGTTTTTGTCATTACTAACTGCTGCAAACTTAAAAGAAGCATGTGCTTGTTTTGCTTTTCCTTGTCTGTGTGATGTCATTTCTACTATTCTAGGTGCATATGGGTCTCATAGAAAAACGGAGACTGGTAAATATAAACGCTGCTTTATTTGTTTGCATTAGCTAGGTAACATTTTGATTAATCGGGTGGGTTAATTAATTAGTAAACCATGGGGTGGATACAGAATATACTTTATTTCTTACATTAATACTTTTCTTGTGTTTGTTTTATACTAGAAAACATAAGTTGCCTACTTTTGGGCCTAGTTATTTGAGCCGCAGAAAAAAAGAGCTGATCTATAATTCTGCAGAATGTCACGAGACGCCCATTCTGAATTAAAACGATTATTGAAGCTGCATTCACAAAGCAAAAACTGATGAGCTGACATCATGCTGTCGGACATGGCCAAGGTCGAAAGTGAACTTTTTGTCAGTCCTTAACTTGGCATCCGCGGAAGTTGTACTGAAAGACTATGGAAGCTGCGAGGATGACTTAATACATAGTTGCAATCGCAGGAAGCTTCTGGCTTCACGTGGAAGAGACAATGGTCTTTGTAAGACATGATTTTGTGGAACTTTTTAAGAATCGGGTGACATGTCACTTGTCACTCTCAACCAATGGGACGTCGTAGATTTCTGAAAACTTTCCTTTGCTAGTTTAGTTAGCGTAGAAAGGTATAAAAAGTCATGCCCTTAGGGTTGGGCTGGCTGCTGCTTTCTGACTTTCCGATGAGGGTGATGTGCTGCTGGACTTTGCGTGGAGCACGTAAGAATCCTCAAAGATCTTTACTTTAATTTCTGTCTATTTAGCTCAGTTAGGGAAATAGTTTTAGAAATGTTAAACTTTATATAATTTCTTTAAATTTGATTCAATTGCTTAAATTGTATTTTCCTCTTATTTCTTACCATCATGCTTGCTTTATTGCAAATAAATTTCATTTATAAAACTTACAACATATATACCATAATTTAGAAAATAAAATCTTACTTTTGACAAACAAGCTGGTCTTGATTATTTAGAAGTATAGGTTACCATTAGTTAGATCACGTCACCTATGGTGGTCATTTAAATGGTTGGGTTTTATTCAAATGACAATATTCTTTCTGCAAATGTATAAATATGTATATAGTATGTAGATAATGTGTATATAGATTTATTCTGACCACCTGATTCAGTAGGCCCAAAATATATCAGGTTCATAAATGGGTCCATATTTAGTATAGAATTTTGTTTATAGGTTATGAAGTTGGGTAGCGTAGTTTATGATATATTTTCTATAGCCCGCTGGATCAATTCTCTGGTAGCAGAGGATGGTTGCTAAGAGGTAACCAAGGTAATATGTTGGTTGCTAAGGGTTGCGTCATGGTATGGAAATAGGATCGATGTTTTAACACTTGTTAAGTTCGTTTTTTCGTGCCTATCTGTAAGCTATACCGGTATAGATTGTGTGGCGAGAAATTAGTCACGCAAGCCATCTGTTCAGTTTGTAGTGATATCGCCGAGTATCACAAGAGGTATCGCCGTGTACCATAGTGTTGTCGCCGAGCAGCACAGTTTTAGGGCTAGGTCTGAATCTTGTATAGTGAGGATTTTCTAAGAAATCAAAGCAGCATGAGAATAGGGACAAAGCGCCTTCCATAAAACTCACTGTGATGAGAGTATTAGTTATATCCGAGCTTGAGTGAAGGGTAAAATTAACGTCGGTACATGATTATCTATAAACAGGTTAGAGTCCTGTACGGGTACATGTTTCATATCTATAAACAGGTGAGAGCCCTGTACGGATAACGTCGTTATTTTGCTAACGGTGCATGAATTCTATAAACAGGTGAGAGTCCTGTACGGATTTCATGTGTGTTTGAATTTAGGGAATTTTCCGTGTAAAAGTGCGAGTTTGAATTGTATTTTATGTTCAAGTGGAACTCTTAGAACTTTCACTTCGCGGTGGGTTCAGAGCAAAGCGAGTTCATAATTATACGTGTTAGAAGGGTGGGGTAAGGTTACTCTACTGACAATTGAATATTATCCTTAGTGTGAATAGCGCCGTCTATTCCGAAGTGTGGATACTTGAATGTATGTAAACTATCCTAAATAGTGAAACGAACAGATGTTGTCTTTATAGTCATTGTTAAGAATTAATTTACACTGAAAAGTGTCCTTAAAATGGCGCTGTGAAAAGATTTTGTGAAGGAGGGGTAAGCGCCAGGAGTGAGAAGCGAGAAACCGCAGCTGCTGTGTACGTCACAGAGCCGCGCTGGGATTGGGTGACCTACGTCACAAGCTGTATTCTGATTGGCTCCTGAGTCTCTGACAGCCTGTGAGCTGATTGGTCCTTCGGAAAATCTCCAAATTTATTGGTCGAGCTGAAAAGTGACGCAGCTCAACTGCCATTGGCCTGTTGGTGTGTTTCGCGCACGGATTGGTTGTTTTGCGGAACATCCCGGAAATATTTTACGAACGATTTTGTGAATTAAATTTAACTCTTAAAAATGAGTTATCATTTTAAACATGTTGAGAAAAAGACAACATTATTTCAGAAATTTAAGAATTTATTTTCACCTGACAAGAAAATCGAAACGCGAGGTGGTAAACTACTTCATAAGTATAAAACACCTGCAGCGTACATGGAAGGTGAATACGGATATCATACTGTCTTATGGTTCGACAGTTGGAAACGTTATACTAAAAACGACGGTGTTTTAGCTTGGCCTGATGATGGTTCATTTAATGTAAGAGTTTTAAGAAACTTACGAGAGAAAATGAATGCTCTTGTTCCAAAACCGAGACCAACTCAATTTGAAGCTTTAGTTGAGTGGGAAGACGAGATGTATCAGTTACAAAGAGAAGCTAGTGGAATTAAAAGACCTTCTAAAAATCCATCATGGAAAAGAGAAACTCATGAAGATAGATTGCGAATGTGGAGACAGGGAAACATGAGTGAAGGATTATATTTAATTCATGAAATGGTAATGGGTTCTCCTACAGGGAAATCTATGGAAAGTGAATCTGAGGATGCAGTTATGGAAGAAATATATACAACTGCTAGAAAGAAACAGCCTAATCAGCCTTTGAGACCTCCTAGATCATGGTCTACTCCGGTGGTTTCTACTGAAACTTCACCGAGTGCACCTCCAATTAGTGAAGCTCATAAACTTTATCCAAATAATAGTGAAATCACTGAAACTCCTAGAAGATCAGAATTCGAGAATGCTCGAAATGAAGGTAGACATTTTTCAATGACTCCAAGAGCAAGGGAACCTCCAAAAGATTATGCAAGAGAGACAAGAAATGTTGAGGATGTTGATTATAATGAATATTTAAGGTCTAAAGAAGAATTAATTAAAAGAATGACAAAAGGCATGGAAGCTGTCACAGTTCCAGTAACAATAGGTCCTGTTCAGCCTGTATTTGATCAAAGAGATACAAACAAAAATGGATTAACTATTCCTTTAAATACAGAAACTCAAAAGGTTACTGAAAAATTTTATTCAGACTTAACTGAATTAAACACTTCTAGATCGAGAATGCCTGATTTAACCTTTAATGAGGATTTATCTCCAAAAACACCAATGGGTGCTATGTCAGATGTAGGAAGTCCTGAAGTTAGGGTAACCACACCAAAACTTGATGTGGCCAAATTAAAAGCTAATATTGAAGAATTAATAATTGGAACAATTGGCCCAGATAGTTTAAATTACTATCGGGATGATGAACTACTATTCATTTGCAAAAGTATTCAGTGGAAAACGAAAAATAAATATGATCAATTAGAGGATCTAGCTGCAGAACTTGAAATCGATGTAAGTAAACAAAAGAATTTTGCAAAGCATTACAGATTAGATTTTTCAGAAAGTGACATTGAGAGTTTGAACTCAATGGGAAGAATAGTTCACATTAAAGATTTGATTGTCTATATCAAAAAGCTAGGAGAACTGAACAAATGGAGAGTGAAATGGACCAAAAGGAAGGAAGATGAAAGATTGGAAAAATTGTCAAAACAATTTCCAATGAGGGAAGTTGCAGGTGGAGGATATGTTCATGTCCCATGGTCAAGACAAGACATTCTGTTATTCACAAATGACTTTCCAAAATTGAGGGAGAAACCAGTTGAGTGGTACAGGCAAGTCGATAGATTTATCAAAGTGTCAAAAGTTCTGTGGATTGATTTAGATGGATTTTTTGACATTGTAGTCCCATCTGATCTTTGGACAGAATGTAAAATATCTATTAGTTGGCCAAAAGCAGAACCTGAACGAATCAAAGAAACAGGTGCCCCAAATCCACTTGTAATGGATTTCTATGAGAAAGTAATTGTTTGGATGAAAAACAAAATTCCACCCAAAGAAGTTGATTGGGTTAAAATAGAAAGAACAGAACAGGAAACAAAAGAATCAGTTCATTCTTTTTATGAAAGACTATTGTTAATCTTTAAACAATACAGTGGTTATGAAAAATTAGATGAAAAAGACATGAGTCATTTTATCTATAGATTTGTTTATGGACTAAAACCTGAAATTGGAGAAATGATCAGAACTAGTATTGTCGGATGGCAAGCACTATCTGTAGATGATATTCTAAGAAAAGCAAAATATTGTAGCGATGAATTAGAAGTAAAACAGAAGAAGCTGAAGGAGAAAGCCTGAGCAACAGATTGCCAGCATGGGAAATAAGAACACTAATTTTGTTCAAACTGGAAATACAAACCAGATACAAGGAAAGTTTAAAGGTAATAATAATTTCCCAAAGAAATTTAGCCCAAAGATAGAAGAGCTGAAACAAAGATTACCTTGTTTTAATTGTGGCGAAATTGGACATTGGAGGGACGAGTGTCCTCATCCTCCTAGAAACTCAAAGAATCCCTTATTGAATCCACAGATGCAGAATGGTGTTAACCTGCAGCAACAGCTACAGATGCAACAGGGGTTAAATGAATGTAATATTCAGCGACAGTTACAACAACAGCAACAACAACAGGTGAATAATCGTCAAGACCAATTGCCACAACCACCTTTTCCGAATTGTGGGGGAGTTCAAAAATATAATCCAAACGTGGGATTTCAGGGATGTGAACAGGTAA
Source organism: Lissotriton helveticus (assembly GCF_964261635.1). Lineage (NCBI taxonomy): Eukaryota > Metazoa > Chordata > Amphibia > Caudata > Salamandridae > Lissotriton > Lissotriton helveticus. Next base: position 372,853,640 of record NC_136067.1, read on the forward strand.
TAAAACCACAAAAACAGCAAAAGCAGCAAAAGGTTCAAATGCAAAATGCTTCACAACAATTTTTATTAACAGAAAGTCAAGACAGTGATTCTGATGATTATTGCTGACGGTGCCCGAGAGAGGAGGAAGAGTGTGTTGTTGGAGCCACTCTTGAGGTTGACCAGTCTGGTCCTTATGTAAACGGGAAAGTTAATGATGTAGACATCACTTTTCTAGTGGACACTGGTGCTACCCGTTCTACTGTTAGATCAGTGGAAATTGAAAACCTACCTCTCTCTGGGGATACCATCCAAGTTGTGGGAGTAAGTAATCAGCAAATTAAAACAGACTTAACTGATCCAGTACCAGTTGAAATTGGAAATTACAGAGACAAACACAGATTTGTGGTTTGTAACAGTAGTCCAGTAAATCTATTAGGTAGAGACATCCTATGTAAAATGAATTGCAGAATATATTGTTCTCCTGAAGGAGTTGAATTACAAACAATGGAGGAAGATGGTTTGTACAGAATGACAATGATGATGATGGAAGCAGAAGAAACAAAATTGTTTCCTGCATTTGAAGAAAAGGATTTACCTGAAGAGCTAAAAGAAACAGTGAAATCGGAAATATGGGATTTTACTGGGAATGAGATGGGTCTGATGAAAAATGTAGATCCTGTAAAAATAGCATTAAAACAGGGGATAGAATTTCCAAACACTCCACAGTATAAAATGAAAATAGAGACAATTGAAGGTATTACACCTATAATTGAAAAGTTAATCAAGCAAGGTGTATTAAAGGAAATGAAGAGTAGCTCTTGTAATTCACCAATTATGGGAGTTAAAAAGTCTAACGGAACATTTAGGATCGTACAAGATTTGAGAAAGGTTAATCAAATTGTCATTCCATGTTGTCCTGTGGTTCCAAATCCAGCAGTAATTCTATTTCAGATTCCACATGATGCTGAATGGTACACAGTTATTGACCTTTGCAATGCATTCTTTACTGTTCCCTTACACCCAGACAGTTATGAAATTTTTGCTTTCAGATTCCAAGGTAAGACCCTTGGATGGACAAGAATCCCTCAGGGCTATACAGAAAGTCCTTCAATCTTTAATGAATTGTTAAAAAGATCACTAGAAGATTTAGACTTACCAGGTAGGTCTACGCTGGTGCAGTATATCGATGATTTGTTAATAGCTGCAAAGACAAGAGAAAATTGTGTAACAGACACAATAATTCTGTTAAATCGCCTTGCAGAAGAAGGACATAAAGTGTCCCCAGCAAAACTACAGTTTTGCAAACAAGAAGTAAAATATCTTGGTCACAGAATTGGAAAAGGAAAAAGACAAGTAACAATAGAGAGAATAAAAATGATTCAAGCAATGTTACCGCCAAGAACACAAAGACAGGTCAGAATGTTCCTGGGAATGGTAGGTTACTGTCGACAATGGATAAGTGGATTTTCAGTAATTGCAAAACCACTACAAAGATTGACCAAATCAGATGTAAAAGATCCAATTATTCTCAATGATGCTGAGATGGAATCTTTTGAGAACCTGAAAAAGAGCTTATGCCAAGCTCCTGCTTTGGGTATGCCAAATTATGAGAAAGATTTTGAACTGTATTGCAGTGAGAGAGAAGGATGTGCATTATCTGTATTAATACAGAGACATGGAAATCTAAAGAAACCTATTGCATACTTCTCCGCAGTTCTTGATCCAATTGCAAAAGCATTACCAGGTTGTTTGAAAGCAGTTGCAGCTACAAGTATCACCCTCGAACAAAGTGAAGGAATCATTATGGGATTTCCTGTGAAAGTTTTTGTGCCTCATTCAGTTGAAATATTACTGACAAGAGGTAAGACTCAACATTTAACAAGTAGCAGATTGACAAAGTATGAGAAAATAATACTGGGAGCAGATAATGTTTCGATTTCAAGATGTTTGAATCTGAATCCTTCTACATTACTGCCTGATTCTGAAATTGTTGATGATATTGAAACTGAACATGAATGTTTAGATGTCATGGAATTCTGCACAAAACCAAGAAAAGACATCAAAGACAGACCTTTGTCTGAATCGGATTTTGTCTACTTTGTAGATGGCTCATGCTTAAGATCCGAAGGAGGTGTCTTGAAAGCTTCATACTCAGTTTGTACAGTTGTAGATGTTGAAGAAGCATCATGTCTTGAAGGAGTTCGTTCAGCACAAGTGGCTGAATTGATTGCTTTAATTCGTGCATGTGAAATATCAAAAGATATAAGAGTTACCATCATTACTGATAGTCAGTATGGGTACGGAGTTGTGCATGATTATGGACAACTCTGGTCACAGAGAGGATACATGACATCAACAGGATCACCAATTAAAAATGCAGTTTTCATTAGAAGATTAATTGAAGCAATACAATTGCCAAAAGAAATTGCCATAGTCAAGTGTGCAGCGCACACTAGAGGAACTGATTATATTTCCAAGGGAAATGCCTTCGCAGACGAAACAGCAAAGTACTGCGCAAGGAAAAATTATTCATACAATCGGGAGAGGAGTAAAGAAACTGATTCAAATTCGTTAATGCTAACAACTGTTGTAGAAACATGGCATGAGATTAGAGATTTACAAAACGAAGCAGATGATGAAGAAAAAGACCTATGGTTAAGATCTGATTGTAGACCACGTGAAGAAGATGGAGTGTGGGTTTACAAAGATGGCAGAATAGTCTTACCAAATTGCTTGATTTCTGACATGGCCAGATTATATCATGGTCCTGCACATTTAGGAAGAGATTCTATGGTCAGACTTTTTAGAGAAACATGGTTCAATACAAAATTTAGAACCATTGCAGAATCTTTTTGTCAAAGGTGTTTATCATGCCAACAAATGAATCCAAACAGAAAATCAGTGGTGGGGACAGGAATAATTGGTCGAGAAGGTGGTCCCTTTACCAGGTTACAAATAGATTTCATTGAAATGCCCTTACACAACTGTTTGAAATATGTACTTGTAATTGTATGCTTATTCTCAAGATGGGTAGAGGCTTTCCCTACACGACATTGTGATTCAATTACAGTAGCAAAACTAATGCTCAGAGAAATCATCCCAAGGTACGGTTTTCCAGTCACTATTGAGAGTGATGGAGGAAGCCATTTTGATAACAAACTGTTGAAGTTAATTTGTGAAGCTTTGAGCATTGAGCAGAAAATACACTGTGCATACAGACCAGAGGCATCAGGTGTAGTTGAACAAATAAATGGAACTATCAAAAACAGAATTGGAAAAATGTGTCTAGAGACAGGTGTTAAGTGGACTGATGCTCTTCCACTTGTTTTGATGTCATTAAGAAGTACACCAGATAAAAAGACAGGTCTGAGTCCTCATGAAATTTTAATGGGAAGAGTTATGAGGCAAGCTTTTGTACCTGTAGGTAAACTGTTGAGCATAAATGACAGTGCAATTTTGGATTACTGTAAAAGGTTATCTGATATGGTAACTTCTGTGTCTAATCAGGTGGGAACTGAAGCTCAATCAAATGAAAAAGTTTTGACTCATGATCTGAGACCTGGCGATTGGGTCAGAACGAAAGTACATCGGAGGAGGAATTGTCTATCTCCTAGATGGCAGAAACCTAGGCAGGTAATCTTGATCACTACTAATGCTGTAAAGTGCAGAGGATTGAAGCGCTGGATTCATCCAAGTCATACTATTCCAGTACCAACTCCTGAGAGTTCTGATGTTGAAAGTGATACCACAGATGATTCTGATTCTGAAGCAGAAGATAGAACAGAAGGTGAAGTAATTCCAGATTCTGAAGATCGACAAGAAAGTCGACATCTGGAAACTGTACCAGTGAATGGAAATCTGACAAGAAAAGACTTAGAAATAATTGAAATAGATTCTGAAGGTGAAGAGAATCTGTTAAAAGGAAAGATAACTGAGGATTCGGTTGTCTCTATTGAAGACAAAGAAGCTGAACCAAAAGAAGTTTCAGACCAGGAGAGTACCGAAAGGCAGAGAACAAGCTCTGAAGTAAGGAACAAAAATCCGAAATCTGGGAAGCTAGAGGTAATTGAAGAAGAAGAAGAGAACGAATTACCGAGTACCAGTGATGGAAGACAAAGTGAAGTTCCTGAAGGAGTGAAATTGCCGAATAGAGAAGTTCCTGAGTCAATTGAAATTTCAGACTACGAAACTGAAGAAAGTGACGTGGAAGGTGGAAGTGAAAACGGAAAGAAAAGGACTTGGAAGTCAGAATCAAATAATTCTGAACCAAAGAAGAAGTACGTGAGAAAAGCAGACTACTGGCCTGGTGGAAGATTGAGAGTCAGATTGATCAAAAAGCCAATAGAACAAGTTGAAGAAATAAGTAGTCAAAAGAGTCCAGGAAAAGAAGTTGGAGTTGGAAGAAAAATTGAAGTGATATCGAGAAAAGGGAAGAGAATAATTAGACCAAACCAGAAATACAAGTCTCCTGAGTGGACTTACTTAGTAATTCCACCTGTTATTGACATATATGATAGTAGTGAAGAAGAAAACGAAATCCAAGAAATTAGTGACAATGATTGAAGTACAAAATTATTAATTTGGCAAAAGGCTGAAGAAATCCTGTTAGTTGACACAAGGTCGAAGAAAAACTGTTTAGTACAAGAAAACTTATGTATGACATAAGGTCGAAGAAATCTTGTTTAGGGTTATAAAATAAAAATATATTTTAAAAGGGGGGTGTATATAAATTTTAAATTTATCTTTATTTTTATTTTTGAGGCTAAAACTAACCTAAAAATGCCTTACATTAAGGAGAGCACTTCAAAATGTTCTGTTTTTAAAAGATGCTGTAAGATGACTCTGGTATGTCTGCTCATTTTAGTTCTGCTCTGGTTGGTGCTAGCTGTGATTATACCTTTAGAAATGAATAGAGAATTACACAAAGTTAACTTAACAAGCAAAGCTCTGATTAGCCAAACTAAACATAGTGCATCTGCAAAAGTTATTGATCATCAGCCTAACATTCATCAAGATAAATCAATAGGTGATTTTTCAAGCAATACATTCACAAAGCTATTGAGTGAATATGTAAAGGTAATGGATGCAAAGGACTGTTATGTCTGTGTTAAGTTACCTGCTTCTGTTTCTGAGGGAGTAACTTATAATATGCTTCCTCTCACTTATGCTGTAACATGCAGTGTATTAACTAGTTTATTTTATCAAACTGGACGTTTAGAATATTACTATTCAAATTATGATGAGATTTTTGCTAATGTTAAGATTGATAATGCTTTAAATAAGCATAAGAAAGCAAAACAATTGAGAGAATATTTCCTTGTTACTAACGAACTCACTTATGAGTATGCTTATAAGAATAATCTAACATGTAAATTAAGTGCTGAAGGAAAGAAATTTTTGAATATGGTTGAGGAGAGAAGAGCAATTTATAAGAGAAATGAATTAGTCAAACAGACTAAGTCATCCTTCTGGCAAAAAGAGGATGAGAAATTAAATGGCAAAATGCTTGAAAATATTGCAATTCACATAGACAAACCTGTTAGTGGAAAGCTTTGCATTAGAAGAGATAATACACTTTTTGATAATTATTTTGTAGGTGCAAGCAACTGTGAAGATACTTATCAGATTATGGGAGGTTGGGGATTTAAAGGTGGAAAGGATCCTATCTTCCCTGGAATTTATTTTGTTTGTGGTGACAAAGCTTACTATAACCTTCCAGACCATTGGTATGGAACTTGTTATGTGGGAATTGTTTTTCCTAAAGTGTTTCATGTTGACAGAGATTCAGAAGGATTGTTTAAAATTCATAATTATGTAAATAGAGCTAAAAGAGAAACTTTTACTGAAGTTCTGGGAGATATTTTCCAAGCTGTAATACCTTTTGTTGGTATAACCCTAAATGCAGGGAGAATCAGAAAATTGTCCACTATAGTTGATAGATTATCAACTGACACTGCTGATGGGTTTCAATTAGTGAATGTTGAAGTTATTGCAATTAGATCCATGGTAATTCAAGATCGTCTTGCTTTAGACATACTCTTAGCAAAAGAGGGAGGAGTCTGTGGCATTTTACATGTCCAACATTGCTGTACATATATACCGGATGAAAGTAAGAATATTGAAATGTATATTAAGAATATTACACAAATGCATTCAGAGATAATTCCTTTAGAAGAAGAAGATTTTACAGGGAAACTTTCAAAAAGGTTTCAAGCAATTAAAAACTGGTTTCATAATATCGGAAGTTCAATTCTTGGCAAGATTCTGGCACCTTTGATTATAATAGTATTCATTTTTATTTTGACTAAAGTAGGTTGTTTGTTACATAAAAGAAAGAAACAGTTGAAGGAAAAGAAGAGAATCTATAAACTCAGAAAAGAAGAGGAAAGGGAGATCGAGTTGCAGGAGTTACATAGAGAGCGTCATGTTAATTGCAAAGATTATGCTGAAACAGATTTTTAGGTTTACTAATACAAATGAATTTGAATCGATTTCTTAAAAATTTAATTTACCAAAATTTTGAGTGCTGGTGTGGTGATTTGTTAATCACCAGATGAGGGAGTTGATGGAGCGAGATAGAAAACAAAATTTTGTTTAAACTCGCAAAGTCACATTTCCATAACGTGAATAAAATTATTAATGATTTGTGATATGTCATGCTAATACAACTTAGATTAAACTTTACACGTGGGGGGACTAACATGTGTGCTCATAAACGTGCATAAATGTTGCATCTTTTTGTTCGTGCAAAATAATAAAATAATTTATTGTTTTCGTTTTTGTCATTACTAACTGCTGCAAACTTAAAAGAAGCATGTGCTTGTTTTGCTTTTCCTTGTCTGTGTGATGTCATTTCTACTATTCTAGGTGCATATGGGTCTCATAGAAAAACGGAGACTGGTAAATATAAACGCTGCTTTATTTGTTTGCATTAGCTAGGTAACATTTTGATTAATCGGGTGGGTTAATTAATTAGTAAACCATGGGGTGGATACAGAATATACTTTATTTCTTACATTAATACTTTTCTTGTGTTTGTTTTATACTAGAAAACATAAGTTGCCTACTTTTGGGCCTAGTTATTTGAGCCGCAGAAAAAAAGAGCTGATCTATAATTCTGCAGAATGTCACGAGACGCCCATTCTGAATTAAAACGATTATTGAAGCTGCATTCACAAAGCAAAAAACTGATGAGCTGACATCATGCTGTCGGACATGGCCAAGGTCGAAAGTGAACTTTTTGTCAGTCCTTAACTTGGCATCCGCGGAAGTTGTACTGAAAGACTATGGAAGCTGCGAGGATGACTTAATACATAGTTGCAATCGCAGGAAGCTTCTGGCTTCACGTGGAAGAGACAATGGTCTTTGTAAGACATGATTTTGTGGAACTTTTTAAGAATCGGGTGACATGTCACTTGTCACTCTCAACCAATGGGACGTCGTAGATTTCTGAAAACTTTCCTTTGCTAGTTTAGTTAGCGTAGAAAGGTATAAAAAGTCATGCCCTTAGGGTTGGGCTGGCTGCTGCTTTCTGACTTTCCGATGAGGGTGATGTGCTGCTGGACTTTGCGTGGAGCACGTAAGAATCCTCAAAGATCTTTACTTTAATTTCTGTCTATTTAGCTCAGTTAGGGAAATAGTTTTAGAAATGTTAAACTTTATATAATTTCTTTAAATTTGATTCAATTGCTTAAATTGTATTTTCCTCTTATTTCTTACCATCATGCTTGCTTTATTGCAAATAAATTTCATTTATAAAACTTACAACATATATACCATAATTTAGAAAATAAAATCTTACTTTTGACAAACAAGCTGGTCTTGATTATTTAGAAGTATAGGTTACCATTAGTTAGATCACGTCACCTATGGTGGTCATTTAAATGGTTGGGTTTTATTCAAATGACAATATTCTTTCTGCAAATGTATAAATATGTATATAGTATGTAGATAATGTGTATATAGATTTATTCTGACCACCTGATTCAGTAGGCCCAAAATATATCAGGTTCATAAATGGGTCCATATTTAGTATAGAATTTTGTTTATAGGTTATGAAGTTGGGTAGCGTAGTTTATGATATATTTTCTATAGCCCGCTGGATCAATGGCATGATAAATTCTGTAGATGGCACCTTTTTCCAAAGTTAGCTATACCTCTAAAGGATTGAACTCCGGCAGGGCTGATTCTTATGACAGCTGGTGTCCAATGCATGGTGGAGCTGACAATATCTAAAAACATTTTGCTGTGTGAAGTTCGTATTTGCTCTGTGGAGTTGCAAAAGAGTTCATACATTTACACTCCCACTCATCGTGTAACAATGACATGCCAATGGTGTTCCATGATTTAAAGCCCTAAAGACCACTTGTTTGTTTTAGGTACATGCATGGCCAAAGAGTGGTCTGCAAAGTAGGTTTACCTTCCGATTGCCCCCATCCACAAGCTTCCTGCCAGTCCCAGAGGGTCTTAGGAGCTGAACCGATGATTACATGCAGTTTTTCCCAGCATGTAAAGAGAAAAATATAGATTATTGTATGTTCAATTACATTTTATATCACCATCTCCAAAAGGACTTTACCTCATTGCTATATATCTTTTTACAGAGTATTATCCCCTCACACTATTCCAAGGTGAAAATTCTGTGGCAGCAAGACCAAGAATATCCTCTTGACTGAGGCAGACTGGGATAATCTGAATTTATTTTCTTTTGTACCTTTTTCCAGTTAATTTGAATTTTTGTTGTATCCAATATTTTTCAGTCCAGAGAATATTTTACACTCTAGAATGATTTAATAAAATATCCTCAGAAAACAGTGATGTATTAACTGGTGTAATGGAAAAGTAGGCCCATTAGTGAGTACTGATGGATACACGTTACTGTTAATATTGAAGCGGTAGATGCTGGACACCATAATGCAACACCCGCGCTACTAGCAGTTGCTTCTGCGATTAAAACATTTCTGTTAAATTTGTTTAAAAAAAAAACGTTGCTGATCGCACGATATAATTGTGATAGCTGTTTTGTATTCACTCACTCAGAGCAAGAAAAAATCCTAATTTATTCAAGACAGTGCGTTGTGCAGCACACAATCACCTGAGTATTCAAATATATTTCATAATGTTGGCAGGGAGTTCTGCTTTGCAATGCTGGGGAGCCTTTCCTAGATACCTCTGTCATTTGTCGCACTGACATAATTTAGAGAAGCCACATCTCCAAGCAACCGTGCTTTAGCAAACAAGCCTGTTGTGGTCAGTGATGCAATGGTTCGGTTTTCTGCGTGTATGTTTGCTGGCGATCTCGTTTTATTCCTAGCATGGAAAGTTAATGAGTCCATAATAATCTGATCTTTGTTCTCCCTGGATGACTGAAACGGCTTATGCCTGTACCATATCCCAGTGCACTGTGAATCACACACAATATTATTGTATTTTATGGTTTTGTTTGTTTCATTGGAACTCATTTCTACCAAATGTTCAAATATTTTCGCTTCCCTAGCAATTGAGTAGAATATTATATAAATGTTGCTGAGCATGCCTTATATTAAAGTGAGCAGTGCAAAACATATTTATCTTAGAATATAGCACTTTTCTGTCACATTAGTTCTAGCTAAATAGAAATCATAACTATTCAGAAATGCTTGGACACTTAGCAAAAGTGGTCACTAAAATCATCCTCTCTCGCATGTTTTCCCTTGGTTTAGTGTGTGATTAATCTATTAGGGGCAGATTTACAAGCCCTTTGCAACACTTTTGCGCCGCCATTCTGACACTTTTGTGACGCAGTGGTGGCGTGAACAATGTGGCCAGTGTACAATGTGACACATCTAGGGAGATGAGATGTGTCACGTTGTAAAGCTCTGCATCACATTACTCCTGCATCAGGCATAATGTATGCAGGGTGGGCGTTCCTACGCAGGAAAGCCTCGTAAAAGTGATAGTGAAATTGACACATTTTTACTGTGCCACTTCCAGGGTGCCACTGCGTCAAATCCTTACGCCTGCTTGAAGTAGGTGTAAGGAGTGACGCACTACAATAAGTATAGGCCTCAACATGGATTGCTGGAGTTGCGTCGTTCTTGCGACTCAACTCCAGCAATGGGCCAACAGATGCGTCAGAATACCTGATGCATCTGTCAATCCTTGCGCCATGGTGCCACAAGAGTATCGCAGGCTGGCGTCGGGAAACTGATGCATCTCTAAAGATGCACCAGTTTCTTGTAAATCTGCCCCTAGTAGTACAAAGGAGAGGTGTGTATTATATTTATTTTAGACAGTTTAATGTGTAAGAAGTGTTTGGACCTGAGCAGGTATTGCTTAATTAGTGCCAGTGCCCAAAGCTCTGCGAAGAAGCCCACACCGAATCCTATTAAATGATAGCGAGACCAATACGGAGGCAACTAGTTTTAAACCCACCTCATGCATCTTTAATCCACTACCAGACACTCCCTGCCCCTTTATGCCACTCTTGTAGGTTCCTGCCTCCTCCTTTGATGGTGGTTTCCCAGTCTCTCTCTTTCTTCCTCTTTCTACTTTGTTTGTTTTCCCCTCACTTGCTTTTGCTAAAATTCTAATGCGGAAAAATAAATGCTGGTCCACAAAGATGAGTGTCGGTGGCCCCCACTTGCAACTATTGCCTCAAATTAGGCACTGCTGCAGCTGGGCCCCAACATAGCTAAACTTTTCTGGATTTGACCGCCTCTTTTAGGTTATGTGATATTTTGAACTCTTGGCATCAAAGTGAATGGACACTGATTTTACTGACTACCTTAGATCTGAAATCCAATCGCTTCTTTCCGATAATACTGGCTTCGTCTCATCCAGCTTTACATTAAAGGAGCGCATTAAAAAAGTAATTTGGGGGAAAGACAAAGTAAAATAGCTCCCACTTAAAAATAAACTAAAAGAAGCTAAGGGCCAGATGTAGGTAGGATTCATTTACCGATTCTTAATTACCGAATTTTACCGATTCGGTAATTAAGAATTTGTAAATATGAAGGGGGGACATGTAGGACCATCCAGATGTTTGTTTTACCGAATCGGTAAAAATCTGTATTTACCGATTCGGTAAATACCGACCGGTAATGCCCATTCATTCCTTTGGGCTTTGAAGCCCATTGGAATGAATGGGCATTACCGATTCGGTATTTACCGAATCGGTAAATACCGAATTTCACAAGGGTGCAGGGGGTGTCACTTTGACACCCTCTAGCACCCCCAAAACAGGTTCGGGTGCCATGTGGCAGGCATACCTGCCCTAAGGGCAGGTGTGCCTGTCATATGGCACAGGTGTGCATGCACCCATGTGCATGCACACCGGAATCGGTATTTTACCATCAAATTGAATTTGATAGTAAAATACCGATTCTGTAATGCTTGTGGGACACAGAAGAGTCCCACCTACATTTCAATTTTACCGAATAGGTACAAATACCGATTCGGTATTTTACAGAATCGGTAAATTTACCGATCGGTAAATTTACCGATTCTGTAAAATACAGGGCCCTACATACCATTTCTCAAATACCGGTCGGTAACGGCCGAAAATACCGATTTTCGGCCGTTACCGACCGACCTACATCGGGCCCTAAATGTATGGGTTTGGAAAACGTTATTGTTAGACTGGAGACAGACAGCTATTTAAATAGTGATACCCTGCTATTAACACAATTGAAGGTCTCGAGGGAATCTTTTTGACAACTTACCCTAAACACAGAAAGACTTATATGGATAGCTACCCAAGGCAGTGTGTATAAAATGAGGCATGACAGTAAATTGCTATCCTGGTTAACACAGACGCCTCTAGAATGTCGCCGATATGCGTGGTGCAGCCAGGATGCTGGAAACGGACACACTTGAGACAGCGGATAACTTGGCTGAGTGCTACGGTACGCTGTAGGAAGCCCTCTCACACTTGAAGTTGAACAACCGTCTCCCTGACACCTGACCTCCACATTAGAGGTTATCAGATGAGTATAGTGGAAATACACAACTTCCTCTCACTGAAGCTGAGCTTTCCTCTTAGATGCAGGCTGGTAAAACCACTGGCCCAAATTACTATTCAGCTGGATTTTTGCACAAGATTTGTTTTCCTGCAATTCTCTCATATATTAAATATGATGGAGGACCCCAAGCTGACTATATCCCTGCTAGACTATCTCCAAGTGGCCATAGTTATCGTCTTGCATAAGCGGGGTAACCAGTCAGATCAGTGTCAATCATACAGGCCAACATGACTGGTCAATGCTGAGACTAATTTGCTTGCTAAAACAAATATTAATAGACTGCTAGGGGGAATAGCCGTCTTAATGTACCAATATCAAAATGGATTCATGCTCAGAACAGGAACCAGACATTTTATTAGACAGTTGCAAACGGCAATGGCGCAAATAAAGGATTCTCCGATCCATGCATGTTAATGCTTACTGATTTTGAGGAGGCGTTCTATGAGCTGGGTTGAGTCTTCTAAGGCAGGTCTTTTTCTGTCGATATATTGGACCTTGCTTTATCTCCTACATTAATTTATTTTACTGCCATTCTAAGGCATGAGTCAGAGTAAATGGTGCCTTATCCTCCCCCGTCAGTGTCGGAAGGGGAATCACACACATTTGCCTCTCCTCTTCCTTACTTTTACGTTTGACCATTGAACTTTAGTGGATGCGAGCGGATGGCCTAGTTCAGGAATTTTAACAGAAAAGAAAGATTGAAGATGATAATTCGATCTATGCTGATTACATTATAATGCAATTCCTTTGAAGGGCGGACAAATACTAATAAATATGCCGGACTTTTATGGTCAGGGGTCAGGACTCCATGTGAACATGGGACAACTTGCTCTGCGAGGAGACAAACCACCTAGCATTGAGGCAGCAGTACATAATTTATTCACATCTTCAAGCTTAAGGGGGCATCCTTCAGGGAGAGAACTTTCAAAGACACACAAAACCGAAGCAAGTTGCCTATTATCATACTTGTGAGCGTTGCTCTGTATAAAATGGTGGCACTCCCTAAACTCCTCAATATAATCCAGAATTCCTCCTAATGAATTCCTAAACAGTATTTCAGCCATGTCAGATAGAATGCAAACAGCTATGTCTTAGTTAATAAACACCCAAAGATTGCATCTAATAAATCTACCAGCTCAGTTTAAAGAGGGGAAATGGGAGTGGCCGATATACACAGATATCATTAGGCATTTCAGTTGACTTTCATTAATGATTGGCTGTTTGGAAACAGGCAAACCGGTATTTCGTACTGAGCGGATCCCTCTGGAAGAACAATTCTTATTGAATCACCGGTTCAGCTCCTAAGACCCTCTGGGACCTTTCCCCCATTTGGTGACTGTGATTAAAAGATGGCAGGAAGCTCTTTGGCCATGCATGTACCTAAAACAAACAAGTGATCTTTAGGGCTTTAAATCATGGAACACCATTGGCATGTCATTGTTACAAGATGAGTGGGAGTGTACATGTATGAACTCTTTTGCAACTCCACAGAGCAAATACGAACTTCACACAGCACAATGGGGCAGATTTACAATAACTGGCGCATCCCTGCATGTCAGCAGGGATGCGCCAGTTATTGTGCGTCACGGCTCCGCCACCATGGATGCGCCGCATTTACTATGCGGCGCACCATGGGGCAAACACGGACAGATGCGTGACGCATCTGTGCCGACGCATTACTGGAGTTGCGTCGCAAGCGCAACGCAGCTCCAGCAAGGCTCTGAGGTGCCCTATCTTTACAATGCTGCGTCAAATCCTTACGCCTGCTTCAGCAGGCGTAGGGTTTTGACGCAGCATGGGCTCAAAAGTGACTTAGTGAAATCTTGTAGTGACTGAGTGAAATCTGCCCCAATGTTTTTAGATATTGTCAGCTCCACCATGCATTGGACACCAGCTGTTATAAGAATCAGCCCTGCCGGAGTTCAATCCTTAGAGGTATAGCTAACTTTGGAAAAAGGTGCCACCTACAGAATTTATCATGCCATCAATACAAATATCCTAGTCTGCTAGGTCACATTGTGCACCAATTCGAAGTGGAAGGAGGCAAATTGGAGAGATATCTTATGTGCACCAAGGGAACTTGCTATACCATCAAAACTACCAGTAATATAAAGTAGTAATTTGTACCGTACCCCAGAGTGCCTCTTGAAGGAAGGCAGAACTCAGTCAATAACATGTACTAGATGCCACTAGGGAGCTGGCGACTGGATGCATATGATATGGTCATGCCCCAGAACAGAAGGTATTTCAGATGTACAAAGACCCCTCCCTTCAGGTATGCCTACTGGGAACTATGGAGGATGTAAGTGGCCAAGAGAAGAGAAGAGAAGAGAAGGCACTTGTGGGGATAGGTGCGCTATTTGAAAAATGGGACATCACTAGACATTGGAGATCAGAAACTCCCTGCTTTATAGATCATAGTTGAGGTATGGACTCTTACTCAAAACTTGAAATTTAGGTAAAGGTTACCATAATAATTACAAAAAATTGAGGGACATTGTGGAAGCACTGCCAGTTGGACTTTACATGATCAGTGATTAGTAATTTCATATATTATGGAATTTTCAAATGACTGTGCTAGGAGTACAACTTTTCTAGACAAAATGATTAAAAAAACTGTATATTTAATTGTCCTCTCAGTAATTGATTAAAGACATTGTTGTTTTGTTTGCAAAATCTTTATGAAAATGTTTTTAAAAAAAATGTTAAAAAGTTTAAAAAAATGTGTAATAGAGCGTAAACAAATAATTATCACAGTAATATATTTAATATTAACAGTAATGTGTATGCATCAGTACTAAACTACTTTTCCATTACAGCAGTTACATACATCACTATTTTCGGAGGATATTTTATGAAATCATTCCAGAGTGTAAAATAATCTCTGGACAGAAAAATATTGGATGCGACAAACGTTCAAATTAACGGGAAAAAGGGACAAAAGAAAATAAATTCAGATTATCCAAGTCTGCCTCAGTTAAGTGGATATTCTAGGTCTTTCTGCCAAATAATTTTCACCTTGGAATAGTGTGAGGGGATAATGCTCTGTAAAAAGATATATAGCAATGAGGTAAAGTCCTTTTGGAGATGGTGATATAAAATGTAATTGAACATACAAGAATCTATGGGGCATATTACCAAGCAATAGCGATAATTATCGCTATTGCTTGTTTAGAGACAAAATTTTACCGCTGAGCTGCGGCGATTTTTATCGCAAATAAACCTTGGTATTACCAAGGTTTATCGAAAATGCGATAAAAAACAGCCGCTATGCATGAATATCGCTGAAAAGTCAGCGATATTCATGCATTACCGAGCTAATGCTCCTAGCCATGTTATCCACCTCCCATTGGATAACATGGCTAAGAACTGCTCAAGGCAGGTGTTAGCTTCTGGAGATATTCGGGCTTAGCGCAAATATCTCCAAAAGTTGGTAATAGGAGATAGCGATGTTAGCGACTGTTTCCAGTCGCTAACATCTTGGCACGCCCACTTTGCATGTCATTAGTGATAAATATCACTGACATGCAAAGTGAGGCCCAAGATGGTCGGTATCTCCTACTAGCTGTCGCTAACTGGTGTTAGCGACAGCTAGGTAATAGGGAGATAATTTTATCTCCACTTTCTTGGCTTTTAAAGCCAAAAAAGCGGAGATAAACCCCCTTGATAATATGCCCCTATATTTTTCTTTTTACATGCAGGGGAAAAGATATGTAATTTCATTCTCTAGGTCTTGCCAAAACAAAGTTCACCACAACAACAGAGAGCCTGATAAGTCTTGAATTTTGCCATTTGAAGGATAGTTGGCTTTGAAACTTACAAGTAAATCCTGTCACACCTTGCCCCTCTGTGTCATTTTGAAGAATGAATTAGCAGATAATGAAATTATCACTCACTGCAGAAAAAATTGGGAAATTAGGAAAAAGTAAAATTATATCTCGGGTAACATCCTGCTACCCTTCTTTAATGGGAAACACAACTTCCTTCTGGCAATCCTCAAAGAATTTCTTGCTCAAATAAAAGAGAAAATTAGACATCTTATATGAATGGAAGACATAGAAATAAAAAGATCCATGTAGCATGGTCATTATCTTAAATAGGCTCATGCTGTCCACTAATGAGAGGAGAATATAAGGAGAAATATTCCTTAAACTTCTTTAGAACTCAAACATAATTAAGTTGATACATGGAGAATACTTGGCCGCTCACCTGTGGTCAATGAACTGAATGGTAGAAGCCATATCCTGCGATTAAGTTAAACACCCTTCACCAAAATCCCTTCTGCCTTGCCCCTAATAATTTTGTATCCTGAAATACTAGAGAATTAAAACAGTTGAGAAGCTTTGCTTATCTGGTATCAAGAATAGAACAATATGTGAAGCATGTATTAGGTGTTAACGAGCCCCAGGAACATTAGGTTGGATGTACACTCTGGTATCTGTAGTGAAATACATTGAAAGTGACTTGATAAAAGTGCAAATGAAAGGTGCACACAAAGCACACATCCTTGTTTTACTGACAGTGGACTACTGGCCTTGTCATGGCTTTAACATGGAGAGTGTTGGTAGCATTATACTGTGTTTTGTGAATGTATAGCTGTGACCAGACCTTTTTAAGCTGGGTCACTGAAGTGGAGGCCTATTGGACCTGTCATGTGATTTCCACTTCTATGTGCTTAGCCCGATCCTACGCTAACGTCCTGAATATATCTTGCATGTCTTTTGGGTATGTGGCCCATGTTCTATATTGTTAGAAATGAGATTCCTGGTTGCCTGAGGTATGCAACCAGGCCAGGCAGAAACCACCACTCTAGTCAGGGTAAGCTAGATATAGGATAAGATAACTTGTGCTCACCCTCTGGTAGCTTGGCACAGAGCAGTCATGCTTATGTGCAAAGGCAATGTGTAAAGCATTTGTGCAACACACACACATATAGTAACACAATGATTACACCACAAAAAGACTCCACAGAGGTTTATGAATATAGATTATATTTTTATGAATAACACAAGACCAAAAACGAAAAAAATCTAATAAGTAGAACCTGAGTTATGAATTTTTAAAGAAGAAACCAAAAACAGTGCTTAGAGGTCAATAGCATTAAAAGGCTACTTTAGATCGTGCTAGACCAGGGTAAATCAAAAGTTCAAGCTAACCCCGATCGAGCGCAGTTCGATACAGTTCCAAACAGGTCCCGCTGAGGTTTTACCTTCTCAAGCTGAGCTAAGAGTCTCTATCGCAGAGGAGACTGTATGCGGAAGCAAGTAGAGCATCACTAATGATCATCCTGCGGGCGCAAAGAGTTGGCCATGCGTCATGGACGGCAGACGGGGCCACACGGTCATGGGCTAAGATTCTTGCTATGCGATATGTAATAAAAGGAGAATTTCGGGCTTCGTAAGTAGTTTTAAAAGCCATGTCAAAGTGGCAGTAAACTGCACACACAGGCACTACAGTGGCAGACCTGAGACGGGTATGAAAGGCTTCTTCTGAGGGTGGCACAATCAGTGCTGCTGCCCACTAGTAGCATTTGAAGTACAGGCTCTGGGTATATGGCATATCACTTTACAAGGGACTTACCAGTACAATAAATATGCCAATTAGGTATACACAAATATCATCATGTTTAGGGGAGAGGCACATGCACTTTAGCACTGGTTAGCAGTGGTAAAGTGTTCAGAGTCCTAGGCCAATAAAAAGAGTCGAGCACAAAGAGGAGGAGGAAGGCAAAATGTTTGGATTTGCCCTCCAGAGAGGGTCATTTTCCAATATATATGCATTGCGGGTCTGAGTTAGCAAGAGTAATGTAGGCCTTTGAGTTCCATGTTGAATGCTCCTGGCCTGTTTCTCTGCCAATGATGGAGGTGAAGCTGTTTCTTCCAGACAGTTGAAGTGTATTGCTGACATTGCTGCAGCTGGAGGGAGTATACCTAGATACTGAAATGGAAGAAGAGGATACAGGGCTTTCCAGAGAAATTCAATTTGGTCCTTTAGCAACATTTTGGTAGATGGTCAGGGTGAGGGGTGGGTTTGTAGTCTTATTCAAAGGATCTCTCAAGAAGCCTACCTGTAATCCGCTCCCAGTCCTCCTCTGATCAAACAGTTGTACCACCTTAAGCGCCTTGATGCCTATGGGTTTAGTTGCGCTCTACAAATTTAATTTCAATTCATTCAATTCAATTCAATTCAATTCAATGGCTCCTCATCATCATGATCAGTTACTGTGTCTCGACAACGTTTTTTCTAATGATTTAGCATACTTGATGGCAGACTTGAGATTGGTGTAAATTCTAGTACTGTGGTCTGCACCGATTCGTAAGCACGTGGGGTACCACAAGCGTTCGGGAAGCTTTGTTTCTTTCCCCTCACTTGCTCTTGTTAAAAGTCTAATGCAGAAAAATAAGTGCCGGTCCACAAAGATGAAATCCAGAGGACCCCACTGGCAACTACCGGCTCAAATTTAGCACTGCTGCAGCTGGGCCCCATCATGGCTCAGCTTTGCTGGATTTCGACATCCTCCTTTAGGTTTTGTGATATTTTGCACTCTTGGCATCAAAGTGAATGCACACTGATTTTACTGACTACCTTAGAGCTTAAATCCAATCACTTTTCAGTTAATAATACTGGGTGCGTCTCATCCAGCTTTACGTTAGGGGGTGCGCCTAAAAAAGTAATTCGGGGAAAAGACAACGTATAGTTGCTCACACTTAAAAATAAAGTGAAAGAAGCAAAATGTATGGGTTTGGAAAACAGTATTCTTAAACTGGAGATAGACAGCTGTTTTAATAGTGATTCCCTGGTATTAACACAATTGAAGGACTCGAGGGAATCATTTTGACAACTTATCATAAACACTTAGGGGCAGATTTATGATAACTGGCGCATCCCCAGGGATGCGCCAGTTATCTTGCGCCACTGCTCCGCCACCCATGGTGCGCCGCACCATGGGGCAAAAGCAGCACAGATGCGTCACGCATCTGTGCCGTTAAGGTGGTGCATTGCTGGAGTTGCGTCGCAAGCGCGACGCAGCTCCAGCAAGGCTCGGGGGTTCCTCATCTTTGCAATGCTGCGTCAAGACCTACGCCTGCTTCAAGCAGGCGCAGGGTTTTGACGCAGCATTGGCCTGAAAGTGACTGTGTGAAATCTTATAGATTTCACTCAGCCACTTTTGCGAGGCGCACCTGCCCCGGAACGCCCACCCTGCGCCGGAACGCCCACAAGCGGCGCAGGGCTTTACAACGTGACGCATCTGCCTAGATGCGTCACGTTGTAAATCGGTCGTAGGGATGCGCCACGTTTACGCCGCCTTGCGTGACGCAACAGCGGCGTAAACGTGGCGCAAGGGCCTCATAAATCTGCCCCCAAAAGACTTAAATGGATAGCTACCCAAGGCAGTGTGTTTGAAATGAGGCATGACAGGTAAATTGCTATCCTGATTGACACAGACGCCTCTAGAATGGTCCACGATATGTGTGGTGCAGCCAGGATGTTGAAAATGGACAGACTTGAGACATCAGAGGACTTTGCTGAGTGCTACAGTATGCTGTAGGAAGCCCTCTCACACTTGAAATTGAACAACTGTATCCCTGATACGTGACCTCCCACATCAGAGGTTATCAGATGAGTACAGGGAAATACATAACTTCACCTAAAGGAAACTGAGCTTTCCAAAGACTTCTCTTAGATGCAGGCTGATAAGAGCACTGACCCAAATGACCTTTCATCTGGGTTTTTTCACAAGATGTGTTTCTCTGAAATTCCCTCGTATATTAAATATGATGTAGGACTCTAAGCTTAGTAGGTCACTGCTAGATGATCTCCAATTGCCTGTACACCCTTGTCATGGGCTTGATGTTTACTGGTAGTCACTGAGCAGGTAAGTCTGCTGTGTGTCCTGCGCACGCATGTGCCCAGGTGCACGAAGTGCCGATGGTAAAGTGAGCAGGGGGGGTCATAAGGCATGCTGCTGACATTATTGCAAATTCTTGGTAGTTAAGCTGTGCAAGGGTGAGAGGGGTGTGTTGCAGTGTACTCGGCTCCAGCCTTTAATTAAAAAAAAAATAATAATTTAAACTTTTTTATTTGTCAAAAAGAGGAGATATTGTAATCATACATTCAAGTAAAATACATATAATCCGAAAGAGGAAAAAAATATTAAAAAAAGAGAGACATTCGATTTAAATCATATAGCATACTCATATCTATACTACTATTATAAAGGAAGAACTTTGAACCTTTGAGGCGGGTAAACTCGGGAACCACAGCGCAAATCCACATACCCGATACATCGTTGTAATCGTCAGGGTGTGCAGATGGACGTAGGCTATATAAAGTTAAAAAATATACGTTATTTAAAAAAATTTGCGGAAAAAAAAGTAGTCCCGTGGACGAAGCGCCGGCCGCGACCTGCGTGCTGACGTCAGGAGCGGCGTCCATGAGCGCGAGGAGGAGCGGCGGACAAGCGGGGAGGAGCGGTGAGGAGCGGCGGACAGGCGGGGAGGAGCGGTGACAAGCGGTGAGGAGTCGGCGGAGCGGTGAACTGAGGAGCGCGGGGGAGGAGCGGCGGCTGCGGTAAGGCTCCGGGGGACCCACGGACAATGTCGGGGCAGGCGGGGGTCAGGGCAGGCGGGGGACGGGGCGGGCGGGGGCCCTGAACACTCATGGCGGGCGGGGGCCGGGGCGGGCGGGGGCTCTGAACACTCATTTCGGGACGGGCTGCTATGTCGGGCGGGCGGGGGTCGGGGAAGCCTGATTGCTCCCGGACAAGGTCGGGCGGGCTGCTAGTATAGCATAAATAGCAAAAATTGGCACAGGCGTATATGCAAAATTCCGCAATAGCATTCCTTGCTGATCTTCTTTTCTAGGTAATACATTAATTTATGTAATGTCTTTGCTTGAGAGCAAGATATCTTAAAACTCTCCTACTCTAAGACCCCCCCCAGACAGATCTATATTTCCGAAAAGCCTGAACTCCCCTAACTTTAGCCAGAGCCTTCTCTCTTTCTCCAATTTCTTTAAGAATTAACCACCATTCCATCTCCGTAGGGGGTTTAGGAGAAGTCCATGCTCTAGCTATCGCTAGTCGTGCAGCAACAATCATTCTTGACAATATAGGACCCTTCTGCCTAGCATCTTCTCTATATCCTTACAACCTCTCTGTTATTGACAACCTAAAATCCCCACCTAATCTATTTGAGATAGTTACCATGTGATGTATTCCTATAGGTTCTGTATCGATCCCCCTATTCCTGACCCTATTCTGGTTAACAAACTAACAAGTTAACTAGCAGCTATCCCATGAGGCAGAAAACCCCCATGATGCAGGAACCGTTATCTGATAAAGCCACACTACGGCACAGGAACGTGTTATCTGATTAGGTCATAACGCTTGCCATCTAATTATACAAGCGATATTCCTCCAGCCCCTGATAAGGCATACGGAGTTCTCAAAACAAATCAAACCTATGACAACCTGGAAAAAACCCTGCGGCCATTGTTTTGATTTCACCGAGAACTTCAGCAAAAGAATGTGCTAACGACCTGGTCGTATGACATCCTTATTGACGTATCTATGTCCATCCTTACGTCAATCTCGGCACCTTAAAGGTATAAATATTACCGATATTGCCCTATGCAAACACACGCGGTGGTGACGAGATCGGAGCAGCCAGACTTGCCGAAGCCCAGAGCAGAGCAGACCCCGCTGGCGCAGCCCCGCCTTCCTGACGCGCTGAGAACGAGACGCTGCTTTTCTCCTGCCAAGAAAATCCAGCTCCGGCGCTTCCGGGTAGCCCTCGCAGGCCGCCTGGAATATCGAGACCAGAGACGAGAGATACCATCCCTCATCCATCCTAGATTCCAGGTACAGAACTGAATAACCCCTCACAGAGAATTCTTCAGTCAGTCACTTGGCAAAACAAACTTAACTTAAACTGTAACTTTCTATTCCCGCCCACGCATTAGACTTAGGTCAGGTACACGGGGTAGGCGTAGTTAGAAACACCAGTTGAGTACGATTAGTCAAATGTATATGTGTATGTAATATATCTTATTCATTTTAAACCTTCATATGGCTTAGAAACCATATCAATGTTTTTACAGTATTATTTTATACTTCTGCTTTTAATGTATGCACTTTACTTAACCATAAGTATTGCAATAATATCGATCCATTTCTCTTGTATGAGAAAAGAGACTGATCAATAAATAACATCTTTTATTGAACACGCCCGTCTCTTCCTTTTCTCTACAATCTGATGAGACTAAGAATGCACGTACTGACTGAGTAAAATAAATTGCCTTTTGTTCACACGACTCTCGAGATACACTCTTGATTAGGGGAGAGCAAAGTTGTCATGTTCTATGGTTGTCAGAAACTAAATCCCTTCTTGTCTATCCAGGGAGGTTCAACTCCTCCTTGCCTATTCGAAAAAGTTTCTAGTGAACTCTGAGCTAGCTGGCAAACCCAAAACTTTAAGTCTAATATCGACAGTAGTAGACCTAGTTAACGTCTGGTCTAGGCCTATACTATTGAAGGTATTATTCCAATGCGCAGAGCCTATTGGGATAATAGGAACTACACTACATGGCGCCCAACGCGTTTGGAAGGGCGATAAAACTAACGTAAGACATTTAGAGAAACTCAGTCGTGCTTTCTCACTCAGACCCCTTTTCCCATAATACTCCAAAGACGTCTGGAGTGGGTGAAAGGTAATATCCGCCAAACCTCGCAGGAGGAAACTCCTATGTATGGTACTTGGTATAGTCAACGTTGAAGGATAAACCGTTCCAAAATATTGTGCATCTAATCTTTGTTCCCATAAGAAACCTGATCTGCAAACAAACAAAGTAACCATCCTGTCGGTAAAATGGTAGACAGTGATGATGAAAGAGAGGCAGTTAGATTAGCAACTGAACTCGCAGCAGATGATACTGCACTGCAAGAAGCAGACCAGGATATAATACTCATCCCGGTCATCAAAAGGAAATCTATAACCTTAAAACTTATAGAAAATGGACTGACACCTAGAGGTGGCACAGTCATATTCGTGATTGAGGCACACGAATATCGGCAGACAGAGGTATACTATTCATGGATACATTTTCCAGCAGCAAATGCTGTAACAAAGTACTTCCACTATTACAAAACAGAGGAACCTCCTAATGAGTACACTCCTTTCGAGGAGGTGGAAGTACCACTTAAATTTCAAGAGCACCTGCTCTTATTTAATGGCGCCCTAAAACACAATAATCACATCACCAGGCTCGGTCCTTTAGGTAGACCAGGAGCAACGTGGCCGGTCCTAGCCGGATACACACCACATCCAGAGTTCGAAAGAATGCCTGCAGCAGATCTTTTAGTACAACTAAAACAATTAATAAAGATACATAGACAATTAGTCCAATATGTGATGCGGACTTCAACAATTCAGCCAGCAATTAAAATTCCACAGCTGACCCCTCACCAGGGGAACACAAATAAAATTACACCACAGAACATACAATCCTGCCTAGGTAAAGTACCAGCTAAACGGGAACAAATACCATTCTGGTTAGCACAAAAAATCACCCAAATAGAGGCTGTGTTTCCAGACACGACCCCGTTAGAAAAACACAGGATTCTGACTATCTGTCTTCCAATGGGAATCGCACCACACATTGAGGACTGTGACACTTGGGGTACAGTCTTTGCTTCCATCTACACAAAAACGCACGGTGTTCCATCCAATTCGGTAATACCAGATGTGCTAAAACAAATTCAAGACGAATATGGTCCAGAACCCGCTTTAACTCTTGGTATGAAATTACTGAAAGACTTCAAGCAGGTCTCGGCTATATTATTAGCCAACATAAAGGGAGAAGCAGCAAACGTGGCGATCCGCCAGAGGCTAAAAGAGACAGATATAGCAGACCAACCAGCTGAAATTGCCAGAATCATAGAAAAATCCTATGAGGAACTAGGTAGAGATAGTTTAGGTGGAATACCAGTAAAACCACAACTGATTGAAAGTCCTGAAAAAATATTTTTTAATAATAACTCAACATCACAAAAAAAGAGCTGGGATGGAAACAAACAATCCAATCCTAAAGAAAAGAAATTCCAGTCCAGAGGAAGGTCTCCTAGGCGAAGAGAAAAATCTCCGAACCAAAGACACAGGTCACCCCAGAGTGACCCCTCTGGGAAAAGATATAACCTTAGAAATAGGGATAATATAAAGAAGCCTGATAGATATCAAGACATTGATACACGTCCCTCTCAATCTTTTCAGACTTCCTCGCAGAAATCGGAAAGAAGAGGACGATCAGAACAAAAAGAAGAGCACGCCAAGTCCAAAGACAAGGAACCTGCTCAGCTTAAAAAGAAATTACAATTTCCAAAAAAGAAGGTAGCCAGTATCAAGGTAGTTAACAATGCCGAGAATACTGAGGACACAACTGACAAACGGAGAATGGGCTCAGACAATGCTAGACAGCGCAGCAGAAGTGAGCATAGCTCGCAAAGTCCTTATGAATCATCTGGAGACAGTGGACACGAATGAATATCTTCAAGTGGAAACTGCAGACACCAGAGTTAGCAAACCTCACAAAATATATGAAATAACTTTACGTATAGAGGGGGATAAGACTAGAAAAATAAGGGGACTATTTTGGGATAATCTCTCCAAGGGCTATGACATCCTTCTAGCTGAAAAAGACTGGCCACCAGAGTTTGTCAGGGATTGCCCTCATGGCGAAGAAATAATTATGCCTGCCTTCTCAAATCACATCCCAATTCATAAAAAATACACACTTGCTAGAAAGTGGGCAGTAGCCCTAGCTCCTGCTTTATATAAAAATCACGTAGGATGGGATGAGGACTCTCCTCCTCACAAAATCCAGTTAAAATCACAACCTACTGCACAGAGGCAGTACCCAATTAAGCAAGAAGCTAAAAATCAGGTAAAAGAAATCCTAGATCAGCTAGACTACCAGGGGGTGATTGAAACTTGCACCTCACAAATGAACAACCCTTTGTTTCCGGTCTCCAAACCAGACAATTCATATCGTCTAGTTTTGGATTACCGACACCTTAACTCATGTTGCAAAACTTTTGCAGTGCAAAACTCGCATAGTGCTGCACTAATGAATAACATAGTGCGCAAAAAATACAAAACAACATTAGACATCTCTAATGGATTCTTTTGTCAAAACATAGCACCAGAGAGCAGATACTTGTCTGCATTCTCAATAAATGGCACTCAAAAACAATTATGTCGGTTAGCCCAGGGGTACAAGAACAGCCCGGGAGTATTCTCAGCGAGAGTAACAGAATTACTACAAACATATGACGATGAAGCATTATCGTATGTCGACGACATATACTTAACAGATGATGACTTGGAGACTCACTTGAAGAGAGTGAACACCATAATACTTGGGTTCGCAGCAGAGGGTTACAAATTCAACTTTAAAAAATCCAGAATTGCCCATCTGACAGTCCTGTTCTTAGGATATGAATTATCAAGTGAAGGCAAAAGCCTGGCTGACAATTTCCTAGAGAAATGTGCCGTACTCCAAGCACCTAGAACACTAAAAAATCTACAGTCAATTCTAGGCTTCCTAAATTTCGGAAGAACATACATTGCAAATTACGCAGAAAGGGTCAAACCCCTTTATGATCTAATAAAACCAGATTTTAAAAGAACCAATTGGACTCAAATACACACAGAAATTCTGAGATCCTTACAAACAGACATGCTAATTAAAACAAAATTAGAAACACGTGATAACACACGCAATCTTGTGATTCGAGTCATCCCAGGAAGATGCGGATTCACATACCTGACCTCTAATGAGGGAGAAAAGGTACCAATTGTATTCAAATCACACTTGTACACAGAAGCTGAACAGAAATTCAGCATCAAAGAAAAAATTGTTCATGCAGTTCAAACCGCAATAGCTAGAGAAAAAGATCAAGCTGACGGTAGACGTATCACAGTCAGAACAGCAGAATCAGCCTTTGAGGCATTAACAACACCGTGTAATTTACCAACAACAACATTGGATCCGGAATGGATACAATGGGTGAATTCCATTACAACGGACAAAGTACACTACTACTTTGATCCAGAACTAGAGGAACTAAAAAATCTGGAATATGAAAGAACATTCCCTCTGCCAATCGACATTCTGCCCTTACGACAATACGCTTGTGTAATCTATACAGACGGACATGCTCAACCCTCCGTTTGGGGAGAACAAGCATACAACCCAACATGTGAGATTACAAAAGAAGTGTGGCGCGGAGGTAAACTAAGACCTCTATTAACAAAAACACACTCAGTAGAAACTAATTCAGAACAACAGACTGAAATACTAGCATTGAAAATGGCGCTAGATAATGCGGATCGCGAATTCCCGACACTTATAGTGTCCGATTCATATTACTGCGTCAAATCATATAACAACGATTTGCAGACATGGATTCTAAACGGTTACAAAGATGACACAGGTGCAACAATAAAGCAAAAACTGCTTTGGGAACAAATAGCTCTTTTACAAAAAGAACTACCAAAGACTCACGTGACACACTCACTGAGTCATCAGCGTGATGGCGTTCACGTTGCAGGGAATTCATTGGCTGAGACAGCCACAGCGGTAGCAACTAAATCGGCTTCCGTAGTTCGAAAAAAGCGTACAGTGAAGTATATTGACGGTGAAACAGTGCTGGCAGTGAAAACGTCATCAAAAGGTGACTGCTCAGCGCTACCGATCAACTATCCACTCAATTATACATACATAATCGATGCAAACTCCGTCCCTTTTGCTCGAATCCCTGGAGTGGGGGATAGAGTAATTCCAAACATGGACAGGAGAAACTTGTTAATCGCAGACGCACATATGGGCGAGGGTCTCAGACACCTCAAACTAAAAGATTCTCTGGAAGAATTACAATCAAGGTACTGGTGGCCGGGCATGAGCCTGCATCACACCATGTTTGTAAAAAAGTGCCCCAACTGCAACAGGAATCGCAGTGGTGAGAGAAACGGTGTAATACCGTGTCGTTTCACTCCAGAAAAAATCAACAGTAAAAAGCAAGGCTTGCGATTAACATATACAGGCTAGTTTCCACTTATAATGTAGATCACCAGCACTCGGCTGACGTCTGGACTGTTATACAAAGATTTGCGAGTCTAAATGGCATATACGCTAAGAGCATGCTACGTTTGACCATTGTTTTCACTCTAGCCCTCCAGCCTGAGAGGAAACATGGCCAAATGAGCATAGCACAGCGGGAATCTTCTCACTTCCTTCCTGAGGGATACGGGATGGTGTAAAGAAAAAACCAAGGCATAAAGCAATCTATAACGGAAAGGATATTAGGTTCGGGAGCTGGGTGGGTCAAACATCTAATAAGTGTCCAACGTAGTCTAAATAACCTGCCAAGAAATTCTCTGAAGGGATTCAGTCCGTACGAATTATTATTTGGAACTAGGATGTTAATCTCTGACCTTGACAGTCAGACTTCAGTGGTAAAGGAAAAAAGCTTTGATATCAAAGATCGTTTGGCTATTTTACAGGACTTAAACGAAACAAGAAAAGACCTGAGCAACATAAAGTTGAAACAGCAGCCAACAACCACTGAAGAACCACCACCTGTCCCAGCAAGACCTGTCTGGATTCCAAAAGTCGGGGATCTAGTCAGAGAAAAGATCGCGGTAAAGAAGGAATTTGGGCCTTCTTACAGAAAAGCAGTTCCTGTCTTGTCTGTCAACGGGACAAGATCAGTAGTACTACCGCCGCTTGCTGGTAAAAAGGAGAACCGAGTTGTATCCATCGACCTGGTAAAACCACAATCATGTGGCCGATAACAAATAGTAGGCCAAGTGGACTCCCCATGAGTAGCAGAACACCAAGGTTCGCTACCAGTACAGAGGTCCTAACAAAGAGGCTAATCACATTCGAAACGCCTACAGAAGAACGACAAGGACTATGCAACAATGCAATGGAACTTAGACCTCTGAACACCCAAATAAAAACATTTAGCAGAGACACACCAACCTATAATGAAGTAACAAACGACTATGCAAGAAACAGTCATCCTGAAGCAATTGGAACAATTGACAGAACTGCATCGGGCTACTTCATAAACTTCGATGATTCCTCCGAAGGCTTCACTGAATCAAAAACACAGCCATCATCAAAAACCTTTAAAGATAAAGCTAAAGAACTTTTGAAACAACTGAAAGAAACATATCTGATTTCTCCATGGATTGAATTTTGGGTGGGTTTTGGTGCATTTATCCTCATACTTTGGCTCATCATGATACTAACTTTGGGACGCTTCATTGAGGGAAAATATGCTAAAATGGACACAGCAAGTCAGAAAATCAACTTGATCCTCAAACCACACACATCTTCACACGTCGAGAAAAGAGAACTTTCTTCAGTCAACTTCACAGCCAATCCTATACCGGGTGGGGTAGCATGGGACAACACTGACTACGAAATCTATGGTCCGGTTGAAATCCTGAAATATCCACACCAAATTAAAATCTCATTGAGTGACTTCATAAAACCAAGCACATTTGCTGATGATTGGGACTTTGAAAGTATAAACAATATGATGTCTGACTTAGTGATGTCTGCTAAATTTACCAAACATGATTATTTGCAGGGTTCTACAAATTATGATAGTATGTATTGCTACAACCACTATGGTAACCATTTTTTACATAGATCTGCACAACCTAGAAATGTTTTAAATTATAATCAATGGGAACATTGTGCAACCCCTCCAAAAGGAAGCTCAAGAACCGTTTATGACAAATATTCATACTTTTCAGGTTTTAACATAAGTAATGCTGAAACATTTTATTTCAAATTGTCAAATAAGACAGGGACAAAGACCATGATAACCAACACAAAATTGATATATTCAGACTCATTCTTTGAACAAATGAATACTTTTGGTTTTGATTATTGGGACAAAAATGTTGAATTGAAAAGTGTTTGGGGCACAAAAGAATGGCAAGTACAGGGTATAGAATCTTTGTTTAGAGCCTGCATGATCCCAGAACAAATTATATTTTTAAATGACACTGTTCAACAAACTACCTGTCTTGGCTTAGCCAAAATCAAAGACTTAAATAAACCATCTATTCCAAAACCAACAATGAACAGCAATAGCTCTACAGATGAGGAGATAGCCATAAACTATGTATTAAACCAAAACAGAACACATCCAGATTGGAAACAGTGGTTGATCTGGCCCACAGATACTAATAACTGTCAAGACAGATTCCTGAACAAAACACAGGGGTTCAAAATGACCAGGCCAGACCCTAGATATCCCCAAAGACAACACCCAGGGATAATAACCACCTACAGTGTGGGCAAATTATGCTTTCAATGGCTACAAACTTCCACACTGGCAGAAATTAAGCGACACCTAACTTTACTTACTGATGGTGCTGACTTGCGTGATTTCATTATGGGACCGCGCAAACAGCGTCAAAAGCATTTCATAGCAGCCTCTGTATATGCAGCATACAATGAGGCCTGGAAGGTTACTCAAATTGAGACAGCAGAGAGGATACGGGAAATTGACCGTATTAATTTGGAAAAATCACTTTCTGTAGTGGACAATGGGTTAATGACTCTGTCCTCCAGAATTTTTTCTCTGGACAGCATTGTGTCTTCAGCAATCGACATAATATCGCAAGACTTACTGTTGTTACAACACGGTCAGTCTCAATTGCGTTCTATTGTACAGCTTGGCTGGACGTTACAAAATCTGCGTTCAGGCTATGTGCCTTGGCGTTTAATCAACACAACGTCACTTTTCAATATCTTTAACCTTACTGATAAACAAATCAGTATGGCCCAGAAGGGTGCTGATTATACAATCCTGAGCATTGAGAAACTCGAAAGATTACCAGTGACAATGTCAGAACGACCTGTCAGTGAATGGATAATACATGGGATAATTAATATTCCAATATCAACCTTCAGGTTTCAATACTGCCAAAAATATATACAGGCTGGCATGTATGAAAAATTGGGAAAAGGGTACATTAAAACAACATGGAACCTGCCCTATTCACATGCATGTGTCAGTAATAAAGGACAGAAAGTGTTTCTTAGTGGCAATAATTGTGCGATGTCACTAAGCGGTACACTTCTGTGTAACGGAATTAGTTTGCATGGAGCCTGTGAAGGGAACTCAAATAACCTTTCATGTCACCAGCTAGGCACACCTGCTACAGAGATAGAACCATTCTTTCAAAGACTCTATAATGGGAGTTACATTCTAATTGTGGACCGCAGATGCTGTAGTCTTATGCCCGGGACTCCTTATCTTGTAACTACGACTGCGAAGGTCAAGTGCTGTGGACGCTTATTGTTCCCCAGCTCCTTTCCAGACAGGGAGGCAAGGGCATGGCCCAACTTGAAAATTACTTCTATTCGAATAGATACTTTAAGCAGAATGAAAACAGTGCTTCTTCAGACGCCGACAAGGCTCACGTCATCAAAAGAAACGTATGATCTCCTAGTCGCAAGGACGACTGCAGAGATACATTCATTGTTATCGACTAATTCCCCCATACATTTTGCAGAAATCCTGAATGAAATCTTAAATATTTCTGATACCAGTGGAGTCTCAAAAGTATTTAAGACAGTATTTTCGATGGCATTAACCCCATTCAAAGCCATACTGGGTATTTTTCCAGATTTCGTCCATTCGATTTTTGGCGGACTTCCCCTCATTTTAGGACTAATTGCAGGAATCCTATTCTTAGTTCTTATATTTCGTTATGGCAAACCATGTCACAGACAAAACACCTGCGACAAGGGAAGAAACAATCCTAGCCATTGGATACCGGGACCGGATATCAAAAATCCTGGGACTATCCCGGCTTAGAGACCTGAACATGACTTGGTTTCTTTCATTTCGACCAATGTGGCATCGATGTGTTTTACCTGTATTAAGGTGCCTGCTGTGTGGAGAAGAATGCGTGTTAGACACCTGTCTGACGCTACAATCGGATGCGCCAATGGATGCAGAAACATTGTTGAGTCCAACAAAGGCTCATGCTTTGTGCTGCCCTCAACGGCTACCAATCCTGATGACGGCATTCGTGGAAGCTTCACCACTACGTTTAAGGGGTAGTGAAGTTCAAGATGAAAGCAGCATCGATCAGGTACAACCTTCTGTGAGCAATCCAAATCAGAATGTCAATGGAGACAATCATGCGCACGAATGCATGGTTACACCTATTTCCGAGTTAGTGGAACTCTCCCAGGAAGCTGTTGACAACTTTTTCGAGAGTCTAAATGATATGATGTTCTCACCAGAGCAGAAATAGAGACTTTTGAGCAAGCTCGTACACGGCGTTCCCTGAATTTGGCCTTCAACTAGAAAAGCAAAATACCATGAACATTTTTTCCCTCCAGTTCACGGACAGCAATTTTTTCAGCAGCCCCAAAATATTTTTGCATATTTTTCGGGACACTATCTTCTGCTTAAAGTAAGAACTATTCTTAGAGAACTAAGATTTCTACTTTTAGATAGCTTATAGACATTAGCTGCCCGCTGGTATGTTCATAATTATTTTATTCTGTGATGGAATGGTCTCGAACTTTTTTCTGTATTAAGAGCCATTTCATGTGTAAATTCTCGTATACCATTTAGCAATAATGTATACAAATGCGTGATTACTTTAGCATTATTTCACAGCTTGAGTGCATACAATACATGTAAATGTTTTTTTTCCGTATATTTGATAATTTCAAAATGCGTTTATGTATTTTGGGGTGGTAAGGTATACACGATACTCTACAGTATGTTTTACTATGCATAGATTAGTAAATATGTCCATAGTTAGCGTGGAGTGGGTGTGATGTATTCCTATAGGTTCTGTATCGATCCCCCTATTCCTGACCCTATTCTGGTTAACAAACTAACAAGTTAACTAGCAGCCATCCCATGAGGCAGAAACCCCCCATGATGCAGGAACCGTTATCTGATAAAGCCACACTACGGCACAGGAACGTGTTATCTGATTAGGTCATAACGCTTGCCATCTAATTAGACAAGCGATATTCCTCCAGCCCCTGATAAGGCATACGGAGTTCTCAAAACAAATCAAACCTATGACAACCTGGAAAAAACCCTGCGGCCATTGTTTTGATTTCACCGAGAACTTCAGCAAAAGAATGTGCTAACGACCTGGTCGTATGACATCCTTATTGACGTATCTATGTCCATCCTTACGTCAATCTCGGCACCTTAAAGGTATAAATATTACCGATATTGCCCTATGCAAACACACGCGGTGGTGACGAGATCGGAGCAGCCAGACTTGCCGAAGCCCAGAGCAGAGCAGACCCCGCTGGCGCAGCCCCGCCTTCCTGACGCGCTGAGAACGAGACGCTGCTTTTCTCCTGCCGAGAAAATCCAGCTCCGGCGCTTCCGGGTAGCCCTCGCAGGCCGCCTGGAATATCGAGACCAGAGACGAGAGATACCATCCCTCATCCATCCTAGATTCCAGGTACAGAACTGAATAACCCCTCACAGAGAATTCTTTAGTCAGTCACTTGGCAAAACAAACTTAACTTAAACTGTAACTTTCTATTCCCGCCCACGCATTAGACTTAGGTCAGGTACACGGGGTAGGCTTAGTTAGAAACACCAGTTGAGTACGATTAGTCAAATGTATATGTGTATGTAATATATCTTATTCATTTTAAACCTTCATATGGCTTAGAAACCATATCAATGTTTTTACAGTATTATTTTATACTTCTGCTTTTAATGTATGCACTTTACTTAACCATAAGTATTGCAATAATATCGATCCATTTCTCTTGTATGAGAAAAGAGACTGATCAATAAATAACATCTTTTATTGAACACGCCCGTCTCTTCCTTTTCTCTACAATCTGATGAGACTAAGAATGCACGTACTGACTGAGTAAAATAAATTGCCTTTTGTTCACACGACTCTCGAGATACACTCTTGATTAGGGGAGAGCAAAGTTGTCATGTTCTATGGTTGTCAGAAACTAAATCCCTTCTTGTCTATCCAGGGAGGTTCAACTCCTCCTTGCCTATTCGAGAAAGTTTCTAGTGAACTCTGAGCTAGCTGGCAAACCCAAAACTTTAAGTCTAATATCGACAGTAGTAGACCTAGTTAACGTCTGGTCTAGGCCTATACTATTGAAGGTATTATTCCAATGCGCAGAGCCTATTGGGATAATAGGAACTACACTACAACCAGGATCTTATCCCAGAACCCCTTCAACAAAGGACAGACACAAACATGTGCACAATGTCTGGTGCATGTTGCCCGCATTTTGGACAGTTCTGACGGGCCCCTCCCTGAGGCCCACCCCATACATTCCCAGCTTGACACCATCGAGCAATGTTTTCTGGTGTATAATAGAGACAGCACAGTGTCCGAAATTGCTGCAGGTGTAGATTAGTTGAATGTACAAATCGAGAAATATTATCAAAAGCTATCTTCATCTTGTCAATAGTAATAGCCTCTCCCAAATTCTCACTACATTTAAGTGCCAGTTTTTCACACCCATCTGCCCTGTTCTGACACAACATTTGATATGCCTTGCTAATAGTTGCTTGGGGATTCTGACCATAGATAAATTCCCACATACTAGCCCCACTAACCATCCGTATTTCTAACCTCCTAACCAAATTGTCCCTGACCTGTAAATATTTTTTAAAAAGGCATTGTGGAATATTAAATGTTACAGAGAGGTCCTCAAATGTCTTCATGCCATTGCTATCAAACAGTTGTCCCAAAAAGTGAACCCCATATTTGGTCTATTGAAGGGCTGTGTTATCTTGATAGATGCCGGGCAGCATTGGATTACCCCATATAGGAAGTTTACTATGCATTAAGGGGAGAGAGAGTCTGGTCTCGATATGTTTCCATATATAAACAGAGTCCCGTATGGTCTTAAACTGTATGCGTTTAAAGTAGTTGGGGTCATTAATGCGATAGAGAAACAGCTTACTCTCAGCACCCAAAATCAGCCACTGCCAGGCCTCCTTTAGCTCAGGATTCAGGATGCTCCGCAAATGGCCTACAAAAGCCGAACAAAATAGAGTTTAAAATCGGGTAGGTGTAGCCCTCCCTGATTATATGGAAGTTTTATTAATCCTACGGCACTTCTGGCTTTCCGATAATCCCACGTAAAGCTACTAAGAATGCAGTCTAATTTTCTAAAAAAACATTCGCAAAGGAATAGACCTAAAAAGATAAAGAAATTTGGGGAGTATCTTCATTTTAATGACATTGCATCTGCTCAAGACACTCAGTGGAAGTTTATGCCATGCCTTTAATTGTTTTTCAACTTTATTCAATAAAAAAACAAAATTTAGAGAATATATTAGCTCCATTTTGGAAGAGATTTGTACCCCCAAATTTGTAGCCTTATCACAAACACCCTCGACTACATCCTCTGGCTGAAAATTTAACAGAACTTGAGTTTTATTCTGATTTAGCTTGTACCAGGAGAAACGCCCAAACTGTTTTGCCTCTCTATCTATATGTTCTATAGACTCCTTTGGTTTCACAGTAAAAATAGCTATATCATCGGCATATGCTGTCAGCTTAAGGGAGAGCTGCTCAATATTCAACGGGAAGATCGCATTATTAGCCAAAAGTGTCAGAATAAATTACTCTATGTAAAGAGCAAATAAAAGAGATGACGGGGGACAGCCCTGCCTCGTACCGCGCCTAATAGAAAAAGGGGTGGTTTGAATATTAGAAAAGAGTAATTTGGCTTTCGGGTCCCTATACATAGCAGCTATCAGTTTCCAAAAGTTCTCTTTAATCCCAAGCGCCCAAAGATAATCCCAGGCCACCCGGTCAACAGCTTTCTCTGCATCCAATAATATCATGCCTAGTTGAATTTGTAATTTCCCTGCAGCATCAAAGGCAGCTATTGCAGTATTAACATGGGCAGTTGTGTCTCTCCCGGTAATGAACCCATGGTGCTGGGGAGAGACCAAATTGGCCTCCAGCCTTTCAATGCAGGCAGCTTCTCTTATCTTTAATGAGAGTGGCCAAGCATGCCTGAAGGGACTGTCAGTGGCCGAGCAATACCCTGTCTGCATGGCTGCTTCCTGTTGGCATAAAAGCCAGGCAAAGAGAGGATGAAGAGGAGGGAGGTGGCTGGCTAGCTGGATGGCAGGCACGTGATCCTATTTTTTTTACACCTTTCCTAACCCCTCCCAACTCCCAGCTCCCCGCCCTACTACCAATTCATGGGAGCAGCTGCCACTGGTAGGCAGCCTGCACCAATAAGGACACAGGCCAAACCCAAATTTCACATCCCCTGGTGTGATGTATATAACAGCACGATCTATCAAGAAACAAAAAACGAACAACACAATAAAAAGGTGGCACAATTCCTTTCAGAAAATGCTTGAAAGACAACACATAACACTTTACCAATGCCTAGAAATACTGAAACAAGAACAAGACTACCAAGAACTAACACTATGACAATTCCTAACAGAAGTAAAACTAAGCAAAGTGTGACTATTTACTAACAACCAATTTCTAAGATACTTTGAAATTATAGCCAGAACACTACTTTAAAAAAATCACCATTAAATAAAACATATTGAAACCTGACTTAAATGAATTAAACAACAGAAATCTTAATAATTTTATAATAATAAATAACGATTATCATTCTGAATAAATAAAAAAAAAAGAATGAAACATAACTTCAGAATGATAAACAAAGACAATAATTATTACTTACAAAAATGCATCCAAGTAAAACAAGTACCAAACAATAAAATAAACCACACAGAAATGGAAAACTGTATATGTGTAATGACCTGATAATTCTGCCAATCACCAGGGCATACTGACGCTATCCCCTCTTGGGACCCAAAAGGACACAACACTTCACAATACTTGCCCAAGAAAGGAATAATACTAATAATTACCTAGAATATATGGCTATTGCCGAGGAGCTTGCAAACAGCAACAACAACGCAAGAACAGTACCAGTGGCGACAACAACGCAAACAACGCATCCCGGCGTACGACTACGCAAACAAGGGGCCACTCGGTATAACAATGCAACAAAGCCCACCCAGGTGGGACTGTATAATCCATACATACGCCTCCTAACAATGCCTCGGGTGGAATAATTGGTATTTTGGGCTTCCCTGGATGAGAGCGGGAAGTCCCTCGTTCTACAATTACCTGCAGGAAGGGAAACTTACCGTCCTTCCGATGCTACATCATTTGGGTCAGAAGGGCCCTGACCTCCCATCCCAAGGAACACAGACACATAATTATATACTCCGGGGTTTCTTTATTACACAATGATAGAAGGACAAAAGAAAGAAATCACTACTATGTCACGATAGGCCTTCTTCAAACCAGTACCTAAGCAATTGCTAAATGCAATCAATACATACATATACAGAACTTATATGTAAATAAATGTATGGAACCTGAAAATAGGAGACGATAATTAGATAAGAACAATTAGAATGTAAGAGTTAGTGGAACACCTCACCAAGGGGCATATTACCAAGCAATAGCGTTATCGCTATTGCTTGGTTAGAGACAAAATGTTACCGCAGAGGTGCGGCGATTTTTATCGCAAATAAACGTTGGTATTACCAAGGTTTATCGCAAATGCGATAAAAATCGGCCGCAATGCATGAATATCGCTGAAAAGTCCGCGATATTCATGCATTACCGAGCTAATGCTCTTAGCCATGTTATCCACCTCCCATTGGATAACATGGCTAAGAACTGCTCAGGGCAGGTGTTAGCTTTTGGAGATATTCGCGCTTAACGCGAATATCTCCATAAGTTGGTAATAGGAGATAGCGATGTTAGCGACTGTTTCCAGTCGCTAACATCTTGGCACGCCAACTTTGCATGTCATTAGTGATAAATATCACTGACATGCAAAGTGGGGCCCAAGATGGTCGCTATCTCCTACTAGCTGTCGCTAACTGGTGTTAGCGACAGCTAGGTAATAGGGAGATAATTTTATCTCCACTTTCTTGGCTTTTAAAGCCAAAAAAGCGGAGATAAACCCCCTTGATAATATGCCCCCAAGTTTCTACACATCCTGCTTCCACTTCGCCAGAGGGGAGTCCGTTTCTCCAGCCAAATCAGGATTCTCTGCTCTACCGTCACAGCTACACGTCTGCACTGTGATGAGCTACCAGTAGCCGAGACCAGAACACCCCCTTTACTACAAGTGGAAATGTTGGTCAAAGCTTCTAGCAAGCCTCGCCCCCTGTTCCCATCGGATTCCGGGGCAGAAACTGACACATTCCTCCGACAAGAACTGGTTCCTACCTGCATACGAAGTGCAGAAAACAAGTGAGAAGCAAAACATGACTCCTCACCCAGAAAAACTCAGAAGATGGCGACAGCTTGGAAAATGGAGTCGCTTAAGCATAGGCCACTACTCCCTCAAAGAGCCCGAATTAGTATGCAAGGTGGCATTAGATTATACGAAAGCCAATAGGTAAGCCGTGCCTTTAAGATACAGTTGGACATAGAAAAGACATTATCGAGCCTTACTTTGCAGCTAATTCATATTATGTAGGCCTGAACAGCATTATATTAGAGTAAAATATACTGAGATGGTAGTGGGCAACGGTCATAATCGAGCCGTTTCAATAAAAAAGGCTCAATCACTACATTCCACTTATGACCATTGTCCAATACCATCGAATGTATATAAACATCAGACAGACTGTAAATCATTTCTAGAATAATAGGAAACATAACTAACAGATCTAGTCATAGTACCTGGTCGAAACATATTCAAAAGATTTGGTACACATTGAATGCAACAACAAATAGCGATGAGAAAACAAATGACCAAGAGTGCACCACCCAGAATAGAACGAAGCAAACTAAAATCAGGCAGCCACCCAAAAAGCCAATTAAACCACCCTTGATCCAAATTTTGACGAACTTCTAAAGATAGATTGTGCAAGGCATTAACGTGGGATTGAATAGATTCCAAATAGTCGGAAAGATTAAAACAACATAGACCCTCAAAATCATGATCATGCTTCAATAAGAGATAGTCAATAGCAGCCCTATTTTGTAAAATAGCTCAGCGCTCACCCTGTGCATTTAATAAAAATTCTGACAAAGCAGTTGAAGTGTGATTGATAGATTTGACCATAAGACAAGCCAGTTTACTAATGGCTATGGAATTGTAACTCGATAGCCCAGGAATACCTACATATGAAGCAGCTAGACTAATAAATTCTGATTTGGAAAGTAAATTCAGATTAGATTCACAATGTTCATCCAAGGGAGGTGCCTCAAGTACAATTTGAGTATGCATAGAGGGAAACAGAGAGAACATAGCCAGGCTAAGTCTAGCTAAGGCATACGGTCCACCGGAAATGTTCACTGGAATAAAGGACCGAGAAATGTTTCCACAAGAAAAGAGCCATCCTGTTGGCAGTAAGACATTTTTGTAATAACTAACGGAAAGAACAGTTTTTCTACAGGACATAGAATTACGAACTGAAGAGCACATGTAGGGCTTACGACTATAACACAACATCTGTACATGTTGGAGAAGCGTGGAAACATTTTCTAATTTAGTTTGAATACATTTGCCAATTAATCGTGGGTCACATGTAAAATCGAAGCAGTCATCACCTTCTGTGATGTTATAAGTGGTGACAGCGAAAGTCTGAAGCGCATCGAGGTTAAGTTAATGCTGGGCAGAAGGCACAGTAATCATACACTGACAGTCGACTTTTCACAGTTTCAATGCCAACACTTTTGTCGATGTTTGTAATGTTGAAAGCATCAATTAGAAAAACCATCGGAGTTGGAACCGAGACAAGGAATGCAGACGGAATATCAGGGACGCTTCTCATGTTCGACATGCAGAAATCGGAATTATTGAGAATTCTCCGTGCCAAATTCTTCCAAACGTTCAGTTTATCGGTCAGGATCGAGTTCGTTCTGCGTTCTTGGATGAACGTCTTGCTTTTTATTCTCCACGGCCCACCTTGGCCCCAAGCGTACCATGCCGAAAGGAGTCCAACAACGACACATTCCGCAGCGACAATCCATACAGTGACCTAAAGAAAACAAGTCGAAAACAGGCATTAATCATTCTCGAAGATAACATTTGTCAGCTGGGACATGGTCCCACATTTCCTGTCCAGGTTTCATGACCAGTACCTTGTTATCATTGCCCATGACAATTATTTCAGCCAGTTCAGGGGGTTGATTAGGCAACTGTACCCACACTTTGGCTCCTGGATTTTTATCAGTTGAGCCAAAATCTCCTTCTCCACGTACAGTTAGGAGGATCGGGGCAGTCCCTTTTCTTACCACACCTCCAAAGACTGGCATTATAACCAATTGGGCAACTCGATCACCAGGCTGGACTGTTAAATCCAGATCACCACTGTTCAACAGAATAATTTTGATTTCACCTTGATAATCAGAATCAATTGCGCCGCCCAGCACCTGGATGCCTTTTAGCGCTAGTCCAGAGCGTGGGACGATCAGACCAAAGTGTCCTGCTGGTATTTAGACACCAATTCCAGTTTCAATGAGCACAATATCTCTTTGTTTTAACACATGCTGTTTCAAGGTAT
The DNA here is from genome assembly GCF_964261635.1 of Lissotriton helveticus. Taxonomy (NCBI): domain Eukaryota; kingdom Metazoa; phylum Chordata; class Amphibia; order Caudata; family Salamandridae; genus Lissotriton; species Lissotriton helveticus. Next base: position 372,893,263 of record NC_136067.1, read on the forward strand.
GCAAATCTAAGCCAGCAGCTTCAGGGGTCGCTCTGTTGGGAGCCAAGGCTCCGGGAGTAATATCCCAGTAAAGAATTGTAGCCACTGCCGTATGGGGTTGCACATTTACAGACGGGGACAACATTCGCATAATGGGTGTATCAGAATTATTTAAAGGATGATTGTTGAGAATTTGTAGGGCACTAAATGGTTTCTCCAGTTACGTAATGAACCATCAGACAGTTTTCCCAATTTATCTTTCAAAAGGCCATTCATACGCTCGATCAGTCCTACTGCCTGTGGGTAATAAGGAATATGAAAAATACACTCGATATTGTGTTGAGCACAATATTCTTGTACCATTCTCCATTTAAAGTATGTAGCATTGTCCGATTGAATTTGTAATGGTACTCCGTAATAAAGCGCGATCAAATCTAAAGTTTTCAGTGTATTTATCTGAGTAGCACGTTTATAAGGGGATGCAACCAAATATCCTGAATATGTGTCTACAACTGTACATACATATTGACAGCCTCCACAGGTTGGTAAGGGACCTATGTAGTCTGTCTGCCAAATCTGTGCTGGTGACTTACCTTGATGTAACTGACCTCTCACTATCTGTGATACCTCTCGTTGTCGGGAATGCTGGCAAATGGGGCGCTGTAAAATTACGGTTTTAATCACATCATTGGGGAGATATATCCCTCTATCTGCTGCCCACCTGCTAGTAATCTTTTCTCCAAAGTGTGAACACTTTTGATGTGCCCTCCTTGCCAATCCAACCAGGTCAGAATTCTGCGTTTCCACCTCTGCCTCAGAGATCTTAGCATTTTTGTCTGCAATGAGCTTAAACCACCTATCAAGTGAATCAATAGCACAATGAGAATCTACATGGAACACGGATAAAATACTTTGAGAAAGCATATCCCACACCTCTTTCCACAATTTCTTTCCCCATAATTCTTTCAAATTTATTAACTTATTATGTGCGTGCCATGTGGGAAGCCATGTCGCAAATCCATTAGCAGTCGACCAGGAGTCGTTATAAATAAGGCAAACCCCCGGTAATTCTAGTTTCAAAGCCTGATAAACAGCATAAAGTTCTGCAAACTGACTGTTATTTCCTTCACCAGTTGTGCTTAACAATTTCTGGGTAACAGGGTTGTAGGATACTGCTTTCCATTGCCTCTTTGCTCCAACATACCTGGCTGAACCATCCGTAAACCACACATGCTTTCTATCCTCCACAGAGAGATCGATTAATGGCTTACCCCATTTGACAGGATATTCCTGTACTATAGGTACGTTGTACTCCACATCGTCTCGTCTATTGGCGCCTGCGCCTCCTGCTCATGTAACATCGCTGTACCCTTAGGACCCACTCGAGCCCTGTCCTGTATGTACCACTTCCACTTGATCACACTAGCTTCCTGTGCATGGCCAATTCTATGAGTTGTTGGGGAGCTCATAACCCATTGCATGATCGGAATCTCAGGTCTCAAAATTGCATCATGTCCCAAAGTCAATTGTTCTGTATCTACCAAAGCCCAATAACAAGCAAGTAACTGTTTCTCAAAAGGTGTATACGCTCGCCAGCGTCAGGCAATTTCTTCACCCAAAATCCCAGCAGTACGTTTGTCTTACCTTGTTTTTGCCATAAACTCCAATTTGCATATGGACCCTGTACAGTCACATTCAAATCAACATCACCATCTCGCACTGGCCACAAATCCAAAGCATGCTGAATAGCCTCTTTCGCCAGTTCAAACGCAGTCTGCTGCGGTTCACCCCCCTCAAATGCATTTTTCTTTCGAGTTACCTCATATAAAGGGGCCAAAATTTGACTTAGATGGGGAATGTGCTGTCTCCAAAATCCAAACAAACCAATAAATCTCTGAGCTTCTTTCCTATTTCGGGGTACTGCAAATTCTTTAATTTTCTGTCTCACTTTTGGGGCCACTACTCGATTTCCCTGATGCCACTGAATACCTATGAATTTTACACTTTGCGTTGGACCCTGCAATTTATCAGGATTGATCTCCCATCCACTGCTTTGCAAATAAGTTACAATTTGATCTAACTGAGTTTGGACTTGCTCTTGTGTCTCGCCTTGAATCAATGTGTCATCAATGTAATGACAAATGTGTACTCCAGAAATTATCGGTACCTCATCTAAATGCTCTGCCACCAGCTGGTGACATATCGTTGGACTATGCAAATAGCCTTGAGACAGACTTCGAAATGTCATTTGTCTGCCACCCCATGAAAAACTGAATTGTTACTGGCATTCGGGAGCTATAGGAATAGAAAAGAAAGCATTGGCAATATCGATAGTCGCATACCAAGTCCCTGAATGTTTCTGAATTCTCTCAATCAGTGTAACAGTGTCAGGGACAGCAACAGTCAAAGATGGTGTATGTTTATTCAGTTCGCGGTAATCCACTGTCATGTGCCATGAATTATCACTGTTGCGCACCGGCCACACGGGATTGTTCCATGCAGTGTTAATCGGAACCACAACCCCGGCGTCCATTAAATCTTGAATAGTAGCACTGATCTCATCATGCCCACCTGGAATTCTGTATTATTTCATCGAAATCACTTTAGTCGCCTGAGGCACCTTTACAGGAGGAATTTTCAAGCGACCTAATCTCACAGCGTTCCAAAATGATAGTCCCATCATCTAAACATAATGTCATTCCTTTTTAAATGTCAATTCCAATTATATATTCAGAAAGGGGCACAACTAGTACACTATATTCTCTTTTCGGTATTTTTCCTATTCTTAATTGGAGATTAGCTTGTACGGCTGGGGTCTCTTTACCACCCAATCCTGTGATTGTAAAATACTGTCCTCTAAATTTCTTAGGAATTCCATATATCAAAGTGGCCTCCGCTCCTGTCTACTAAGGCTCGGGCCCGTTGCATATTACGATGCCTCCAAAACAATTTCTATATCTACATAGGATCTATGATCTTTGCGAGCCCAATTCTGTACCGGAGCTTGACCTATTTCCTAGTCGTTTTTGTTCCTGTCTTGTGCCCAGGACAAATCAGGGTAAAGACTCTCATCTCGTTTAGGAAGTACATCTTCGTCGTACACTCTCTCTTCATAATATGAATTTCTCATATTTCTGTCACTCTGTGATTTTCGATAGGGGGATCTACCTCTTTCATTTCTCCTTCTCAGTTCTGGAGATCTACCTCTTTCATTTCGCACTCTACGATCTGGAGATTCTTCCCTCTTGTGTCGTGTTTTATATGTTGGAGATCCTTCCCTTCTCCCTCGATATTACTCGTGACCACTTCCACCTGAATGTCTCTGATCATGATCCTGTTTATTAACTCTCCTGGTCCCTTCTTTTCTGTCCAAACCTCTTTTTCGAAATATGGTCCATAACTTCGGAGTAGGTTCCCCATCTATTTCTTCTATTCTCACCCCGTCCTTCATTAGAGGTGTAAACAAGTCTCGTCTAGTTAATCTGTTATTATCTGTATGGATCTCAGACCTAGATGGTCTTTCTGTCTTCATTCAATCTCCCAGTTCGCCCAACTCATGAACTGCCTCAATCACCTGCGCTAAAGTGTTTCCTGTTTGATTTATTAACAATGTCATCATTACCTGCTGATAAGCAGGAGGAGCAGTACGAATGATCTTATTTCTTAGAGAAGTGTTAAGTAGTCCTTCCATTAGTCTGTGTGCAGTATCTGGGAAAATAGAGGTTTTTATTACCTCTTCCTTTAATCTCTGTGTCGCATCTCTCAACGTATACCATGGCTTTTCATTTACTGGTCAATCTGATTCAGTCGGGTATTTATGACTGCATCCGGCCACATCCAATTGTAATAGGCTAATCTGGTTATTAAGCCCATAGTTTCTGAAATGTTCCTGAATTGTCGGGTCTGTGCTTATCGGGCAAAATTTCAGTGCATCTCCTTGGTCTAACATTACACCTGCAGCACCCAAGTCATAGATGCAGACCAGCCAAGTTCTCGCCAGGTCTCTGCCGAAACCTGTCCAAAATGTCATTAATCTCTTGTTGCGTAAAATCTTCCAATCTATCTAGTGCTAGTCCCTGGGGGTATTGTGGACCACCCTGCAACTTTCTCCGATGTATCGGCTGTGCAAGCACTTCTCTATGCTCTTCTGATTTATTTTCGGTCTCAGTCCTAATAGGCTCTGTTTTCTTGTCCTCTTCCTCACTCGAACCTGAAAACTCTGAAGAATTCCAAATATTTCCATCCCACTTCTGCGGATCCCAATCAAGCCCTGCTTTTGCAATGACTAAGTGTACTTTCCTCTTATTAACACTCACTCGCTGGTTCCTGTATTTGTACTTTGCAATGCGCACTGCAGCCCTTTCCGCTACAATCAGATAAGTTTCTATCTTGTCCAATAATAATTTATTTTGACATGTTAACAACGTAGTGGCATGGGGGGGCGTGGCTACGAGCCGACAATGGCGGACGCGTAGTCTCTGAGCTCAGTCCTTGGCCCACAATACCAGCTGCATATCCTGCTCCCCAATAACATCACCCACCTGAAATTGTTACCCGGAGTCTCGTCAAGGGAAGGAGAAGCGGCGACGAGGTCCTGCCGTCCCCCGACACTGTCTGGAACAGAGGTAAAGCCACAGAGCCCGCTGAGGCCTGCAGCCTCGTGTGAAGCCGCGGCCTCGATTTGGCGGACGGCCCCGCATACTGCCTGCTGACGGCGGGACCCTGCGGGGGCACCAGAGGTACACTTGAACACTGAGCGCGATCGCGCACATAACCCCCTACCCTGCCACTCCAGCCCGGGTGCATCCCCCCCGGAACACGCTGTGAGTCCAGCCCTGCCCTCCCGACCGCAATCCAGACCGGCGGCGCACACGGGAAGGACTCCCGCTTGAGGCTCCACCACCGCAGCCCGCACGCATCTAAGCACCTGAGCGCTGCAAACGCACAGCGGAGCCCTGACCATTGCGGAGGTCACCAGCGGACCGCCACCCCACACAGGGACAGGAGCTGGCTGCATGACGCGGATAGATACTGCGGCAATATCGGCGGCCGCCATTTTGCCTCCTCTGCAGGTCTACAGGGGACGCCAAGCTCACCACACAGTGAATCATACCCGCCGGAGTCCTACACCACGACCACGGACCCAGAACACAGGGGGCACGGCGAGACACTGGCGGAGGCCCCGCTCGCACCTTTGCGAGAGACGGATCCCGTCGCCCTCGTGGGCTGAGGTAGGGGGGCGGCGACAATACCCCTGGGAATATTCCTACTCCTACTTGGGGCTACCATGCGGTGCTTCTGACCCCCCTTTGTGGAACCTCTTGTGCCAAACAGCAGTCAACTCCTACCACCCCCGCCCGAGCACACAAAAGTGCCCTGCTGAGAACGTTGCTTATAGCGCTACCGCATCCATCACAGGCGCTAAGTGAGACATTGTACCGGCGGATCCCCCTGGCCCCTCGTGGATCACTGTGCCACTGAAACCCTTTCTCCTCCCGGATTATATTTTACAACACTTGCCAGGACACAGAACGTTGTGGACCACTACACAGTGGAGCCTGCGAAAGGGGCACGTGTTCAACGCAGCGTCGCCCTGCACACTAGATCCATGGGGAGACACCGGGGTAAGGCCCAGGACCAGGGTGCAACAGCAGACATGCAGTCCACTGGCTCAGAAGACCCTCTGGCCTCCTCCAATATGGATGTTATCCCGCCGACGGGGAAAGGGACACAGGACGCCAAACTGGACCTCATTCTGAATGAAATACGGGCAACAAGAGAAGCGCTCGAATCACGTATAGATAACATGGCGACGGGCCTCTCCTTGCTCCGGGCGGATCACAACAAACTGGCTGAGAGAGTGTCGGAGCAGAAACTCGCACTCAATGATCTAATCCCCCAGCAGACAGAACACTCCACAAAGCTGGAAGGCATGGAAAAACAACTCCAACAGCTCTGGGACAAAGTGGACGACGAGGAAGGACGGGCCCGCCGCAACAACGTCCGCATTTTGGGCATTCCAGAGCGAAGTGAAGGGAGGAATCCCACTCAATTCGTGGAAGACTGGCTCAAACAGATGGTAGGCCCGGAGCATCTGACTGCCCTATACAGCGTGGAGAGGGCTCATAGGATGCCCTCGAAACCGCCACAACCAGGAGCGCCGCCACGCCCTTTGATCGCACGTCTCCTTCACTACAAAGATCGTGACACAGTGCTGCGCGCAGCAAGGGAGAAAGCGCCCCTCCGGTACGAAGATAAGACTATATCTGTGTACCCAGACTTCACGCCAGCGGTGCAACGAGCTAGGTCCACCTTCTTGGGGGTTAAACGCAAATTGCGTGAACGAGAACTGAAATATGCCCTCCTATTCCCAGCCCGCCTCAAGATTCTACATGGCAACAGATCACACTTTTTTGATTCCCCGGAAGAAGCGGAGGAGTGGATGGATGTGACCCTCACCCCACCGACATCACAAGACCCATTTGCCGAAGGTAAAAGCAATGGCCGCCGGAGCCAGCCGGACCGACGTCGCCATGCCCCTGATACTGGCCAAGGACCCTCGACACAGACCTCACCGACAGGACAAGATGCGACGAACCGCTCGGAGGAACAGGCGGAGGTGGCACAGCTGACAGAGGCAGCACTAGCCGCTCACGATGCAGTCACAGCGAGAGAAGTGGCCAGCAACTCGGACACGCGTACAGAGGTGTCGGGGTCGGCGGACAGCTTACAGCTCTTCCCCAAGATCACGGCGCAAATGGCTGCAGAATTTTAACGACGGTGCCTTGAACGATGCACGAGTGGTAATGTATGAACAGCATGAATGGCCACACGCAGGTGGGTGACATGGGGGTTGTACGTGCTAAGGGCTTGCTAGGTCACCGCAGGTCAGCACGAATAGACTGCACCCTCCATCGTATGAACATGGTTGAGTTTGACTGTTATCATCAGAAGTGGGACTGCATCCAGTCCCCAGCGGAATGCACAGCGTTGTAGCCAAATTTGGCTTTTCTTTTATCCAACTTATTATCATCTCAATCCATTTTATCCATTTTTATCATATTTTTTCACTTTTCTGAAGACGGGACCACACGCTCCGTGTACATGTAATTTTCAGTTTTCTACTGCTCAAATGGTGTCCTTAGGACTTTAAACAAGAACATGATTGACACATGAATTCTTCCAAAGCAGTGTTTATTCAAATAAAATCACCCAATGCATTTCGGGCTGTCATGCCCTTCTTCGGGGGTTACTGTAAATAATCATAGAACAATACAATTACCAAACTGTACACACAAAACTTTCACGTTTCTCAATGTAATCTACTATTTAAAAAACATATCTTGTCCATTGTTCAAAGTTCATAACCGTGTTGTCATTTATCTAGTGAACCAACCCAATATACCCTTCCTACTAACTCTCCCTTTCAAGATCGACTCTTCCCGACCTAAGAATTGTGCTATGCCGCCCCATGTTCGTTGATATTCTTTACCATCGCGTTACCATGTAGCTTTCAAATTCTATGCGTCAACAACAACATTCTGCCCCAAGAATCACGAATAACTATTAATCCATTCCCCTGGTAGTCTACACGGAAACCCCATGCAGTAGTACGTTTAATTTACTCGTTTTTCTACTTGCGGTCTAAAACCTTCCATACTATTCCCGTGGTGCCGAACATTCGTTACACCCACCGCCCTCCATTTATACTGATCCCTCGAGTATCACATACCTGCCATTAACGTTTAAAATCGAACACACTGAATCATCTTTGCGTCCACCACCAAACTTGTCGCATCCCACAATCCCTCCCTATATTTCAACCCCAAACTCATGTCCCTGATTGGTTCAAGAATTATTTGAAAAAAATGCTTCTCTCGCCCGTTTCAACATTGATTCCACCTGTTATATGTCACTCGACAACTCCATTTCCCATACTGCACTATCATGGAATCAAACGCGCTAAAACTCTCTGAAATGACACACCGAAATTAACCCCAATGTCTCAATAAACATAAAAACAAATCCAACGTGCTTGTGTGATCAAGTCATAAAAAACAGTCTTTCAGTGTTCTTTTGTTTCACTGCCTTCATCCGAACCACGTTGATATTTCCTGCATGTGGCCTCGATAATTCCTACAAATTCGCTTTCTTTTCTTTTTTGGGTGCAGCCCTGGGTTTTGGGCAAATGTTAAGATACGTTTTTTAGAGTCAGGACGCACACCTGTTATATTCCAATCATAAACATAATTTTTGTCCAACCTTTATCTTTGCATGCGTGCGATTTGCTGTAGTGCCCCGCCCAAGGGCACCGGGTACTAACATCATCAGAAGTGGGACTGCATCCAGTCCCCAGCGGAATGCACAGCGTTGTAGCCAAATTTGGCTTTTCTTTTATCCAACTTATTATCATCTCAATCCATTTTATCCATTTTTATCATATTTTTTCACTTTTCTGAAGACGGGACCACACGCTCCGTGTACATGTAATTTTCAGTTTTCTACTGCTCAAATGGTGTCCTTAGGACTTTAACCAAGAACATGATTGACACATGAATTCTTCCAAAGCAGTGTTTATTCAAATAAAATCACCCAATGCATTTCGGGCTGTCATGCCCTTCTTCGGGGGTTGCTGTAAATAATCATAGAACAATACAATTACCAAACTGTACACACAAAACTTTCACGTTTCTCAATGTTATCTACTATTTAAAAAACATATCTTGTCCATTGTTCAAAGTTCATAACCGTGTTGTCATTTATCTAGTGAACCAACCCAATATACCCTTCCTACTAACTCTCCCTTTCAAGATCGACTCTTCCCGACCTAAGAATTGTGCTATGCCGCCCCATGTTCGTTGATATTCTTTACCATCGCGTTACCGTGTAGCTTTCAAATTCTATGCGTCAACAACAACATTCTGCCCCAAGAATCACGAATAACTATTAATCCATTCCCCTGGTAGTCTACACGGAAACCCCATGCAGTAGTACATTTAATTTACTCGTTTTTCTACTTGCGGTCTAAAACCTTCCATACTATTCCCGTGGTGCCGAACATTCGTTACACCCACCGCCCTCCATTTATACTGATCCCTCGAGTATCACATACCTGCCATTAACGTTTAAAATCGAACACACTGAATCATCTTTGCGTCCACCACCAAACTTGTCGCATCCCACAATCCCTCCCTATATTTCAACCCCAAACTCATGTCCCTGATTGGTTCAAGAATTATTTGAAAAAAATGCTTCTCTCGCCCGTTTCAACATTGATTCCACCTGTTATATGTCACTCGACAACTCCATTTCCCATACTGCACTATCATGGAATCAAACGCGCTAAAACTCTCTGAAATGACACACCGAAATTAACCCCAATGTCTCAATAAACATAAAAACAAATCCAACGTGCTTGTGTGATCAAGTCATAAAAAACAGTCTTTCAGTGTTCTTTTGTTTCACTGCCTTCATCAGAACCACGTTGATATTTCCTGCATGTGGCCTCGATAATTCCTACAAATTCGTTTTCTTTTCTTTTTTGGGTGCAGCCCTGGGTTTTGGGCAAAAGTTAAGATACGTTTTTTAGAGTCAGGACGCACACCTGTTATATTCTAATCATAAACATAATTTTTGTCCAACCTTTATCTTTGCATGCGTGCGATTTGCTGTAGTGCCCCGCCCAAGGGCACCGGGTACTAACATCATCAGAAGTGGGACTGCATCCAGTCCCCAGCGGAATGCACAGCGTTGTAGCTGCACCCAAAAAAGAAAAGAAAACGAATTTGTAGGAATTATCGAGGCCACATGCAGGAAATATCAACGTGAAACAAAAGAACACTGAAAGACTGTTTTTTATGACTTGATCACACAAGCACGTTGGATTTGTTTTTATGTTTATTGAGACATTGGGGTTAATTTCGGTGTGTCATTTCAGAGAGTTTTAGCGCGTTTGATTCCATGATAGTGCAGTATGGGAAATGGAGTTGTCGAGTGACATATAACAGGTGGAATCAATGTTGAAACGGGCGAGAGAAGCATTTTTTTCAAATAATTCTTGAACCAATCAGGGACATGAGTTTGGGGTTGAAATATAGGGAGGGATTGTGGGATGCGACAAGTTTGGTGGTGGACGCAAAGATGATTCAGTGTGTTCGATTTTAAACGTTAATGGCAGGTATGTGATACTCGAGGGATCAGTATAAATGGAGGGCGGTGGGTGTAACGAATGTTCGGCACCACGGGAATAGTATGGAAGGTTTTAGACCGCAAGTAGAAAAACGAGTAAATTAAACGTACTACTGCATGGGGTTTCCGTGTAGACTACCAGGGGAATGGATTAATAGTTATTCGTGATTCTTGGGGCAGAATGTTGTTGTTGACGCATAGAATTTGAAAGCTACACGGTAACGCGATGGTAAAGAATATCAACGAACATGGGGCGGCATAGCACAATTCTTAGGTCGGGAAGAGTCGATCTTGAAAGGGAGAGTTAGTAGGAAGGGTATATTGGGTTGGTTCACTAGATAAATGACAACACGGTTATGAACTTTGAACAATGGACAAGATATGTTTTTTAAATAGTAGATTACATTGAGAAACGTGAAAGTTTTGTGTGTACAGTTTGGTAATTGTATTGTTCTATGATTATTTACAGTAACCCCCGAAGAAGGGCATGACAGCCCGAAATGCATTGGGTGATTTTATTTGAATAAACACTGCTTGTGAAGAATTCATGTGTCAATCATGTTCTTGGTTAAAGTCCTAAGGACACCATTTGAGCAGTAGAAAACTGAAAATTACATGTACACGGAGCGTGTGGTCCCGTCTTCAGAAAAGTGAAAAAAATGATAAAAATGGATAAAATGGATTGAGATGATAATAAGTTGGATAAAAGAAAAGCCAAATTTGGCTACAACGCTGTGCATTCCGCTGGGGACTGGATGCAGTCCCACTTCTGATGATGTTAGTACCCGGTGCCCTTGGGCGGGGCACTACAGCAAATCGCACGCATGCAAAGGTAAAGGTTGGACAAAAATTATGTTTATGATTGGAATATAACAGGTGTGCGTCCTGACTCTAAAAAACGTATCTTAACTTTTGCCCAAAACCCAGGGCTGCACCCAAAAAAGAAAAGAAAACGAATTTGTAGGAATTATCGAGGCCACATGCAGGAAATATCAACGTGGTTCGGATGAAGGCAGTGAAACAAAAGAACACTGAAAGACTGTTTTTTATGACTTGATCACACAAGCACGTTGGATTTGTTTTTATGTTTATTGAGACATTGGGGTTAATTTCGGTGTGTCATTTCAGAGAGTTTTAGCGCGTTTGATTCCATGATAGTGCAGTATGGGAAATGGAGTTGTCGAGTGACATATAACAGGTGGAATCAATGTTGAAACGGGCGAGAGAAGCATTTTTTTCAAATAATTCTTGAACCAATCAGGGACATGAGTTTGGGGTTGAAATATAGGGAGGGATTGTGGGATGCGACAAGTTTGGTGGTGGACGCAAAGATGATTCAGTGTGTTCGATTTTAAACGTTAATGACAGGTATGTGATACTCGAGGGATCAGTATAAATGGAGGGCGGTGGGTGTAACGAATGTTCGGCACCACGGGAATAGTATGGAAGGTTTTAGACCGCAAGTAGAAAAACGAGTAAATTAAACGTACTACTGCATGGGGTTTCCGTGTAGACTACCAGGGGAATGGATTAATAGTTATTCGTGATTCTTGGGGCAGAATGTTGTTGTTGACGCATAGAATTTGAAAGCTACACGGTAACGCGATGGTAAAGAATATCAACGAACATGGGGCGGCATAGCACAATTCTTAGGTCGGGAAGAGTCGATCTTGAAAGGGAGAGTTAGTAGGAAAGGTATATTGGGTTGGTTCACTAGATAAATGACAACACGGTTATGAACTTTGAACAATGGACAAGATATGTTTTTTAAATAGTAGATTACATTGAGAAACGTGAAAGTTTTGTGTGTACAGTTTGGTAATTGTATTGTTCTATGATTATTTACAGTAACCCCCGAAGAAGGGCATGACAGCCCGAAATGCATTGGGTGATTTTATTTGAATAAACACTGCTTTGGAAGAATTCATGTGTCAATCATGTTCTTGGTTTAAGTCCTAAGGACACCATTTGAGCAGTAGAAAACTGAAAATTACATGTACACGGAGCGTGTGGTCCCGTCTTCAGAAAAGTGAAAAAATATGATAAAAATGGATAAAATGGATTGAGATGATAATAAGTTGGATAAAAGAAAAGCCAAATTTGGCTACAACGCTGTGCATTCCGCTGGGGACTGGATGCAGTCCCACTTCTGATGATGTTAGTACCCGGTGCCCTTGGGCGGGGCACTACAGCAAATCGCACGCATGCAAAGATAAAGGTTGGACAAAAATTATGTTTATGATTGGAATATAACAGGTGTGCGTCCTGACTCTAAAAAACGTATCTTGAGTTTGACTGTTACCCATGTTGGGTATCATGGTTTGGACCCCGGGTCCGTTTCCCTGGGGACCTCAAAGTTCAGGGGTTGACAATTCAAATGGCACTCTCTTACCAGCGCAGAGTAAACTTGGCTTGCTCACCTACGAGCTCAACGCTTCCTCATTATGCGAACAGTCATGGGGTCACTTAATGTATACAACTTGTGCACCTGGAACGTGCGGGGCATGGGTTTGATTCACAAACGACACAGAATACTGGCCCAACTTAACCGCAGAGGGGTCATGATAGCTTGTCTGCAGGAGACACATCTGAACGGTGCCGAGAACTTGAAACTGTCAAAGAAATGGAGAGGTCAGCTCTTCGCTACGTCCTACTCTGCATTCTCAAGAGGGGCGGCTATATGGGTTCGAAATTCTGTGCCCTTCAAGCCAGTTGAGCAGAGAATTGACAAAGAGGGGCGATATGTATTTGTAAGGGGCAATCTGGATGGTACCACTGTTGTGCTTGGATGTGTGTATGCCCCGAATTCGGGCCAATCGGTCTTTTTAGCTAGACTTAATGGTGTCTTAGTGGACTGGGCAGGTTATCAATGGGTTGTTGGAGGGGATTTTAATGCTGTACTGGACATCACGATGGACAGGTCGCACCCACCATTACACGCCACCGACAGCAGAAAACAGGCGACTGCACTAACACAGTGGGCAGACGGGTGGGACCTGGCAGATGCGTGGCGCAGTAAACACTTGCTTGACAAGGAATACACCTTTTTCTCCCCACCGCACCAACTGCACACCAGAATCGACCGTGTGTTCTGCACCCGCTCTCTACTGGGAGCGATTCTCACTGCACATCACATGGGTAAGACACTCTCGGACCATAACCCTGTCGAACTGACAATACAATGGGGTAGGCTCCTGACACTGATACCAACTTGGAGGTTGCCCACGGACCTGTTGGAAGACATTGTCTCCAAATCGTCCATGGCGGACACCATTGAGGCTTACTTTACCACGAACACTGGACCACTAGCTCCAGACGACTGGAGTGGGACACGTTCAAAGTCTACATCAGGGGGGAGGCGAGGGCCACCCGGGTGGGCATGAAGAGGGCGGTACTGGATGGCCTTAAGGAAATAGAGGGTAAACTGGCCATGCTAGAAAACGAAGCAGTGGGCACGCACCTATACTTTACACCACTACAAGAAGCGCACATAAGGCATGCTGAGCTCTTAGAAGACTTGAGGTTACTGGACTACCGCGAATACACTAATAGACAGCACACTCAAGCTGACCGGTCAGGCCCGCTGTTAGCCCACATAATACGGGACGCCCCAACACACCTCCCAATCTTGGAAATTACAGACCAGGAAGGTTCAATAGTTTCGACTCAATTAGGAGTCAACAATGCGTTCAAGGATTACTACACCACACTATATGGCCCGCACCAACACATCTCGCATACGGCACTCGAGAATTTCATGGAGGGCCTGGTTCTACCACGGCTCACTGATAGACAGTGAGATGATCTGAAACGTACTATCACCACGGCAGAGATTAAACAGGCGATACGCGCCCTCCCGAAGAATAAAACTCCTGGGACGGACGGCTTACCTGTAGAATTTTACGAGACGTTTATTGACCTTCTCGCCCCGCGATTACAAATCATCTATCACGAAGCACTACAGACCAATTCCCTGCCACAATCCTCCCTGCAGGCCTTGATAACTTCCCTATTGAAACCGGGCAGGGACGGAATGCACTTAGCTAACTACAGACCCTTGTCCCTCCTTAATACTGATTACAAAATAATGAGCAAGGTACTGGCAACTAGACTGACGCAATACATCCCCCAACTGATCCATCCAGACCAGTGCGGGTTTGTACCTGGTAGGAGCACGGCCCTGAACTTCCGTAGGCTAGCCCAGCTGATGTTACGAGACCGGGCGACTGGAAGCACTGAGGGCTGTATCACACTAGATCTGAAACAAGCCTTCGACTCCCTCAGATGGGATTTCATGTTTGCTACGTTTGAGAAATTCGGGTTGCCCCCGGAGTATGTTGCATGGGTTAGACTGCTCTATACCCACCCCACGGCGCGAGTTCGAACGTCCAGGTGCATTTCTTAGCCATTGACCATTGCAAAGGGTACCAGACAAGGGTGCCCACTCTCCCCACTCTTATTTATCCTGGCGCTCGAACCGTTGCTTTGTAAGCTCCGGAAGGAGGCTTCTCACCGTGGCATTCAGAGAGGTAGGACGACACATGTGGTGTCTGCCTATGCGGATGATATCATCCTGTACCTCCATGATCTGAGGGGTGACCTACACCCTATACCCACTCTTTTCGAGGACTACAGGTTGCTATCGGGCCTCACGATAAGCGAGCCCAAGTCGTATGGTTACTGCTTTAATGACACTGAACCATCTACACCACTACCTTTCCCGCCGTACACTTTCCAACTGGCGGACACCACTTTCCGCTACCTCGGGATCCAAATCTACAGAGGAGCGGAGGAAATGATAGAAGGCAATTTGGGCAGGGCGATGAGAGCACTCAAATCACAGGTACAATTCTGGCTGCCACTGCCGTTGTCAGTCGCAGGTAGAGTGGCAGTCTCCAAGATGGTGGTGCTTTCCCGACTTATTTACTATTTCACTAACCTGCCATTCCTGATTCCAGCCTCAACTTTCACGGCACTTGACACATTACTAACGGAGCTTATATGGGGGTCGGGGCGGAGACGCATCGGCCTGGCTAAATTACAACTTACCTCTGGGGGCATGGGAGCGCCGGACTTCAGGGCCTATAACTACGCCTGTCAGTTACAATGGCTGGCTTACTGGCTGGTGGGCAGGAACCTCCATGAGATTGACATGACGGAGGAAGACCGGTCCAAGGGGAAACTCCATGTCTTACTTCTGCCCCGTTCGGAGCTACCTGGGGACGCTCCCCCTCTTCTCCGCCTTGCCATTCAATATTGGCGGAAAGCAGTGAAATACACATCTCCCACGACTTCATACGCTCCTACGACCCCACTACTTGGTATCCCACTGGAGTTGGGTCCGCTCACAACTCACAAGCTAGCCCCATGGCATGACGCAGGGGTCGTGCACATTGGAGACCTATTCGCAGATGGACGCATGTTGTCCTTTGAGGACTTCAGGGCCACACATAACGTCCCAGGAGGCTCGTTCCTCCTACATGCTAGTATACGTCACTACGTGACGGAAAAGTGGGCTGGAGAGGGCGTAGAGCCGCCCACAAACCCACTACTGTCGATGCAATACCTCATGGGAACGGGAAGCCACCTGACCAGATGGCTTACTGCGGGAATCAGAACCGGTAGAGCGACCTCCTTACTGCCTCTTAAGGTCAAGTGGGAAGGCGATATAGGACGATCACTTGAGGAGAAAGAATGGGAGCGAATCCTGCAATTTCCCAAAAGAGTGGCCAGAAGCCCGAAGTTTAAGTTCATTCAACTGATGGTCCTGCATCGGGCTTACCTCACGCCACGCCGTATACGTGCTATGTTCCCTGACGCTGCTGACACCTGCCCCAGATGCAGGGCAGACGATGCTTCATTAATACACATGCTGTGGGACTGCCCGAAATTAGGCTATTATTGGACAAACATACATGACTCACTTACCAGAGCAGGAATTTCCTTAAAACCCCGCACCTTAGAACACACAATACTAGGGCTGGGGCCAGGCGCGCGTAAAAGAAATGCGCCGACACGCTTCACTGATTTGGCCTTACTACTTGCGAAACGCGCGATAACCATGCGATGGAAATCACCCAAACCACCGGACCCTGACATGTGGAAAGCGGAGGTTATACGATGGGGCAGAGCGTAGGGGTCACAGGAAGACACTGATATCGCTGGACTGGTTCACCATACTAGGAGCCTTTGAGGCGGAAGGGGAGGAGGGATCTAATGTCTCGTTATCTGCAGCTTGACCTGTGAACCACCCTCTTTGCACCACAACTTGCCACGATACTGACTGGTGCACCTTGAACTGTGACAACGGGGAAACCCATGCATTTTGTTGTTTATATCTCTGGCTGATCGTATAGGACAATGTATTAGGAAGGAGCTATGTATCGTAGTAGCCAAATACCACTTGATAACTGCAATTACAAAGTATGAGTGCTAAGGGTGGGGACAGTAGGGGTGGTGGGTGGAAGGTTCATGGGGGTTTTGTTGAGTTAACTACGATGCAACAAAATAGAAAATTTACACCGCAACTGTTATTATTGTACCGCAAGGAGCATGCCATTATGAGATTGCTTTTATGTAGACTGTAACACATCAATGTTCTACTTGATATGCAAATAAACAAATTTTCAACAAAAAAAAACAACGTAGTGGCATTCTTTGCTTCAACATACTGTTCTTCCAATTCCTTACACTCACTCTGCAACTTCACATATTTCTCATGTATCATTCTGTAGGCATTTAATAAAACCCATCCTCTCCGTCCTAATATAGGAAGCTCTTCTCCTCTTGTTACCGGCACTTTTTGCAAACATGAAACCAGCTGAGCCGGTTCGGCTTCGAACATACAAGCATTCCAGTTTTCACTCAAACCTGCAGATTTAACCAATTCATGAGCCAATACTGCATATAGGAACAATTCCCATCCAGGAATTTCTATTGACAATTGAGAGTCAACCTTTGTTTTCCTAGAAAACATAATCTTCTTTTTCCCCTATAATCCACCTCCTTGATCCTGTGAGTCACAATGCCAAGATGTAATGACCTGATAATTCTGCCAATCACCAGGGAATACTGACCCTATCCCCTCTTGGGACCCAAAAGGACACAACACTTCACAATACTTACCCAAGAAAGCAATAATACTAATAATTACCTGGAATATATGGCTATTGCCGAGGAGCTCCCAAACAGCAACAGCAACACAAGAACAGTACCAGTGGCGACAACAACGCAAATAAAGCATTACAGGGTACGACAAGGCAAACAAGGGGCCACTGGGTATAACAACGCAACAAAGCCCACCCCGGTGGGACTGTATAATCAACACATACTCCTCCTAACAATGCCTCGGGTGGAATACTTGGTATTTTGGGCTTCCCTGGATGAGAGCGGGACATCCCTCGTTCTACAATTACCTGCAGGAAGGGAAACTTACCGTCCTTCCGATGCTACAGCATTTGGGTCAGAAGGGCCCTGACCTCCCATCCCAAGGAACACAGACAAATAATTATATACTCTGGGTTTTCTTTATTACACAATGATAGAAGGACAAAAGAAAGAAATCACTACTATGTCACGATAGGCCTTCTTCAAACCAGTACCTAAGCAATTACTAAATGCAATCAATACATACATATACAAAACATATATGTAAATAAATGTATGGAACCTGAGAATAGGAGACGATAGTTAGATAAGAACAGTTAGAATGTAAGAGTTAGTGGAACACCTCACCAAGTTTCTACACATTCTGCTTCCACTTCGCCAGAGGGGAGTCCGTTTCTCCAGCCGAATCAGGATTCTCTGCTCCACCGTCACAGCTACACGTCTGCACTGTGATAAACTACCAGTGGCCGAGACCCGAACACCCCCTTTAGTACAAGTGGAAACATTGGTCGAAGCTTCTAGCAAGCCTCGCCCCCTGTTCCCATCAGATTGCGTACCACTCTAAGCCAAGACCACAGCATCAGCTAGCTAGGCGTCTGTTAAGACTCCGGGGCAGAGCGGACACATTCCTCCGACAAGAACCGGTTCCTACCAGCATACGAAGTGCAGAAAACAAGTGAGAAGCAAAACATGACTCCTCACCCAGAAAAGCTCAGAAGATGGCGACAGCTTAGAAAATGGAGTCGCTTAAGCATAGGCCACTACTCTCGCAAAAAGCCCGAATTAGCATGCAAAGCCAATAGGTAAGCCCTGCCTACAAGCAAGATACAGTTGGACACTGAAAAGACATTATGAAGCCTTACTTTGCAGCTAATTCATATTATGTAGGCTTACACAGCACTATATTAGAGCAAAATATACTGAGATGGTAGTGGGCAACGGTCATAATCGAGCCGTTTCCATAAAAATGGCTCAATCACTACAACATGTAAAAAGTAACATTACACATAATTACAGAATATCAAAATATTAGCCTACACAATGCCATTAAAACAACCCATCTAACAAAGAAATAAATAAATAACAGAATGCTAACAATTTTATCAGTAAAGTCCCTCTGTTACTTATTGATCCTAATTTCAATACTTCTTTTACTTCTTTCTTCCATGATTACTTTCGTATAAATCAAACAGCTGATGTTTCCTTTCAGACAGTTTGGGATGCCTTCAAGGCTTCGGCTCATTCGATTTGTGTTAAATAAACGCAAAACATCACATACACAAAATAAAGGGCTTCTCACTAAGATTAAGAAACTTGAGCATTTCTTTTATACCACCAAGTCAAAAGAATGTCTTAAGGATCTTATTAATGCTAAGATTGCCTTTAATAAAACTTCTACTGAACAGGCCTCTCTATACTCATTAAAATCCTCTGCTAAGTACTATGGCGGCCAAAACAAGTCAGGCAAACTACTAGCTAATTATCTTAAGATTAAACAACATAAACTTCATATTGATTCGATTATAGATGATAATCAACAACCACATGACAAGGACCCCGAGATACTCCTAGAATTTGTAAACTTCTATAATTCTCTCTACACACCAGACAATGTACCTTCAAATGAGGATATATCCCAGTATTTCCCTACAATCCAGAAACAAACCAATTCCCAAATTAGGGGCCGATTAGGATCGCGGACGGACCTGCGTCCGTCCACGACCCCCGAGGTGGAGGGAACGTCCGCAGGGGCTGTGGCGTTCCCTCCAGTGCAATTAGAATGTGACACCCTGGCGGTCACACCCTCTATTCTTAACATTGCGGCGGGTGCTGCGTGAAGCAGCACACGCCGCAATGTTAAAAATGCATGTTTACCGCGTGGTGCCTGCCGCTTCGTGCACGCAAAGGCAGGGGGGTACCATAGGTACCCCCCATGTGCACCCCCCACCCCCTCTTCACCCCTGGGGGCCCGCAACGGGCCCCCGAAGACAACACTGTATGCCTTTCCACGGCGGAAATGCCGCCGTGGAAAGGCATATGACCCCAGCTATCGTAATATGGCTGGCGGTGTCTGATAGACACCGCCAGCCATGTTAGTGCTTTTCTGCTGCGGTCGGAAGGCGACCGTGGCGGAAAAGTGGCGGACGGTGTTCCTGACCCCCCAGCCATCCTAATCTGGCGGGGGGTCTTTGAAGGCTCCGCAGCGGTTTTTCCGCATCCTCCGGGCCGGCGGACACTTCCGCTGGCCCGGAGGATGCGGAAAAACCGCAATCCTAATCAGCCCCTATATTTTGATCTTTTAGAAAGTGATAGTACGCAGACAGAATTGCTAAATGCTCTCCATATTCAGATAAAGCCACAGGCCAAGATGGCTTTACAGTAGAATTCTACTTACACTTTGCTCACTTACTCCTTCCACATTTATACACTCTTGTTTCTTAATTCATTACCTCCAGTAACTCTATGGGCACTTTTTCCGAAGCACTGATATGTTTGATACCAAAAGATGATAAGGACTCACGATTCTGTAAGAATTATAGACCTATATCTCTAGTAAATGTGGATTAATTTTTTTCTTTTCAAAAGCTCTAGCCCTAAGATTAGAACCCCATCTTCCGCTACTACTTGGCAAAGAACAATCAGGCTTTGTCAAAGGCTGTAACATCACGGACAACACATGCTTATTCTTTGACATCCTGTCTAAATCAACACATTTTCCGGACTCACCGGCAGCAATTGCTTTGGATGCAGAAAAAGCATATTGATGAAAAAGGGTTCAGGCAGATCAGGTCATTATACCCCTTTTCTAGGTTTGCCCGGCGTTAGCCGCTTCTCACCCAACTCACGATTACCAAATAAAGAGGCAGGCGCTGGAGACTGGAAGGCAGGAAACAGGAGTTTATTTCCGACGGAACAGAACACGTCAAATCAGACAACAGGGTATTTTCTCGAGGTGCTCTAACAAGTTTCTCTACGGCTCCGTCTTTTATACACAGGTTTATGATGTACAAACATTCCTTATTGTAATAAAGACACTTTGAAGTACGAAAAGGCATGTTTGGAATCCCAGCTTCAGGCCTATTCCCATACCGGTCGCTCTGATGTTGTTTTCCCCTCCCAAATGTAACATGTGATTGTAATCTGCAGCCGGACGTCCCGACAGGACACGAGGGCAAGAGGGGGTGGTCAGATCTAAGGTTGGGCAGGCGATAAGATCACGTTTCGCTATGCGGGGCCGGAGGGGGTACATCCACGAGACCTAGTTTTATGATATGGGACTGGGTCGAGAGGCCAGGTGTAGCTGGGGGGGGGGTCATCAGAAGAGAGGAAGGGTGTTCCTGGGAGGAATGCAGGGGTGTTGGTCAGATCTAGGGGTGTGAAGGCCTTGATTAATTACCGCTCCTCTGATGTGAGGCGAGGTCCTACTGTAGGGAGCAATAAACTGCATCTGTTGGACTAGGTGATGGCCTGGGATCAGGCCGGGCACTCGGGCAGGGAGGAAGAGGTTACCAAAAGGGGCCTGTTCTATGGGTAGGATGAAAGAGCGAGGGGGCAGGGGTTCAGCACGGAGACAGGGTCGTGTTTAGTGGTGCGTTTATGGCCCGAACAGGAGAAACCAGGGGCTGTCGGGGCGCGGGGGGTATACTTGCGAGGCTGGGGGGAGAGAGAGAGGGAGAGAGGCTATTGGCAGTGGGCAGAGAGGTCATGACACACAAAATGGCTACTATCTATGTTCGCGATGGGGCCTAAAAAGGGGACAAGATGGCGGGGCCACTGTGCCGTGACTTTCGCTTTACCTTCAACAGTGGCGAGGGTGAACACAAATGAACGCCGCTTATGTACATATACATTGTCATTTTCCACAGTCGCCGCTTTTTAACATAAGTTAGGTCATTTGCGTGTTTATCATAGCTGACGGGGTGTACATATAGTCGTGTGTTGTCAATGGAATAGCGTTTGTCAATACTGGTGGATTTGCATATAACCGTGTGCAGTTGATGCGACATACGAGGTGGAATACATATAAATTTACATTTGTCGTATTTAAAAAAAGTGACCGATGAAACATTTTACAGGCAAAAAGTGGTTGAGGGAGGAATTTAGTCCAATACAAGCAATTAGTCAAGGGGGTGTAGAAAGTTCCAAAAAGGGGGTCTTCGTTACGGTGTCCCCCTTTTTTGTAGCGAGCCATCACTGGTAGGCTCTGGTAGTTCGTTTTCTTCCGTTGGCGCTGTTGAGCACCGGCGGTGGAGCTATAGGTCCAGCTCGGGTCCTTCTTTACACGTCGCAGGGTGTGATGTGTCCTTTGCCGTTAGGCCACAGTCCTGTTTCCTAACTAATCTCTTTTAAGGGTGCCTCATGCTGGGCACCTGCATTTCTTTCTCGGGGTCAAAATCCACGTGGAAAGGATAGAAGGGGTTTTGTCGGATAATCGAGGGAGGAGAGGGCGGAGTGGGACCGGATCGTTGAGACGGACCAAGGGAGCAAAAGGGTGATGCGCAGGCAGGTCGATCAATCGGGCTCAAAGGGGCAGGGACTACAGGCACGCGTGGGTCAACAAGTAGAGGGCTTCAAGGCAGCCCTCCATTCCTTTGTTTTCTGCGTTTGAGAGTGGTGCATCGTCCCGCGTCCCGTTGCTCTGCGGCTCCATCTTAGGTCGAGGTCACACGCGCCTCATGATCTGTGGCCAGGCTGTGCGTCACGTCCAGCCCCTCTCCTCCGGTGACTGTGTATCCTTGAATGGGTACAAAACAGGTTTTAGCGAACTGGCAAGAGAAGGCATTTATACATTCCAATTCCGTCCCAGATCTAGGTAGTTGGGGGTACGTTTCATCGGTCACGGTCAGGAGTTATCACTGTGGAGCATGTATACAGGCATGTCTACTGAGTTTGTACTAAGTCTATTTGGCGTTCATTCATGACGTATGTGGCTTTCTGACCCTAGCCCCGGCAGTCTTCTATCAACGTGAGAGAGAGGGATAGTGGCTAAACATTCTTTTCGGGGGGCAACAGTTAATCGGGGTCATCAGTTATACTTCGTGTTATGGAGCTGGGGCCAATCGGGAGAAAACGGGGACGTTTTGGACATCCGTACTTGGGTGCAGAGGGGTGGGGCAATCTGGGCATTGTTTCTAACGAGCTGAGAACAGAAAGCCACTGACATATAGTCCTCCTGTAAGAAGGCCAGATTAGGGGACTTCAGTCGTCTAACCTGTCCTTTCCTTCATAGCCAATTCAAGTTCCATAATTTTACAGAAAGGAGAGGTAGTAATATGGCAAATTACAATTGTTTTAGTTTCTGTCAATTTGCCGAACACCTTTGTGTTCGAAAACCAATTAGGCTTGTGCCGGCGGGGCACAACGTTACCACACAAAGGAAGAGGGAGCAGGGGTCGTCCGCATTTTAAATGAACTATTCGGTACACGTACAACATGAAGAGAGAGAAAAAGAGAGAGAGTGAGAGGGAAACGTGTACAATAATAGGCCATTTAATGCGCACACAACACAAAACAGTAGGGGTCATGTTATATAGAAACACAGACTGAGGAAAAACATAAATCCATATACTACGTAAACATGAATTCAGGCGGGGGGGGGTACATGTATTATATACAGAACTCAAGACAACACATAGAACAGTACTTGGCCAAAGATATTTCCTCCTGCATGCTGCGCATCCTTAGTATCCTATTTAATTTGCTTGGCTGTCTTTTGATGTTGGCCTCGGTTGCAAATACTTACACTTTCGTCAATTGTTCGGGAACTAACCTGGTCGGGCTAGTACTTACGGTGGGATCTTTGAATCGTTATTAGCGAATGGGTATCCCGGCTGAGGCAACAGAGGGTGTCAGTCGGGGGAACAATGGGCAGCTTCGAGTTTCATGTCCATGAGGGTGCAAGAAGGAGGTGGTGAATCTTAAACATTGACAATATTCTTAGTCTTCCAGGAGGAGGGTACTTGGGTGAACCTCACCCTGGAATAGCCCTGAACCTTCCCCTATTTAGTTGTCGTATGAACCTACTCGTAGGTGCACGTCATTCTTGGTTGCATTATTCGGGGGCCGGTTGGAGTCATATTTTTGTCATACTGCAATAACCCGTCAAGTTTCTGTTTCGGCCCCCTCCCCCCCCTTCCAGTCATTGAGTTCAGGGAGAGGGAGAGGGTCGTTTCTAAGTAAGGGTGTGTTATATCTATGTTTGCTCGTCGTGTATAGGCACCATGCTCAGACCCTCTTTTTCCCCATTCCATCGGTCGTTCGATCATCACTCAAGTCGTACAAAAACATCTCTCTTATCAAGTCAACGCGTGCAACGTATATCCAGTCGAGTTATACACATCCGGTCATACACGCGTGCATTCATATCACCCAAAGTCGTCATGTCCTCAGGGGCAGTCCCCATGGATAATGTATCATTTGTCCCCGCGGAACCATGGCGCGTTGCTTAGGTCTTCTCCATACTTTAGTCGATGTTCCAATGTGACCTGCAGAAAGAAGGGGAAAAAGAAGGGGTGGGGGCAGTGTTTTAAGACACATCCGCGCGCATAAACCCAAAAGGCTTTTACTTACCACGTATTTGACCTATCTCCGCGGGGTGCAGGCCCTTCCATCTCGGCGTTTTTGCCCAGAGGGACTGGTAGTGTGGGAGGCATAATCATTGATGAACTGCACATTGCATAGATCGCCCACGTGTGGTATTGCGGATCTTGTGTGGGGGGGGTCAAAACAAAAGGGCAGTCAGTGTAAAGTGGGGGTGAACTCGTGGTCTCCTTCGAGGAGGCGGGGTGGTCTACAGTGGTACCGGGTCTGGTTTAGGGGCATCTGAAACAATTTCCCTGAGATTTGTGGCATACAAAGTAAAACAGAACACCGGGACCTTTATCGATTGCCTTATGTTGCACAAAAGTAAAAAAAAAACACACACGCAACAAACTTGGACCATTCACATTTTCAATATTCCTGGGCACTTTTTGCTTTTTAACCTTTTAGTAATCGACTTGCTTTATTTCGCCTGTATTTTACGTAGATCGGAAACAATGGCTATGTATTCGAACTTACCAATCCAAGAGCTACGACTATATTTGTTTTTCACAAAATCTTTATTTAAAAAATGTTGACGTACAAATGCAGGCCTACAACCACGTGGGCCAGCCACGGAGCAGACTGGAACTGTACATGAGGGCATATTTATCTGAGGAAAACATAACTGAGTCGGTGGTCGTTTTATTTCATCAAGGTACGATAAGTGCAATAAAATCATATCGAAAATTCATTGTGGGCAAGTACCATCAGTGTAAAAAAAATCCGAACTTTCAATAATACTGTAATCAATGATGCGTCAGAACTTAATATCAATTCATTGTCCGAATGTTCAAGCAATACTCATCCCCTCCCGCCATGTGCTTCAAAAACTGCATACATATCTCATGATATCAAGTCTGAGCATCCGGAACACAACGGGGAAATGCGAGTTTCGTTTGTACCGGCGCCATTTTGGGTGGGGTCAGGCGGGTCCAAGTATAGTCAAAATGTTTCCACCAACTCGGGGTTGGACCAGAATCTCTTTCGGCAGTCCAGAAGTTCCGCTAAGGGGCGACAGAAGGGACCGGTGACATGAACCATTAATCAAAGAAAAGGGAGGGGGCAACAATCTTTCCTACCGGGTCATACTGGTGTTCCACCGGAACTGATCAAATCAGTAGTCTGCAGGATTTTTGGTCATTCAAACTGAGGCTGGCGTCAGCATGAGAGCGCCAACGTCTCGTGGCTATGTCTTGGTTGTTCTGCGGGCGATCATGGCAGTAATTTCCCATCGGGGGGCAGACGGGGGCCCGCGGAGGTCGAGGGCCCTCCGCAGTTCTCGTAGATTCTTCAAAGCTGAGGAGAACGCCTTCTGGACAGGGGCCCATTTCCTGGTTGACAGGCGACCAGGCCAACTTTTCACACCAGGCCTATTCCTGCAAAGTCGACCGGCCTTTTTAGGAGTTCTGCAGCTACCGGAAGTCACTGGGTCAAATGAGCAGACGGACTCCAGCCTGCTGGGCGAGGTGTCGTAGCACCGCCACAGTGGACGAGACCCTGCTGGGTGAGTGGAGCGTCGCTATACCGCAAGAGTGGACGAACCCTTTGCCGGGTGCGTGGAGCGTTCCTGCACCGCAAGAGTGGACGAACCCTTTGCCGGGTGCGTGGAGCGTTGGGGGTGCAGCTGAGGGGCCTCCACCTGGGGAGGCGGGAGAGGCTCGTCCGCGCCGCCTCTCCCTCCCAGTGCACCCCACGGCGTCTCGCTGACATTTGTTATGGCCGGACCAGGCGATGAAGAAGAGGGGGGGGTCGGAGGCATATGCAAGACATCCCCCCCCGTGGCCTGCAAGGCGCCGGGAGAAGAAGGGAATGGGAGGACCAGTACATTCCGGGTCGGGCCCATGCCTTCTTCGGCCGATGGCGGCCGGCCGCTCTTTGCCACGGCCCCAGGAACGGGTCCCTTGGTTCATCCTGGGGACAGGCCTTGGCGCGTGGTGTCGCCTCCGGACTATTCGCGTAATGGTTCTCCACCCCAGGCCGCCGCCGACGGCTTTTGTACACTTTCTGACGCCCAAAAACCTACTAGAAAGTAGCCCAAGGTAGCCCGACATTGCTACTTTGGGGAAGGAGGGACAGGAACGGCGTCAAGCAGACGGCGAAATGCATTGTGGGTCTGTTGTTGCAGCCGTTTGCTATGTAAATAGTTGTTTAATATATTTTTATTCAAATAAAAACGCTTAACCTGTTACTTTGCTATAGTGTTGTATATTTCTAATATTTGCCTAGGGTTTGTCGTCAATTGGGCGGGGTGGTCGGTGGAGCCGAGCTGTCTCGCATTCATCATGGCGTTGAGTTCGGCTTTCCTCACTAGTTTCATATTTACTGAGGGGTTGTTCCTAATGCTTCCATTTCAGTGAGGTTGAAAAGAGATCTCATCAGTGGCCTACTGATTTTACTCGATTCCTTTTGTTTTCCCTAACGATTTTTATGTTCTTTTATTTGCTAGCACGATACAGCGGCTAATCCGCATTTTCTTTATATATGTCCTTTTTATTAGGGGTGTCCTCCGGTGGAGCCAGATGGTCTACCTCTAATAAATGGTCCGGGCTGAACCAACTACTGAGCAATGGGGGGGAGATAGGCATGACGGGTTACAACGGGGACAAAAGTCAGCACTACCTATCCTTCACTACTTTGCGGAGACTAGGTAGAATATTTCTATTCTACAGTATTCGCAAATAGGGAATACCCAAAGAGAGAACCAATTCCAAACAGTCAAGTTCGGACTAACAATCAATCAATCAAATGAGGAATAAAATAGGCGCGACGGGTTACAACGGGGGCAAAAGCCTGCGCTACCTACCCTTCACTATCTGTAAAGAGAGAGATCTTCCTGTTCCTCTCTGTTTGTAGGCAGAGAAGATCCTTTCCGAGAACCAATTCCGAACGATCAATGTTCGGTCAAACAATCAATCAGTGGGGGATAAAAATAGGCACGACGGATTACAACGGGGGCAAAGGCCTGCGTTACCTATCCTTCACTATCTGCAAAGACTAAGAGTATGGCGACTCTGTGCTTGTTTGCAAATAGAGAATGATCCAAAGAGAACCAATTCCAAAACAATAAATGCTTGGATAACAATCAATCAAATGGAGAGGGAAGTAGGCGCGACGGGTTACAACGGGGGCAAAAGCCTGCGCTACCCACCCTTCACTATCTGCAAAGGGAGAATACTCCTATCCTTCCCCGTTTGTAGACAGAGAATCTCTCAGGACAAAACAATCAAATGCGTAATACTAGTATTTTCCAATGACAATCAAACAATCAATTCGCAATTTGTCGTGTTTACACTACCTTACCCGGACCGTATGGACAGTTTCTCGTCTTCCGTTTCCAGCGCCCGATCGTCCTCTATTCTCCGTAATTGCTGTGGCACTCCTGATGGTTCCCAGTCAGGACCGTAGATCACTCGAGAGAGGTCTGTTCAGAACCAGTGAAGTTCGGATGATCGGCTGCCAGACAAGGGTCTATCAGGCAGGAGCTCTTCCCGATCGTTGCAGTCGTTCACTCTGTCGTTGGGACCTCTCTCACTGGATCCACGTGTCGCTGATGGGCCCCACGTTTGGGACGCCAATTGATGAAAAAGGGTTCAGGCAGATCAGGTCATTATACCCCTTTTCTAGGTTTGCCCGGCGTTAGCCGCTTCTCACCCAACTCACGATTACCAAATAAAGAGGCAGGCGCTGGAGACTGGAAGGCAGGAAACAGGAGTTTATTTCCGACGGAACAGAACACGTCAAATCAGACAACAGGGTATCTTCTCGAGGTGCTCTAACAAGTTTCTCTACGGCTCCGTCTTTTATACACAGGTTTATGATGTACAAACATTCCTTATTGTAATAAAGACACTTTGAAGTACGAAAAGGCATGTTTGGAATCCCAGCTTCAGGCCTATTCCCATACCGGTCGCTCTGATGTTGTTTTCCCCTCCCAAATGTAACATGTGATTGTAATCTGCAGCCGGACGTCCCGACAGGACACGAGGGCAAGAGGGGGTGGTCAGATCTAAGATTGGGCAGGCGATAAGATCACGTTTCGCTATGCGGGGCCGGAGGGGGTACATCCACGAGACCTAGTTTTATGATATGGGACTGGGTCGAGAGGCCAGGTGTAGCCGGGGGGGGGGTCATCAGAAGAGAGGAAGGGTGTTCCTGGGAGGAATGCAGGGGTGTTGGTCAGATCTAGGGGTGTGAAGGCCTTGATTAATTACCGCTCCTCTGATGTGAGGCGAGGTCCTACTGTAGGGAGCAATAAACTGCATCTGTTGGACTAGGTGATGGCCTGGGATCAGGCCGGGCACTCGGGCAGGGAGGAAGAGGTTACCAAAAGGGGCCTGTTCTATGGGTAGGATGAAAGAGCGAGGGGGCAGGGGTTCAGCACGGAGACAGGGTCGTGTTTAGTGGTGCGTTTATGGCCCGAACAGGAGAGACCGGGGGCTGTCGGGGCGCGGGGGGGTATACTTGCGAGGCTGGGGGGAGAGAGAGAGGGAGAGAGGCTATTGGCAGTGGCAGAGAGGTCATGACACACAAAATGGCTACTATCTATGTTCGCGATGGGGCCTAAAAAGGGGACAAGATGGCGGGGCCACTGTGCCGTGACTTTCGCTTTACCTTCAACAGTGGCGAGGGTGAACACAAATGAACGCCGCTTATGTACATATACATTGTCATTTTCCACAATTTGACAGGGTGTTTTGGCCATATACGTTCCATGCCCTCAATTGGTTTGGATTCAGTCCAAAAATTACCTCTTTAATTGCTTTACTTTATTCTGAATCCAAGGCACCTATATCTACAAATGGCCTCATTTCCTCTTACTTTAATCACCAACATGGGGTACGCCAGGGTTGCCCTTTATCTCCTTTTCTTTTCAACTTAGCTTTAGAACCTTTTCTGTCTAGAATTTGACAGAATCATGGTAAAATGGGGTTTGTTTTGGGTTCCCAGCAGATTACATTAGCAGCATACTCTAGTGAGATTTTAGTATTTCTCTCTCATCCACAGTCATCACTCACAACATTTATGGGAGAGGTTGAAGCTTATGGGTTGGTGTCTGGAAACTAAACGACAGAAAGTGTGAGATACTACCGTTAACCAAATATACTTTCAAGGTCGATTTTAAGATATCTAATTTCATTTGGAACCCCAAGCACATCAAATACCTTGGTCTATGGTTTTCTACTTCTATAAAGTCATCTATTTCTCTAAATATAGACAAATGTACTGATAAACTTAAAATACTCGAAGTACAAGAGAGCAGCAGTAATGTATAGCGGATCGCACCTCAGAAAACAGTGTATAATCAGACTGGGCAGTCGAAATAATATTCTTAATTTCCTTGATCACAAATGGCAAGAAGCAATTGATTGTGGTGCCACTCGTGGTAAAAAATGCACCTTACTACCTTAGGTGTATAGATACATAGATCCTGCAAACAGTCACTATGTAAAGCAGTATAATATACAAATACCCAGCACTCAAAAGTGATACCCTTTTCCTATATATACCCTTTATACGCAAACTACATTCAATTGTGTCAATATATCACTGGCGACAAACAAAGATGGATTCATTCAAAAGATGTTCTTTTTAGTTTTAAAAAGACATTGTATAAGACATCACAATATTCAAACAAAACCAGAAAGACCCCTTTTCCCTAAACAAGCATGACAATGAGGAGACTATTTGTAAAGGGTGTTCGTGGCTTTACAGTCTTGTTCCAAATGCGCAACAGCCGACACGTGTTTTGTCACATCAAGTGACTTCCTCAAGGCTTATAAAAAGTATTGTTTTCTGTGACTAAAAACATCTTATTTCTTCAAACTAATTTGGCGGACATATCCCCGATACGACTGGTATTTTCCCAGTTAAAAGGCAATGTCTGCCTATCTCACAAGTTAGAAATCCAGAAATCTACCTAACAAGTAAAAGGCGATGTCTGCCTATCTCACAAGTTAGAAATCCGGAAATCTACCTAACAAGTAGTTCCGAAAATGTGTACCGTAGATCCTGTGTATATTTGTGTGTCAAGTTTTGTGCATATAGTAAGTTTTCCAAAGCCCAAAGGACAAGTTCCAAAATGTGCTTACCCCTGTTAGATCTCCTCATTCCATAGTTCGATATTCAGAGGTATATGTAGCCTTTAGAGTATCTTGTGTGAAACAGTTATATTTGAATTCTCAACAGGCTAGGATAGGCCCCGCATTCTCGGTGCAGGAATCCAGCGGCTTGAGCTTTGAAGTTCGCATTCGATTTGTATATTATAAAACTTAAAATATTGATTGCAAAATGGCACCCCCTTCATCTTTCTTGGTGGGGTCGCTTAGACACAATTAAAATGATGCTTACTCCTATAATTTTATACATCATATTCAATATACCAAAATCCATCCCGGCTAAATTTTGTCATGAGATTAACACAATTTTGGCATCCTTTTTATGGAATGCTAAAAAAACAAGAATGGCGTTGCAGAAATTAACAAGGCCAAAATCCGAAGGTGGCGTCAACTTTCTTCATTTCTCTAATTATCATAGAGCCTTTCAATTAAAACAACTCTCGAATTGGGTTACTGATCAACCAACTGATACACCTTTATGGTTTTACATAGAGACTTCATTTATAGCCCCTTTTTCATTTCAAGAATATCTTTTCTTCACTCGGAAGCCACAACAGTTATCTACCCCAGTAATTCCTGTAAATTATTAGTTGCCACTCCTCATTTAGTTGTCGGTGACTTGGATACCTTTCTCAAGTCCACAATCTGGCACAATAAACTAGTCCTCATCAACAAGAAATCTATATACTGGAGATTTTGGAGAAATAAAGCTCTACTTTTGGTTAATCAATTATTTGATAAAGGTTCACCTATTCAATTTACACAGCTACAGTCCCTATATCATTTACCTTCTTCCTTTCAACATAAATTTTCAGTTTTAAGAAACGCAGTATTTGATGTATATACTAAACTTTCAAGTACACCTTTTCCACCTCCCCAACCTCCTTTTCTGTGGTGTTCCTTCTCACGCATAAACCCTAAAGCTTCCACCATCTACTCTCATGTAATGGCTCCCCCAGAAAATTGAGATAAAACGAAATAGGAACTTTCCTGGGAAGCGGATTTGGAAGTGGATTGGCCTATTTCCCTATGGAACAGAATTTGGATTAAATCAAAAAATCATCTAGAGCACCTAACACAACACAATTTGTTTTTAACATATAACAGATTATTTTTCACCCCTGCTCATCGACACAAGATACATAACCCAAGACCCAGTACTTGTTGGACCTGCTCTCACGACAATGCCGATCTCAAACAAATGTTATTTACATGTCCACATGTTTTTAAATTTTGGGAACAGGTCTGGCTTCAAATCAATACAATTTTTAACACTACAGCCCCCCTTTCTTTTATAAATCTTTTCTTAGGAAGTTTGGCACCAGACCGGGGGGGAGACAATCCTAGTTGCTACTTATTGATCTGCTAATAGCTGTGGCCCTACAGCAGATAACAAATAATTGGAAGGACGCTTCCAAATTGTCATATCTAGCATGGTGGTATGCTGTTTGTCATAATCATCGCTTGGATACAGCACTTGTATATCTTATATCTCGCGCAAAAAAACGTTTACACGTTTGGTGTCCTGTCAAACACTTCTTAGACGACAACGCAAAGAAATTTTCATTACCTTTAGCCTTACCACAGTAAGTTTCTAAGCCTCCTTGACTTCCTAATGTTTGACTATGACTCTGTTTTAATATAATACTTTAGTAATATGTTTTAGAATATACATTTTTAACTGGTACTACTATTTTAAGATTATTGTGGCCGATTTTATGTATTTCAACTGTATCATATTACTTATTCTGTTCTTTATATTATTCAAGTCCATTGCACACCAATGTTCTTATTTACTTCTTTCCCTTGTACTTATGCAATGGTGACTAATTACTTGTACGCAGTATTGTTATTATTACTTTATTAATTTTCTCTAATAAACCTATCTTTAACTTAAAAAAAAGTTCTTCTGTTACAATAAAACATCCATTCAAAATATAATTCACCGAAATGTTTGCAAAATATTTAGACCAAAAAGTGCAGTAACACAATTTAAAAAATGTTCAGTCTCATTTATACCCAATTATAATCTAGATAAGCCATCTAAAACCTGAAAAACATTCTAAGTATAAAAAGCGTTCAAGGAAAAAAATAAAAAAATATAAAAAATAAAATAGACAGTAGGTTAAAAAACAATTTTTCCTTTTGAAAAAATAAACAATAAAAATACAACTAACATCCAAAAAGAGAATCTCATCTTCTAATACAAAACCTGTAAAACAAACCACAGAAAATCCCACCATATACCCCAAATAAATACTAAGGGCCCGATTCACAGAACTAATTTAAGACAAAATCCTAAGCTTACTACTTTTGGTATTCACAGAATGCACTTACTACTTTTGGTATTCACAGAATGCACTTACTACTTTTGGTATTCACAGAATGGACTTACGACTACTAACTGTACGTCCGCACTTGGGCCGGAAATTCCGGCCCGGAGGCAGAGCTTCCGGCCAAGAGGTGGAGTTTGCGGCCCAGAGGCGGAGCTTCCGGCTTGGAGGCGGGGCTTCTGGCTCGGAGGTGGGGATTTAGCCATGGCTGAAATTTCCACCTCAGGGCCGCAAGCTCCGCCTCCAGGCTGGAATTTCCGGCCCGAGCGCGGACGTAAAGTTAGTAGTCGTAAATCCATTCTGTGAATACCAAAAGTAGTAAGTGCATTCTGTGAATACCAAAAGTAGTAAGTTTAGGATTTTGTCTTAAGTTAGTTCTGTGAATCGGGCCCTAAGGGCCTGATTATGATGATGGTGAGACCGCCACTGACAGTCCGCTAGGATGGCGGATGGATGGGTTGCAGTCAAAGACACTGACCATTACTGATCCAACAGGCTTAAGGATTCTGTCGGACCATCAATCACTGCAATGGTGCACCGCCGTAGGGATTATAATGTCCCTCCCTACTAGCTGTTTCATGGTGGTCTACCTGTCATGAAAAGGCTGGTGGAAAGGGACATTGGGGGCTGGTAGCAGACCCCCCTTCCACCTCGCCGTCAGTTTTGTGGTAAGGGGGACACCATACCCCCTACATATCCCAGCACCATGTGGCAGGCACCGCATGGTGCCAGCCACATAGTGCAGAGATATGTGTAATGTCCACTTTTTGTACAGCGGCGTGTGCTGCAGACCTCAGCACCAACCGCAATACAAAATATTGACATTGCGACTGCCGTGGTGGTAGCGGTCGCATCCTAATTCAGCTGGCAGGACTTGCAATCGGGGGGTACAGTTTCTGAATGAATGGAGGTTGGATGTAAGCTGAAAAAATATATCATTAAACAAATACGAACCTAATGTACAATATACCACCTCCCTAAGACATATTAAGTACAGAGTATAGAATAAGATCAATACTTACATTTATCGAAGAATAGCAATGAGGTGCCGCTAACTAGCACAGCTACTGGTGTCCAGAAATGACAAAGCAGACTGCAAAATAAAGCAAGTGGTAAAAAACAATGGCAGAAAAAATTAATGAAAAATATACTTTGTTACTATGAAAACCAATGGATTAAATAAATGCAAATAATATGTTTCAGTTTGAAAAACTGCAGAAAATACTTGGAAAATGTTAATATATGTGAAGGGGTTCTGTCCATTATATCCATCAGGATTTTTGCTTTGTGGTTATTTACTTTTTTTGCTATGGATGAGCCTCACAAACGGTGACGCACCCAGGGTCAACTCATTGTAAATGGACTGTACACGTTTATTACCAGTGTCCGCCTTTTAAGATAAGGCTGCTGAGATGCAGCAATGGTAAAGAGCACTTGGCTGGTTATACATGAACACATATGCACATGTGTGTGCACATGGGTGATGGCTGCACGTCAAAGGCTTCTATCGTGCCCAGCCTAGTAACTACACACAGGTAGACTGACGCAAAAGGAAATGTGCAGGATTGGATATTGACCTGGGTAGACCTCATGATGTTAGTGTACACTCACAGGAAAAGTCAGTGAGGTTTACTGTCTTGTCTGCTGTGACACTACATTGTACACCTAGGGGGATGACTGCCTTAGAGTGCAGCTCCACCTTCCTATGGCCTACAGAGACAGTTGACATATCGAACCAGGTCAGAATCTGCATGCCAAACCCAAATATGAGAGTTCCAAAAATATATTTGACAGCTTATGGGTCATCAAGCATTTTCATATTTCTCAGACTCAGCTCAGGATCAGATCCCCGGCCTTTAGCCACCCTGCTGTGCCAAATTAAGTACATTTCTCTCCAGCAGCAGAAACAAATGCCACTCCACGCATAGTGAGCCATAAACAGTGCTTGACTCAGCTCTTGAGGAGGAAAGGGGTGGGGATGAATGATATGCATCAATTAATCAGCTATCAAACTATATCAGGGATGGGCCAGCCCAAGCCCACTGAACAAAGGAGTAATCTCTGACAACTATAGCCAACCCGTTAAGAGGTTTACCTCTGAAGTCTTAGTGAGAAAGGCCGTAGTAGTGATGTTGGCGGGGGCAGAGCTGAGGCTACCAGAGGAGATACGACAAGTGACTTCTGGGTGACGCCCTTTTGGAATGTCCCGGAACCCTGTGAAGGAGGGTGGGGACATTGGCAGAGAGATGATGTGGCACCCAAGGATAGGCCAGAGGGCCATTGCTTTTAGAACCTTCCATCCTCACTTAA
Organism: Lissotriton helveticus; assembly: GCF_964261635.1. Taxonomy (NCBI): domain Eukaryota; kingdom Metazoa; phylum Chordata; class Amphibia; order Caudata; family Salamandridae; genus Lissotriton; species Lissotriton helveticus. The sequence goes on from NC_136067.1 coordinate 372,928,157, forward strand.
GAGGTGTTGCGCAAGGTGGACAAATCTCTCTCTTGGTAGTGATTTTCTGTTGGACACTGGTACTGGAGGTGGAAGCCATGGACAGCTGGAAGGAGGAACCTCCTGATATCCATCTGGACTAAGGACTCTGACTACAGTCACCCCCAGGACCAGGGGGGCTCGCCCCAGAACCAGGGAAACTTGTCCCCTTATGCCCCCAAGGAATAGCTGGGGGAAATAAATGGACTTCTACACCAAGGAGGTAAGAAGCCCAACAGGAGGAAAAATGAGAAAGTATGGCACAGGGAGCCAGTGGGACAGGCTCATTGCACAGTTAATTGCCTTAGACACAAGGCGGCTAAGGCTCCCCACCAGGAACAAAATGAGGCCAAGATGGAGCAAAATTTCTCACCGGGGCCGGTGATATATGCAGAAGAAAGATTAGATCGTTGTCCCCTACCTGCAAGGCTGGAGTGCTTGGCGCATCGCTGCTGGAGAAATTCGCACCCCCGTGGTGGACCAGTGTGCGGGTGTTGCTGCAAGTAGTACTTTTAGATTTTCAAGTCCTGGGAGGGGGCGTGTGTGGCCCTGGGAGGGTGTTGTCTATCGCCCCACCCCCAAGCTCAGGAGGTCTAGGTACCCCAACCTTGACGCCAGTTTATGGATCGAGCATCTGGGACCCTCAGCTTTTGGCCCCCAATGAAGCGAAGTATGGGTAGTGCTGTTTCAACCCCCCGAGACAGAGCAATGCTTAATTTGAGAAGGTGATTTCAGGTGTTCAGCACCGGCACTTCTTTCACAGGGCTGGGGCTACAATTTCTGACCCTGCAGGTGGTGGTCTCAATATTAATTGTTCAAATTCAAAATGAAAATAATAACATACATTGCATGGTGACTGGCTGGTAAATGGTCATAGAAAGGCCATCACCACGTGAGTGATGATGCCATCAAGCCGATCACAAATCCAAGAAGTCATCGACAAACTATGGCTTGCATTCTATTCCCCGAGTCTACTGCACCCTGCCACTGCCTGAGCCTAAGCCTCTCATTGGATAATTGTAGCTGGGGGCTGGCTCATGACGGAGTTGAGGCAAGGAAGCTGCAAGAGCGCATTTGGAACTTGGGAGTGAGGGCTCTTGAGGAAGAATTAACAAAAGTAAGCGTGGACTTTCCACTTGCTGCTTAGCCAGAGTAGCATATCATGCAGCCCTGCATTGCTGCTATCCTCAACGTGTTCAATGCGGTTGTGGCCCAACACAACTTTTGTGTGCCATGGCGTCACCTGTATAATCTGTGTGCTGCACCCCAGCATGGTAATTGCTGAGCGTGCGTGAGTCCAGTAGACACCACAGCCATACTTACCGGCACTGGCAGCATTACGGCTGGGGACAATGCCTGTGCTGTAGCAGGCAGGGTCACAGCAAGCTGAGCAGTGGATGCTGATGCCATCGCCATCCCTGGACCTACTAATTACAGGCAGCACTAGCACTAACATCACCTGCTATGCTCGAGCAGCCGTCTGTCCGCAACAAACCCAGTCATACCGCACTGATTTATATATATGCAAAAAAAGCATTTTTATTAGGTGTACATTTTGTTTTTGCATTCGGTGTAGGTAAGAAAGTAAAACGCACCATCTTCCACTTCTTTAGGAATGGCAACAGGAAAACGCAGAGTTAAAAAAAGCAGGGACATGTACAGGCTGACGACAGGGGTCATAGGCAGCAGCAGTGTTATAGATGAGAGAGAGAGAGCAGGAGTAAAGAGGAGAAAGAAACAACAGGAGAAGAGAGAGATAAGACGGAACTAAGTAGAAGAAAAGGAGAGCAAATCAGATGCTAAGAGAAAGCACCCATCATGTGAAGAAGAAAGCATTAAGAAGAGAGAAGATAGAATGGAAGGATGTAGAGGACTGGACAGAGGAAAAAAGCAGACAAATGATAAAACAGAGACACAGCTAATCACTGTTGGGAGAGTGATAGTAAAGAACCAAGATCGAGGGGAGAGAGAGCAGAGCATGGATACAAGTGAAGAGGAAAAGGGGCAGGGCTAGAATGAATAGAGGGCAAATAAGAAATACAGGGAATAGGGTAACCCACCAGGTGTGACAAAGATGATTGAAAACAATTAGAGGTGAGAGGATAGTCTCTTAGAGAAAAGATTTAAGGGATAGACAATAGATCAAGGTTAGAATATAGAGACAGAGGCAGTGAGAGTGTTGAAAGTGGGGCTCACCCGAGGAAGAAGTGAGCTGTGGCCTCCTTGGCAATATTTACCGCACCTGCACTTCTTTTTTTACAAATTAAGCACTGAGACAGAGAGAAAGAGGCGGGCCAGGGATCCCCAACTCCAGGGCTCAGATCAGGAGAAGAAGACTGCACTTCCTCCATCCATGGTCAGCCTGCCTCGCTCACCGTACCTGTGTTTGGCGGGAGTGGGCAGCAACCACCAGAAGGAGTTCCTCCCTGCTGGCTCCCTTGGCAGTGCAGAGGAGTGCTGCCAGTGGCAGGAGCCAGCCCGTAGCAGCCAGTGGTGAGTTCCCATGCACAGGTGCTTGGGTGGGACCAAGCACCCTCAAAACAAACATTGTACAGGGAAAATGGAAACACTGCATGGTGCAACAAAGGAAGCACCCAGAGTCACTAATAGGAGGATGTGGCCTAACGGCTAGAGCAGTTGACCTCAAACCTGGGGAACCAGGTTTGAGTCTTGGCGGGGACGCTCAACATCCTGTTATCCTGGCAAATCACTTAATCTCCCTGTGCCTAACAAAATGAATGTGTCCATCTGTAACACAACTGGTGCTCATGTAAAGCTCGCCAATACCTTTGGGTCGAGTTTGTGCTATATAAAAATAAAAACTCCAACAGGATAGTCAAGGCCTCCCGGAGGAGCGTGCCAGAAGTCCATGCGGGCTGAAATTGACCAAACTGTTTCTGCTGCTTGTGGTGGCCCCAAGATGGCAGAGCCACCATCAATTACCCAAAAAGAGTGTAGGGGAGTTGTAGGATCGTCGCATCTCCATGTATTTCAAGCACTCCTCAGACTGAAGCATGTGCCGTACAGCTGGGATTGCAGCAACCTTTAGGGGTCAAGGTTGTGGCTGCTAATTTTGTGGCCTAAAGGTGGTAAGGAAGGCCCAGAGATATGGCTTAATAATGAAAATGCTTTATTATGAGATGTTCTTCTTGAAAGTTTTCAAAGTGTTCTGCTTCATGAGTTACCATGCTTTATTGATGCAAACAGTGATCCATATTCCTGAAAGGATGCAATGTTTTTATTAATGATGATGTGCGCACCTTGAATATGGGAGCAGTCATCACGGGCCTGGAGGCGTCTATTTGGTTCTGGAACCCCCTGCACCTCTCAGTCATGTGACGAGTGTCCTTGGTGAGGATTGTAATGCTTCCCTGTTGCCTTTATGATTTCCAGAACTCCTTATGTTGTATCTCGGAATCTGCCTTCGATCCCTGAAATAGTTTCCTGATCTCCTTGGTGTGGGGCAGGGAGAAACTGGAGGTGCTCAAAATGGATATAATTTCGGGGATGCCTGTGTTTCCCAAACTTTGGTCTCTATTATCTTGCAGGGCTGCAGCAATATGCTGTGCGGTGGTGCCCTGAGGATCCCAATGTAGAGAAGAAACTGTTGGTGGACTGGGGTGTGGAGGCAGAGCCCCTGAGATACCTCATGATGGGCTCCCTGACTCCCTCAAATTGTCTGTTTGTCGTCTGTCAGGTCGCGGGGCCTGGGAAGGGGCTGTTACCCTGTTCATGCCTAGGGCCCCCTACATTCAGTTGCTCCCCCTCTGATGGATCCAGGGTTTCAATCAAATACAGTCTGTCATGAACCTCATGAGGTGGTATGAATGGAGATGCACGAATGCTGAGGACTTGTACCTCAATGGAACTTTCCTCTATTTTAAGGAGGCAAAGGAGTCCTTTTATGTGATGGATGGTCATTTCCTACAGTATGCGAAATTATCGCACACAGCTTACGAGATATGGACCATGTTCCCTGACGAACCTGAGATACAAACCTTGGCGCTGCTGCTCAATCTGGACTCTTCTAGGAGACTGAGCTCCTGCTATAAAAGACCCGGAAGTCGGATCGCAGGGTTGATGTGTCAAAAATCCAGGACAGAAGAATGGCTGCCCTACCATCGCTGCTCACTGAGGGTGAATGGAAATGGGCGTTTACACAGGTCTCGGAGGTGGCTAGTAACACACATTTTAATATCATGCAGTTCTTTTACTTCCATCGAACATATCCAACTTCCCAGATATTGTCAAGGTTTGATCAGGTGCGTCCTTCCGGGGCCCCCTGTGTGGTATGGTCCTGCCACATTTCAGTATATGACCTGGGATTGTGCACAACTTCAGGCTTATTGGCGAGAGGTACTGCGTGTGATACGAGTATTCAGAAGTGTAGGTAGTAGATATTTTGGAGGGCCTACTGGTGGATGTGGTACCGGGTGAGGGGGCTGTGGCCTCTCTACAGACAGTGTACCTTGCTACTCCAGCGCTGACCTCAGAGGATGAATCCTTGCCTGGCTGACTGAGTTGGTTTACAGTCTATGACTGTGTGCACTGCGCTGGAAGGAGTGCTGGGGATTGAGCAGACTGCTGTATAGGCCAGGACCCGGAGGTTGAGCTTGGGGGATTGGAAGTGGGCCGGTTCCCTACACACACCCCAAATTGTTATGGAATAGCTGAATTATATATTGCTCTCAGCAGATTAAGCTGCTTTTCATCGCTACCCCATGCAGAAATTTGCTTGCCCCCAACTCAGATTATATGCCTCTAGGAGACTGGGAGGCTTTCCATACGTCCATACTTGTTCTTTGCTCGAGGATCTATTATTTTTCCTTTTTTTGGTAAGACTGCCTATTGCTGCCAAGTTCTTATTATGCTTTTTAATTGTTACATTTGTTTTTCTTTTGTGCATCATTCCTTTCTATGGGAGTTGTCGCTTGGGAGCTGAGCACATGAATGAACATTGAGGCCGCTCTAATATCCTGTATTACCTACCTGGTGTGTAAGGTAACATGATTCTCTTTTCATTGTTTCGCCACTTGATGGGCCAACATGTAATGTGATACCTAAGCAATCTTGAATAGAAGACAAGTTAAGAAAATGATGATGTGAGCACATTTTTGCAATGCTTGATTATTCAGTGATAAACGCATAAGGGGATATCATATTTACAGTTGGAAAAGCCAGGATGTCATTCTTTATTGCTGATAATGTGGGCACATACTTGCAAAGCTTGACTATTCATATTAGATGCAGAGGGATAATAAATACCGGAGTCAGTGATGTCATGAGATGTTACCTTAATAAGTGATCCTAATCTTGGAATGTGGCAACATTGACACTTTGGCGATACAAGTTACTGTTACCAAAGGTATTTCCACCAACCTTGTGTACATTTGTAAATTACTGCATGGTATTGAGTAGTGTGTGGGTAATAAATGCACTTTTCCTTTTTCAAAAGAAAAGCACCGGCTGGACAATTATTGATTGAGTGTCATTATTGAGTGCCAGCAGATGGTGATTACAAGCCCACACCACCTCCTTTGAGTATGCCTTGGACTACTCTGCTTCACTAGCCTGAGAGAGTCAAGCCCTACAATGGGAGGTTTGGTCCCCAGTGGAGGGCAAATGTGGGCCCAATACTTGTGCAGGCCACATATCTTAAAAAATACTGCATAAAATTGCAAATTAATTCAGTTACAGTATTTGAATACATTAAAAATTAAAACATAAATGCAGACATGTTAACACTTTCTGTGTTAAAAATATTAAACACAATATAAATGTGAATGTTTATAAAAGGCTTACAACATATATGTGCAAAAAGTATATGTTGATTTTTTATTACAAAAGTGTACTTAAAATAGAATATGTGCTAACTTCAATAAAAATTCGTACAATAAACTACATCATTTGTTTGTGTGAAAAGATGAATATAAATAGCAAACTGGTGAAGATATGATATCATTTATATCATGACGAAATGTTAAACAGTATTAGCTCCGAAATGAACCATACTCAAACATAACACAAATTATGTGATTTAGATAAAGTAGTTTGACTGCAAACCTAACCACATTGAGAAACATTTTGCACTTCAGGGGAGGGAGGCAGGAACAGATTAACTATTCTCACTCCAAATGTAAACACATTAAGAAATGTGTTAGACTTTGGAGGAACGGTGGTAGATTTACCATTCCCACTCCAAACTCAACAACATTGGGGAAAGAGTCGGACTTAAGGAGTGTTGGATTTACTATTCCCCCTCCAAACTTAAACACATTAGAGTAAGTGTTTGACTATGGTAGTTTTGGATTTACTATTTCTTCTTGACACATAACCACATTGGGGAAAATCATGGATTTTGGGTGGCTCCTATTTACAATTTGCACGCCAAACCTAACCCGTTTGGGGGAGTGTGTGGACTTTAAGGATAAGCATGACCTTTTTCTACTCTGAACGTAACCACTCTAAGGAATATTTTGGACTTTGAGAAAAAACTACGGGGCATATTACCAAGGGCCTTATCGCCGCTTTAGCTGGAATTTTTCCCGCTAAAGCGGCGATAATTTAATCGCCCTATTAACACCAGTTAGCGACAGCTAGTAGGAGATAGCGAGCTTCTGGGGGCCCACTTTGCATGTCAGCGATATATATCGCTAATGACATGCAAGGTGGGCATGCCAAGATGTTAGCGACTGGAAACAGTCGCTAACATTGCTAACTTCTATTACCAACTTTTGGAAATAATCGCGCTATTAATTTGTTTGAAATCAAATGGAATAAATTGAGCAATAATTTTAATCGCAATCCTCATGTTTTGATATGAAAGTTGAGGAAGAAATTGAATTTCATATCCGTTAAGGAAAGTGATTGCAGGCCTTGTACAATGTTTACACATGTTTACACATGGCACATCAGCAGTTTAAAAATATTGTTTTCATTGCATCATAAAAAAGCTCAGGAGATCAGAAACGCATTTTGTTTTACAAAAAAACACTTATGCATTGTAGTGCATGCCTCTGACTGAGGAAATTACCTTCAACCTTATTAAGGTTGGTATTATAGATGATGGAATGTGAGCTACGTTTCCTTCTATGCTGGTAGTGTTATGTGTAACACTCACGTTCATCATGCAATAAACAACCACCGATGGATCTCAGTATGTGTAAATACATGTTATGAATAAAGAGTAATCAGTGAGTTCATTGAGGTCCAGACTGGATCCTTGTATTATTATCAGTCAACCCAGTAAAACTGTAGCTTATAGACCCATCTCTGCACCTTTATAAAGAGTTGCTGTTGTTTTGTCATGCACTCACTTCAGCTATGTTTTTCATGCACTGCCAATGTTAAAATATTTCCATTACGCCATTGCATAGGTTAATGACTAGTCATATGTGTGTTGCTGACCTGACATCTAATATGACTCCTGTGCTCACTAATCCTTATATGCAATGTATGTATTGTTATGCCGATGAAGATGATCATATATACATTGTTAGCAGTGTTGTAATTAGTGTGTGATCTAAGTTACCAGGTCTTACCATGTCCTAAAACAATTTTGTTTGTTGGACTCCTATAGGGGCAAACACTGCATCTGTTTCGGGGGAAGTATTCTATGACTGGTGGGAACCCCCAAAGTGTGGTACTCACTGGGTGTCTATGTACTTTAGTCCGACTTGTGTTTACTAACATATCTCTAATCGCAGAGCTCTTCAAATTGGGGGCACCCACCGTGTGGGGCTCAAGTGGTCCCAGGGATGGCGCCAGACACCAGCCAAGAGAATCACTCTGCTCTTAAAAAATGGCGGAGCTGCAATAAGCCAGTCTGCAATGTGCCATCACTAACATCTTTTGTCATTCATAGCCTTGCTGGGAGTGGGTGTCAAAGGGGGAGGGCCTCCAAATAATCCTTAACCTTCTCCCCCCCACCTCTCATTTCAGATATGCAATCACACTGGGAATAGTTTCCCACTTTAGTATGACCAGACTGCCCACAGCATGTAGGCAACCTTGTAGTTGATTGCATTTTTATGGTTAAAACTCTTTTATTGAAATTTCAACACACACAAATCTAACCATGCAGGTTGAGCTGTCAGACCACTAACATTGCGTAGTATATGACTTACGATGTCAGGCCAGGAACGCAAGCATAACAGTGGGCGCGTATCAAAGCAAGAAAACTCTACATAGAGTAGAAATTAAAGGGGAAAAGGGAACAGTGGCAAACACCTCCCACCCCCACCCTTCCTCCCCCACCCCCGTGTTCCATGTCCACTACCTAAGCTGTCTAAAACCGTACATGACCTTAACATTTCTCCGTCTGTTGTGTATCAGCTAGGCGCAGTAATCAAAGGTATCAGGGACAGGTGACCTCCTGGAATTCAGAGGTAAGAGGGACAGAAAGGGTTGCCACAATTCAACATACTTTGGCCCCTCCCCTGCCATTGTCAGTGTCAGCTTCTCCATTCTGAGAACATGCCACAGGCGATGTAGCCAGCCTGTGAAGGTTGAGATATTGGGGTATGCCAGTGTGTGAGTATATTTTGCATCGCCGAACCTAGCGCAATTGCCATCTGCCGGCCTATACGGTATCGCAGTGGATAAGTTAGGGGATTTGGAAGACCCAAAAGGGTATATGCTGGGAAACGTGGAATTTCCATATTGAAGTGTTTGTCTACTTTGTCTAACACCTGAGTCCAATAAGGCTGGATATGTTCACACTCCCACAACAGGTGCACCAAAGTGCCTACATGGTCACAGCATTTTTAAAAGGGATAATGGAACATAACTGCAATATTCAAATATGGTTAAGTGTATTTAAACATTGCCAACTGTCTACAGTAATTGTAAAAATATATTTTAACATTAGGGGGCCCAATTACTTTTTTTACATAGAGTAGTTGGATTGAAAGGTTTGAAGAACTTTGCTCTAAGCCTTATGTTCCTCATGTAAGAGAAAACATTGTGTAATAGTTAACTTTGCCTATGTTCAATATTTTCCAATGATTGTTTATGATGCTAACACAGGTGGAGCTTGTTGAGTATGTAAATAAAGTTTTTTTAATCTATTGCTAACAGGATGAGTGTAATTTACCAAGAGAGGTCCATGATTTTTACTTTGTGCTGTCGCTGTAACAGCTTAGAGGTTAAATCTTGGGCTTGTTCACAGAACTTCTGAATCTCTGTGCAAATACATCTCAGAAAATGGCTGTATGGTAAATTCTCTCTTAATCTTGGAAGGTGGTGGCTATAAAACCTTAGTAGGCTTCTTCTATCAGTACATTTATGAAAAATTTATGTTATAATACCACCATCTTTCAGAATGATGGCTTATTAAAAGTAGGAGGGAATCTGTGGAAATAGTTCTGTCTATTCAACCACTAAATAAGACTGGAGTCATCTGTAGTAATAAACAATAACAAAGAAGATGTTAGATTTGTTGCATTATCACATACTAGCTAGACCTAATGGATTGAGCAAATCTTGTTTAAAAAACCAAGACCTATAGTCTTTGCCAAAAGGGCTGACACTCCACTTTCCTGGTCCTCTGATTTTCTCACAGGAGATGGCTGATGTGGCTCAGTCTACTGTTGTTTTTAATTTCTGTTTATTAGTTTCATCATAGTACTTATACATACATTACCAATCAGTGTTACCGACAATCACATAATGTGTTATTACATTAACGGGGGGAAGAAAAGCAACAGTAACATAATAGCCATATCTCGATCACCATTTCGTCGCAGTTCAAGCTCCACCGATGGAGATACACATATATTCCCACGATAGACATTCCACTTGCCCCACTTCTTGTCCCATTTCTTAGGGGACCCTGTGTTGTAAATACTTACTTTTCTGCAATCATACATTTGTGTAGCTCTTTTGCCCATATCTGGATAGACGGTGAGTCCGCCGCCCCCCATCCCCTTGCTATTTCTCTCTTAACAAGGGTATAGCCTAAAGTGGCCAGCTGCTGTTCTACTTCTGTAAGGTCCGTGGCCATCCAGATATTAAGTAGGCCCAACCTTGGGGTTAGATTTATTTATTTCCCTAATGCAGTCTGGATATGAGTCGTGACCCCCTCCCATATTTGCAGGAGCCTTGGGCACTCCCAGACCATATGATTAAAGGTAGCTGTTTGGATGCATCCCCTGAGGCAAAGTGCATCTGATCTGGCCCCCATCTTTGCCAAAAAAACTCCTGACAGGTGTGACCTATGTAGGATCCTACGTTGTATCAGTCGGAAGCGGAGTGTAATAGCCGCTTCTCCGGGGGAAATTAGGGCCACTTGCCAGTCTTCATCATCAAGTGGTCCCACGTCTCTCTGCCATTGCTCCCTGAGTTTATGGAATGCATCAGGTAGGTTGTTACATCATTTTTTGTAGGTCAGTGATATGACTTTTGAGTGCAGCGGCCCATCAAGCAGTTGATCTTCTAGCGGCGATGCCTCTGCTATATTCGTAAGATCTGGAAAAGCTGTGGTGAGGGCGTGTCTAATTTGCAAATATCTAAACAGTTCCCCTTGCACCAAGTGATACTGTCCCCAGAGTTCTTCATATCTAGGAAGCGACCCTTTCTTAATCAGGTCTCCGACTACGGAAATCCCAATGGTATCCCATTTGCCGAAGCCAGGCTGATAGCAGAGAGAACCCAGTCTCTGGCCATGCCACAATGGTGTCGCTTTTGTGTGAAAACTCGACCAACCCAGACACGAGTTTGCCTGGCGCCAGATCTCCATGGTATGAGAGGTAGACCAAAAATATCGCCCTTTCCTGACTTTTCAGTATAACACTCTTAGTTAACCAGCTCGCCCTGTCTGATATCTGTCTAATAAATAAGCGGGATCATCAGTGGAGCGGTAAATCTGAAGCCCAGTAGTAGATCTGGGAGGGCTAATTCCCCATCATACCACCCTTTCGTTAACTTTTTCATTCAAATGCGAGGGGCTTTGCCATCCCATAGCAATGTACGGACTTTGCTTTTCACTGCTGAGAAATATGTATCTGAGACTCGGTGTGGGCAATTCTGGAGAATGCATAAAAAGCGAAGGAGAGCCAACATCTTGATTAGCCCACTGGGGATAAGGGTAGGGACCTCCAATGTTTTACGTCTGCTCTCAGCCAGGCCAGTGGGGGGACTAGGTTACGGTTAAGGAAAAGGGTTGGGTCGGACATTACATATATTCCCAGATAGCGGAAGCCCTCTGTTGCAACCTCAACTTTGCAGTTCACCGGGTGACTAGGAACCTGGCCCCTAAGCACAAACAACACCGACTTACTCCAGTTGATTCCCAAACTTCATAAAGATGTTCAGCACGCCATGTATGGATCTATAGGGGGAGGTGAGGTATAATAAAATATCATCAGCGTACAAGGATACTCAATCTTCTTGGCCCTCCACCCTTTTCAAGCCCCTTACCATGACATCCAAGACGTATCCAAGGACATCCCTGTCGGGTACCCCTCCGTAATGTGAATGCCCGGAATGTGGAGTTATTGACTTTCACTTGACCCTGTATATCGGTGTAAAATAGTTTCACCCATCCCTTCGGACCAAATCCCAACCTTGCCAGAACTTCAAATAGATACGGCCACCCTATAGAGTCGAACGCCATGGAGGCGTCTAAAGACAGCACTACTGCGTCTTCTTTAATGTACTCCCTACATGCAAGCCCGTTGTGGAGATGGCGGATGCTCAGTGCTGTCGTCCTCCCTGGCATAAAGCCAGATTGGTCATGGTGGACCAAGGGGGAGATCATTGCGACCAGCCTGGTGGCAAGGACGTTCGCTAGTACCTTAGTTTCTACGTTGATTAATGAGATCAGTCTATAAGAGCCACAGTTATCAACGAGCTTCCCTGGCTTACGGATAACAACTATGGATGTTAGACGTTGGTCGCTAGGCAGCTTCCCTCTCTCATAGCTTTCATTGTACATAGCCCACAGGTGTGGGGCTACTTGAGAGGCAGTTACTTTTAAAAATCTGATGGGAGTCCCATTGGGCCCCATTGCATTCCCAGAGTGGATTTGACTTATGGCCTTCTGGATCTCTAAGTCTGTCAAATCTTCCTCTAGGGCTACTGTATCAGTCTCAGAGAGCATCGGTATGTTGCGATCAGAAAGGAGTTGACGGGAATCCTCCGCAGTGTATTTAGTGGAGAGAGTATAAACATGCTCTAGATGATCTGCAAATGCCTCTGCTATGTCCTTAGGATATATAATAGTCTTACCATCCGTCATAGACAATCTCAGCACTAATCTATCGCCTTGCTCTCTCTTTTCCAGCCAGGCCAATGTTTTACTGGCTCTATCACCTAGTTCATACAGTCTGCGTTGCATATTAAGGTGCTTATAATTCCAAAAAATCAATTGGGGAAGTGTAGAGGAGATGATAGAATCACCCTCCTGAACTAGACTTGTAAACAATAGGATTCTATCAATGTGAGTGGTGACTAATTTTAAGTGATATTCTCTAAACTTGTGAAAACCTACAATGTGAAAATTAGGCCTCTCTGCGGGTGGCAGAATGAGGGCACTGTGTGTTTTTAAAATACCCCTCACACACTATGAATCCCATAGTGTCATTCTCCCATCATTGGGGTCTTCCCGTCCCTCTACGGGGCGGGGCGTGCTTCAACCTACGAGTGACGCGGGAGCACTTATATGTTTTGACAATAGGCTATGTGATGTGATAAGGATAGTGATATGTGTTAGGGAGTGTAGTGACATGTTTACGTGAATAGTGGTGTAAAAAAGGGTAAAAATTCCCTGGCTAGTCGAAAAAATTAATTTTAATGGTTTCGCAAGCTGGGAACATTAAAAAGGGGTTAGTAAGTAGAATCACAAATGTAGTCTACTTTGTCGACATGACATGTTTCATAGGCAGACCCCTCCTGCCTACTCATCAGGACCTCTGTTGATCCCTACAAAAATGCTCAATTCTAAACTAAATGTAAAATGCCTATGTTCCTAAAACTTAACAGCAAAAATCGGCTGCTAGGTTTTGCCTCTGGGCTTGAGTTGGCCCTTAGTGAGGCGTTATCATGAAAAATTGTCATGAAAAATGACCTAGTAGGGTCTCTGTGGAAAGACAAAATGGAGTAAAAAGGGTACATGGTTGTAGAATTGCAATTTGTCAAGCATAATTCATACATGGCTCATTTTTGCATTAGTCACAATATGACTTTGTATCCCAAAGTATTCTCAACATTAATTCTGTATATGACCTGATGAACTGTCTTTCGCCATCGTGGCCAAAGGGTATGAACCCTTGGAAAACTTCAACACAAAGCGTGATACACACTTCAAACACAAACACATATTCACAATCCAACAGGACCCATCTGGTGGTGGGTTTTTAGACAAGCAAGAGTGTGGGCCTTGCAGTTCCAGGACAAGTGTCTAATCAAGAAAAGCGACTCACTAGCAGCATGACATCAAAAATCATACTAATAAGTGGGTCATTTATCACACATGCCGGTTGATGTATTATTCGTAAATAAAAGATGGCTTAGTGCCTCCCAGGCATCAGCCTAATAAGCTCCCAAATGCGCCGTAGTCAAACATGTTGGTTGAAATAATGATCGTAAAGACGAACAAAAACAGATGATGGCAAATGCCTCCAAATGTGCAAGCATGCTACAATTGATACATACATTTGAAGAGTGGTGATAGGACCTCATGAGCCTGCGTCTCAGGGTGATTAGTTGACTGGTTACTAAGGAGGAAATTTTTAACATAGTCACACTGTTTTTGGGCGGCAGAATCTCACCATCAGAGACGCACCCCTCCGCTATCACAAGACCAAGTTTTTAAAGACCCATGGTCAGGGTCTCACTTACGTGACCGCATGCCTAATCTGGCTTCATTCCATACCCTTCAGCAGGTCCGTGGATGTGACCGGAGTCCTGCCTCGGCTTGTGTTCTTATGCCGGAAAAAAAGCCTAGTCATGATTGCCTCTGAAAAAAGACTAGAGAGCTGACCCAAAATGGCGGCGTCCATCGGGACACTGCTGGTCTATAGTCTGTCATCTATTTTTTCTTCTCTTGATCGTGTTTTTTAGGAAAATTTGTGCAGTACTTTCTAAATACATCTCATTCGTGCCGCAACATCTTAAATTAATTTAGAAGCGATTATTGTTTTTGTTTTTGAATTTGTCTGCCAGGAGGCTCACTGAATGTAATAGGCGGGCTCGAACTTTCTTAAATGTGAAAGGAGTTATATTGAATGCATGATCCATATTCCCAGGGTGGTCAGAGTCTGTGCACCGTCTTTGAGAAATGGGGAGCTATTCATGGGTCCTTCCGCAAGACATGTTGCCCTATGTTCATCAGTATTATCTTGAGTCTCACATTAGTCCTTGTTCCTATTGTTTTTTTGAAACTATAATACGGATAGCCTCATAGCTTGAGAGCTCAGGGTATCATCGTTCTCGTGTCATCATGATTACTGTTGCTGTGGCATGAACTGGGGTGGATATATGGCGCAATCATTAATGTGGTGGATGGCCGTGCCAGACATCAGAGTTGGCCCCATGGAATATCATCATTAAGGCCGCAGTTGTTAGTGTCCAAGCGGAACACCCACCTTTGTTCTTTCTCCAAGAGCATATGTTCCCTGGATACCTGCTCTATCACTGTCCATGAGATATCATCAGGCCTGTGACCTTTTTCCAGAAAGTGAGCGGTCAGTTTAGTACTAGCTCTTTGGCATCTGATTGTGCTCTTGTGTTCCCCTATCCTGGTCTTGATTGCCCTGCTCGTCATCCCCACATATTTGAGGCGGCAGGGGCACGTGATGAGGTACACATCAGAGGGAATCGGAGCTAGATCTACTAAATAGAACTAGGAATTGGTGTACACAGTTCAGTAGTGGAAGCATGGATGCGGGCAAATACATTATAGCCGCACGAAGGGTAGATTGGGTGGGGAGGAGGCCCAAAAGCATCACTGGAGACTGTGTGATTGTTAATTTTAATAAACCCCATATAGCAGATACTCTACTTTGGGATGGATCTGATTTATGTGGTGCAGGTATTAGACCACTCCCATTAGGGTACTTCTATCCTCCCCCTACCTACCCGACCCATTCTCAGCCTAAAACACATTACCCGTATATCCCATTTCCCCCTGGCAGAGTAGATGGCACAAGAGTGAAGCCCCATGTATCTTATCAAACTCAGCAGGATTTATTGCGGGCTAGATCTAACACCGCAGCAGCACCAGTCCCTCAAGAACAGCATACTCACAGTCAGGGGCAAGGGATTGTACTTAGCAACAGGTTCCATCCTCTTGTGTCTACCTCCACTTTAGATACTAACGATTGACAACTACCCACTGTTTCACCGACTCGGGATGTCACTACTGTGGCCAGCTATCGCTATGTTACGGCAGTGAGCTGGAGCATTGCTGGGCTAAGGAAGAAAGTCACTGATGCTAGATGGTTAAAATTCGTAACACAATACGATATCCTGGGTTTCCAGGAAACATGGGACACCAGTGATGATTTCTTTTTAGATGGGTACCGCAGCTTTTCAGTTAAAGCAACTCCAGGGGAGGGTGGCAGACATAAGGGTGGTCTGTATATATTCTTCTCTATAAACCTGGTGGGTACTACACGGAAAATTGTTTACACATCGGAAAACATTTTAGGTATAGAGTGGGTTAGGCCAAATTCCCCGCTAATTCTTATAATAAATTTTTATAACGCACCCGATAGGGATAGAAACTGTCCACACTTGAGTTCCCTATCTTCTTTTCTATCAACATATAAGTCACAGCAACATGCTTTATTCGAAACCCTGTTATTGGGAGATTTTAATGTCCATCCATGCAGCTGGGGATGTCAGGACAATGAGCAACTGGGGCCGCCGGGAGCAGTCAGCACTCACTTTGAGCACACTCCACAGGGGGCGGAACTGGAAAATTTACTAGCCAATCAAAATATCTACGAGGCACAAGGGTCTTGGGGGACGTGAGAACGCCGACCTTTGTTGGTAGGGATGCTAACACTGTCATTGATTATATCTTTATTTCACCAGGGTTAATCGACACAGTGGTATCCTAAGCTCCTCCCCTTTTAGCGATCACAACCCAGTGATCTTGTCCCTGAACATGGGTCGGAACATCGCCACCCAGGTTGAGCGTCTGGGGGGCTGTGGTGATACCCTTGTCCCTAAGGAGCAGGGTCGTAGATTGAACTGGGCAAAGGTTGTGCCAGATACCTTTATGGATAACCTCGTATTGAACTTACAAGATGATTTGACAATCTGTATGGATAGCACATCCGAAGGCATTGCCACTATCAGCTCTTTTTCCACCATATGTGCGAAGATTAATAAGGACTTAACAAGCACCAAGAAGCAAGTAGACTCCTCCACCCCAAGATGGTTTGACAGGGAGTGCTCAAAGACACACAATGACTTACTTCACGCCCTGAAACAGCAGCCAAGAAACAGGGCTTTGGTGGCAGGGTTGAGGAAAGAATATAGACAGGCCATCGAGACTCGCAAAAAGTCAATAAAAAATGAGGCATGGGACAGCCTAACAACGGCAAATGTTCTGAAGGACAGCTCTAAATTTTGGACGGTCATAAACCATTCTTATTTTTCTGTATCAACCAACACTGCCATGGATTGTGTGATTCCCGAAGACCTTTGGGTTGATCACTTTAGTAAAATTTATAACAGTGACATGACTCCAGCCCCCGGTAGATCCCACCAGCCCCTGACAGAAGCATCCCCCCTTGTTTTTACCGAATTAGAGGTCAGCCGGGCCATTGACGAGATGACCAAACATAAGGCCCCGGGACCTGATGGCGTCCCGGCAGACCTATACCGCTCAAGATCACCCCTGTGGGCAAAAATACTCACAAATGTTTTTAATGCAACGGTCACAGCAGGGTTCCCCAAATCCTGGTCCACTTCAACCATTGTACCAATATACAAGAAGGGCTCAAGAAGCGATCCGGCCTGCTATAGGCCGATTTCGCTAATCGACTCTGCCGTTAAGATTCTTGGCAGAGTCATTTTACATAGACTGGGCAACATCACTAATGAGAAGGGGGTCCTCTCTGATCTTCAGTATGGCTTTCGTGAGAAACGAGGTACAATTGACCAATGTTTGAATCTCCATATGTTGGTCAGTAAGTACACCGTGGCGAAGGAGGGCCACTTATATCTGGCCTTTATGGACCTCTCCTCGGCCTTTGACTTGGTCAATAGGGCCAAGTTATGGGCCATACTGGCGGACATTGGGTTCGATCCTCGCCTGGTGGACTTCTTGGCCGCACTCCACGAAGACCTATCAGCCTCCATTAGAATCACCCGAGAAGGAAACACCACCAGACCTTTCAACTCCAGAAGAGGCGTGAGGCAGGGCTGCATTTTAGCCCCGCTCCTGTTCACCCTCTATAACAACTCCCTGGATAAAGCTTTGGAGGGGTCCACACTTGATATCCCGTATGTGGGGGGTTGTGCAGTGCCTGTTCTTTTATATGCGGACGACGCGGTCCTCCTAGCCCGCACGGGTGTGGGGCTTCAAAGGCTTTTGGACGCGTTCGGTGACTTCATGACAAAACTAGATCTTTTGATCTATAACAAAAAATCTCATGTCATGGTGGCCGGGAGGCGGCAAAGGCCGAAAAAGATAAAATCTTTTACCTGCTGCGGAGAGAGGGTTTCTAGGGTGCAAGTCTTCACATACCTGGGTGTGATTTTTGAGGAGAAGGGCTCGTGGAAACCACAGGTATCCGCGAAATCACTCGCCGTAACAAGACCAACCTCTGCTTTGCTGAGTTTTGCAAAGCGACTTGGCTCACGGCCTATGGAGGCATTACTGAAAATTTATAAAACTAAAAGCCTATTCATTGCCACTTACGGCGCACCACTGTGGGGCTACTCCTCAACTTGCGAATTGCAGATCGTGGAAAACCAGTTTCTTAGATCCTTACTAAGTGTTCCACAATCAACACCAGTTTTTACATTACACTCTGAGTTAGGTTTAGGCTACATCACTGACCTGCTTCTTTTGGCACCATTGGTATGTTGGGCCAAAACCTGGTTGAATAAGGACATTACACTTAATCACATCATTCTTAGGGACTGTATGGCTTTGGATAACGCTTCAAAGATCTCGTGGCTGGCTTACATAAAAGGCGCACTGGGTAGTCTTGGCAGGCCTAACCTTTTCAGCCACCCAAACTCAATTTCTAGGGGGGATGTGAAATGGATTAAGGACAACTTTTTGAGGATGGCATCGCAAACGCGGGAGAGTGAGGAACTGACTAAACCCAGAGCCAGAGCCAACTTCCTCCTCCTGACTACGCCTTCAATTGAACCTTATCTAAAAATTGTAAACGTCCATATCACCGACACTTGCTTATTAGATTTAGGTTCAACATTATACAGTATTCCCTAGGTGACTTCCCCGTATGGGGGGTCCCAGACGAGTCAATCCCATGCAGCTGCGATAACTTCTCAGAGCAGTCCCTTATGCATTTTGTAATGTTTTGCGATCATTTTAAGAAGTGCAGAACGCAGTTCTTGGTCCCTATCTTAAGGGAAGCAGGTTTTGCACAAGTACGCCCAGCCCTATTTTATTTACAGCTACTGGGTAGCCCCAGGACAATCTTCGGGGTTGCTAGCTTTCTGGTCGCAGCAATGCGCATGAAGGCCAGGAAGCTATCCCCGAGGTACTTGTAAGGATGACCCCATTATACTGCAGATTCTGTTAACGTTTTTTTAAACTTTTCTCATTTTTATATTGTGATCGATTTGTATTTGTACCAACTTTTTAATTACTTGAATGCATTAGACACTGCTACTGGGCTTGACTTTTTAATAATTTTAACTATATGAACTTTGTGACATTTTTAAATTTGCATTGTCTTGTTGCTTTTATGATTTTAATTAATCGAATAAAGCTTGCTTTTGACTTTGACTTGAGGTACACTACGTTGCAACTGTTGCACGTTGTGAAGTTTCGCTGTTCCCAGGTAGATCCATTTCTAAAGACCAGGTTGTTGGTCTTCTTGGTCAGGCAACATACTTTACATTGACCACATGGATGGTGGCCTTTCACAAAGTTAGTGTCCCGTCCTTGGTTATTGTTGTTGGTCTTTGGTCTAGTGTGTACAAGGATGTCCCGTATGCTCCTCCCCCTCCTGTGGGAGAACATAGGTTTAGGTAACTGGAGTCCCCCACTGTTTAGAATACTCCAATGTTTGTTGATGACTTTCGAAACCCTGTCTGAGCAGGTATTGAATGTGGTAATGCATATGGGTCTCTGTTCCTCTTCTTTGAGTGTCTTTTCTTCCAGGAGGCTCTCCCTGCAATTATTCTGTGCCCTCTTACATGCCTGATCTATTATCCTTTCTGGATACTGGCGGGCTGCTAGTTTCTTCTTCAGATCCTTTGATTGGACCTTGAAACTCTCAATTTCCGTGCAATTCCGTCTTAGACGGAGGAATTGTCCGTAGGGTAAGTTATCTCGGAGATGTTTGGGGTGGAAACTCTGGTACAAGAGGAGGCAGTTCCTGGCTGTACTTTTGAAATGTGTTGTCGTCATTAGCCTTCCATCTCTTGGGAAGATGTTCAGGTCAAGGAACACCAGACTGGTTCTGGAGATCGTGCTGGTGAACTTGAGAAATTCGTCTTGGTAGTTTAACCACGTCAGGAATTGTTTTGATGTATCCTCATCCCCCTCCCAAATGATCAGAATATCGTCGATGTATCTCTTCCAGACTTTTATCCTTTGTCTGAATGGGTTGTTGGGGTGTAGGATCCTCCTGGTTTCCAAATTGTGTACGTAAAGACCAGCTATGCTGGGAGCAAATGTGCTCCCCATGCTGGTCCCATGTTTTTGTAAGTACAGAGTCCCGTCATATTCGAAGAAATTCTCCTTCAAGGCGAGGGAGCAGCACTCCATCCCGATGTACCTTGGTGTCTGGTATTCCCAGTCGTCATCAAATAGCATGTCTTCAATGATACTGAGCGTCTCATTGTGGGGGAGACTGGTGTAGAGACTCTCCACATCACAACTGATCATTAGTTGGCAATTTGGATCATAGGGGAGGTCTTCTAGCAAATTCAGTACAACCTTAGTATCCCTGAGGTATGTACTAGTGCGTTGTACCATCGGGCGTAAGAAAGCATCTGCAAATTTGGAGATCGGTTCCAACACTGAACCGATGCCAGATACAATCGGTCGTCCTGGAGGGTTATCCAGTCGTTTGTGTATCTTGGGTAACGTATACAGGTATGGTGTCCTTGGGTTTTTTTGACACAGGAAATCGCCTTCCTTCTTTGTTATCCAGCTGTGAGCCAGTGCTTCTTCCACCATGGTGTTGATTTTTACTTGGATCCTCTCGGTTGGATCGGTCCTGAGTATTTCATAATTTCTTTGGTCCTGAAGCAATCTCACGCATTCTTTGTTGTATTGTAATTTGCTCTGTATGACCGTCGCTCCCCCTTTGTCCGCTGGTTTTATTATCAAGTCGGGGTTGTTGCTCAGTTCATGTAATACTTCTCGTTCATCCTTAGTGATGTTTTGGAAAACCTTCTTTTCCTTTGGGTCCATATCCTTGATGTCTTTCATAACCGCCTTCTCAAAAGTAAGGAGTTCCACAGGTAGGGTGCTATCCAAAGGTGTGAAATTGGACTTGGGTCGGAGACCTGTGTCTCCCAAATCCGTTATTTTTTCTTTGTCCTTGAAGAAAACCTGTATCTTCAAACGTCGTATGAACTCTTGGATTTCCTTGCAGAGAAGGAATTTGTCCATGTTGGCGGTAGGGACATACCCCAGGCCTTTTTCCAAAACTCGCATCTGAGCTTCTGTCAGGGTTGAGTCGGTCAGGTTTACAACGAGACTTACTTCTTGTTCTTGGACGCCCCTGTCATGCTCCTTGTTGACACTCTCGGAGGATCTTCTTCTCCTTCGGTCCAGTGTGCGGTCGTTCCCCTCCGGTTGCGCCCCCGGTTGCCTCCATGGTGCACCTCTAAAAAAGGATTCTGATTGTAATAGCCATAGTCTTGTTATTGGTAAGACCATGGTGGGTATGGTCCTTGTGGGTGTTGAAATGGTGGGGGCCCGTATTGCTGGTGTGGGTACATCATTGGCGGCGGATGGTTGTTCCAACCTCTTACCCCCTGGTAGTGTGATCGTCGGTAGTTCTGGCGAGTGCCTTGGTATCCTCGTCCTCTTCCTCTACTTGAGTTTGAGCCGGTGGAGCCACTGTCTGAGGAGTCATCATCAGTGGTGTTGGTTCTAGTGGGACGGTGATCATCCTTGATGTAGGGGTAGACCTTCTCTTGTGTCCATCTGGATGTATCCTTCTTGAATTTCTCGTACTTGTTCAATTTCAAGGATGTTTCGAAATCATTGAGTGTTTTATTCAATTCATCCAGGTGTTTTTTGAGTGCAGCAGGGGACTCGTAGCTCTTCAGTCGAACCTCTATGGCTTGAATTTCAATTTTTAAATCAGATGCTAGTCTGCTGGCTGTTTTTATAATTAATACAATCCAGTCCCGGGTGCATCGCCACGAGATCTGGGACCAGTCGATTCTGAAAGTTTTGTCCTCAAGGAAAATGAACGGTTCGTTATGGACCACCAAGCCTGGTGGTGCTGTATTGACTCTTAGATACTCAGACATGAGTAGGCCATGGAGCGCAGTCTTGATCTGGGTTCTCCTCAGTTCCTCCAGTTCATCCCAGTCACTGTTACTCGTACTAGGCACCGCCGTGTTAAGCCCCTCAAAAGTGCCTAGTGATGACATGAGGTTTGAAATTTCATCCTCGGTAAAGGCAAGTCCTATGTTAGACATGTTTCAACTCGTATTTCACTTGTCGTATGGAACTTCTGTGGTGGTAAATGTGTAAAGGTAAGTGGAGGTGCTATATCTCTCTGTGGAGAAGTTATATTATTATTATTAAAACCATTTATTAAGCGCCTGGTTACCCAAAAACAGGGTGTCCCCGCGCTAGACACTACACAGAAAGCCAAGAGGACAGAGCTGGGGAGGGCAACAAAACCAAAAGAGGAACAAGATTAGGCCTGAGGGAAGAGAAGAGTTTTGAGCTTTCTTCGAAACATACTCTCAGAAGGCTCCATCCGGAGACCAAGCGGGAGCTCGTTCCAGTGTTTAGCCGCTAAAAATCTAAATGAGCGTCCGCCCATTCTGGCTTTAGTAATTTTCGGAAGTTTAAAAATCATTCTGCCAGCAGATCTAAGATCTCTAGTGGGGCGGTGAATTGTCAGTAAATTTTGAAGATAGGCTGGGCCTTTGCGTAGAGCTATGCGATGAGCGTAGCAAAGAGACTTAAATTTGATACGCTCTCTTATCGGGAGCCAGTGGAGTTTGAATAAGGCAGATTTACCCGATGCTTTGCGGGGAAGGTTGAGTACTAGGCGAGCTGCGGCATTCTGTGCACATTGTAGTTGATGTAATCCTTTTTGACTCAAGCCTAGCAACAGAACATTTCCGAAATCAAGGTGGGGGTTACCAATGCGTGAACAATGGTCTTTCTCGAGTTTATGGGTAAGAGGTCCAGAATTTTGCGAAGGACCTTCAATATGGCGAAGCACTTGGTTGTAACTTTATTCACGTGGGTTTTGTAGGAGAGATCAGAGTCCATAGTGATGCCCAGATTGCGCACCGATTCCACCGTACTGGGGGGACTACCCAGTTCTTTAGGCCACCACAAGTGTGACCAAGCAGAAACTGATTTCCCCACTACCAGCAGCTCAGTTTTGTCGCCATTAAGGCAAAGGCAGTTATGGTCCATCCAAGCTGCTACCGATGTAAGGCAGCTCGAGAAATTACTGGCCTCTTCTCTACACTCTGGAGTAAGTTTCAGCAACAGCTGGGTGTCATCGGCATAGCTAACAATGCCTACCCCGAAACTCTCGACTATGCGGGCCAGGGGTGCCATATAAATGTTAAATAAAGTAGGGCTCAGGCTCGAGCCCTGAGGAACCCCATGGCCTACATTTCTGCGCGAGGATTTAAAGGGGGGCAGTGCATTTGAAAGCTCCTGTTAGTCAGGAAAGACTCCACCCAAGCCAGGGCTCGTCCCTTCACTCCAATGTCCACCAGCCGAGACAGCAGCGTTGAGTGCAGCACGGTGTCAAAAGCTGCACTAAGGTCTAATAAAACCAACGCTGCTGTCTCTCCCTCATCCACTATTCTCCTCAATCTTTCGGTGGAAAAAAGAAGGGCTGATTCTGTGGAGTGACCCGCTCTAAAACCTGATTGAGTGGAATGCAGGAGAGAGTGTTGTTCTAGGTAGCTCATGAGCTGTTTATTCACCACCTTCTCCACGATTTTAGCACAGAAAGGGAGAAGCGAGATGGGGCGGAGATTTTGAAACTGGGTGATGTGAATGTTGTTTTTTTTTTTTAGAGGGATAACCTGGGCAGTCTTCCACACGTCTAGTACCTGCCATTCCTGAAAGGAGAGTGACACCATGAGACTGATCTGATCTATTATTGTAGTCTCCAGTAGTCCTTTAAAGCGAGCAGGAGGACAGACATCGCTGGGTGAGCCAGATTGAATGCTATTAGCAATGTTTACTAGATCATGTTTTTCAGGTGAGACAAAAGTAGAAAGACAGGGAATTTCTGTAGAGGTGTTGCTGCCTTCTGCATGATTCGATGGTTGGGTTACATTCTTTGGAAAGGTAGCATGAATTTTGTCAATTTTATGTATGAAAAAGTCTGCTATAGAATCGCACAGCTTTTCTGAGTAGATGTCTTGTGTATTCAGCCTGGTAGGAACTGTAAGCTCTCTATAGATGGTAAATAGTTCTCTAGTTTGATTCTTGGCTGAATCGATTCTGTTTTTAAGATAGCTGCTTTTTTCTGTTCTTAACAATTTTTTATAAGTGTTGAGTTCACTTTTATAATACAGTTTGTCTTCAGAATTATACTGAGCTCTCCATTTACGTTCTAAGTTTTTACATCTCGACCTGGCCAGGTTGAGTGTAACTGAGAACCACGGGGCAGTTTTCGAGTGCCTAGCAGGTGGCTGTGTGGTCCAAGGGGCTATCTCATCAAGTGCAGCAGTTACCCATGCTTTGTATTTGTTCCAGGCTTCCTCCAGGGAGTTACTTTGGGAAGGGGGATTTTTTTGAAGTGCACATCTAAAGCCTTCTGGATTAAATTTATTCCATTTTCTACGTCTCTCAGATGGAGGTTTAGAAGATAAATCAACTGAAAGAGTTTTATCTATTGTAAACGGGATGATTAAGTGATCTGACTAGATTATTCTCACTGGAGTGGATACATTGATACCCTCCCAGTTTGCAAAAATGGGGTCAAGAAGGTTACCGTGTTGATGAGAAGGGGCAATGGATTTAAGATTGAGGCCTAAAGATGTTAAAGCGGCAGTCACATCCTGTGCTTCCCTGCACGTCGTGTCATTATAATGGAGATTAAGGTCTCCTAGAATGATACATTTTTATAGCGGAGAGCCGCTTGCGTGACACACTCTAGAAGCTGGCTGCCAAACTGTCCCGCCGCCCCCGGCGGCCTGTATACCAGCAGCCCATGAATAACATCTCTCGGTCCTATAGTAATAGTGAATAGGCCACTTTCACTATTGGGTAAAATAGCCTTCACTAGAGTGCATTCAAGCTCAGCTTTGTACATGAGGGCGAGCCCCCCCCTCTTTGTTTGTGTCTGTCAAGGCGAAGTAGACAGTACCCAGGAGGAGTGGCCTCAAGTGCCTCTGGAGACGATTCCTCGTCCATCCATGTTTCGGTGAGGTAAAGGACATCAAGATTCTCTGCCAGTAATAGATCGTGTATTTCGACCCTATGCTTTCTTAACGACCTACAATTTACTAAGGCCATATTCACTTTAGGAATCTCTTTTATAATTCTCCTAAGGGATGGGAGAGCCTGCTGACATGTACCGCACCTTGGCGGCAAAATAACTGCTTGAAGTACGTGGGCACATATAGTGGACACACATGGGCGTAGTCGTAGTAACTCTACCTGGGTGTAAGCTAGAGAGAGCCTAGATGGTACTAACCTATCAGGGGAGCCCGCCCCCTGCCCCGATGTGTCGCGGACGGGCGTAGACGGGCTGGGCTGGGCTGGTAGTTTGACTTCCGCAGCTGCACGCTGACTGTAATTCCAAAAAATCAATTGGGGAAGTGTAGAGTAGATGATAGAATCACCCTCCTGAACTAGACTTGTAAACAATAGGATTCTATCAATGTGAGTGGTGACTAATTTTAAGTGATATTCTCCAAACTTGTGAAAACCTACAATGTGAAAATTAGGCCTCTCTGCGGGTGGCAGAATGAGGGCACTGTGTGTTTTTAAAATACCCCTCACACACTATGAATCCCATAGTGTCATTCTCCCATCATTGGGGTCTTCCCGTCCCTCTACGGGGCGGGGCGTGCTTCAACTTACGAGTGACGCGGGAGCACTTATATTTTTTGACAATAGGCTATGTGATGTGATAAGGATAGTGATATGTGTTAGGGAGTGTAGGGACCTGTTTACGTGAATAGTGGTGTAAAAAAGGGTAAAAATTCCCTGGCTAGTAGAAAAAATTAATTTTAATGGTTTCGCAAGCTGGGAACATTAAAAAGGGGTTAGTAAGTAGAATCACAAGTGTAGTCTACTTTGTCGACATGACATGTTTCATAGGCAGACCCCTCCTGCCTACTCATCAGGACCTCTGTTGATCCCTACAAAAATGCTCAATTCTAATCTAAATGTAAAATGCCTATGGTCCTAAAACTTAACAGCAAAAATCGGCTGCTAGGTTTTGCCTCTGGGCTTGAGTTGGCCCTTAGTGAGGCGTTATCATGAAAAATTGTCATGAAAAATGACCTAGTATGGTCTCTGTGGAAAGAAGAAAGGGAGAAAAAAGGGTACATGGTTGTAGAATTGCAATTTGTTAAGCATAATTCATACATGGCTCATTTTTGCATTAGTCACAATATGACTTTGTATCCCAAAGTATTCTCAAAATTAATTCTGTATGTGACCTGATGAACTGTCTTTTGCCATCGTGGCCAAAGGGTATGAACCCTTGGAAAACTTCAACACAAAGCGTGATACACACTTCAAACACAAACACATATTCACAATCCAACACGACCCATCTGGTGGTGGGGTTTTAGACAAGCAAGAATGTGGGCCTTGCAGTTCCAGGACAAGTGTCTAATCAAGAAAAGCGTCTCACTAGCAGCATGACATCAAAAATCATACTAATAAGTGGGTCATTTATCACACATGCCGGTTGATGTATTATTCGTAAAAAAAATATGGCTTAGTGCCTCCCAGGCATCAGCCTAATAAGCTCCCAAATGCGCCGTAGTCAAACATGTTGGTTGAAATAATGATCGTAAAGACGAACAAAAACAGATGATGGCAAATGCCTCCATATGTGCAAGCATGCTACAATTGATACATACATTTGAAGCGTGGTGATAGGACCTCATGAGCCTGCGTCTCAGGGTGATTAGTTGACTGGTTACTAAGGAGGAAAGTTTTAACATAGTCACTCACGCTGTTTTTGGGTGGCAGAATCTCACCATCAGAGACGCACCCCTCTTCTATCACAAGACCAAGTTTTTAAAGACCCATGGTCAGGGTCTCACTTACGTGACCGCATGCCTAATCTGGCTTCATTCCATACCCTTCCGCATCTCTGTGGATGTGACCGGAGTCCTGCCTCGGCTTGTGTTCTTATGCCGGAAAAAGAAACCTAGTCATGATTGCCTCTGAAAAAAGACTAGAGAGCTGACCCAAAATGGCGGCGTCCATCGGGACACTGCTGGTCTATAGTCTGTCATCTATTTTTTCTTCTCTTGATCGTGTTTTTTAGGAAAATTTGCGCAGTACTTTCTAAATACATCTCATTCGTGCCGCAACATCTTAAATTAATTTAGAAGCGATTATTGTTTTTGTTTTTGAATTTGTCTGCCAGGAGGCTCACTGAATGTAATAGGCGGGCTCGAACTTTCTTAAATGTGAAAGGAGTTATATTGAATGCATGATCCATATTCCCAGGGTGGTCAGAGTCTGTGCACCGTCTTTGAAAAATGGGTAGCTATTCATGGGTCCTTCCGCAAGACATGTTGCCCTATGTTCATCAGTATTATTATGAGTCTCACATTAGTCCTTGTTCCTATTGTTTTTTTGAAACTATAATACGGATAGCCTCATAGCTTGAGAGCTCAGGGTATCATCGTTCTCGTGTCATCATGATTACTGTTGCTGTGGCATGAACTGGGGTGGATATATGGCGCAATCATTAATGTGGTGGATGGCCGTGCCAGACATCAGGGTTGGCCCCATGGAATATCATCATTAAGGCCGCAGTTGTTAGTGTCCAAGCGGAACACCCACCTTTGTTATTTCTCCAAGAGCATATGTTCCCTGGATACCTGCTCTATCACTGTCCATGAGATATCATCAGGCCTGTGACCTTTTTCCAGAAAGTGAGCAGTCAGTTTAGTACTAGCTCTTTAGCATCTGATTGTGCTCTTGTGTTCCCCTATCCTGGTCTTGATTGCCCTGCTCGTCATCCCCACATATTCGAGGCGGCAGGGGCACGTGATGAGGTACACTATGTTGCAACTGTTGCATGTTGTGAAGTTTCGCTGTTCCCAGGTAGATCCATTTCTAAAGACCAGGTTGTTGGTCTTCTTGGTCAGGCAACATACTTTACATTGACCACATGGATGGTGGCCTTTCACAAAGTTAGTGTCCCGTCCTTGGTTATTGTTGTTGGTCTTTGGTCTAGTGTGTACAAGGATGTCCCGTATGCTCCTCCCCCTCCTGTGGGAGAACATAGGTTTAGGTAACTGGAGTACCCCACTGTTTAGAATACTCCAATGTTTGTTGATGACTTTCGAAACCCTGTCTGAGCAGGTATTGAATGTGGTAATGCATATGGGTCTCTGTTCCTCTTCTTTGAGTGTCTTTTCTTCCAGGAGGCTCTCCCTGAAATTATTCCGTGCCCTCTTACATGCCTGATCTATTATCCTTTCTGGATACTGGCGGGCTGCTAATTTCTTCTTCAGATCCTTTGATTGGACCTTGAAACTCTCAATTTCCGTGCAATTCCGTCTTAGACGGAGGAATTGTCCGTAGGGTAAGTTATCTCGGAGATGTTTGGGGTGGAAACTCTGGTACAAGAGGAGGCAGTTCCTGGCTGTACTTTTGAAATGTGTTGTCGTCATTAGCCTTCCATCTCTTGGGAAGATGTTCAGGTCAAGGAACACCAGACTGGTTTTGGAGATCGTGCTGGTGAACTTGAGAAATTCGTCTTGGTAGTTCAACCACGTCAGGAATTGTTTTGATGTATCCTCATCCCCATCCCAAATGATCAGAATATCGTCGATGTATCTCTTCCAGACTTTTATCCTTTGTCTGAATGGGTTGTTGGGGTGTAGGATCCTCCTGGTTTCCAAATTGTGTACGTAAAGACCAGCTATGCTGGGAGCAAATGTGCTCCCCATGCTGGTCCCAGCATGGGGAGCACATTTGCTGGTCCCAGCATGGGGAACACATTTGCCCAGAGGCAAAACCTAGCAGCCAATTTTTGCTGTTAAGTTTTAGGACCATAGGCATTTTACATTTAGTTTAGAATTGAGCATTTTTGTAGGGATCAACAGAGGTCCTGATGAGTAGGCAGGAGGGGTCTGCCTATGAAACATGTCATGTCGACAAAGTAGACTACACTTGTGATTCTACTTACTAATCCCTTTTTAATGTTCCCAGCTTACAAAACCATTAAAATTAATTTTTTCGACTAGCCAGGGAATGTTTATCCTTTTTTACACCACTATTCACGTAAACAGGTCCCTACACTCCCTAACACATATCACTATCCTTATCACATCACATAGCCTATTGTCAAAAAATATAAGTGCTCCCGCGTCACTCGTAGGTTGAAGCACGCCCCGCCCCGTAGAGGGACGGGAAGACCCCAATGATGGGAGAATGACACTATGGGATTCATAGTGTGTCAGGGGTATTTTAAAAACACACAGTGCCCTCATTCTGCCACCCGCAGAGAGGCCTAATTTTCACATTGTAGGTTTTCACAAGTTTAGAGAATATCACTTAAAATTAGTCACCACTCACATTGATAGAATCCTATTGTTTACAAATATTACGGTGCTTAGCCATCATGTGTTCCCTTGCTCTGATCCTATACTCCTCTTGTTTAAGTGTAAGGGGATGCAGTGTGTCTTCTAATGGAATATTGGTGTTTTTTAATTCCAGTTGCTCGAGCTCATCTTCTAATTGGACCAGCTGTAGGTGTTTATTCTGGATATATCCCGTCTTTAGAGACAGGGCTTGTCCCTTTAAGACTACTTTGAAGGCTTCCCATATAGTTAACGCCGATTCAACCGAGCCGACGTTTTCTTTAAAGTAATTGTTGGTTTGTGTGCACAATTCCTTCTTGATATCTGGAATTTTCAACAACCACGGGTTTAGGATGATAGTGGTCCGCGGCTGTCGTTCCCAAAATGTAAGTTCGACCCTAACCGGGAAATGATCGGAGATGCCTCTTGGCAGGGCATAGGGGTTTCAAAAATTACCAATTGAGGATGTGTGTGTTAGAAAATAATCGATACAAGATGAGCTTTTGTGCGCTTAAGAGAAATAGGTGTATTGAGCCTCATTTGGTTTTAGCGTATGCCATACATCTGTCAGACCCATAGCTGTGGTAAATTCTTCCATTTGTACATTTGGATTCACCCCCGACCGCTGTGGGTGTCTGTCTATTCTGTCGTCCATGGTCATATTATAGTCCCGTCCCAGGATCAGGGTGCCCATTGGAAGGTCAATTAATAGTTTGCCTAAGTCTGTCAGTGCTTCCTTGCCCAGTGTTGGCGGTAGGCATAAGGAGATCACATTGAGCGCCCTTCCCTCCCATTGGGCCTCTTAAGCATCAAATCTGCCCGCGGTATCTGCCCAAGTACACTGCCAAGCATGCACTAGGAGTTTATAACTCCACCTTGTAAGGGCTTTACTTTTATTGCCACCCATGTGCATCTCCTGCAGTAATACTACATCAGGAGCCTGTCTTTTTAGGTATTGCTGAAAAATTCCCTGTTTGATTTTGTCCCCCAGTCCGTTTAGATTCCACATGAGTATAGAGAGTGACGATTCCATTTTATCCCCCATCATCCGATATTAGGACAGTAAGAGTACAGTGTGTCAATAGTGCTTAGCATTTCCATCTAGCAGAACTGGCAAAGTCTGTCTCAGCTCATCCCCCCTGCAACTAAAACCAGCAATGGAATCAGTGTATGGCAGTATCTTTCATTACTTGTGAGTAAAACAATCCTCGAAAAGGCAAACACCCATCCCTGCACCCCCCGGCATCCACCCCTCTGCCCTCCTGCCTGTGGATTTATAACTACCCACTCCCCAACCAGGCAGAGTGCCTCTCACCCTCCCAAAAATACTGAAAGGTGTGCGCTTGTTGTCCGCCCACCCCCGCTAATAGCCATTGATATCATGCATACAATTGTTTGGCTCTCAACCCACCTATTAAGAGATCCAAATGTCACATCCCATAAGTGGGCCTCTTTGATAGTGACAGTCTGAAAATCATGTCTATTTATGACCCTCTGTTCGGCAACAGTTTAAGAACAGTCTTACCACCACAGTGGAGCACATAGGTGCGTTAAGTTCTTACAGTCCCAGCCTAAGGCGTGGGTGCATCATCTGTGCATCATCTCTTTTTCTTTTGCTTTAGCGGACTCATCCTCAGATGGAGTCCCGCCACTCTCGCCGTGCACCCTCTGTCCTTCGTTTCGATCTTGACGTTGGCCTCCCACTCTGTGCCACCCCTCCAGCCAGTCCCACGCTTCATTCGGTGAAGTGAAGAACCATGTCTTGCCGTCTGATTCCACTCTGAGTTTTGCTGGGAAAAGCATGGCATATTTCACTTCACAGTTTCAAAGCTCTTTCTTCATGGCCTGGAAGCTATGTCTTTGGCCAGGACCTTGGCAGTGTAATCTGGGGAGAACATGATTTCGTTATTGTCTAGCTTACGTGGAGGGTTAGATCGTGCCATTTGTAAGATGGTGTCTCTGTCACTATAATTAAAGACACTGGCAATAAGTGGCCTCGGAGGGACTCCTGGTTTTGGCCTACCTCCTGGCACTCTATGCTCTCTTTCAATCAAGAAATAATTGAATAGTATCTTGGGCTGTAGGTATTGCAGAATTAATTCTTCCACAGGTTAGCGCTGGCCTCTCTGCCCGCCCTGGCATACATAGTATACGTATGTTATTTCTTCGAGCCCTCCCTTCATATTCATCAAGTTGTTGCGCCATCCGTACCCGCTGACTTTGAAGTTCAGCGACTTGTGTCTAAAGTTGAGACGTATCGGCCTGCAGCGATGCCGTTACTATTTTGAGGTCTTTCACTTTATCATCCATTTTGCGAAAGTCTGCTCGTATAAGGGACACCTCTATGGTCACTGAGTCAAGGGAGGAGCGTACTCCGTTGATAGCTTCCATGACATCGTGCAGTGTTGGTTCAGACAGCAGTCCAGGATTTTTCTGCGTCTAATGCCTCCATTTGTTGTGCCTCACGATCGTCCCCTGACTAGTTTCAAGCGAATTTAGCAAGCTTGTTGTGTGCATTCACTTTCGGTCCCTTGCCCGTTGCCATGTCGAGGCTGTGAAGCGCGTGAGGGGGTATTGTGTCCGAGATCAGTTTAGGTAATCCCAGCCGCGTACCGGGCGAGGATGTTTTTCTCGCCGTCGGCCTGTCGGGTTTCCCCAGACCTGATTACCAATAAACCACTTTGTTCGGATGTCCTTGCCACAATGCAACATGCGGGCTTGTCAAGGAGGTCAGCGGCATCCACGCGCTGTTCGTTGATCAGGGTACAACAATCAACGCACCGATCTGGGAGCCTTGGTACTTCCACGTGGATCTAGGGCATAGGGGTTTCCTTTATCTTATATCCTTAGTCTCACCCCAGATCCTGTCAGTTCTTCCCCTGTCTTTGCGTCAGCTCTGACCCTAAGGAGGACTTGGGTACCTCCAGGGGTCATTCGTTAGCCCGGGGCACTATCCGGTCGATAGGTGTAGGAGGGGTCGGCTACCTTTAATCGTCTATGCGGCCCACTCCGGCCTGCAGCAGCCTTGGTCGCCAGCGATTACTCCCAGGCCAACTATATTTCCGGCTGTTGTTACAGTCTGCCTGACCCCATCCAGTGTGTGGAATGTCACCCCCAGGTCCAATCGGAACAAAAGCACACCATGTAGAGGCCGTCTCTGCCCTTTGTAGCTCCGATTTGGATCTCACACAGGTCCAGTAATAGCCAACCGGCTCCACAGGTGGGGGGCCTTATCCACTGCAGTGTTCAATGGCCGCCCGGGCCCCTGGAGAGTTGCTCAGTTCTGTGTATAACCGGCATCGGGAGCCGGGCTCCAGATCACAGGCCACCATGGTGATATGATCCTGTCGCCTCTTCCGACGATCTGCGCCACACCCCCCAGTAATGCCCGGGCTTTGGGAGATGCGCACAGTGCTATGGCCTAGCAGGCCTCCGAAGCTGGGATCTCAAGTACCTGCCACCGCGGTGTGCATCCAGTCTCGCTGCTCACACACAGCCGTCTCACAGGCACCACTATTCGCCGCAATCAAGGCCGATCAACGGTCACGTCAGGGCTGAGGGTCTCCTCCTGCCTACTCGAGCCCTTGCACTCTCTTCACTAACCTCAGGGTTGCGGTCGGAGGTCTCTATGCTGCCATGCTGGTTTCTCGCTCTCAGCTGCCGGGTTGCCTCGGATTACTCTTCCCATCGGGACTGTATCTCACTGTCGCTGGCAGCAGTGGACTGCTGGGCTGATGAGCCATCTCAAGATCTGGTCTGCCGTCATTGCAGGCTCAGGATTTTGCTGGATATTTAGCGAGGATGCGGGAGCCTCTCTAGCTAGCCGCCATTAACATTGGCAGCTAGCCATGCCCCCCCCTTCTGTTGAATTTTTAGTGATTGATCCGAGAATATGGACAGTTCTATGTCTCACAAAATGTGGGTCGGAAGTATCTTTCATTTTGACTTTTAATCTGCCCCAATCAAGGGTTAATTATACAGAACCTGCGCCCAGCAAAAGGTACAGAGACCTGAGAAAACTTTGGCAGCATTTTCAGCACCCTCTACAAAAATTGTGTTGCTCCCTACTGAAGAAGGACAACAATCCTGAAACACGTGTCTAGAGATACATAGCACTGGCTGCCAGCGGCGGCAGTCACAGGTAAAACTGGTGGAGCGTGGTAGGGTGGAGCGGGGGAAGTCTACAGACGACAAAATAGGTGGGATGTGAGGCAGTTTGCGCCCACCTTCCTCCTGTTTTAAAAAAAAAGACTCCCTTGAGCTAATGAGGTGACGAGCTCTAGTTGACGCACCTGCGCCCAGCGAGTGCTACAGAGACCTGAGAAGACTTTGGGCAGCATTACCAGCACCTTTTAAAAGATCGTGTTGCTCTCTTCTGAAGAAGGACAACTATCCTGAAACGCGTGTCTAGAGATGACGGACTAACTGCAGCATCGGCTGCGCCGTGGTAGATGAGGACATCGTTCCTTTGACCAGCGGATCCGGACCCGATACCGCTATCTTGCAACACAGGCAATCCAAGCAGCGGACCCGAACACTGACCCGGCACCGCTAGATTGTAATCCAGCCAACTGTGCGGAATTACGGAGTACATTCCTCCACGTGGACAAAGACCACGGCCCCCAGCGCCGCCCGTTGACCTCGTGTGCGACGTAACAAGGCATAACAGCTGTCTGGCTATCTCGAGCCACTGCAGTCCCCTCAACCGCACCTCTTGCTCTAAGAGGCGTATATATAATTTCTCCACAGGCAACTCAATTATTAAGTCCTGATGATGATCCCCATGTATCTCAGAGCGGGGGATCGAAACGTCGACCTTTTACAGTAGTTGTACGGTATAAAATATTGTGTATCATTGCGCTGTACATACTACTCTGGTAAAACACTGTTATTTTTTGATTACTAAAAAAGTGGCCAGTTTGCTCTTTTCCTTGCCTGTAAACCTTTTCCTATCTCTTACCTCCAACTCTCTCTAAACTTTTCTATTTTGTGGTAAAGCACAGGATTGTGCTCTTGTATCTTTTGTAAATGATTCCCACATTGTGTAAATAAATTCCTTGTCCGGCTGGACTTGGATAAACACAGGCGGCTTATTACGGCTTTGCTTTCTTATATTTATGCACTGCGTTGGACCTTTGTTTCCTTCAAAACTAGAGATACACAGCACTGGCTGCACCAACACGGGTGAAAAACTAAAGCCTGTCACCAAAGTAAGTGTCATCATGCACTGCATTTATTATGATACATCGGGTCAAACTGAGTGTTGCCCTTGTGACGGGGTAGCAAACAAAATGATTTACACTTTTTCTTTGCTTGCAAGTTTTACCTGAAATATGTAAAATGGCTTTTAATTCCCCTTTTTAAAAAATATAGACCAATTACTCTGGAGGAATCATATCAATTGCTGCTTTCCTTTGACAATGAGGAGATAATTTGTCGCACTTGCACTTTCTTGAGAATTGCTGTTCGAGCCCATAAAACGATGGACAATGTCTGAGTCTTTTCTCTGTATATTAAGCCTCCCCTTTGACCGTGCACTGTATTTTAAATTTAGAGTAGGTCTGCTCCCGCTTGGGGCCTTGACATCAAATTGGAAATCATCTGCTCATACGTCCCCAAACTGTGCATGTTGTCCTAGTAGGATAGAGTCCATCACGCACATCCTATTCGAATGCCCGGACTATGCAAAGCCCAGGAGCTTTTGGCTTAAACCTCTCTGCCAAAATATGGGTACACGCAGTTACCTAGTAGCTTTGCGCATTCTAATGACAGACACTTCCCCTCCTATTGTATGTGGCATAGCTAAATTTTTAAAACAGTTCTGGCTTATTCGTTGCAAGAGACTGACAATAGCGGTTTAATTCTCTTTTTAGTTAAATTATTCCGGGCATTCTATGTCCTTTTTATCCTTTTTAATGAGATTTAATATTGCCTTCTTAAATTGTTGCTTTTTTTGTAAATGGCTGTATTGTATGTGTGCTTATAAGATATCTTGCATATCGAATAAAAGCTTATTCAATTCAATTCAATATTAAGCTGTATAATTATGCTTTTATGATTTAATCAATTTTTAATTGGATTTTATGATATTTGTGTAAATTGTGTCTGTGCTTTTATGAATTCTTGGATTTCGAATAAAGATTATGAAACGAAATGAAACAAAACGAGTGTTGGGATGTGAGGCAGTGTGCGACCCCCGTTCTCCGGTTTGCAACATAATATTAGTCTGCACAATATTGCACAGCATATTTCTGAAGACCAATGTACAATTGGAGTATGACTGTGCAAACCTACTCGAAGATGATAAGGACTATGAATCAGAAGTAGAAATTGTGCATTCTTTGGCAGGTCATGTCAGATGTGACCAAATTGTAGTACATTTCTTTACTTATTAGTTGTAAAATTACTTTCACTTATTTTAAAATTGTGAGCTGTAAGAATAAATGCGTTTTGAAACGCCTACATTTCTCAAAGTTTGTAGTTTACATTGTGAACATAATCACTTCTGACAGTTACCAAAAATGTGTAAAGATATATCACACAGAAATGTGACATACAAAAATGTTTTGTACAGACAAAATTGGGGACTTCTTGAATTAGGTATGTGTGATATCAGATACTATCAACAAAATCTGTATAAAAAAGCAGTCTTTATGAACCCATATAAATACATAAGTCTCAATGTTGAAAATAGTTAGCCTATATATTGAACATGACATATAATACCATCACATCACCAGTGATGCGCTGTCAAAGCAGTAGTTTCATCAACTTTTATTCGATTATAAAATTGAATAATCATAAAAAGTACATTTAACAGAATTACACACTGAAAGTATTTAAAAAAATAGAATCATTTAAGAGAGAAAAAAACGAGATCACTATACAGAGAAATGTCTTAAAATAAGATAAATTTACGGTTTAGCTCAAATGCTTGATTTAGCTGGGAATGTTACGCCGTGCTATTATAACTGCCTTAAGAAAAGTCACTATAAGTTTGGCTTCATGCGGTGATTTTGGAGATTGGAGATAAGAAAGGGCTGGGTAGGATTGCCTGAGACCACTGGACCGGAGGATAGGAATGATCCACGTTTTCCTTGCAGGTTTATAGTATTTACAAAAGAGCACAACATGAATGGTAGATTGTGAAGAAAGTCCATCACAGGGACATCTCGTCAGGTTACGAGACCAATTCTGTATGTCGGGGAATGTCACCAGACGAAAGAAAACATCGAAGCGCAGTCTCGTTAGAAGGAACTTCTCATAGTTTGATAGGAAATATGTTAAGTATGGCTGGATAACTTTTCCTGTCTGCAGCAAGCAGATCTTTTCATTTTGCGGTTTGGTAATCTCGGCCTGATTTCGAAGGTCTCTCAAGTGACTCATGGCCATTTGCTTTAGCTGTTTTTTTGAGATGTCTTCGACTGAAGGTGGTTCTAAGAAATAGTGTTCACAGTCCAGATCTTTAAAGAAATTGTGAATGTATTTTAGCCACGGGATTTTCCGCCAGTGTGTCAGGCCTAGGCAGTCAGTAATAAGGGAGCGAGTTAGATGGCTTTCAGGGTTACACCATATTCGATGCCAAAGTAAGATGGGTTGACATCGGATGGTATCAGTGATGTATTCCATACCAAGCTCCCGGTGCGAAGCTAGTATCGGGGAACTTTGGGGGAGTGCCAGAATATACTTAATGAAGGCATTTTCGGTGACCTGGAGTTGGTCAATGCGGCTGTACCCCCAAATTCCAGCTCCATAGGTAGCCACGCTATGGCATTTGGCATAGTAAATGGCTAACAATTCGGATGGAGCTGGTTTGCAGAGTTTCCTCGAAAAAGATGTTAATGCTGAGGTTGCTCGGCGAAAATGAAGATTTCTAGCTTCCAGTGCCTTATGCCAATTCATTTTGTCATCTACTAGGATACCCAGATATGGGTACACCGGGGTTTTATCTAACTTGTTGTTATTGACAAAAATGGGTTTGGAAATTCTTGTCCTTGGGCCAATATTCATTGTGAACGTTTTTTTGATGTTGATTTTAAGACCAAGAGAGTCCATGAATGATACATATTTGTTGAGCTGCAGTTGAAGTTCGTTTAGGGTCCGTGCTAGAATTACTGAGTCGTCAGCATATAAGAGTGTAGGTATCGGGCGGTGGTTAATCTGTGGCAAGTCCTGACTCCCTCCCAGCATCGCCTGATCAAGCCCATTTGTGTAGAGGTTGAACAGGAAGGGAGCCAGAACGCAGCCCTGTCGTACTCCTCTCATTATCTGAAAAGGGCGTGACAATTCCCCACTAGTACCAAATCGTACACGGCCTTCTGCATTGGTGTAAAGTTGTCTTAAGAAGGTTAGTATTGGGGGATCCACGCCAAGATCGGCTAAAATTTGCCAAAGTTTAGCATGCTGGACGCAGTCAAATGCCGCGCTTAGGTCTACGTAGATGAGGTAGATGTTTCCTCCTTTGACACGGACATATTTATCGGCCAGGAGGACTAGATTGAGGGCCTGTTCCACGGTCCCAAGGCCCTTCTGGAAGCCATACTGCAGGTCGGTTAAAATGTTATTCGCCCGGGCCCAGGATTGTAATCGGTCCAGGAGTAATCGGCCTGCAAGTTTACCAGTGGAGTCCAGAAGGGAGATAGGTCTATAAGATGTTGGGTCATTGCGGTCACCTTTTTTAAAAATAGGTAGTAATGTTGAGGATGACCATGAGTGGAGGAGGCCTGTAGTAGCTGCCGCTGACATGAGCCGTGTAATTATTTTTGACCAATAGCCTACGTCATATAGGAACAAATCCATTGGAGTTCCGTCGGGGCCGGGGGCCTTGCCGGTTTTTGAGGCCCTCATTGCCTTTATGACTTCATTTAGGGAGAAATGAACGTTGATGGGATAGATGGTGTTTTTCTCCATTTGAACTCCTTGGGTGGAATTGTTTGGTGTGGCTTCTGGTGGTATACCGAAGATTTTCGAGAAATCAGTAACCCAGTCCTCCTCGGTTATTGCCACATCAAGATGGCCAGGGTCGTTGCTGTCAGCCAAAAAGGGTGATCTTATGGTGTGCCAAAATGCAGTGCTATCTTTCCTTAGAGCACTGTCATGTAGGCGTAGTCATAGGTCTCGCTTGATCTGTTTTTTGCGGTCCTGTCGGGCAGTGTTGTAATTTTTCCTCAATCGGGACACTTCCTGGGGCTCTCTGGGTTGCTTACGTAGGGCTTCTTTGAGAGATGAAAGAGCCTTCCGGCAAGAAGTATCAAACCATCTCTCAGGGTGGGGCTTAGGCTTGTTTTTTGTTTTAACAAATAGCTCGTCCCTGACTGTTTTTTGTATGCTTTCGAAGGAAGTAACAACTATTTCGGGTGGTGTCTCCAAAGACATACACTTAGTTAGCCAGTGTTGGTTTTTTTCAAGAATCTTCTGCATCATCTCTTCTGGGTCAATTTTTGCCCATTTAATTGTGTAACCGTTCAGTTTGTTAATCGAGATCAGATGTTGATCAAGGGAAACAGCCTTAGCGGAGTGAGTCACTGTTTGTTGGAGGTTGATTACCACACTGAGCGAAAAGTGATCACTTATTGGATTTGTTCCGGTCTCATAGTTAGTTAGTTGCCCTTTATAGGAGTTCGAAGCCATTATGTAGTCGATAGTTGTGGAGCAGCCTCGCCCATGAAAGGTGGGCGAATAGTCCTGCTGGGGATCAACTAGTTCGTTAGCAAAGTCTAAATCCAAGGAGAATAGAATTTCATTCAATTTATTGCCACATATTGAATGTGAAAAATGGGGTACCGGGTTCCCTAGTTCATTTAGAAGCCCACAAATCCCATTTTTGTGTTTTGGGCACAGTGTCAGGTTGAAATCGCCACCCCAGATAAAATGAATTGAGATGTTGTTATTATCATTTTGAAGTGAAGTTAGAAATGCAACTATTTCTTCCAGGTACAGGCAGCATTCCAGACTTCCTGAGTTATTATAGTAGTTGATAATTATGTGAACGTTTCCTTTGGTTGCTGTTGATTGTGTGATTCGTATGATTTGGTAAGTGGGTGACTCCTTTAGTAGTTTGGCTGTGAAAGGGAGGGTATTGGCAATATAGGTCGTAAGCCCCCCCTTTGATCTGCCCATATTTCCTGGTATGGCTTGGGTGAAAAAAGTTTTATATCCCGCCAAATGCAGTGGGGTTGTACACCAAGTTTCTTGAAGACACAGAATTTGATGTTGCTTTGCTGTGTCAAGCCACGTTGAAGATGTTATTTTAGTAGTTAGGCCTGCAATGTTCCAGTATACGATGGAAACGCTCAAAACTGCGGATGTTTTCCGAGCATGTGGTGAGTTTGGCTGATTATTGTCATCTTCAGCTATTGATGGATGAGGTGAACTGACCCACGAGGGTCCACGTAGAGTATTAGGGGGTGCAATTGATTTATGGCATAATCTCGAAGGGCCCTCGTCTTCTGACGCAAGGGCGGTATATGTGGCTTTTTTTGAGATATTAAAGGGGACATTTGGCAGTTCATGAGGTGGGTTTGTGTGGTTCGGAAGGGGAAGCTCTAAGGATGCTAAATGTTGTGCGGGGTAGGCTAGTTGGGGTTTCATGCCAGATCTCCTATGTCTGGGTTCATCCCTGGGTGGTCAATCGACCATCTCGAGACAATCGAATCGGTTTTGCAATGAAACCCCCTGCCAACCTTCGTAGGTATGATAGGGTCTTTCTTGCCAGTAATGCCTCGGCCGGTCCCTCAACCGTTCTCTCGGGCCATTTCTACCTGAGTAATCATGTGAGTACTCCGTGTGGTTCCATGGCTCTTGGTTCCATGGTTCAGTAGAGAACTGGTGCCAGGACCATGGTGGAGTATTGCGATTCTGTCTCGCTTGGGGATAGAAAAAGGAGAGAGGTCGGGCGTCTATCCCCCCTTTTTTATCAAGTGAGGGCCAGGCGCAGATATAGTCCACTACAGAGGGATCTTTGCATGTCACTATAATGCAATCCCCGCGGGTTGACTTTGTTGATTTGCCTACCCATACTACTCTACGGACTGTGGTAATCCCTCCAGAAAGGTGGGATTCAAGAGGTCTATTAATACTTAGCCACTGCATGACTTTGCTTTTAAGTGACCATGCAGTTTCAGTGGTATCATCGGTGAGTTCTGGTACACCTGTAAGTACTATTGTTTAGGGGGTGGCCTCCGGGGGCAAGTGAGCGGGGCGTCTAATTACTGATGTTTTTTTCCCGATATTCTTTGGGGACGGTTGAGAGGTCGCTGATTTCAATAGAGAGGGTACTGGCTTATTGTCAGGTTGGGTTCTGGGAGTATCTCTATTTTTCGCTAGGTCTGGGGTGGCTACAGTGGTCCCTGCAGTATTGTCTAATTGCTGATTAAGTGGTGCAGGGACATTATTCTGCTGTTTTTGAGGCAATTTAGGTTGCGAGTTTTGGTTTGGAACGTTT
The DNA here is from genome assembly GCF_964261635.1 of Lissotriton helveticus. Lineage (NCBI taxonomy): Eukaryota > Metazoa > Chordata > Amphibia > Caudata > Salamandridae > Lissotriton > Lissotriton helveticus. The sequence continues at coordinate 372,968,733 of NC_136067.1, forward strand.
TGTTTATGACGTATTTGAGCTAGGGATGAGGTGTTGGAGCGATCGACTGTTTTATGCACTTGTACTTGTTTTCTTGGTAGCTGGGGTTGGTTCCGTTGGGCTCTTGTTTCGATGCGCGTGTTAGAGTCAAGAAGCGTTGCCGAAATTATATTTAACTGAGCTTCTACATTCCTGATACTGAGTTGAATGGGTTTCAAATGTTGGAATAAAAGATCTTTAACAGTGGTAAGAACTTGGGAGGTGACTTTGCATGTTCTGCATACGTTATCAGAAGATTCGTTTGAGAATGCCAGATGATGTGGTTTAGTTACAGGGGGGAGTAGGCTGCTTTGCGACGTTGTAAGAATCGTGTCAGTTATAGCATAGGCAGGAGACTGGGCCATGTTTGCTACGTTTCCGGTATTTATTATATTACGCTTGGGGATGGCTCCTTCCCTTTCACCTTGTTGGAGCGGACTTGCGTTCGTTTGAAAAGCTTCCTCACTTTGACAGATCGCCAAGTCAGGGGTTGCTTCCAGATCGTCCGAGTTTAGTGAGAGATCTGACTCGGATTGTGTTACAGAGAGGTTTACTATAGATGGTACTGTGTTTATTTCCGGGGTTGCCAAAGTCATGGGAAGGGAACAGTTAAGAGGATTGGGATGGATAGGAGAAGTGGCGTTAGCGATGGCACCAAGTGAGGAACGCTTTGCATTCGCGTTCATGAGGTCTAACGACACTCTCTTTTCCATTACCGCAATACTCTGATTAATTACCTCATGAGTCCGTGAAATAAACAGGTCAATGGGGCCCGTTATTTGGGCTACCTCTTGGGCGTGTTTAGATTTGGTTTTAGTAGTGCTCCTAGTTTTTGGTCGCATGATGGTAGATGTCTTTAGGGTCGATGGAATAAGGGGGGGGGCCCCGGTCCGGTCACTCCCGGGCACTAACGGGCAACAACTGGCCCGCCCTCGCCCCGGGCTCCGACCCGCGCGCGTCCCGCGATGCGCGTTTGTGGTCCTGGTTATGAAGACTGTAGGTTGAAAGGGGGCGAGGCACTGGGAGGGGGCGCGACTCCACGGGAAGAGGCAACAGCTGATGTGACTAACGCTGAGCCTCGCAGTCCCGGAGCCGCGCCTCGCGCCTCCTCTGCGGCCACGCAGATGGTATGAGTCCTCTTCACCAGGGGCTGGAGCAAAGATTAGGCGGCAAGCTACTCCTGTAGCATCAGGAAACAATTGCAATCAGGAAACCTCACTGCGAGCGGCACCCGCGTAGCGGGGCCGCGAGAGGTTAAGAGCAGTTCTGATGGGGGCGGGGCACTGGGAGGGGGCGCGGCTCCACGGGAAGAGGCAACAGCTGATGTGACTAACGCTGAGCCTCGCAGTCCCGGAGCCGCGCCTCGCGCCTCCTCTGCGGCCACGCAGATGGTATGAGTCCTCTTCACCAGGGGCTGGAGCAAAGATTAGGCGGCAAGCTACTCCTGTAGCGTCAGGAAACAATTGCAATCAGGAAACCTCACTGCGAGCGGCACCTTCAGCACCTGAGTTACAAAGCCCTTGCAAAATGATAATAGTGAGGAGAATGTAACACTTTACACATATCCACACATTGTTAGTATAGTATTTGTATCACCATAAGGACTTGTAAATCAGGTAATGGTCAGCTACATGCATACCTGTACATGCTTGATATTTTGTGCACAAAGCTTTGCTACACTTCGGGGCATGTTCATTAATTGTTGGGGTTGCTCCAAGCAACGGGACACAATGGGAATACCAAAGCTAAGCTTGCATGACTTGACAAGTCATGCAAGACCACCTTGCATGGCCTTGAGTGTCTGGATTAATCTAGGATAACCTAAGGCTGCACAAAACACTGGCTTGTGCGACTCTGCAGCAAGGAAGAATACCATATATTAGTAATGGGGCTATTCCTATGCATCCATCTATGGATTCCGACTCATCACCAGGTTGACATATATTGGTAGACCATGGAATAGGTACTAGTTGCACGAATCCTCACCAGAGGTCCATGGCAGAAAACTATTGCATTGCCTTCTCCTTGTTTCCACTTTTGAAGTTAGCTGCAATCAGCAGCACACTGAGAAATGGGAACATACACCAGAGGGTTGTGTATGTGCTGGAAGGTGTAACTTCCTACACAAAAACAAACCTGCCTGCAAGGCAGGTACCCTTGCAACATGATTGAAAGATGCATATGTTGGCACAAGGTAGCCAAAAGTGTGCCAGCAGTAGAAAGGGACAGAAATGCTACATGAAAGGATGAGTATGGAGCATTCTAGTGAAAAACAGTGAAAAAAGTGAATAACATTCCAGCCCTTTTCCTTTCACACACATCTGGCTAGTGAGGTGGTTTGCTGAATTTTTTATACATATGGCTCTTTGTGTGCATTACTGTGCGGGGTCACATGTATATCTACAATCTGCATCTCTTCTCATATATTTAGTAAATAGTGACATAACTGCTGAACTATATTGCTGAAAACACCATCACATATTGTTGGCTTATTCTATGTGCTGGTTATAGGACAACATTAACATCTGAGTGGCATGGCCGCTTTCGTTGCTCTAGTAGGGCTACCGCATGTCCCTCTGATTTGTGGTAATAGTGCCACTGTGTTGCTGTAGTAGGGCCACTGCATGACCCTTCGCATTGTTGTAATAGGTCCACGCGCATGGCTGTTTGCATTGCTCCATATGTGCCACTGAGTGACTATTAGTGTAGGGCTATACAGGTGGCCAGGAGAGAACCAAGGTACTCCCTCCTGTGGGCAGGAGTCAAAACAGCATTGGTGAGTTTTGCCAGTTTGGAGCAGAAGAAAGTATCCCCACGCCTGCAAGTCCCATGCAAGGCAACGGCAGGGGCTGCATGGCCCTTGAAGTTTCCCCACAACCCCCCAACAAATGGTAAATAAATAAAGAAATACAGCAGGAGGCAGCTAATTTAACATTCCCCCCATAAGTCAAAGAGCATACCTGAATTCCCTGAGGCACTCTCAAAGATTTGTGTAATTCCCTCATGCACGCAACCGTGGTTAATACATGTTGCTCTAAGTCACCCAGGGGGTTATATGTGTGATCTCACTTTGGGCCAGATGTAGGTAATTTTAATTTACCACCTCTTAAATACCGATTCATACCGAATCTGTATTTAAGAGGTGGTAAAATAGAGGGGGGGAGATGTAGGTATTTCAGGTTCGGTAAATACCGAATCGTTAAGATTCGGTATTTACCGATTCTGTAAATACCGATTCGGTATTGCCCATTGATTCCTATGGGCCTTGCAGCCCATAGGAATCAATGGGCAATAGGCAATACCGATTCTGTAATTACAGAATCGGTAAATACCGATTTTAGCAAGGGTGCAGGGGGTGTCACTTTGACACCCTCTGGCACCCCAAAAATAGGCATGTGCGCCATGTGGCACACAGACATGCCCTAAGGGCATGTCTGTGTGTCACATGGCACAGGTGTGCATGCACACATGTGCATGCACACCTGGATTCGGTATTTTACCACCCAATTGGATTGGGTGGTAAAATACCGATTCTTAAAGCCCTGTGGCACTCTGACATGTGCCAGCTACATCTGCATTTACAGAATCGGTATTTTACCGAGTCTGTATTTACCAATTCGGTAATTTTACCGAATCGGTAAATACAGAATCGGTAAAATACCGATTCTGTAAATGCATGCCCTACATCTCAAAATCCAATTACCGGTCGGTAACGGCCGAATTCGGCCGTTACCGACCGGTAATTGGCCACCTACATCTAGCCCTACATGTTTTGTTTCTTTCTAGAGCTCTCCCTGAGACTGTGCTTTAGCATATGGGTGATAGAGTGCTGGGACCGAAATTGGTTGTCTTAAAGCTGAAGTAGCAGCATAGTAAAAGTAGAACAATAACTCTGGTACACATGCTGTTTAGTAAAATGCTTTATTGACAGTGTGGATGATTGACAAAGCAGGGTTTCTGAGTGTAATGAATTCTATTGAATGTGGAAACTACCTTCATTGACTTTCATGGTAGATTATAACATCCACTGAATATTGGCACTATCACCAATGATTTCTCTGGGGTTGCAATAGTGAATTATAGCATGCTGTTGCTTTTACTGATGTGTTGGCACCCCGAAAAAGCCAGTAGGCCTGCCTTAATAATAATGACACCCTCTTATATTGTAGTATTGCATTGTGTATAAGTATAGGGTATTGTCATACTAGGGTTCTGGACCCACAAAGGGTGCAACGTCAAATGAAGGTGTCATCAAAGGTATTTTCCTTGTGCATGTTTGTAATTTAGGCCCCTATTTGGATAGCAGTTTTTTGTACCGCGGACCACTAGCACAGCGGTCAGGAGACCGCCGACAAACAGTCTCTGGTCTGACCGCCGCATTGCGTGGTGACTGCTGGGCTGGCGTTTGCATAGTGTTCCTTTACATGGAAGGGCTGTGCTGTGGTCAAGGACAAGGACCTCAGCACAAGCCACCATGTACAGAAGCACATCCTTCATATACATGCACCATGTGTCATGCAGCATGTGGCGCATGGCATACGGTTCATAGGGTTATGTAGGGGTATTGCATGTTCTCCCTAGGCCACTTTACAGTGATGGACTGGAGCCCTAATTGGGCCCCTCAATATCCCTTTCTGACTGCCTTTAACTGGCAGTTTTATGGACATGAAAAGGCCGCCGCAAAGCGATATCTAAATTCCGATGGCGGTATCTGATTCAGAACCGCCTTCATGGTCAGAGGCAGCTCCGACCTTCACCTCATCGGGATCCCAGATCGTGCCGGAGGCGGAGGCCTTGCCGTCGACTGCTGTGGGCTGACCGTGAAGCTTTCTAATGCGGCAGTTGGCCCAAAGGGCGATCAGCTGTAGGGTGCGGTCTGACTGCCATCGTAATGAGGCCCATAACGTGTAGTATTTATTAGTGTGTGTTATAAAAGTACTTTTACCCTTTTTTTAAAAAAAGCACTGACCAGACAATGATTTATTAGTGTTTGAACAAAATATTAAGTCAAGAATATCTGCATGTCAAAAATATCATCAACAGGAATTTTAAAGGTAAAAATATCATCTTTAGGGACTGATTGCAAAGTCGATCGTAAAGCCTCCAAACATAGGTTTCACACTCAACCTGCAGATTATGATACAGCCAGTCGGAATTGAAACCGGCCGGTCAAGGAGCCCGTCGGCCAGGCGGAACCAGCCCGTAATCCATATGGATGCCGTCTGGATTATGATGCACGGTTTCACGCAGGGTTTCCATGCCGGCCTTTCCGACATGGAAACCCTGTCGGAAAGCGTGTTTCGGGGCCCTTAGCAAGGCCCCCTTTCCCTTGCGGCCTTCGGTTGGGGGGCAAGTGGGCTCCTATGGTGCCTCCCTGTTAATCCCTGCATCACGTAGCAGGCACCTTGAGGTGCCTGCCACAGGTTGCAAGGATTAACACAATTGCCTATTTCTTAATGGGAGCTTCTAACTGAAGCTTCCATAGAGAAACGGCAGAATGGTGCATCATAATTAGGCGGTTGGAATGGCCAACCTAATGTCGGTCGGTCCTGTGTCAGCCACGGTGGGACCGACATTGTAATAAGGCCCTAAGTGTTAATTTTAATATTATTTAATACATATATTGATGTAGAAAATATTGTTGCATGTACTTTCATTTGTAAGAATCTAAAAAATTGGAAAGGGCATTTAAGAAAAATTATGATGAGGCCAGCGAGTGCAAATAAAAAAAAGCAGTGAAACAAATTGAATTCCATCTTTCATCCAATTCAGACAGACGCGGCACAGACATTATTTTGCTTGCAGCTACTGGGGAACTGAGAGAAATACTAGATCATGATGGTGCAGCAGCACTGATCATACTAGATCGGAGTGCAGCTTTTGACACTGTGTCCCATCGCATCCTTATTCAAGGGTTGGAAGAGGCCAGAATCTCCATGGTGGCGCTCAAATGGCTTGCCTCCTTTCTCTAAAATAGAACTTTCCAAGAGCCTATGACGGGAACCTGATGTCAGTAACTCACTCCTTAACATGTGGGGTTCCTCAAGGATCGTCATTAGGGCCCACTTTGTTTAACTTGTATGTTCTACCCCTGGCAGAGATTGTTCAGCCCAACAAGGCCTTTCTCTAGTGTCTCACGCAGGTCTCTAATAGATTGTAATTTCCCTTACTCCTCATACAGAAACGGGGTCCAACCAGTTAATGACTGTCTACTGCAGATAATAATCCAGATTTCGCAGCAATCACAGCACCGAGACTGCTCTACTTGCCGCCACAGAAGACATATGCTCCCTCCTCGACCAAGGACAAACCACGGCCCTGATCCTACTCGACCTCTCGGCCAGACTCCTCGGCGCCGGCATACGGGGAACCGCACTTGACTGGCTCCGCTCCTTCCTCCTAGGCAGAACCCAAAGGATCAGACTTCCACCCTTCCTCTCTGAACCCACGGAAATCAACTGCGGGGTACCCCAAGGATGGTCACTCAGCCCCCCGCTCTTCAACATCTACATGGCCCCCTCGTCACCATCGTCAGACAGCACGGACTCAGCATAGTATCCTACGCCGAAGACACCCAACTCATCCTCTCCTCACCAAGGACCCTGTCACAACCAGACTCAATTTCCAGGAAGAAATGAAGGACGTCGTGTCCTGGATGAGCAGAAGCTGCTTGAAGCTCAACTCGGAACAGACAGAGGTACTCATCCTCGGACCCTCCCCCTCTACATGGACAACACCTGGTGGCTCACCGCCCTCGGCAGCTCTTCCACCCCCAAGGACCACGGCTGAAACCTCAGCATTGTACTCGACTCCTCACTCACCATTACCCGACAGGTAAACGCTGTTGCCTCCAGCTGTTTCAACACCCTCTGCATCCTCTGAAAGACCTTCAAATGGATCCCCCCTCGAATCAAGGAAGAACGTCACCCATGCACTGGTAACCAGCAGACTGGACTACGGAAACGCTCTCTATGCCGGAATCAACAAGACCCTGCTCTGCAAACTCCAGACCATACAGAACACCGCAGCCAGACTCGTCCTTGGCATCCCTCAACACGAACACCTCACCCAACATCTACAGAACCTCCACTGGCTCCCTGTTGAGAAGAGAGTAACCTTCAAGATACTCACCCATGCCTACTAGTGCCTCCACAACACCAGACCCCAATACCTCAACAAGAGAATCACATTCCACGTACCCAGAAGAAACCTCCGATCTGCCGACCTCGCTGAAACCCCGCACATCCGTAGAGCCAGAACAGGTGGCAGAGCCTTCTCCTACATCGCGGGCCAAGACCTGGAATGAGCTCCTGATCGACATTAGACGTGCCCCATCCCTGAACATCTTCAGAAATACACTCAAAATCTGGCTTTCCGACTGAACGGACCTGCTCCCCCCACCCCCAGCACCTTGAGACTTTCACGGGTGAATAGCGCTCTTACAATTCCCCTGATTGATTGGTTGCTTGACTGATTGATTGAGATAGGCTGTCTGCCAGCAGCCCAAAATTAAATGGTGAGAAGACAGAAGTGCTGGTTGTTAGTAATAACTCTTCTTGCTGGTTGGAACTGAGATGGCCTGATAATCAGTCAGAGGGTAAGAGCTTAAGGTTTTGGATTGACAACAAACTTTCTATTCTATGGAGGTTCAGGCCAGAAAATTGGCATCAAGCTGCCTTGGTTTACTCAGGATACTGAGAAAAGTGTGAAGATGCCTTCCAGAATCCTCACGGGGAGTTGTAGTGCAGGGTATGGTAATATCATGACTAGATTGTGGAAACTTTATTTAATTGGGGAGTCCCAAATCTGGAGTAAATAGACTCCAAGTGATTCAAAATGCTGAAGCCCAGATCCTTCTAAAAATTTCCAAGAACCAGTCAGTTACATCGGCTTTGGTGTTTCTGCATTGGCTTCCAGTGCATAAAAGAATTCAATTCAAGATGCTTTGTCATCGAGTAATGCATAAGAAGGGACCATGGCTAACACAGCAATTTCTATCTCCCTACATGCCCAGGAAAGCATTGCGTTCACCTGGTCAGAGATTGTTTGCGTCCCTAGGATCATAGAGGACTCAGCACTCAGGGGCATATTACCAACGATTAGCGATATTTATCGCTAACGAGGCTTAGCAACAAATTTTTTAACGCTAACCATCGCCGGAAATTATCGCAGAGAAAACTTGCTATTAGCAAGGTTTATCTCAGAAGTGATAAAAATCCTCGCGCTAACTGCCAAATGAGAGATTATCGCTGGAAAACCAACGATAATCTCTCGATGTTTGGCGTTAGCTTGATGATAGGGGCTCACAAACTTAGCCATGATATCCACCTTCCATAGGATATCATGGCTAAGTCTGGAAAATACCAGGTGTAAAAAAAGCAGCGCTAACCGCGGTTAGCGCTGCTTTTTTTATCAACAGAGTTAGCGAAATCCTTGATAATAGGAGAAATGTCGCTTAACAACATTTCTCCTATTATATTTCTCTGGAACGCCCCCTTTGCATCTCATTAGAGATGCAAGGGGAAGCGTAGAGAAAAAGGGTGCTAACATGCAAATTTGCGTGTTAGCACCCTGTTGCTGATAGGGAGATAATTTTATCTCCGCTTTCTTGGCTTTTAAAGCCAAAAAAGCGGAGATAAATCCCTTGATAATATGCCCCTCAATTTCCTTCCTAGCTCTTAAGCGGAGCTGAGGAATATTGATTTGGAACTGAGGGGGCTGATTAGGATAGCAGTGAATCCACCACCTGCAGCCTGCCAGTGGTGGATTCACTGCCTTTGTGTGACCAGTCTCTGCCGGCCAGATAAGAATGGCGGGCGGATTTCTGGCAGACGGAAAGACGTCCCCCGTGGGTCCGACACAGGCAATTGTTACAATTGCCTGTTGGACCCACCCTGCATCCACAAAATGGTGGCGGTGCTGCATCCCCGCCAGCCTGTGTATGGCGGTTTAACAGCCATTTACAAGCTGGTGGGAATGTACTTTAGGGGTCTGTAGCAGGCACCCCTTCAGCAGGGGCACTTAAGTTTTGTACTTGGGGGGTACCTATATGGTGGGTCTGCCGCCATATAGGCGGCTGGTCCGAATCCCCGTGACGATGGCGGGCGGACTTAAGCCCTGAGTTTTAGAAAATGTTTGAAAACCATCCTCTTTAATTAGTTTTGTGAGCACATGATTTTGCGACTGAAATTATGTCCTCGGCACTGGGAGGCACTTTTGAATAGCCACTCGCTTAAGAAATTCATAAGAAAAGAATTTTGTAAGTAATTTATTGTACTATGAGTGATTTATATGTTTATTAATTTTTTCGCGTGTTTTAGTAAGATAATTTATTTTAATATTCAATTGTCAAAATGTGTGTTTTTATTTGTATGCAGACATACAAATAATGGAATTTATAGTTTTTTTGCAGCAGGATATTGGGTTTTATGGCATAAGGTTGGGATTTTTTTTAAAGTGCATATTTTAATGTATATGTAATTTTTAATATTTTAATTATATACAAATTAATATTTAAACATTTTTTAAGTGTTTTGTTACATTACAATTTTTTATAAATAATAATTTATAATGAAATTAAACATATATTAATTATACATTTAAAAAATCATTATCTTACTGTAAATATTTGAATAAGGTGTTGGACACTAAAAGAGTGATATTTACTATTCCCACGCGAACCAATACCAATTTGGACAATGAAAGGATGACAGTTACAATTCCAATTTAAACCAATTTGAGGTAGGTGCTGCAAACTGAAGGGGAAGGTGTTAGACACTAAATGGGTGAAGATTTCTATTTCCATTCATATCTAAAACAATTTATGCAAGGTGATGCAGACTAAACAATTTTTACTCTATACGCCCACATAATCTTTCATCCATTAATTAAACTAAGATTTACATAAGAAATGACAGTAACTGAAAGTTCAAACCTATATATTGATACTTAAACATTAACATATAAAAAAGTTTCACAATTTACTATCATTACTAAACTTTGAACATAAAAAAAATAAGTCATAATCCAAAATTAAATTTATAAAACCAATTTTTTTAATAAAAATTAAAAAACGATTTTTACAATTACATTTTGATATTCCACATACCCAAATTTAAAAATATTTTAATAATGGATTTTTTTCACATAAATTATAACATGTATTTTAGAAAACAAATTAATTCCAAATATTAAATTTATTAGTGTTACATTTTTAACAAAAAAAATAACTTGCATATTTATTTGCATATTTACAATAAAATAATATTTGTAAAATTATAGTTATTATATATGTTCTTTTTTATTATGATTTAATATTTATAAAAATTATTAAAGTAAAAAAACACATTTAAACATTTTACAATATTATTTTTCATCTCATCAAAGTATGTAACATTGAATATGCATTAAAATATCTACTTTTGAAAAATCTTCCCACCTAAGACCATAATAACCCAACATCCCGCTGATTGGGAAAAATGATAAATCCACCATTTTTATACATTAACACTTGAATTGCACAAATTTCATAATTAAGAAATTATCTGACTAAAACAGTAACATATAAATCGACCAGTACAATATATTACATACAAAATAACACGATATTACATAGAACAATATGTTCGAAATCAATATTTTTAATAAATGTATATTTCCACACCAATATTAAAAACAACACATACAATGATATTTTTGCCTTTGATGTTCCTAACAATAATATTTTTTACATCCCGACATATTTTTGCATCGCAATATTTTTAAATGCATTGTTTTGTTTAAACACTAGTGCAGTGAAGCTTTCTGAAACTGGATGTAGCAGGACAAATACATTGGGCCTCATTATGATGGCAATCGGACGAGCGTCGGTCTGCCATCACAGCTTGATTGAGACCACCCGACAAGGAGTAGGTGATTCCACCCAGCATATTTTGATAAGACTAACTTCTAGGCAGTAGGAAACTCGCTTTTTACTGCGGCTTGTTCTGTGGCCTAGTAATGGGCTGCAGCACAAGCCACAGTAGAGAAAGGCATTTTTCAAACATGCCTGCACTGTATGTCAAGCACCATGTTGTGCCTGACATACAGTGCATGGCTGTTTTGTGCACCCAAAGCCGCTTTCCGGCTGCCTTTCCATGGCGGTGGGACTGCCATTAAAAGGTAGTCGGAAAGGGATCTCCTAATCACTACAGTGGTGCCTGTGCAGGTACCAACCTCATGGTAGGGACAGGAGTCTGACCGCCGCCCCAATGGGCTCCTTGGACCTGTCGTAGGTGGCAGTCTTTCCCCCCTACATCGCTACTCAGACCGCCAGCATTGAAATCCAGCAGTTGGACCTCTGGGCTGGATGTCGGTTGGACCACCTCCGATGGCCTGTCGATAGCAGTCCGCCCAACATCAAAATGAGGGTCTTATTGTCTTTTGAAATAAGACTTTGAAATAAAACTTAAGCTGTAAAGATTACAGATGTTCTTTTTTCTTTATGCACTTCATATGCACTGGAAACATTGCGAAATAAAGATTGATGATGATGTTGATAAAGAACTTTGAGATTTTGGTGGACTGTGGCACACGGGTGGTACTCCAGACAACATGATATGATACCTACTTTGCTACTTCACGGTCCTTCAGAAGGTAGTCCTAACCTGTACCTGGGCTGCAAGTAATTGTCAAAGCTATTACTGTTGCCTCTATAAAAGCTTGCTTCAGCAGTCACCAGCTCGGCTGCCTCAATGTGTAATTGTAGGTCTTCAAAAAGCATAGACCACAGAAGTGCATCGGTCACCCAGGCTAACTAGCAAAGCTCCGTCTCTCCAATTTCGGTTAGCTGCACTTGCAGTTAGCATACCCCTGAATTAAGTTCAGTTTTTTTCTGGATGAAACACAGGCCCCTTTTACAGAGAGTATTTCTCAGCACGTCGGAGCGAGGACATTGACATCGTCCACAGAACTGCAGCTAACCGACCAAGGAAAAGACTAACATAGACACTGCAGTTTTACCGTCGTTGATTCCCTCTGGAAAACACCATGGGCATATTACCAAGGGTGGCGATAGCCAAATATCGCCGGTTTAGCGCCGCTAAACCGGCGATAATTCTATCGCTCTATTAGCAAGCTGTTAGCGACAGCTTTTACTCGATAGCTAGCGGTTTGGGGCCCGCTTTGCATGTCAGCGATATTTATCGCTAATGACATGCAAAGTGGGCGTACCCAACCTGTTAGCGACTGAAAGCAGTCGCTAACGTCGCTATCGCCTATTAGCAAGGCAGGCGTAGCGATGGAAATATTCCCGCTATCGCCAAAAACCAACGCCTGCTCAGACCAGTTCTTAGCCATGTTCTCCAATGGGAGTTGGATAACATGGCTAAGAGCATTTTGTCGCTAATGCGTGAACATCGCTGTATTCTCAGCGATATTCACGCATTTCGCCGCTATCGCTGGATATTTTAGCACAATGGAGAAAAACGTTGCTAATAGCATGTTTTCTCCGCTAACATATCCCACGATAGGCAGCGATAAGAAAAAACGTCGCTAAGCCTATTTTGCGATAATTATCGCTATTTGTTGGTAATATGCCCCCATGTCGCTGTATAAAACGATATTTCTATAATATGGAAAAATAGGGGCATATTACCAAGTAGGGCGATAGGCAATTGTAGCCGCTTTAGCTACGCGGCGATAATTCTATCGCTCTATTAGCAAGCTGTCGCTAATAGCAGTTAGTGACAGCTAAAAACATTTTGACGCTAATGCATGAATATCGCTGTATTCTCAGCGATATTCACGCTATCGCCGGAAAATGTATTGCTTTGGAGATAAACGTCGCTAATAGCACATTATCTCAGCGATAATTTCCGGCGATGCTTAGCGATAAAAAATCCGTTGCTAAGCCTAGTTAGCGATAAATATCGCTAATCGTTGGTAATATGCCCCATAGTCTTTCAAATGGTTTATTGTCAAACTTTTAGGACTATGAAACATATAAGTGCCTCTTGAGAATATAGGGCCATATTACCAAGGTGAAGTATCGCCGCTTTTTCGGCGAATTTTGCCGAGAAAGCGGCGACACTTCTAGCGCCCTATCAACAAGGGCATGCTAACGCCTGCTTCAAGCCCACTTTGCATGTCAGCGAGAAACATTGCTAATGACATGCAAAGTGGGCGTTCCCACGTCCAACCACATGTAAAATGTGGTTGGAGGTGGTAACACCCTATTACCAAGGCAGGCGTTGGGAGCAGGAGACCTGCGATAAACTTGTTTATCGCAGGTCTCCCAACGCCTGCTCTGATCAGGTGTTAGGCATTGATAACATGGGGGTGTGGATCATAAAGCTGAATCCAACCCCCCATATTATCAACACATTAGCGCGAGACAACAACGCTTGTTTTCTTGCGCTAATGTTCCCTATCGCCGGATTTATTATCGCCTATGTGTTGCGCGTTGATAATGGCGCGCTAACACGGCGATAAAATCCGGCGATAGCCGGCAATAGGGAAATGTGCGATGTGCGTTTTTTTAACGCACATCTTGGTAATATGGCCCATAGTGCCCTTTAACGATGTTGTCAGTAGCAATACGAGCAATATTTATGCCAATACTTCAATTTAGCAATTTTTGGAGAAAATTACAAGGAATTACAACCAAGCATTGGTCAATGTTTAAGGAGTTTTCCTGACCAGAAAGTGGAAAACAAAATGCAATACAAATAGCAGTAGTGTAGCTGTGTCTCTGATCTGTATTTTCGGGACGAATCTGACTTCTGTTTTCAGGTTTGTTGTGTAGGAAGTCGCTGTTCCAACATCCGTGTGCCTTCGTTTCTCACGTTTGATAGTAGACTGCTGAGCTCCTCTGCTACTCTACCCTGGGCACCAACTCCCGCCTCCGCCTTGTCAGTGTGCCCAGCTTTTTCATGTGGAGTTTCCTCATTTCGACTTCACACCTCCTCGCTGGCGCATCTGGTACAGCCCAACGAGCTATTAGTCCTGCGGTTTCTTTTTAACATCCTTTTGTTCAGAAATTCTGGGAGGCTTGGGAACAGATATAAGCCATGGCCGGTGGAGTGCAGTCAGCACATTTATTTAAAATACATAAAAAAAACTCCACAGCTGTATTTTTGTGGCACTGGACCTACTGAAGTGAGCCAGCGATAGCTCTATGTAACGAGAAGGGTACACTGTAATGCAAAATGTATGATCAGGGTTGTGTTTTCACACTGGTTGAAGGACCTGAGATCCACAAAGCAAAGCTGTAATCTGAAACAGCATAAAAAACGTAGGGGCAGATTTATGTTAACTGGCGCATCCCCAGGGATGCGCCAGTTAATGTGCGCCACAGTGCGCCACAGCTCCGCCACCCATGGTGCGCCGCATTTACAATGCGGCGCACCATGGGGCAAAAACGGCACAGATGCGTGACGCATCTGTGCCGTAAAGGCGGCGCATTGCTGGAGTTGCTCCACGCAGCTCCAGCAAGGCTCGGGGGTGCCCTATCTGACTAATGCTGCATCAAGACCTACGCCTGCTTCAAGCAGGCGCAGGCTTTTGACGCAGCATTGGCCTGAAAGTGACTGAGTGAAATCTTATAGATTTCACTCAGTCACTTTTGCGAGGCGCACCTGCCCCGGAACGCCCACCCTGCGCCGGAACGCCCACAAGCGGCGCAGGGCTTTACAACGTGACACATCTGCCTAGATGCGTCACGTTGTAAATCGTTCGTAGGGATGCGCCACGTTTACGCCGCCTTGCGTGACGCAACAGCGGCGTAAACGTGGCGCAAGGGCCTCATAAATCTGCCCCGTAATCTATAACTAACTCCACCACTGGGCCATGCAGAGGAGGTACAACTCAATTGCACCACATACCACATGGCGAGGGGCACAGGGCGCTGTTTTCTCTCCTCAATGAGGAACATGAAAGGATGAGTGTCCTCGATGCAGATCTATGTGTATGGGCCGGGTTTGCCTACTCTATAGCTCTCCAAATACATCCATTCATACATTAATGTCCAGCAGCAGTTGACAGCAACTTCGGGCGAAAAAGCAGACATTGATTAAAGTGGCTATTCTTTGAACATGAACGCATAACTATTGAGAAATCTCAGCAGGTATAGCTGAAATGCTCGATAAATATGATACAATTGAGTGAACGTTTCAAGAAGTCAGTGATGGGCCTATCAAGCGTGGCATGTTAGAGGGGGCACTGTAAGAACGCACAGTGCTCCTGCCATGTTCCTGGCTATTCTACTTTTGCAGGTGAAATAAAGAGTAGCATGCAGAAATCACTGTTTCCTTGCCGATTTCCTCAATTTATTCCTCCTTATCAATGTCGAAATGTCAAGTAGTGCAAAGGCTACATGACAATAAATGATAATATCCAAAACAAATGCGAAGTGGGGTCTACACAGGATAATACTGAAAAAAACACATTAGACTTAAAAAGTCAGAGAAACAATGTTAAGTGCCCTGAGAAGTACAAGCAGAGAAACCTGTCTGGATATTTTGAAAGAGAGTTGGTCATTTTTTCGGTCTCCTACTTGGATGATTTTAAACTGAAGGAAGAATTAGAAGGACTAATTCCCAAAGAGGTTAGTAAATGTGCAGTAAGAAGTGTATACCTCACATAGATGTAGGTTTACTTATTTACCAAATTTACAAACCTATTCAAGGGCACTGTTAGAAACCATTCCCAGTTGAGAAATCCCAGCACCTTGGTTTCTGGAGAGGGGAGGCAGGAGCCTACAACCCGCTGCAATGCCCGTTCAGGACCATGTCATTCCACGCCCGAGGTGCTTTTAAAGAGCATGGTTCTCCCATAGCACGGGCTGCGCGTGGGCAAACCTGGGCCAAGGGTGGGCCCATCCACGCCCCGTTGGAGCCAGAAGAAGACTGGGGTGTGTGCGATTCCAGTCTACCACAACCACGCTTGGAGGTGAGCCCCACAACCACGCTTGGAGGTGAGCCCCACAACCACGCTTGGAGGTGAGCCCACCAAAACGCTAGACTCTTTTTTACTAGGAGCTACTGATGTACTAGACAAGGAGATTCAATACGATGAGTACAGACTCTCCATGGGGACCTGGGGGTACTGGGCCAACTAAGCGAGCCTTTATATAGTGAGCCTTTAACAGTGACTGTAGCAGACACCTCACACTCAATGCCAAAGTTAGCAACTACTCACTCAAAACGCACCTATAGAACCACCCACAAAGAAGAAAAAAGTGGGGGAGAGATTAACTAAGCCCACTTCCTTCGCTCTCCATGATCCCATTATGACCTCTCCGCCTATCTCTGATATTTTGATTTAAAAACTGAACAGTCAATCATAGTCTTACTCCAACTTCTTATAGACAGACTAACCAGAATTGAGGCTAACCAAGCAACACTTTGTTTAGCAGGGAAAGGCCCAACTTCTTCCAATTCGTTGGCTCAAGCAGTAGAGGCAATTATCCCTAAAGATCCAACCTCTGCATCCTTGTGCCCACCCACAAACCATAAGGATTACCTAGGCTCTATGAGAGTGGACTCTAGTGAAAGGCTTAAATGTTCTTACCCAGGAGGTATGATAGCAGGTGCCCACATAGCCCCAGTTCAACTTCCAATGCTGCAACTCAATCACTTACCTTCTCACCCACCCATTCCCAAGCTTAATGCCTCACAGGGGATATCCAATGGAGTGTCACTGCCACCAACAAAACCTGATGAAGGGAACGCATCAAAAAGAGGGAGTGGAACAGACTGCCATACAAGACAGACCATTCCTCCAGCAGCTTGTCCTTACGTTGTAATTCTGGCAAATGTCTCCAAATACATAGTAACCAAAAAGACACCACAGACCAATTGATCTCCAAAGCCTGCTATTGGATTATCAAACATATGGGGTGGCGGGGGAAGACACTGTCATACATTCTAATGGTAAGAAGGGTGGGCTGGGTGAGGGATTCAAAGAAATCTATTGAAGGGGATTGTGTGGTGGTTAACTTCAACTCATGAAAACTTGTTCAGCAATTGCTTCATTGGCTTCCGATAGGGCCATCATCGCTCACCCAAATATTTGCACTACCGCTCGGCTTTTTTTATAAACCAGTCAAGACCAGCCTCTGGGGACAAGATCCTGCGACCCCTCTTAGTCACCCCCACCCTGAGCCCCAATCCCTTCTGTTGGGGCAATACTTTATCTCTTCCCCCCCCCACAATCGATTTAATGTATTAACAGACTTAGAGGGTTGTGACTGACAGAGGACGAACAAAAGGACTCCCACTCCTATTCAGAGCCCCATTACATCAGGATCAGAAAGCCCCAAGCCACCGATTGTGATCAGATGGATAATGCCAAATTAATTACTTGGAATATTGCCGGTCGGAGCTCCAAACTATCTGACCTTAAATGGCTAAAAATAGTCACCTCCATTGACTTGATCTGTCTTCAAGAAACATGGGAAACTGGGATTATTAATGTAGATTATTACCGCTCCTTTTAAATCGCTTCCCTTCTGTCTAAGTCAGTCTAAATCAGGGCGTGCTAGGGGAGGGATCCTGAGACTGTTGAAAAATACCCTACATCTGGTAGTCCTGTCATATCATAACATTTCCCCTTATTATCATCTACTACATCTAAAAGGCTCAGGTGGTAATACAGTACAACAACACTTGGGACAGTGGACCTGTCAAGAAAAAGAAAGGCACCAATCCTAAGTTCACCAATCAAATTAGTCTTCAACCTTTAGCGTGCTATTTCCAAATGCTCCCTGTCCTAAGAGCATCACCCAAACCCAAATCCAATTTGAAAAAGCACCGCTTTGTAAGCAGAAACGGCGGTTCTTTGAAACTGCAGAACGCCGCATCGTTGATTCATCGGGATCAACACTTTAGGTGACTACCGGTTTAATACCTATTGCTTGAGACTGTGGAACACGGAAAACATATAAATTGTATCATACAGGACGGACCTGTACTCCTAAGATCTTTGCGAATAGATAAAGAATTGCTTTTGAAACTAACTGGGTCTAAGTACAACTGTGACCCAACAAAATGATTAATATTCGAGTGGAGCAAATGCATTACTCCTGATTTGAAGCTCTGTTTGGGGAATTCGGATTATAAGGAACAAAAAGGATTATAA
Source organism: Lissotriton helveticus (assembly GCF_964261635.1). Lineage (NCBI taxonomy): Eukaryota > Metazoa > Chordata > Amphibia > Caudata > Salamandridae > Lissotriton > Lissotriton helveticus. The sequence goes on from NC_136067.1 coordinate 372,986,868, forward strand.
GGATATAAAGGATCTTCCCCTCTTTGTGACTGGATATTATCGTGCTTTGGAGCAAACATTTCGCCCTGAAGAAGTTCTGTTTTCAGAACGAAACGCGTTGGCTGGCTTTTTTCCCAAAACGGATCATTAAACAGGCATTGAAAATTTATACCAAGACTCAGCGTCTGTATGTGAAGACACTAAGAGAGTTGTCTAGTTTTTTCCATTTGGATTGGATTGATTTACAAAGCGGTGCTTTTTCAAATTGGACAAAAAAAGGTAAAACGGTACTATTAATTAATTTTTATTACAGCAACTTCACCGGTGACATGAGGAAGGTTGTTGGTCAGTTGGAAGGGGAAATTAATGTACTTTTTAATTCTTTAAAACTAATTCTGGACATCTTATGGGTGGGTGATTTTAACGCACATTCTGCTAAATTCATCATTATCCCGTTTTGCGAGTCCTTAATAGCGATTCATAAGGAATCGCTTTTAAGGCCTTGCAAAACGGGATTCATGTAGGAATTGCAAAAAATATTGCGATTCCTACATCTTCCTTATTTGCGATTAGCAAATTGCTAATCGTAAATAAGGAATAACTTCCCATTCATTCCTATGGGCCTACAGGCCCATAGGAATGAATGGGGAGTTATTCCTTATATCGCAAATAAGGATGCGATTTCAAGGGTGCCAAGGACACCCTGTAGCACCCATGAAATGCAAATTTACACAGGTGTTGCGCACACACATGTCCAAAGGACATGTGTGTGTGTAACATGCAACTGAGAAAAATGCACTAAAGTGCTTTTTTCTATTTTTTCGCTATTTACCACGAAGTCAGACTTCGTGGTAAATAGCGGCCAAAAATTGCGAATTTGCAATTTAAAAATGGTTAATGAATTGCATTTAAGGAATCTCAAATAGAGATTCCTTAAATGCAATTCCTCGCAAATAGCAATTTTTGCATTTGGGATGATGAATCCCAAATGCAAAAATTGCGCTCGCATAGGGCAAGATTCTGAGAATCTGGCCCTTTGCGAGCAGATTTTTCGTTCATGAATCTAGCTGATTGTTGTCATCTCTCAAACTTAACAGCTTGTGGCTTAATTGACGAGGCAGGTGAGCCTTCATTCCATTTCACACATAACCATTATGGAGACACTCTGAACAGATTCCTTGTGATTAATAATCTAGAGATGCTGAATCCTATCGATCTAAGCTCATGTATGTTACAAAATACATTTTACACATCAACCCAGGGTTCAACTATTGATTATTTAATAATTTCGGACCCCTTAAAAAAATCAAGCCACAATTTAGGAATTAAGGGGCAGATTTATGTTAACTGGCGCATCCCCAGGGATGCGCCAGTTAATGTGCGCCACAGTGCGCCACAGCTCCGCCACCCATGGTGCGCCGCATTTACAATGCGGCGCACCATGGGGCAAAAACGGCACAGATGCGTGACGCATCTGTGCCGTAAAGGCGGCGCATTGCTGGAGTTGCTCCACGCAGCTCCAGCAAGGCTCGGGGGTGCCCTATCTGACTAATGCTGCATCAAGACCTACGCCTGCTTCAAGCAGGCGCAGGCTTTTGACGCAGCATTGGCCTGAAAGTGACTGAGTGAAATCTTATAGATTTCACTCAGTCACTTTTGCGAGGCGCACCTGCCCCGGAACGCCCACCCTGCGCCGGAACGCCCACAAGCGGCGCAGGGCTTTACAACGTGACGCATCTGCCTAGATGCGTCACGTTGTAAATCGTTCGTAGGGATGCGCCACGTTTACGCCGCCTTGCGTGACGCAACAGCGGCGTAAACGTGGCGCAAGGGCCTCATAAATCTGCCCCTAAGTATTTTGGGGCAGATTTATGTTGGACTTGCGGCACGTTTATGCCGCCGTTGCGTGACGCAACAGCGCGGAAACGTGGTGCATCCCTGCGACCTATTTACAACGTGACGCATCTAGGCAGACGCTTCACGTTGTAAAGCCCTGCGCCACATGAAACCTGCGTCAGGTTTCATGTGGGTGTTCTGTCGCAGGGTGGGCGTTCCCTCGTAGGAAAGCCCCGTAAAACTGATGCAGTGAAATCTACAAGATTTCACTGAGTCAGTTTTAGGACGCTGCTGCGTCAAATCCTTACGCCTGCTTGAAGCCGGCGTAAGGAGTGACGCACCACGTTATGTATGGGTGGCCTCTGTACATTGCAGGAGTTGTGTCGCACGTGCGACGCTACTCCAGCAATGCGCCGCCCGTACACCACAAGATGCGTCACGCATCTGCCCTTCCTTGCACCATCGTGCGCCGCATTGTAAATGCGGCGCATCTGTGGTACCGCAAGGAGGGGATTGCATGACGCATCAGTTCTGGCGCATCCCTGCTGATTTGCAGAGATGCGCCAGAACTCATAAATATGCCCCTTTAATTGTAGTGATCATGCTGCCATCATTGGCGAGTTGGAATAGGTAGGAATCTATTCAGAGAACTCTAGACATGTCAATCTCACAATATCAAGGAAGAATGGGATTACCCACAAATGGGCCACAATAGATAAAGTATACATTGTTCCTACCGTGGTTGTAATTAGGCAAAATGATATCATGACCTGCCTAGAAGCGGAATTTGGGTTACCATGGCCTTTCATTTGATATTATCTGAGTTTAAAAATCTCCTAACTAGAAAAAATCCTACTGACAAAAATTCTGGTCCTACATGGTTCGACCAAGCTAGTACCAAGTACCTATCAGTCTTACATCAGGCTCTCAGAGCTACGCCTAAAGACGTGGAATTAGTCAAACTTCTCCGCCTCCGGTATATTGAGGCCAGGGAGACCAGAATTAACACCTTAAAGGAAGAAGCATGGGAACAACTGCACCTAGCCGCCATCTCTAATAACACCAGGGACTTCTGGAAAGTTATCAATGCTCCCTTTCTTTTTACAGCCACGAGTCAGGATTGTCATGTGCATGAAGAATCCTGGGTTGTATACTTTTCCTCAATATTTGACCCTAAAGCTGAGGGAGCGCCTGCCCAGCGGGCAGCTATTTCTCCCTCCACTAACCCTCTCCTCACTTTTTACCATCATGAGATCAGAGAGGCCCTTATGAAATGCTCCATTAATATAGAGCCCCAAGCTCGGATGGTACTCCAATAGATTTCTTTACTGAGCAGCTGGACATACGTTGACAAACGTTTTTAATGCAGTCGCTTGATTGGGACCACCAGACTCATGGATAGAATCTATTTTAATCCTCCTCCACGAGATAGGCGATAAAGCAGAGTCTAGAAATTATAGACCACTTTCTCTCCCGGACAGTACTGCTAAGCTTATGGGCGGGTTTTATTGAACAGACTTGAGGAATGGGCCATCAGCAATATCTTTTGATCCCGGTCCAATACGGTTTTAAAAAGGGGATGGGCACTCAGGATCAGTGCCTCAATTTAAGTCTGTTAATCGCCATTATACCCAAGCCAAGCAGGGCAAGTTATACTTGGCTTTTATGGACTTATCTGGAGCATTTAACTGCGTGGCAGGATAATGAAGGAAATGGGTATCGATGAGGCAATTACCCTCTTTATAAGGTTTTATTCTTCTGCATTGGCCTGTGTCTCATACGGGAGGCAGGGAGAGTATACCAGGGCATTCCCAATTATCAGGGGCACCCAACATGGTGGGGTAGTCACCCCATTTCTTTTTTCCATCTATACTAATGGGGTAAAAACTCCCCTATCGGACTCAACACCAGATGTCCCCAAGATTAACAATGTATGCACCACAATCCTCCTCTAAGCAGATGTTGCGGTGTTAATTGCCCGCATGGACCTAGCCCTACAAAAGGTATTAGAGGTTTATGTGAAATTTATGAATAATTTGGATTTCAAAACCAACGAGGCCAAGTCCTTCATTTTAATTACCGGACAAAAGGATAGGAAGGCGCCAAGTTCTTATATAAGTGGTCAGAAGGTAGCCCAAATTGATGCCTTCTCTTATCTATGGGTGGCCTTTGATGGACAACTTACTTTGTCTACCATGATTACTACAAAGGGTTTATTGCTAGAAAAAAGTTTATTCACCCTACACTCTTTTATAAAAAAACTAGGAGAGAAACCTATTGATATGGTGAAAAGTCTACACTGCCAAATCTGTTTCTGTAGCAACTAATGGGGCAGGCATCTGGGGTGATTCTAACTCCTCAGCTCTCCAGTTTATGGAGGAAACCTCCTGGAAAAAACTAACAGGCCTCCCCGTAAGTTGCTCAAATTTTATATGTCACGCAGAAATTGATGTTCCATATATTAATGATATAATTAGCCTGGTGCCAATCATTTTATGGCCTTCCATCTGGAGAAGAGAATCTGTTCCCATCACTCAGAAGTTAGTAGAAGACTATGGGGCACATTAGGATGGCGGGCGGACTTTGTCCGCCCTCAACCCAGTCGTAAAAAGGGACCGCCCGCCATTAGGGTGGTGGTCCTGTGTGCAAGTAGGATACGCCCGCTGCAGTGGTGGGCGCATCCTGCATCCCTAACATTGTGGTGGGCGGTGCACTCAGCACCACCCGCCACAATGCCATGGAGGCATGTGTGCACTTCCATGCACAACATGGCACGCACCATGCGGTGCGTGCCATGTTGTGAATGGAACTGTAGGGGGTACCATAGGTACCCCCATGTGCACCCCTCACGCCCCCGGAGTCTCTGGGGGCCCGCAACAGGCCCCCCAAGCAGACTCCGTATGCCTTTCCATGGTGGCAATGCCGCCACGGAAAGGCATCTGTAAACCCACATACTAATATGGCTGGTGGTGACATGTCGATGGGTGGAAAAGCGGCGGACGGTCTTTCCATCCGCCCCGGACCCCCCAGCCATTATAATATGGCGGGGGTCATTTCTGCACAGATGGCGGGCAGATCGCCCCTGCCGGGCCAGTGGTGGCTACCATCGGCCCGGCGGGGGCGATCCGCCCACCATCCTAATGGGGCCCTATGTCTCTTTGGAACATGTCCACAGGATTCCATGGACAACATATATCAAAAATAGTCTCTTCTCCCTTGGTTTAGAGCACCTATTTTTCTCGCCAAGTGATTGCTCTAAAATTTCAAAAGAAGAGATTAAAACTTGTTTACTCACACACAGGGCAAACAAAAGATTTAGAACTAAGAAATAAAATCCTCATATTTATTTACAGGGACAAATTTATGTCACAGATTTCTCTTACTTAGGTTTCGACTGAATCTCATCCCTTGTATGTTGGCCCATCCAGCGGAAAATGTTTCTGTCCATGATCTTTTGTTCTGTCCCTATGAAATTTTTCTGTCCATGATCTTTCGTTCTATCCCTATGACAGTGTCTCCGCACAATCAAACTTGCACATTTTTTTCTTTTGTAAATTTTATGTGGTACACCACAAAAAATGTATATTGCCCCTCATGCACAAATGGAACTTCACACAATGCCGTATAGGAATGTATTTTTTACAATCACTGCTTGATCCTCTTGTCTGTTAAACTGTGGCATCCTTTCTTTCCTTATCATGGAAAACTAGGCGACTGTATAATACCCAAGAATGAATTGCATGCTATGGTTTTAGCAATTGCTCCTAACTGATTGTTAAAATGAACCTTTTGTATATTTTTAATGGATGTTCTTATATGATCTTTTAAATGTTGTAGTTGGACGAATGCTTTTATTTTTGCATATTTGTACTTTTATGATCTCACAATATAAGTATTGAATAAAGTGAATTGACTGACTGACTGACAGTCCCAGTTGCTGGTTTCCAGGCATAAATCTGGAAAAGTATTGTGAATCCCGTTTTTATATGTGCGTATATTCAAGCATATACTAACTGTTCCCTACATTTTTAATATATTTTTCCCTCATAGAAAATGCATTTCCTGGATCGCCCGGCTTGGGAGGGCGTCCCTTTCCCTGTCAAACCTTTGTAAGGGATTTACTCCTGACTTTTATAGGAGTTTATCTCAGTCTTCTCACAAAGCAGACAGAACCAGATGATGGTTTCTGAATACATACAGACATCTACGTTCATAGGCGTGCACACATTCCAGGCCATTACCTTCCTGGAATAACTACTCACCACCCATAGTAGTACATTTACTCAGAGGGACACACCTCTTGTGAGTAAATCTATTTACAAGTATAAAGCACACTTTTCAGAATTTGAAAACTAGTTTTGCACTCATAAAAAAGGCTATTTGTGCATGTAAATCTTTTTTATATGCATAAATAATTTAAGAATGAATCTTAGGTTTTCTAAGACTATAAGAGAAGTGAAATCAAGGTATATTCTTGCCGAATTAGAGATTCTATGTAAATAAATGCCTTGTGAAGAGAAGAGCTATTGTGAGTCCCGAGGTCAGAAACGTTTTTATTAATCAGGATCTGAGCAAAGATGCTATGGATATCAGACAAGGGTTAAATGGTGTCAGCCGCATACCAAATCCAAGAATTTGATTTATTTCATAACATACCCACCACTTTTAAGTATTGGAAATGTAAATGGTATTCTTTTTAAAAAAAATCAATTTTCCAGTTATACTAGGTTTAAGCACTCATGAGTAATGCTGGGGTGTTCAATGTAGGTCCAGATCCATGTATCTCATTCAGATATTTCAGAGTTTCACGTTATCCATGTAATACATCGCTCTACTATTAACCTTAATGAAGCTCATTTACATTGGTTTAGGTAAAAATCTGACACAGTGAACTGCCACAGAGGAGTGGGCCCCTTTTACATCTTAGGACCTTTGTTCAGCATTCTTTAAGAACATATGTACCCTCATTCATGCTTGTGTATGTTGATACTTAGATTACTACTTCACCCATTCAAATCATTACCTGATTTTAATGTTCCTTTGACAAAGTGGTGTATTGTTTGCAATGGTTTTAATGTGCCTCTAAAACAATAACTTTGTTAATAATTCTGGCCGTACCTTTATTTTTTTATACATTGCAATTTTTAAGTTTAGGATTCCCCCTTGAGCTCTTCCTCCCATACATACCTCCACTTTCTGCTTTTATTTACCTTTACTAGGCAATTCTGGCCACATCAGCTATGCTCCTTCTATTAAGATTAGCTATAGCAGAAATGTTTGTGTGTGTTGCATAAGCATTCAGACTCATTTGGCCCGATTCACTGAGCCATTTGTGCACATAAGTCTGGCATACCCAGGGAAATATGTCTCAATTTACAAGTGCAGATTATTCCCAAAAAGTTCCCAGCAAGCCCCCTTACTCTTTTACAGTATTTCCTATGATGGTATAATAGTGTACCTGAGGAAATCCCATAAAAGTGGTGGGAAGTGGGCAATGAATGGTCAGGTTTCCCTGGTAAGTTTAAGAACATCCATACCCTCAAAAATGTGTGTGAATTTGCAAACTCCTCTCAAAACTTTTTGCAAGGTAATAAACCTTCAGGTACAGATTTGAGAGTGTTTTATAAGAAACGTATCCTTATTATGCCATGATCTTCGAAATGTAGCTGGCCAAATGAGGGAGGCTGAAACTAGGGTCTCAAATACACAATATGTAGTGGCTATACCAAATGTCAACACATCCATCACCAGTATACAATAGGTTATACAATACAGATCATGTATTAATGAGACATATCAGTAAAGGCTGATGATCAGGAAAAGAATAAAATCTAGGTAGTCTAATTATGGTACTCACGCAGTGATAACACCCAGCCACCCAGGGTGCAGTACACCCTCCTGTGTAAAAACAGTAGGGACAGACGTTTGGGTACTAGTACTGGAGCACACACTTGTATCTCAAAGTCTTCCTTGAAAAGAAGGGGGTTTGACAAGTTTGAGGATTCAATGTAGTTTCTTCATTTATTATTTCATAAATATCAGAGTGTGGATAGTTTCATGTTACAGGCATTCAACACTTGTTTTGTCCAAAGGACTTCTTCAAGGCTGCAAAATCATATGCAATATTGAGGCAATTCTCACCTATGTGGCAGACCCAACATATCCTTGTAACAATCACCAGTGATTGTGTTTTACTTTGCATGCTATGTTAGGTAAAAGAGTCAAGAAGATAAAGTGAATTTTGATCTATTAAATGTTGTGGTACATGTGATACCTACACGCGATACAAGAAAGAATTCATGTTGTACCACAAAGTGTATATCACTAGTGAGGGGTAGGGGAAAAGTGCAACCTGTGATAGATAGAGGTAGCAAAAGGGGAAAAAGGAAAATTGCATTGACAGGTGCTTGAATTCAGGTGTACCACGCAGGTCAGTAATTGTGAGAGAAAATCACCGATTGGGTGGCATGCTGTAAAGATCGGGCTGAGTCCTAATGCAAGTCACTGTCTAAAAGTAAGTCACCTATTTTAATTGTATGCTGATCTTCCAAGAATTCTGAAATCAACGTTGGAAGAAATATAGTTTTGTGTGAAAACAGGGTTTTCACTGTGGAGAAAGAGATGGAGACCCTGAAACTCAAGGTCTCAAGGATGATCTCAGTAACGGCATCCCTGGAGGAACGGACCGAAGATGCCTAATACCGCTCTCTAAGGAATAACCTGCAAATCATTAGTGTATAGGGACATCCATTGCAGATTACCTGCTGGAGGAGTGGCTGGCTCTGGTCCTGAATTCCTACCGACAAATTGTCTCACTGCTTCGTGGTGGAGAGGGCACATCACTCCCTCACCAAGCGACCACCCCGGGGCGCCCCTCCGCATTCTGTTGTTGCTCCCATCCTCAATCCTTGTGACCTTGACGCCATCCTCTGTGAGGCCAGACAACATCGGGACATCCATTTCCAAAACACCAAAATCATGATGTTACCAGACTACAGACAAGCAGTTCAACAGACACTCCTTCAAGAACGTCGAACAGAAGCTTCATGCCCTCAAACGCCAGTATATGCTCCTCTTCCCAGCCCGGTTAAAGATACTTTTCAACTCTACGACCTACTTCTTTGACACTCCAGAACAGGCCTCAGAGTGGGTGGCAGAACAGCGAGATCCATGATGGCCCGATGTCTCGGAGAAGGTGGGGACACAGATAAGGGAGAACACCGCTGACTCTCTGTCCAGGCCTCACTGGAAGGAGGCGACCTCACTCTTGGAAGGCACAATTGGAAGGCAAAATCATCGGAACAGTTTTGCCCCATCCAAGTCTACGGTCTTTGGCCTGCAGTTTCAGGGTCTCTTTAAAGACTGTATTGGACTTGCCCCCACCTCAAAACAACTAAACTGTACCACTAAAGGGTTGTGGTCGCTGCTGCTATTCCATTCTGCTGAAAGGCTTATTTCTTCTCTTGTCAGGAATCAATTTGGGACATTTTCCTGGGGAGAAAGGTGCAGGGGAGTACTTAGTCAACACTCACAAATATGAAAGTTTGTGGGTGATCAAACACCCTACAAATAGCAGAGTATACATACATATGTTTCATTATGAGAAAAAGTTTTCCTTTTAAACTTACTCAGAACATTTTTGCATCGGCAATGACACATGTCCATATTTTTACATGCGAAAATGGAATTCACTACAGTTTTTTAAGAGTGTGCAGTATGTATGTAAATTCTACAAGGTTCCAAATGTATGTATGTGACTTCTGCATATTTCAAAATGTACTTCTGGAAACCTTTGTGAACTCAAGAAATTAATAAGCCAATTACAACATAAAAGCACACACTTGCAGGTTCCAATTTAGGACTTTACTTCAGAATCAGGTCAACTCAATTTACTCACAAAAATGCAAGTATTACTGCCCTATTTATATTTAGGTAGGTGGACTGCCATCCCGCCATGGAAATAGAGTGAATGACTCTATCCTCATGGTAGAGAGGCTCCCCACCTAATTTATAAATGATCACCAAGCAGGCAGTCATTTATAAAGGAATTGGCAGAAACCACCGTGATGGCAGTTCCTGTCAGTGCATTTTACTGCTTCCTTCAGGGCTTTGTTAGAAAGGCACAGCTTTGTAGCAAACAGTATTCTTGTTTTTCTTTCCAAAAAGTAAATCCCAAAATGGGATTTTCTTTGTGGAAAGTAAAAAAAATAATGCTCACCTCACCATGAGAAGATTCGCCCATGACAAGGGGGGCATTATAATAGTGTTACTGTTCCTTACCACAAGATTTTACAGTACAAAATGACTACATATCCGCCCATCTAAATTGAATGGGTGGACATGTAGCCATTTTCCCACAATTGCCAAACTTAAGGTCAGCCCCTCAAGTAAATTTGGTAGGTGGACCACTATATTGGAGGTGAGGGAACTCCACCACAGTTGCGACAGAGGACTCTCTGTCAAAATATAAATCAGGCCCTTACCCTCACATCTGAGATTCTCATTAATTTGTACCGAGTTTAATGCTGAACCCCCAGCTCTGTGATTAGTCTACCTCTTTCTACAAATTCACAATACTTGGGATTGCCCATGTTGGTTCATTGATAACATTGTAGTGCCATGTCTGAAGACTCACACTCGCAATCACTTCTGCCCTGACGTCTGTATTTGCAAAGCAAAGGACAGGTAAGTTAAGTCCGTGGCGAATCAAATGCTCCTTGACTTGAAAAAATAATGTAGCATTTTGGGACATATTATCAACACACATATCACCGCTTTTTCGGCACTTAGCGACGAAAAAGCTGCGATTTTCATATCGCACAATAATCAAGGCAGCGCTAACATGCATTAGCGCATGTTAGCTGCCGTTTTCGTAACGCTTTGCATCGTAGCAATATACATTGCTAATTAGATGCAAAGTAGGCATTCCTTCTTCAAACAACATGAATAAGGTCGCAAACACATCATCGTGGTATTAACAACGCAGCCAAGGAACCAGGAAGCGATATTAAAAGCTGCGCTAACTGCGGTCATCGCCGGTTTCTTATGTCTGCTTAAAACCTGACTTAGGCATATTTTGTATGGGAGGGGGATCGTCTGGTTAGGTCCACACTCCCCTATTATCAAGCATTTCATGAGCACTGTGAAATCCTTGCTGGATTTCACGCGCTAATCCTGTTATTCAGCCTCTATCGCTGGAATTACATCGCCTGTTAGCAAAATGTTGATGATATATTGCTAGCACGGCGATGTAATCCAGCGTAATGTAAATAGCACTAAGCGCGATTTGCGATGATTATTGCATGTCCTTGGTAATATGCCCCTAAGATTTCTGAACAAAAGGAAAACAAAGGGGCATATTAGCAACACACATATCGCCGCTTCTTTGGCACTTAGCGACGAAAAAGCTGTGATTTTCATATCGCACAATCATCAAGGCAGCGCTAACATGCATTAGCACATGTTAGCTGCCGTTTTTGTAACGATTCGCACCTTAGCGATTACATTGCTAATTAGATGCAAAGTAGGAGTTCCTTCTTCAAACAACATGAATAAGGTTGCAAACACATCATCGCAGTATTAGCAACTCGGCCAAGGAACCGCAAAGCAATATTAAAAGCTGCGCTAACCGCGGTTATCGCTGGTTCCTTACGTCTGCTTAAAACCTGACTTAGGCACATTTTGTATGGGAGGTGGATTGTCTGGTTAGGTCCACACTCCCTTATTATCAAGCATATCATGAGCGCTGTGAAATCCTCGCTGGATTTCATGCGCTAATCCTGTTATTCGGCCTCTATCGATGGAATTACATCGCCTGTTAGCAATATGTTGATGATACGTCGCTAACACGGCGAAGTAATCCAGCGATAATGTAAATCGCGCTAAGCACGATTTGCGATGATTATCGCATGGCCTTGGTAATATGCCCCAAAGTGAGTCAAGGAGGCACTGGTGGCCTGCCGCCCACTAAGGTGGTGGAGGCGCTAACATGGCAGAAGTCATCTGCCTGTGAGAAATCGCTGTACTTTGAAGGACGCAATTGCTGAAGGAGCTCCCTTCACAGCATTATAAACTTGCCAAGCGTGTGCCAAGTTGAAAATAACTACCCGGCAAACTTTTTTGTATTGAGGGAATAAATTCCCAAAGCATGAGTTTGATTTCTCAGTGGAAATGTTAAATTACCTAACATGCAGAACGTTTTCTTCCTGTGCATGCGGAATCATGTATCCATTTTTTATGTCCATGTCCAACTTGTCTGGCATGGTGGCTAAGAAGATCAGTGATGGTTGCCCCACCCCGAATAGGATGGGATGATTGTTACTCTGACATAGCCTCCCTTTGACACACAGCCCAACAGGTTAAAGGTGATGTGGAGGAGCAAGTGGGAGATCCACTAGTGTAAACAGGTAGTCTCCACAGACTCAAAACTGAGCAGAGAAATGGCAAGTTTATAGAGGCAGGAGGACCACTGAGTTATGGTGGCTAGTATCTCTTTTTGTAATTTAATGCAAGAGAGGTGTGATGATTTTGAGATGTTAGTCTGGAATTACAAAAGTGATAATACTCAAACTGTCACATATTTTTAACAACTTTCTAATGTTCCTCTCATCTAAAGATCAACATGGTAAAGTACATCGTTTTTAAACATATCTATTTGGTGATGGTAAAAGCCTAAATTTTGGGTGACATGGAGTTTATATCTTTAGGAATTTAGTTTTACATTTTTTATTTTATTTTCTCTATGTAGGAGACAGAGAAAAAGTAAACCATCACAACTGTCTTGCAGAAGGTCACAGCACCAATAATATCGCTGTGCCACCACACCAGGTGCCAAGCTTGGGCAGCACCATTAGTGCATGCAATCTGAAATCATGCACTGTTAGAAGTATCACTGGGCGTACCTTCAGAGTGCATGGGCAAATGGCAGCCCCCCCCCTCCCGAACCTGGTGCCAGGGGCGGGCTTAGGCATGTGCAAGCTGTGCACCTGCACAGTTCCACCAAACCCCAGGGGCCACCACGCCAATATATATCCTTAATATAATAATCCTCTGAGGATGGATACATATTTGCGTGGAGGCCTCTGACAGGGATTTGGCGGCCTCCGGGTCTGTTCCACTTCCAAACACCCTGACCCCCCCTTTTCACTGGCCTCCGCGCTCCGGTCCACCCGGACCCCCTCTTCCGGGGCCCCCTACCTACGCTCCCTGCCCAGGGCCACAATGAGCCTAGAGCCGCCCCTGCTGGTGCCCTGTGGGGAGGGCTGGCGTCAACAGAGATCGTTTCACAGGGTGCCACCAAGCTGGAAGCTTATAGTGAGAACAAATCCGCCCTGGAAACACACATCCTTGATTCATGTACAAAAAGAAATGGAAAACATATTCCATATTTGCAGTGTTCATTCCAACCCAAAAATACATTTTCCAATTACATAATTGCAACATGTTTATCTGCTAATTGCCAAAGTACTGTAAATTCAATATCATGAAAAAATGAAATAAGCCCACCTTATGTTAAAGAAATCAGCTAATTAAATGTTCCTTTTGGAGTTATCTTCCAGGCTGCACCAGCAGAGGTCCATGAACTCTGAATGTGTTCAAACCTACATACAGCTTGCATAAGCTTTATTGAGCCGAAAGCAGAAAGACAGCTCAACGTCATTTTCTCCGACGCCTACTCCTTGTTAAACGTGACTTTAATGTAAAAAACTCCTTATATAGTGTTGTGAGCAATTATAAAGTTTGGAAAGTGTCAGTTCAATTTAATTATTTTTCTTTTGCTTGTATTTTTAAACCTGTCTTAAGAAAGCTTATGCTGTTACTAAAATCTTGTTGCTCGCAGAAGCAAACACTTGCAAAGCTTATGAATCTACTTCTAATCTCTATGAGAGGTCTGTATATAGACATTAACGGAGAAATAGCTAGCTAATCCGGAGTGATACATTTACACATTGTTATGATAGTAGCACGGCATGTGTTGTTGATTATTTTTATTATCATTTAAATGAACATGTAGCAAAAGTACTAGTCTTAAAACAACGTAGGAAATGGAAGGACATCATTTTAGACTTCTTCACCTATGTGGCAGACCCAACAAGAACTATTCCCAGGCTCTTTTATATATGAAGGAATATGGTCTGCAGTCCTAGTTCCAGATTCACTGGGAGAAGCCTGTCCCATATGCCATCACTTAGTGGCTGGCAGGTCCACTGGACACTTAAATCCCATTAAGACTGTGGATTATGAGTTTAAGTACCTGGGTATCTTCATCATTATGAATATATATGGGATAAAATACCACCTGCCATACATTATATGGATATTGCAAGCCATCAAGGAGGTTCAGGACTATACAGAGGAAAGACACCAAGGCGGATTTCTTTTTCAATGTCATGAAACTCCTAGGTGACTTGTATTATCCTAATAATGTATAGCCAGGGGTATTTTATTCGATATAATACATGGTCTCACCAACTGCTTAAATCCTTGGTATTTTGCTCTTTCTTGTTCAATCCAGACACAAAGAATAACAACAGAACCTGCAGTGTGAAATTTAGCACAGCAAAGACAATTAGGGCTCTATTATGAGTCTGGCAGTCCACAAACTGCTAGACTGGTAGGGGCGGGGCAGGCTTCTGATTGCTCTTTACAATTAGGAAGGTTAGACCGCCATTGTCCTGCTGCATCTGCCGGTCCTGGCGCTGTCAGGAGGCCGCAATATGCTAGGTGGTATCACCGAGGTTCCTCCTCCATGAAAACCTTGGCAGACAGCAAACAAAGGGGGCCCTGCAGGGCCCCCTTGTACCTCTGTGCCCTAGGCTGCATGTAGTGGATAACAAAATGTTCCCACTTGTGTGCATGCACCACAGTTCCTGCACGGCATGGACTTTACGGTCAATACCATGCATGAACTGTTTTTGGTGTTCCCATTGTGGTAGCCATTTTCAGGGCACCACCAAGGGAACATCAAAAAAAGCCCATCAGGCATGAGAAATACTCGTAATCTGGCAGATGGCCTGACCATGGGTTTCGCAGAGCGGTGGGGGGGTGGACCCGGTGCAGCACCGCCAAACTCGTACTCAGGCCCTTAGTAGTTTTGTCAAAATGTACTAGGATCTGTTTCATATGTCATTAAAAAATGTTTTTTTGAAAATGGAGAGATTCTATCTTTCTCGAAATTACCGTTAGACTAACATGTGGTCATAAATATCTCCTTTTTACTGAACGCTTTTTATTTTAGTAAAACACATAAGAAGAAAGAAAAGCTAGTTCCTGTTTTCCTTGATTACATTTCTGCTGCTGTGATGTAATACCTAGCAGTGATAACTTAATGCAGTTGTGTAGCTATGTCATTTCTTTATTACAGCCAACAAGATGAGTACCTACAGAGAGCTGCCATATTGACAATTATCTCCCCATCCAAAGGATCCTTTACTTGCTTCAGAACACCCAATGTGAGTATCCCAAAAATACACTGATAGAGCAAATTCTATATTCAAAACCCTACTGTGGGGCAGGGACACACCTCAAATCTCCAAGGAGGCCTTTTACAGTGGGGATTTGATAGTGAAACCACCCCACCTCCAATATTAGAACTTACTTTTGGGTTTCTCAACTGACAAAAATAAGCACATTGTCATTTGCCACAATTCTGAACCTTCCCTCTCCATACACAGTATTGCACTAAGGGAAACGTCATACTTATCAGGTTACGTCATGAGGAATTCTCACAACCTGCCAGAGGCAATGGCTGCAACAAATCAGGCCTAGAAGCCAGGAAATTCATTTGTAAGCTGGAAAAGAAAACCTCTGTGGGAGTGGACAGAAAATACTTAATTAGAGTAAGTTGAGAAGCTTTTGAAAAGGCAAACTAATAGCGTTGTTTAAGCTGGAGGCATTTGGGAAAATAAATCATTTTAACCACTTGGTGGTTGCCAGACTCCCCATTCAAGCAGACTGGGGTTCTCAAAGAGCACATCAATAATGATAATTATCTTGATAAAAGGTACATTGGTGACCTATGTCCTAGGCTGTCTGGGACATCATAGGGCTATAAGGGAAAATGGTCTGGGAGCTCGTGATTATAAAAATTGAGCCATGCTCTGGTTCCCCATTGTGTGTTTTTTTATTAACGCTGCTACTTTTTAATACCGATTGAGGTGCTATATAGACTATATTTGGGCTAGATAACAGATGATGAGGAAATAGACAAGGTACTTGCTTCAGGTGCTGGGATTATGATGGCATGTTCATACAGAAGAAATTGGACTGTGCCTAACTGGAGTTCCACTGGGAGGTAATTGTGAGATTGCTTTCTGAGTATTGGGGATGGAGTTACTTTTGATAACAAAAGTTACACATTTGTGTATGTTGGGCAAATGGTCTGTACTGACACCAAAAGTCATAACATTACATAAAAATGAAGAAGTACTCAATCCCCAGAGATGAAATATTGGTGTATTAACTTGGATTGCTTCCTGGCTGCTGAATGGGAGAGCCACGATTACAGAGATTATCTCTTTAAATAAAAAAAATATATAGGGTCTATGAATTAGTTATTTCAATATGTGGTAACAACCCATGCTCCTTATTGTTAACTTGTTCTGGAAGAATCAGAGATACTTCACTGAGGGACAAACAATGATGCAGTTTAGGCATGTTTGCTTGCCCAGTGTAATTTTTAGGTTTTGCCTGCACAGACCTTGTGCTTTGCTTGTGATATCTCTTTAATATATCTTAAAAGGGGTATCTTATCAGTTCCCATAGTGGAAATACTTAGGGCCATATGTATCATGCTGCAGTTTTGCGATTCTGAAATAGTGAATTTTTGCGAATCGCAAAATCAGAATCGCAAAACGGTATGTATGAAATAAATCGCACAAAAATAGTGATTCCCAAAAAAATCGCAATTTTTTTTGCAATGTCCAAAAATGCGATTCCTTAACGGGAAAAAAATCACAACCAGGAAGTGTGACTACCCATGCTGCACCTGAGTTTCTGAATCACAGAGAGAAGGAGTGTTGGAGAGGGAGCTCTGGAGTGTTTGAAAAAATGGAGGACACAGGAGACAGGCCCAGCCAGGACACCCCCCAGCAGCAGAAGGCTGACAACCAGAGGAAAAGAAAACAGAAATTTTCTGAAGCTGAGCTGGAAGTGCTGATTCAAGAGATGGTCACAAGCCATGAAATGCTGTTTGGCAAAAAATCTCTCAGGGTGCCTGAGACAAGGAAGAGGCGCATTTGGGCAGACATCCAACAAAAGGTGAATGCTGTTGGGGTAACACACAGGAGTGTGGAAGACTTAAGGAAGCGCTGGCACGACATGCGCTCCAAGGAGAAGGTGGCTGCCAGGTTGGGTGAAGCCAGGAAGACTGGTGGAGGGACCTCCACTGCCACTGACTCAACACCTTTGGAGGAACTGGTGGAGGGAACCCTACTTCTTGAAAGCGTCGTGGGCGTGGCCGACCTGGACAGCTCTGACCCCCCGGGACCAGGACAAGGTAAGAGGCATGCCATCACACCCATGACCCCCCCAACTACCCCCACACACCCAGCAGCGACCCAGGGGCAGAACAAAACTAGAAGGCCAGTGCAGGTACACAAGCACACACTACAATGTATTATGGAGGATGTAGTCACATGCACATAACAGTGGGGCATTTACACCAAGCCAATCCCCAAATGCTTGTGCACATCATGAAAAGAAAAAACAAGATACATGTAATCCCAAATAGTGATATTTAATATTTTACAAGTGCAAGTCAGAACAGAAAATAAATATGCGCTTTTACGCCCGCAGCATCAACCGCAACACTGCCAACAGCAAGTGAGAGACAGGGCAATTCCCCTAAAAGACCAGCGGCTGCGCAGGAGGATGAATATGACGACGAGCCTAGCCCAGTGCACCCACCCAAGCGCCGCAGGCGGAATGTTGGGTGCCCACTACCCCCTTTGGAGGACAAGAGCCAGGACACTGATGGTGATGGCCAAACTGATACCACACAGCCAGAACCACAACAGTGCCCATGTACAGAACCAATTGCAGCTGTCCCAATCAGGCGCAGGTCACATGCTGCTGATCCAGGGGATGGGTCCGTGTTTGCTGGCCTGGAGCTCAACACGTTGCAGGTACAGCGCCTGCAAGCAAAAAACACCAAGTCACACCAAAGGGAAGTCAGGGCAGGCTTCAGGAACATGACATGTGCCATGGAGGCACTGTGTGCCGAACTCAGGGCCGACTGTGCGGCATAGGGAGATGCAGCGCCTGGACTTGTATACCCAGGCTGTGAACCGCCTGTCCTCTGCCACCAGTGTATTAGCTAGGCACAGCATCTGTATGCAGCGCGAGGTGGCACATAATAGCCAGGACGTGGCAAGGGCCCTACTCCAGATCACCATGGCTGTGGATGAGCTGCGCGCAGTACGCACTACTGGGCCAGGAGTACTGACCCCCACTGATGAGGACGCCCAATCAGCACGGAGCAGCACCACCCCCCACCCACCATGGAGAGGCACGGTAGTGGCCGTAACACCAGGCCTAGTGGCCCAAGTGAGGGAGGCACTGGGATCCCTGATCAAATATCAATTACAAAAACACGGACCTACAAAAACATCGCCGCAAAATATCGTCCACAAAAATATCGTCACCATATACTTAAACAAGGATTTACACAAATATCGATATTTTATTATCGACTACAAAAATAGCGTTTTAAATTATATCGACTACAAACATATCGACTACTAAAATATCAAAAATACTTTAAATATTATGAAACACTACAAAAATATGGACAACACTATTATCGACTTACATACATCTTATTAACAAATACAAAAAATATTGACAATTTTATTTAACATTAAATACACACTCCTCTCAACAACATAACAATAGAATTAATAATAACTTTTAAATAAATGCTAAATAAACATATATATATATATATATATATATAGTATATATTTAAAATACATATAAAGTAATTATTAATACACAAATAAATATAAACATACTTAATAATACAAATGTACTCAATAAAAATTACTTAACACACATTACATATATAAACATTTTTTAAATTATAAACAAAACGTATACATTTAAATCTAAAACACATACAAAACATATTTAATTATATACTACTACTAATTAACAAATAAAACACCCTCATTAAAAAATAACAGATACCAAATTCAAAGTAAAGTTCTAAACCAATAAATTTAAACTAAATCTCGATGAACCAATCAAAATGCAGAAGGACTTAACTAGCTACTATAAAAACAATTACATAATTAACTACAAATTACCATTTTTGGAACAAACACGAAGAAAAACTAACCTAGACCAACTACTACAACATATTATATAACAACACAAGTAAGTAAATTTCCATTTTATGTACTATTAAAAACTCTAGAACCTTTGCTAAACTTCCTAAAATATATAAATGCTCTCGTTTTTTATTTAAAACAAAACTTCCTATCAACAAAAGCAAAAAAGAATAAATGTACAAAAAAATGTCCAACCTTATCATTACCTACCTAGAAATGTAACAAATAAATATTTACCAAACTAAACGTTAAAATGAAATTGTCTAAGCTGTAAATAAATACAAATATAATACACAACTAATAAAAATACTTATTTTTTCAGCTTCAACAAACTTCATCTACCAAACTACTTCTACGCAAACAAAAGCTTCTACCAAATAAAGTAAGTATACTCACAATGTAAATAAATATTAACAAAAGAGAAATAACTTAATTTCAAACAATATCATTAATTAAAACTATTTTCTACCACAACTACAGGAATTACAACAGTGAAACTCCAATAAAAAGAAATAAAGACATCAAGGGAACAGAAAGAACAACATTGTAAGTATATTTTTAAAATTACTAATTAAAGCTACGAATTGAAATAATTTTATTGCATATTTACTAAAAACACATATATATGTATTCACAGATATATCCTAGAAATGGCAGAAGGAGCTACTTTTATAACATCTCAAAAAGGAAAATTAATGCTCAGCTACATGGGTTATACCTACACCCAAGAAAAAGTAAAAGATAACAAAACACATTGGAAATGTAGCAAATACTATTCAACTGCATGCTATGGTAGAGCTACAACTGTAGATAACAATGTTGTAAATGTACGAGAGCATAACCACCCACCCAATGTAACAGAAGTAGAAGTAAGGGAAGCATTAGAAACACTGAGAGAAGCAAGTACAGGCTCCCAACAAACAAGCACTGCAATTTTGAAAAATGTATTGACCAAAGTACCAGAACAGGTAACAGGACAGCTACCCTCAATCCCCAACTTGAAACGATTAATAGCTAAAACTAAAAGAGCATCTGATCCAGCTCCACCTCCACCCCAAACATTTCAAGAAATTAAAATATATCCTGAATATACTATTACCCATAAAGAAGAAAAATTCTTGATGTATGATAACGAAAGCCATGATAAAAGAATTCTACTTTTTGCAACAAATAACAACATGCAAAAACTAAAAAATTGTGAAACATGGATGATGGACGGAACTTTTAAAGTGTGTCCAAAATCTTTTTATCAACTTTATAACATCCATGGTGAATACCAGGAAATTAATATCCCCTTAATTTATACACTGCTGCCAAAATCGGACCAAAACTAAGCAAACAAACAATAAATATGTACGAATATCTCCAACAAAAAAACAGAATGTACCCAAACATCCAATGTCTAGAATACATAGACCTAATAGCAAAATCCATCCTTTAATAAAATACAAATAGCAAACCATAAAAACATATATAACACATAACATTTTTTTTAATGTTAGTTAAATTGTCATGTGATGTAAAATATAAATTAATATCACACGACATAATATACCTAATAAAAATACAAATCCACAAATAAACATGACCCACCCCAAAAAAATAATAAATAATAACTTACAGTTCTGTAGCTGTAGAATATGTCTAAAATAGATGCTTTAGAAATCAATCCAAGCAAAAAACAATCCACATAGTGATGACAAACCCTAAAAAATGAAAAAATACAACTGTTTAAAAACAGTCCAACATAGCAATCCTCTCGATAACGAAACCATAAAAACCCGAACATAATTCACTATAAAAAACGCTCCAAAATCCCGAAAAATAAGGAAATGTATGTAAACTAGTATAAAACAATAGTAACAATTTCCATTATTTAAAAAAAAAAAAGCGAGAGCAATTCCGTCAGTTCACCAAAACGGTCACCTGTAAATAAAGTACATACAAAACCCACCCATAACAAATAATAAACCCACAAATCGAGTAAACAACATATAAAACGTATGAATATACATAAAAAAAGGATTAAAAGCAACACATTAACATTAAATTAATATTAGATAGTAAACAAACTACGCTATCACTAACGTACTTAAATAACACGTACATTTTACATAACTAGTTAAATAACACACATAGCAACACATATACACTACTACTAACTAAAAAACACCTTAAAACTAACTTAAAAGTTATTAAAATCAAACTTACATTAAGAAACACGAAGCAGCTCCCAACCGCGAGGTTCCGTCTTCACAAATGACCCAAACAACGATGTAGATAGTCTAAAAAGTGAGCTAATGAAAACAAAATGGCAGCATAATTAAAACAAAAATAGGACTACAACCCTATAGAAATGACTAGAAACAAATATAAAAAAAGAAATTGGTTTAATTTTTTTTATTATTTTTAAAATGTGTAAAATAAACTTATTAATATTGTAAAATATACATTACCTACTTTATGTTAAAAAATATATAATAAAAACCTAATGTATATTAAAATATGTTTATAACATTAACTCTTTATTTAGTTATAATAAACACATTTTAAAAATCTATGTATATACTTTTGTAAATGCAAATTGTTTGTAAATTATTTAACATATTACATTTTAATTAAATAAAATAAAATTTGATATGCTAATTAATAAAACATTATATTTAAAAATGTACAATATATATATATATAACAAATACTGCAATGTTATACATCATAATAAATAATAAATATTACCAAATAAAATGTTACCAAAATGTGTTATTCATTTTTATACATATGTTATTAAATATAATCTATTAAATACTTCACAATACATAATAGAATATTCAAATTAAAGAATTAAAACAATAATAATTTGTATTTAATTATAATATTGTAATTTAAAAATTATTCACAAAACTTAATTCAGTATTATAATTCCAAATACAATAAAGGAAAATAAAACAGTATATAGTAAATTTAAAAAATATATATTCTAATTCCAAACTCTTTATAAATCACTGACAATGCTGGACAGTAAACCATAATAATTTACCATCCTACCTCCAAGTCCAACATAAGTAAGAAAAAGTGCTGGACAGTAAACTATATTAATTTACTATTCTAACTCCAAGTCCAACATAACTCAGGGAAAGTGCTGGACAGTGAACCATAATAATTTACTATTCTAACTCCAAATCTAATATAACTCAGGGAAAGTGCTGGACGGTAAACCATAATAATTTACTATTCTAACTCCAAATCTAAGATAACTCAGGGAAAGTGCTGGATAGTAAACCATAATAATTTACTATTCTAACTCCAAGGGGTCGATTCCGATCCGGTAAAAAGCGCTCCGAATTGCCGTTCGAGCGTTTTTCCCGTACGATTCGTACCCTGCAATGTCCCCCGTACGAACGACGAAGTACGATCTGTACCAGGAGCCGTACTCCGTACGAATCATACAGGGACCGTACGAATGAAATCCCCGTACGACTCTCCTTCGGAACCCGCTGTACGCGACATCTGTAAGGTTCACAGCCGATTTTTCCGACCTGGCAAGCACGATTCGTGTTGGGTAAGCACTGTACGACCCTTTTCCTACGGGAGTTGAAAACAGCCGTAAAAGCGGAGTTTGCCCCAAAACAGGTACAGAACGGCCCCCCCGGGAATGGCGCGTACACCCCATGATCGCAGGGGTACGCGCCGTAGCCCTGCGATCATGGGGGGTACGTGCCGTACACCCAGCGCACATGGGGTACGCACCATACCCGATGTACGCTGGGTGTACGGCATGTACCCCCCATGATCGCAGGGGTATGCGCCGTACGGTGTGTATGTGAATATGCGCTTTTCCGTACGGATCGCCCTTACCTAACGTGGACCGTACAACTCGTGTCCTGGTACACCGGTCGGGATCGTACTCGTCGGGTCGTACGGCGTTGGTACGAGTCATACGGAAAGGGT
Source organism: Lissotriton helveticus (assembly GCF_964261635.1). Classification (NCBI taxonomy): domain Eukaryota; kingdom Metazoa; phylum Chordata; class Amphibia; order Caudata; family Salamandridae; genus Lissotriton; species Lissotriton helveticus. The sequence continues at coordinate 373,009,961 of NC_136067.1, forward strand.
TCCGGATGCGAGTTGTACGGCGGATTTATTTACCGGATCGACCCCCAAATCTAACATAACTAAGGGAAAGTGCTGGACAGTAAACCTTAATAATTTACTATTCTAACTCCAAGTGCAACATAACTCAGGGAAAGTGCTGGACTGTAAACCATAATAATTTACTATTCTAACTCCAAATCTAACATAACTCAGGGAAAGTGCTGGACAGTAAACAATAATAATTTACTATTCTAACTCCAAATCTAACATAACTCAGGGAAAGTGCTGGACAGTAAACCATAATAATTTACTATTCTAAATCCAAATGTAACATAACTCAGGGAAAGTGCTGGACAGTAAACCATAATAATTTACTATTCTAACTCCAAATCTAACATAACTCATGGAAAGTGCTGGACACTAAACCATAATAATTTACTATTCTAACTCCAAATCTAACATAACTCAGGGAAAGCGCTGGACTCTAAACCATAATAATTTACTATTCTAACTCCAAATCTAATATAACTCAAGGACAGTGCTGGACAGTAAACCATAATAATTTACTAATATAACTCCAAATCTGACATAACTCAAGGAAAGTGCTGGACAGTAAACCATAATAATTTACTATTCTAACTCCAAATCTAACATAACTCAGGGAAAGTGCTGGACAGTAAACCATCATATTTCACTATTCTAACTCCAAATCTAACATAACTCAGGGAAAGTGCTGGACTGTAAACCATAATAATTTACTATTCTAACTCCAAATCTAACATAACTCAGGGAAAGTGCTGGACAGTAAACCATAATAATTTACTATTCTAACTCCAAATCCAACATAACTCATGGAAAGTGCTGGACAGTAAACCATAATAATTTACTATTCTAACTCCAATTCTAACATAACTCAGGGAAAGTGCTGGACAGTAAACCATAACAATTTACTAATCTAACTCTAAATCTAACATAACTCAGGGAAAGTGCTGGACTGTAAACCATAATAATTTACTATTCTAACTCCAAATCTAACATACCTCAGGGAAAGTGCTGGACAGTAAACCATAATAATTTACTATTCTAACTCCAAATCTAACTTAACTCAGGGAAAGTGCTGGACAATAAACCAGAATAATTTACTATTCTAACTCCAAATCTAATATAACTCAGGGAAATTGCTGGAGAGTAAACCATAATAATTTACTAATCTAACTCCATTATAAAACATAACTTAGGGAAAGTGCTGAACAGTAAACCATAATAATTTACTAATTTAACTCCAAATCCTACATAACTTAGGGAAACTGCTGGATAGTAAAAATATCCAAATTTAGAAATTTATAATTTTAAAATACAAATTTCACATTTCAAAATTTAAATGAAATTAAAATCTTTTTCCAATTTATTATAAAATTAATCTGAACTTTTGAAAATGATTACCCACCCTTATCCCCTATAAATACTCCACTCCCTAAATATATATACAATACTTAATATTATATACCATATTTTCATTAAAATCAAATTAAAATATTCCAAATTTTAATTTTCTAAATTTTTATTTGTTTTACTCCAAAAGATGTTATTTTTTCAATTTTTTCTAATAAACATTTGTAAATTGCTTCCCACAATTAGCCTCTCTAAACACAAGTATCCAATCCAAATGTTTTTACAAATGTTATAATATATAAAAAAAATATAAAAATCTAATATTTTCTAATTTAAACATATTTAATTTCCAATTCTAAAAAAAATTTCCTAGTCAATTTTAATAATTGTAAAATATTCACACAACTTTTTCAATTTACTACCCACCCTTATCCCCTATAATCACAACAACCCACTCCTAAAATATTTACACATTCAGTAATATATAAAAATTAAAATTATAATAAATAATTTCTACTTTCAAATTTCAAATTTCAATTTCAGAAATTGATTAGCTTCAAATTTTAAAATTGTTAAAAATATTCACACACTTTTTTGAATTACTACCCACCCTTATCCCCTATAAACTCAACAACCCATCCTAAAACATTTACACATTTTAAAATATATAAAAAATTTAAATTTATCAAAATATTTCTACTTTCAAATAAAAAATATCGATTTTTGAAAAATATTTCCTTCAAATTTTTAAATTTACAAAAAATGTCACACATATTTTTTAAATTACTACCCACCCTTATCCCCTATAAACCCAACAACCCGCTCCTAAAATATTTACACATTCAATTATATATTAAAATTTAATAATATAATTAAAAATTTCAAATTTCAAATTTTGAATTTAAGAATTGATTTCCTTCAAAATTCAAATTTGTAAAAAATATTCACACACTTTTTTAAATTACTACCTACCCTTATCCCCTATAAACCCACCAACCCGCTCCTAAAATATTTACTAAAATAATTAAAATACTTTATACATTTAAATTTATTAATACCATTAAAAACATAATATCTATATTATTTACATCGATATTTATTTCAACTATATTTACTACAAAGATATTTTACAATGTCGATATTTCTGCTGTATTAATTAAACGATATTTACTACATCGATATTTAATTCATCGATATTTAACACATTCGATATTCTTACCTCGATATTTCTGCTTGTCGATATTTTATCGTCGATATTCCTGCTGTATACCAGGCACTGTGCATCCCGAAACAGGGGCTTCCTCCCGCCACCGCCGTTAGTGAGGAGATGTACATGGGACCACAGGATGGGTGCAGCTACCCACTGCACATGGACACTTGCCCCTGAAGGGATATTTGCACTGCGCAGGAACATGTGCATGACATTTTGAAGTACATTGTGTATCACTCAGCCTGTATGACGTTAATAATCCTGATGTTAAGGAATAAAAAACACAGGGGCATATTATCAAGGGGATTTATCTCCGCTTTTTTGGCTTTAAAAGCCAAGAAAGCTTATCTCCCTATTACCTAGCTGTCGCTAACACCAGTTAGCGACAGCTAGTAGGAGATAGCGACCATCTTGGGCCCCACTTTGCATGTCAGTGATATTTATCACTAATGACATGCAAAGTGGGCGTGTCAAGATGTTAGCGACTGGAAACAGTCGCTAACATCGCTATCTCCTATTACCAACTTATGGAGATATTCGCGCTAAGCGCGAATATCTCCAAAAGCTAACACCTGCCCTGAGCAGTTCTTAGCCATGTTATCCAATGGGAGGTGGATAACATGGCTAAGAGCATTAGCTCGGTAATGCATGAATATCGCTGACTTTTCATCGATATTCATGCATTGCGGCCGATTTTTATCGCATTTGCGATAAACCTTGGTAATACCAAGGTTTATTTGCGATAAAAGTCGCTGCAGCTCAGCTGTAAATTTTTGTCTCTAACCAAGCAATAGTGATAATTATTGCTATTGCTTGGTAATATGCCCCAATGTCTGACAACTGATATATAGCATTGTGTCACTTTGTCTTACCTAGAAATAGTTATGTGTGATCTCATCCCGCCTCTGGCATCCAGCAGCTGCACCATGTACACCGGCTGGCATGCATGCTGGAGCAGGCCCCTCCACATCTGATGTGTCAGATTCACTGAGCTCCACCAGTGTGCCTTTCCTGGTGGCGATGTTGTGCAGCATGGCACATGCTACCACTATCTTGCAACAGGTCTGTGTGGTGTATTCTAGTACCCCTCCACTTTTGTGAAGGCATCTGAATCTGCTTTTCAGTATCCCAAATGTCCTCTCAATGGTTGCTCTTGTTGCGATGTGGGTGCTGTTGTACTGCCGCTCCACTGCAATGGCTGGATTCAGGAAGGCGTCAGTATGAAGTCACGGACCGCATACGCACTGTCACCTGTGGGGTGGGAGATATATGGTTAAACACTGTCCTGCACATGCTATCCTTAACAAGTGTGGCCTCTGTTCAAATGTATTTACCTAGTAGATAGCCCTTGCCAAACTCCCCACTTGTGAGTCTACGGTGTATCCCACTGTGGCGGAAGATGAAAGAGTCGTGGGTGCTGCCGAGGAATTTGGCGACAATGTCCGTGATGATGTGTTTGGCATCACACACCACCTGTATGGTCAGGGAATGGTAGGATTTGCGATTCCTGAACACGTACTCATTCTGGGAGGGGGGGATATTGCAACGTGTGTCCCATCTATACATCCTATGACGTGGGGAAATTGAGCTATTTCATAAAAGTCCTGTTTGGTTTGGTCTAGTGCCTGTGGGGTGCTTGGGAAGTGAATGTGGTGATGCAGCCTCTGTACTATGGCATCAAGGAATGCGTGGAAAAACGCAAAAGTGCATTCTGCAACACCCCTCCTACAGAGGCAATCACCCCCTGGAAACTATCAGATGCCAAGAGGTGGAGTGAGAACAGGACCTGGATGTGGGTGGGGATGGAGTGTGTCCTGCGTGTGGGGTGTTCAAGAAAGGGTTTGAGTTCCTCAATTAAATCAAGGATGCTCTCTTCATCCAGCCTGTAGTGTGTATGGTTGTCCTCCTCAGTGCGCTAGAAGATGGTAATGCGCGCACGGAATATCCTCTCCTGGCGTCTCCTCCTCTGTGCAACAGCTCTGAGTCACAGCCTCCTGGCTATCACGTAAAGCCCAGCCATTGTGGGAAAAAGTCTGTTGCATTGTGGGACTCCTTATATAGTTTCCACCTGGTTACCACCTGCTGCTACTTGGTGTTAATTGCGATTCTCTAAAATGCGAAATTCGTGAATTTGTAAATTGCGATTTTTTCATACATTCCATTGCGATTCCTTATTTTGCAATTACCCCATTTGCGATTTTCGCAAAATCTGCTAATCGCAAAAAAAGGAATCGCTTGAAAAATCACAGAATTCAGGTTCTCGCAAGGTAAGGAATCGCTATTTTAGCGATTCCTTATTTTCCTATGAGATTGTGCTTCATACATTGGGAATAGCAAAGTTTTTAGTCGCAAATGCTATTTTTTTGCGATTTGCAGCGTTTGCGACTAAAAATGTGCTTGATACATATGGCCCTTAGTTCATTCGCTTTTGTGTAGAACTTTTTTTTTGTTATCTTTCCCTGCCTGCAAGCATTTATGATATTCTACAAAAAGCTATTCACACTGTTTAAGCCCCACTCTCTGTCAAGATAAGATCTCTTCCTACGGAAAAGGCAGACAGCTTCTAACAGTATGCTGTAATGCTAGCATTTTGGGCCAGATGTAGGTAAATAGCATTTACCGATTCGAAAATACCGAATTTTACTGATTCAGTATTTTCGAATCGATAAATGCTATGTAGCAAATCATTCGGTAAAATTTACAGAATCGTTAAGATTCGATACTTACCGAATCGGTATAGCCATTCATTCCTATGGGCCTGGAGGCCCATAGGAATGAATGCCAATTAACGAATCGGTAAATACCGATTCGGAAAAAGGGGGAAAACATTGAAGGGTGTCACCCTGTTGCACCACCCTGTTGCACGCCTCAATTGTGTATGGGTGCACATGTTGCAGACATACATGCCCTAAGGGCATGTATGTCTGCAACATGGCACTGAAGCAATTTGCATAAAATTGCTTTTTGGGGTGTTTTCGTTATTTACCACCAACTTGTAGTTGGTGGTAAATTACGAATCCTAACATGGGATAAGCACTCATTTAAGTGCTCCCTACATTAGGAATTCGGTAATTTACCGAATTGGTATTTAAGAAATCGGTAATTTACTGATTCCTTAAATTACCAATTCGGTAGATTATCAAATTGTTAATTTCGGCCCCTACAACAGAAGAGCCTATTACCGGTCGGTAACGGACGAAATTCGTTTATTTCGGCCGTTACCGACTGGTAATACCCTTCCTACACCTGGCCCTAAATTACTTAGTTGTGTAAAGCAGATGCTTTAGCATTACAATGTTTGCAGCCTTTCCTATTCATGGCGCAGTACTTTTCTTTGCACTATGTATGCATTTTTGGATTGAAATGTTCAACTTAATCCTTGTGGTCATTATGATCAAATTCTAAATATTGTGATAAACATTGCAGGGCAGAGTTACAAGCCCCTTGAGTCACTTTCACGCTGCTGTTTCGTGGAATTTTGAAGGTACAGCACTGCTGCACCTACATTCCAGACAAAAGTCAAAACATTGAAAAGTACATTACATATATTACAGAGTTGCATAGAGAAATTGAACCACTGGAGGTTGATGGTATTCTTGAACGACTTGCTAGACGTTTTACAGCAGTTAAAAATTGGTTTCAAGAAATAGGTAGTTCAATTATAGGCAAAATACTAATTCCAGTAACAGTCATAGTATTGATTATTTTAGTGATAAGATTATGTTGCATATACAGAAAAAGAAGGAATGTTATAAAGTCATTAAAGAAGATGATCCAAGAAAAACGAGAAAGGGAAAGAGAAAAAGGTGCTATAGAAATGGAAGAGTTCAGAGAAAAGATTTTTAAATAGACCAGAGAAAAAGATACTAAAGTATAGAATATACTAATCTGAAGAATTTGAAACATGTTCTGATAAAAATTTGCAAAATGTTGGGAGATATTTGGTGATAAATCACCAAAGGGGGTAGTTGATGGAGCAAGGAGGAGAAACAAAATTTTGTGTACCCCTTGTGAAGTCATACTTCCATGACTATAACCTGAACTAATGGAATGATGTGTGGAATTAATCAATCTAGAGTAAAATTGTACCTACACAAGTACACATGGGAATTAACTTTGCTTATGTTGCAATTAATATTAACTAACTATGTGATTTTGTCGTGTCCTAAACTAATAAGCAGCTTTGAAATAATAAAATGCAGCATAAATGTGCTGTTGTTTATGTATTTGTGGCAGAAACCAAAGAATAAGTAAGTATATCACGCCTAAATGTTGCTTATCTGCTAGGTAACTACTAATAGGGAAAACCTTAGTAAAGGGGGAGGTAAACATAAGGGCTAAAATTCTAAAATTAACGTTTGTTTGTGTTTGTTTCTATGATAGATCCCATTCTGACCTGTGAGGCCTAATAAAAGATGGCTGACTTGCTGAACTGCGAATAGAAAATGAACTGAGCATGCGCAAACCCAACTCCGAGTTCGAATGCGAGCTGCTTGTGCCTGGAGTGAAAGCGGTTCAAGGACAGAGTGACCTGGAAATCCAGATGGCTGCCAAAGAATTTTGCACAATGGTTATGAATGTGAGAGAGTTTGGTAAAGTAGCTAACTGGGAACAAGACTAGGCCGGAGGTGGCCCAAAAACAATGACCCATTTGAAATCAGGCTGACGGAAGCGGAATAAATGTTGTAATGATGAGATAATGCTCATCCGCCCCAAATTGTCCAATCAGAACTCAAATTTATGCTGAAAGTTACTCTTTTAGATAGATATAGCTGGTGAAAAAGGTATAAAAAGTGCTGATTTTAGTGAAGAAAAAACTCCTTTTCGATTTCCTCTCGAGATGCTGTCCGTATGCTGATTTTTCCTGAGATGTAAGACTTTGAATAATTTTCTTATTTCTTTAGAATGAGATTCGAACTTTAGGTGAGGTTATTAGTCAGGGAAGTTAGGAGAAATAATGAATTTTGGGAACTATCTGTCTTTTGCTAAAATATTTGCATTTCTGCAATCTAAATAAATGTCTATTTCTGAATTTTTCTAAAAATAATGAAATTAATTGTTTTGAAATAAAATCCTTATTTTCCTCTTAATGTCGTTTTTGAATAAAGAAATAAATAAAGTGAATACATTTTAGACATGTTAAATTTGCTTTTGATAAAAATAAATGGAGAATTAAGCTGGTCTTGAGTTTTCCTACGCCAAATTTTTTACTAGCAGATCCGTTGACTACAGTGGCGGCGTGTCTAAATAAATGTTTTGTCAGTGAAAACCATGGTAAACTCATTTAAACTTCAGGTGTAAATACAATAAATATTCAGTTATAGTTTAGACATCCTGCTATGATACAGCAGCTCCCCTTTGAATCTCATCGATCCATGGAGTAAGGTGTAAGGGGCAGATTTATGAAGGCCTTGCGCCGCCGGTGCGTCATTTTTAACATGGGAAAAAGTGACGCACCGGCGGCGCAAGGCCTTCATAAATCTGCCCTTAAGTATTTTGTGAGTGACTCGCAGTGTCATGGGCCCCGCTGTCGAGTATATGTATGATTTTGTACTTCAGGGAAAGGTGTCATGGTTTTAGAAATTATTTCCCGAGAACCGCTGCATCGCGTGTGCTGAATAAATACAAATAACATCACATAGCAGCCAAGACCTGGAACAAGCTCCCTAATGACATCAGACGCACCCCCTCCCTGAACACTTTCAGGAAGGCACCCAAGACCTGGCTCTTCGACTGATCGGAACTGCTGCTCCCACCTGCACCCCCCCCCCCCCCCCCGCCAATCTTGAAGCCTCCCCCCAGCGCCTTGAGACCCTCGCGGGTGATTAGTGGGCTAAGAATTCCCTAATTGATTGATTGCAAGATGCAGAAATGCGCTGTGTCTCTTAAGCAAAATGACTGTGAAGGGATACTGCCATTCAGCAGTAAGAGAGGTGAAGCAGCAGCTGCCTTCACCATTTAGGCTGACACCTACCAAAGCTCAGGGCTGATAATTATTTGCGAGACAAGAATTTTGGACTAGAAGAAATTCTGATTTGCACTAAATGACTGTGATATTTACAGTCTTAAATACATATTTGCTGCCCATTTGCATATATGCTTCATTTCTCCATTTTTAGAAAATCACTCCTAGTTCTTCTTTTGAACTGCTTTTGTAAATATATACCGCGTTTTAGCAAATCCAGTGCTTCATAAAAGAAATGTGTGCCGCTGCAGTATGCTAATTTCCCACCGTGCCTCAAAATGAATACAAACTTACAAATATTTGCTGAATCCCTTCAGTTAAGAAAAATGTGTAACTCTATTTAAAGAGAGATTTTTTAAGGTGAGGTATCTGAATACCGTTGAAAGGTGACATGTGAAGAAAATGCAGGCACTCGGAGATATTAACTTCCCTTGTAGCTAGCACAATTGCCTCAAGGCGCTTAAGTGGAAAACCATGTACAATGCCCAAGCGACAAGTGGCAAGGTCTGGGAACGATCCAATGAAAGTCCATTAAACTCAGCGAGTAATGTGCATCTGGTTCGAGTGCTTATAGCGACATACTTTCAAAGCCCGGGAGAAAAGGGCGATGAGCGGCATTCTTTTGTAGAAAACGTTTTAATTTCTTTCTAACCCTGCGGACACGTGCGAACTGTTAAAAGCACCCTGCCTTAACCAATTGCCATCGCTTGCACGTGTGTTTACCAGAGGGGCGTCTGCGGAGGCAGGTTCAAACGCTCATGTGTCTGTCATGCAGTGTGCTCTCGAGCAGAAAAATTGTGCTATTTCTCCACTCCTGTCCTTTGGGACACAAGTTGCGTTCCGCAAATGACAGAATCGGGCAAGGTGCAAGGAAGTGTAAAAGAAAATACTCACAAATACAGTGCCATTTTCGTATGTGCGCAGCATACTTTGTGTGACCGCGTAAAAAACTTAAGAAGCTTCGGAATATTAAGCTGAGGAGGGCAATAATGGCGGTGGCATCTGCATAACATTTGTCAAAAAAATTGTGAATGTACAATTATGCCTTGCAAAGTCCTGTCCCTGAAAATAGCGCACATTCGTACTTTTGATAGAGCGCAAACTGCTCTGGTGGTTGTAGGGGTGCATCATAATCATGGGTAGTCCACACCCGCATATTGGGGCATGTTACCAAGGAGGGCGGTAGGCGAATATCGCCGCGTTAGCGGTCGTTTTTGGCCACTAAGCGGCGATTATTCTATCGCCCTATTCACAAGCTGTCGCTAACAGCAGTTAGCGACAGCTTGTAGGTGATAGCGAGCGGTTTGGGGCCCGCTTTGCATGTCAGCGATATTTATCGTTAATGACATGCAAAGTGGACGTACCCAACCCGTTAGCGACTGAAAGCAGTCGATAACGACGCTATCGCCTATTAGCAAGGCAGGCGTTGCGATGGAAATATTTGCGCTAAGCGCGAATATCTCCAAATACTAACACCTGCCCAGACCAGTTCTTAGCCATGTTATCCAATGGGAGGTGGATAACATGGCTAAGAGCATTTCGTCGCTAATGCGTGAATATCGCTGTATTCTCAGCGATATTCACGCATTTCGCTGCTATCGCCTGGATTTTTATCGCTTTTGAGATAAACCTTGCTAATAGCAAGTTATCTCAGCGATAAAAAACGGTGATGCGCGGTGATAAAAATATTGCCGCTAGCCTACTTAGCGATAAATATCGCTATTTGTTGGTAATATGCCCCACAATCTTTTATCATGTTAACATTTGTGTCAATTAGGATGTGTACTGTAATAAGGTGGAAAGTGAAGTGATTGAGAAATTCTTGTACAAAGTGTAGAATCTGCATTACGATTATGTACGATTAGACTAAAATCCTGATGTAAATAATTCTGTAGGTGACTAATGAACATTATAATTTGTATGCTTATGTAAGTCTTGATTTAAATGTGCACAGTAACAATGTTCATGAATACATGTGTTTTATGAATTTACGTGTTGCTCCTTATGTTGGCCGAATTGTGTAGTCCTACAGGGTATTTCTCCCTGAGTGCTCTTCATTCGGGTTTGCTAGTAGAGTTCATGTACATGTTTAATTTGTTCTTTCTCACATTTCTGGTGCAGGTGGAAAAACTCATCTTTGTTAGTTAGAATAAAGTCTTTGTTTTAGGAGTTAGTCTTAGGGAGGAGAAGATATATTGAATGGCGATGCTGATAATGTGGGATGGTGTTCTTTCTTAGAAAGCCTGGAAATAAAGCCCATCGAGCCACAGCTTGGGAGCATCATTGTCTTTCGTGGATTGGGTGATATTGCACTGCCCTCTGGAAGTTTCATTTGATTCTTGTATTGAGGTTAGGGAAAGAGTCCGGGGATTTCTGCCTTGCCTTGAGAGGAGAGAGCATCTTAGAACGAGCTCTGTAGCTTTGTGCTACATGACCCATTCAACACGAATGGTCTTCTTAGTTAGCCTTCACAATCTGACACCTTTTCAGAACTTGCCTTTGGGGTAATTCTAAGGAGGGATGTCACATTAGTGGTAATGTAGGGACAGACTAACGCTTTTACCTACGAACCTCCGATGAAGGGGACTTTGGATGTAGACGCAGTGATATTTTGTGTCCTGATTCTCAAATTGGTTATTTTGTGCCTGACACACCGTCTTAACTTCACTTGTAGATTTGGCTTTGTATTAGTTCCAATGTATTTTTATACACTCATCTTGAGGTGTTTTTTATATCCAACTGTTCTTTGCTTTGTAATAAAATAATTAAATGCATTTGGGAGTCTCTGATTCTTCAGAGACATGGGTTGTTGGATTACTAAGATATAATTGGCCAATGGAAAACTTTCTCCCCTCCACACTTCCAAGCAGACAAAAAGAACCATCAGCCAGGGTTTCCAGACTAAGTTTAGAATGTGGAACCCAGCTCCTTCAGTTGGTAGCAGTGTAGGATGGTTGTCTCATAAAGCAAGGGGGTAATCTAAAAAATTCTAGAAAAGATTTAGCTCCATGGAGCCCAAAAAATAGAGCCCAATAATGGAGAACAAAGAGTTACGGATTTTGGCGGAACACACGGAGATTGATGGTGCGGCGAGAACAGTGGTGAACAGAGGAGTGAGTCTCAATAGAGATGCGTTGTGTGATAGATTGAGGTGATGAATTGATTGTGTGATGTCTTGTGGAGTTGGGTTGCGAGTCAAGTGAATGTGGTTTTAGGCTGGATGCACGCAGTCCAAGAGTTTTGTTTTGTTTTAGTTATCAAGAGAAGCCTCAGATCCAGGGATACAGATTTACACATTTTTCTGCATTGTGCAAGAGAGAAACACAGTACAGAGCCATGTCTAATATGGTCTGCTGGGCTGCTGAGTCCACTCCACTCACGTTCTAATTAGGCTGTCTTGTGTGATGCACAGCCTTTCCCCTTGGTAAGTGTGCACTGTCTAGCATGGGATTTTCAATGGAAGCATATCATCCAGCATACATTCTTATGCCTCGGCAAACTCATAAACATCCCAATCATTGAATAATACGCTGTGTAGAGCAACACACATGCAGTGCATAATTTTTTGAAAACATAAACATATTTCCCTTTGTTTATTCCTGCTTCAAGTTGGTGTTACATTTTGACACCAAGCTCTATCTGCCTACCTTTGTAGATTTGGCCTTATATCAAAACTATTACGCGTTTAAGTGGAACCACCCCTGTAATGCCCACTTAATACATGCTGATGGAAAGCAGCACAAATTATTTTTTAACTGAGAAAAGGCTTCTTTTCATCATAAAAAACCTTTTGCTCCTGATATTAGATGCCATGCTGTGCATCACTTTGAATCGCTTTGCACCAGCACTAAGCAATAGTAAATCTGGGCCAAAGTGAGAGATACTTTCTGGCATATATGCCACTAAATATATGAAAGCCAAGTGCGCAAAAATGAATTTTAGTTGCTTTTTGTGGATCCCAGGTACATTATTTCTTGTCCTGGTTTAGGCATCAAAACTATGTGATCAGGGCTGGACTGGCTTACAGTGCAATTCGGCAGTGTCCAAAAGGCTGATCTGTGTGGGCTGTTTTTGGCTGTTTGTGGGCCCTTAAATGGTCTGGTGTCAGTTTTTTGGGTGGTTTCCGTGATATTACCGCAAACATTATGTAATACAAAAGGTATGGAGTTCCTGGGGGAGGGAATGAAGGGAGGATCTAGGTTGGGGAAACTAAGGCAGATCAGGGAAGATAATCGCTCAGAAGCAAGAGCCCTCACACAGCTGGTGTCATGCTTCATCATCACGCAACTCCTTGTTGGGCCGGCGCTGCAATGCCCAATGGGCCCCTCAAGAGGGCTCTTTGCCAGAGGTCTTTTGAGCAAGCGATGCTGATGTGAGGTGTAGGGTGGAGGTGATCCAGGTGTAAATCGGTGTAATGCCAATTTGTAGTTTAAAAAATAGCTAAGAGATACCCAATCCAGCTCATAAAATAGTGTGTGTGTAGGTCAACATGTTTCTTGCCTCAAGTGTTGCTATCGACCTGGGCAATTCTTCAGAACCGAAAAATGAAACCTAATCTGCTTTTGGTTAGGTAAAATGTATGTAGCATTAGAAAAAGGTACCCCAATCATACAACCAAATCCTCACAGTAAAGTATACCTGGGGATATCGAAAACTCGACCTACGTTCGGTAAGCTACCAACACCTTAGGTGATGGCAGAGACCACGTTAGCTGTGAAACAAAAAGTTCCCAGTGCACGGATTCAGCGGTGACCGTCAGCTTCTCTGCCACCCTGATATTACTGAAAACATTGCCTTTAGCAAGCACAAATGGATACAGTCTCCCTTATCTTGCAGAACATCTATATAGCAGGTCTTTATACATTCAAAACTACCCCAGTTTGCAAACATGGACCACTTTTTAAGCAATCTAATTCACTTATTGTGGCTCCTTTTATTTTGATGCCCAGGCCTCTTTTTTGTCCCTGTCCAACCCTGGATATATTTCATACATTGATTATTTTCCTACCTTTTGGATATGCATATCTGTAATAATTTAAAAAATAAAAAATAAAACATTGTCAATGTTTGTTTGTTTTTAGATCTCAACCGCAGATACATGAACATCCACGGTGGTCATCTTTAATGAAGTTTCTTAAACCGTAAGACAGTTCATTTAATAATGACCACTGTAGATGTGGGTGTATCCCCCATGTTTGACCCAAAGCTCATTCTGTGTGTTGTATTATTCCCAATAGGTCATGAACAAAAGACAGCTAACGTTATTTGTAGATAAGATCTAGACAATGGCTGATGCCTTTTAGAACTCATACTGATACACGCTGTCCTGTCTTTGATCTCTTCTTATTCAAGTATAGCACTCACACTGTTTAATCTGTGCAAATAAACATGTAAACATTTACAAATGTGGCAATGATGTACCTGGCATGAGAAAGGAGCAGTACAATTTAGACTTCTCCCTTACCCTTCATGGAAATGGAATTATATATTTGCATTTGACATTATACTCAATTGGGCCCAATTCACAACGGTAAACTTAGACCTAAAGTCTAAGTTTAAGCCTAAAGTCTAAGGGGCATATTTACAATAAGTGGCGCATCCCTGCATATCAGCAGTGATGCGCCACTTATTGTGCGCCAAGCCTCCGCCACAATGGATGCGCCGCATTTACAATGCGCCGCACAATGAGGCAAAAACGGCACAGATGCGTGACGCATCTGTGCGTAAAAGTGGCGCATTGCTGGAGTTGCGTCGCAAGCGCGACGCAGCTCCAGCAAGGTTCGAGGGTGCCCTATCCTTCAAATGCTGCGTCAATCCTTACGCCTGCTTCAAGCAGGCGCAGGGTTTTGACGCAGCATGGGCCCTAAAGTGACTGAGTGAAATCTTTTAAGAGACGTTCCTGTGCCGGAACGCCCCCCCCCCCTGCGCAGGAACGCCTCCTTCTGGCGCAGGGCTTTACAACATGACACATCTCCCAGATGCGTCACATTGTAAATCCCCCGCACCATGGCGCATCTTTTGCGCCGCCGCTGTGTCACAAAAGTGACGCAATGGCGGCGTAAAAGAGGTGCACGGGGCTTGTAAATCTGCCCCTAAGTTTAGACCTGATTTCTAACTGTAGGCCTAAAGTCTAACTTTAGACTTGTAGTGTAAGTTTAGACCTAAAGTCTATCTTTAGACCTGAAGTCTAAATTTAGATCTGGACTCTAAACTTAGACTTCAGGTCTAAACTTAGACTTCAGGTCTAAAGTTGGTTTTCAGGTCTAAACTTAGACTTTAGGTCTAAACCTAAACCTTAGGTGTAAAGTTAGACTTTAGGTCTTAAGTTAGACTTTAGGTCTAAAGTTAGACTTCATGTCTAAAGATGGACTTCAGGTCTAAGTTTACCTTTGTGAATCGGGCCCTAAGTTTTGGTCTAAAGTCTAACTTTAGACCTGAAGTCCAAGTTTAGACCTGAAGTTAATCTTTAGACCCGTAGTCTAAGTTTAGACCTGAAGTCTAAGTTTAGACCTGAAGTCTAATCTTAGGCTTTAGGTCCAAACATAGGACCTGATTCACAAAGGCAAACTTAGACCTGAAGTCTAAGTTTAGACCTGAAGTTTAAGTTTATTCCTGAAGTCTGAGTTTAGACCTAAAGTCTATCTTTAGACCTGAAGCCTAACTTTAGACCTAAAATCTAACTTTAGACCTGAAATCTAAACTTATGGCCCGATTCACAAAGATACTTACGTGTAGTAAAGTTATGAGTGAGGACTCGGAGACTCCACACTTGTGATGGAGTCTCCGCACTCGGTGCGGAATCACCACACCGTCCACTCCAGAACGTGTTCCATATGGGGGTACCGTCCTGAGTGTGGAGACTCTGCCATGAGTGTGGAGACTCCACACTTGCAACTTGAATCAGGCCCTTATACTTCAGGTGTAAAGTTAGACTTTAGGTGTTAAGTTGAACTTAGACTTCAGCTTTAAACCTAGACTTCAGGTATAATTTTACCTTTGTGAGTCAGACCCTTATACTTTAGGTTTAAACCTAAACCTTAGGTG
Source organism: Lissotriton helveticus (assembly GCF_964261635.1). NCBI lineage: Eukaryota > Metazoa > Chordata > Amphibia > Caudata > Salamandridae > Lissotriton > Lissotriton helveticus. The sequence continues at coordinate 373,025,551 of NC_136067.1, forward strand.
TAAAGTTAGACTTTAGGTGTAAAGTTAGACTTTAGGTCTAAAGTTAGACTTCAAGTCTAAAGGTAGACTTCAGGTCTAAACTTAGACTTCATGTCTAAGTTTATCTTTGGAAATCAGGCCCACTATGTGCCTTAACTTTATTAACCTTTGTAAAGAATTTAAACATAATAATGAAATTAATTTACTGTAGAGACTAAAGATCTATACATGTGTGCATTAATGTTCAGTTTAATCATGCTTACATGAATTCTTTATTCACATTTACACTTACACTTCAAGTTATATTTGCAGATATTAACATGTGCTCATTTACTGACATTTTTCATTTATTTCTTATGATACACGTGTGCATGTATAACTATGTATTCGAAGTGCACATTAAATGCTTATTTAAACTTAGCCTGACTACAGGCCTCAAGTGAAAGGCATTTTCCTTTGTCAGTATGTTCTCTTTTCTTGCATGTGTGTTATTTTGTCAGCTAATGAAACACATATTATTTGTATTGGACTGTTGATAGAGAGGCTTGGAGGAAACCTTGGCAGTGAATTTGGAGCTTCAGTGGTCAAAAATGCCTTCTATTCTTTATGTACCAGGATGGAGAGATGTTCATGAATTTGAGAACTCCTGTCAGGCTCTGCTTGCTGGCCTCTTCGGGGCTGTGTTGAAATGCCTATAACCTCCCCTATGAACGACCTCAGAGTCTGAAGCATAAAACACAGACTGCTAAGAGAGTCCCACCGGGGAGGGAAAGGAAGGGGACAGCGGGGAGGGAGATCTGAAATGACAAAGAACAACGTGTTTAGAAAACCCTCCCGGGTGTGCGATTCTATCCCACCCACTATTCTATGTCCATTGGCACAAATGGATTTACCAAAGCCACACTCGTACAAGTAAAGGAAAATGTAACTGACTGTTTCTTTAGTAGACACGAAGTGAGGCGATACCAGGGACTTTACCCAGCTGTAAAACAACAAACAGAGAGGCTTCTCATGAAAACCTAATCTAATGAGAGCTACGCTATGTCAATGGAGGACTCACACACCTACCTAAACATGGAATACATATACATCAATGGGTAAGTACAATCCCTCTGTTATGGTACCCCTCCTGTGTCTCCTGAGTTGGGTAAATGATAAACAAAAGTTGTGGGAGGAAAAGTATAGAATATAACAACATAAATGGTAACGAAATCACTGCTCCTTCACAAATGAATGATGAGTCTTTGCAGTGGGCGCTAAGAACACACCGCAGAACTATTTGATTCCATAAATGTACATCCAGGCTATGTCACCGTGGTTTGCTATGAGTGAAGAGCAAGCGTGACGGTTCCCTGAACAAGCACCAAAGTAACTGTCACTCTTAAGGAACCCTTGTTCCCTCTCAGTCGAGAGGAAAGTAACAAAGAATCAAGTCGCCACGCTGAAAACGTGGCTCGTATGGTCCAAATAAATCAGGCAGCAAATAGCAGGATTTCGCGGGAGAGTTCCGCTTTCTTACCACTACTCCATAGGTACCAACCATCACCGAGGCAAGGCAAGGAATTATCTCGCCGCCTGAATCCTCCGAAGCCCCTTTGTTTCTGCGATGCGCACGCACCGTACGTCGCTTACGTGACGTCCCCTCTGCATGCTGGGAAATGTAGTTTTGGACCTTCCGATGCGGTAGGAGCGCGCTGATCGAGTCGCCGCTCTCTTTGCCCTGCGGATCATGACAACTCCAATCTCAGTTCGATTCATTGGGAAACTGAAGATATGTTGCAGATGCACTCAAGTAATTATTCGATTCTTACCTGGTGGTATGAAAGAAGACAAGGATGTTTCTGAATCTCCTATTACCTTATTCATGGAAGTGTGATGATTTATGATAAACACATTTCTTTTTCCAAAGACTTCTCCTGAAGTCTGATCATTGCTGACACCGTCCATGCTCTCAAATTAGAGACCCTTAATAGATGATCTTCTATTTGACCTATGTTTAGAAGAGAGAAGGGAAGTTTCTTTCTGGAACACTTCTTTCCTTTAATCTGTCCGTATTATGGTGGTTGTCACAATTCTGTATCTGATTCTATTGCATCTCAACTCACTAAGATATTTCAGTTTACCTATTGTATTGATGTACTCATTGATCCTACTTCTGGTTTGCATACATCTTGGATTGATTAGCAATCCAAATTAAACCCTTTTACTATATTTGGTGATTCCTCATCCTTTTTGTGGAGTCACATTGACATCACAAGATTTAAAAGTATTGTTGATGTCTTCCCCCTTTCAATGCTTCATGCCAACCAACAAAGGACCACACGACCATCTTTAGAGACTTGACTAATAGATTACATTGTAATGCCAAGTGCTCTTTCAGATGGCAGCTTTGTCAGATGGTTGGTTACTGAAGTAAAGGGAGTCAGATTATCCCATGTAGAAAATCTAGACTTGCCCAAAGCCAGCCGTTCAAAGCCCATTTCTCGATTTGGGGGATCAGCAGAGTTCTAGAGGTTTAGAAAGAATTGAAACAGTGGAGGAGTGAGTATTAATATGGTCGCGCATTGTAATTGTGCATGTCAAGCTTGTGGTATTTTGCGAAGATTGCGTGGTGCGATGCAATCATGTTTTAGTTGTGGTACAGATCTGAATGCGCTTAATTTTGAGCAGTTGAAGTTGTTAGCAGTCTCGGCGTAGCTAATATCCATGGCTATATAAGTGTAGAATACACTGTGTTGCAACTTCTCTGCTAAGTTTTGTGGTGCTATTTGTGAGGTACCATTGACTGCACAATTGAGATAGGGACATATACCTTTGTGCGAGAGTAAGGAGTAGATCCTGTTACACATAGGGGAAGCTGCAGTGACCTGGGTTATTCACTTCTGTTCGCGGTTTCACTAAGTGTATGTCTGAGTAGGTTGGAAAGTGTTGCTCCAGACCTTCTCTTGTGTGATTGAAGACTTTGATTTCTTTCGTGGAGCAGACAAAGGTTATTTGTTGAAATCACTTAACATTTTGTTTTATGCTTGTTTAGTGTTTAGAAAGGGTGCACTCATAAAAATTGTAAAGGAGGGTGTTGTAGCGTAAACGTGTTGGGCCTTATAAATTATTTACCTTGATCTTGTTACTCTTAACCTCAAAATAACCTCAGCTACCATACTAAGGGGCATATTATCAAGAACTGCGATAAAATTATCGCCGCTTTAGCTGCAGGAAACTGCCGCTCAAACTGCAATAATGGGCTTGATAATATGTCCTTGTGAATTCTCACAGCAGCCCAGGTTCTGGTGTTAACCTGGGCTGCTATGGGAATTTACAAGGGCATATTATCAAGCCCATTATCGCCATTTTAGCCGCTGTTTCCTGCAGCTAAAGCAATGATAATTTTATCGCAGTTGTTGATAATATGCCCCTAAATCTCTTAGGTCCTCCGATGGATCTTGCTCTGTGCTGGAAGGGACAATAATACGGAGAAACAATTATCATGTGAGGACCTGGAATAAGATAATTGTTAACACTAATTTACTACTGATGGAATTTCCCAGGTAATTTCACTTCTAGGTCAGTTAATTTTAAGGCAGATTAATTTGGCAATAACAAATAATGCAACACAATCAGCAAAGTGTTTTATCTCAAGTTTTATTTTTATAAAATTTCAAATGATCAGCATACAAATTTAATTTTAAGAATTTAACATATTTAATAAGCATTAATAACTTGTGAATTTCAACCTGAAGGGAGATATCTTCCTTAGCTGATGGAAATGTTATCCCAAGGACATGAGTTTTATAGGAAATCAATTATCTCTTATACAAACACTATTGATAAAAGTTCAGTAAATCACTGAATAACGAGTTCCAGTTCATGAACAGGATTGTCTGCCAATGTCCGTACTGCAAAAAGAACAATTGATGTACATGCAGAACAATGTCATACAGTCACCCCAGTACAGAGATCTGGGCCTGAATCCATTGTTTTTTCCTCACCATGCCATTCCAGTTTGGACCCAGCCATATGCAAATCAGTCTTGACCCTGTGCCCAGTGGGAACAGTCCAGCCCGAACTGCCAGGCCAGGTCCTCCCTGGACTGGAAACAAGCATCCTAGGACCGGTTTCTGGCTTTCAGCCCTCATCAGCCAGGATAGTTTGACTCCAGTGACACGGAGAGCAGGGGTTCAAGACTGGTTTGTATATGGCCAGGTCTAAACTGGAGTGGCATGGTGAGTAAAAGAATGATGGATTTAACCCAGAATGCTTCATCAGCCAGGATAGCTTGACTCCAGTGGCATGGAGAGCACGGGCCCACGTCTGGGCATACCCGTCCCACTTGGGGTAACAAATGCAAAAAGAACAATTGATGGACAGAATGTAGAACAATGTCATACATTCACCCCAGTACAGAGATCTAGGCCTGAATCCATCATTTTTTTGCTCACCATGTCATTCCAGTTTGGACCCAGCCATATGCAAATCAGTCTTGACACTGCGCCCAGCCCGTACTGCTGCATTAATGTCACAGCTATTTGTCAGAAAACCTTCTAGCCGGAAAGATTCCACTATGCAGTCATACCAGCTGACAGCAAACGTATGATTTCGTCACAGTTCGAGTTGGTTTTGGAAGTCCAAGTCGTCAGTCTCTATACCGTAAGATGGGTCGGGGGGAGATGGACAAGATAGGAATCGCTACTGTCCAGAGTTTAGGCAAATATACTCAATCTATTTCTGGTTTACACTGCTTGACATCACCAAATTTGTCGGACTACTCTGTCTCACTTTCGATAGGATGAGATGATGTATTAGGTAAAAGTATAAAAATCCGGAAGAATGTATTAATCCATTACTTTGCATTTTTCTTAGGACCACTGTACTTTAGTCATATGATTGGTTGTGACATTTAGGAAGTAGGCGAGTTCACATTCTCATCCTTTGCCAGTTCTTTCCCAAGCATGTGCTGTAGAAAGTAACCATTTTGTTGCAAGTCCAGTCATGTAAGCTACAAATGTGATAGGAATTATTGGGTGCTAGAGCACACGTGTTTATTGATTTATTTTGTTTTATTTTCATGTATTTTTATGTATGAAGTTTTATTAAGCGGGAACATTACCAACATTTTTCTTGTCAGAGCGCTGTACAACCTAATAAAGCGCAGCAAATATACAAGGATCAACATATAGAATATACAGCATGAAAAGATAATACAATGAGACAGGGAAAACACCAGCAAAGAAATCAAATTGGCATGGATAGTCGCCTCAGATAGGAAGGAGATTATTTCTATAGTAGTAAGTAGAATCTTTATGAAAGGTCCCAATGGGCTTTAGACTATTCAGTTCATAAGTTCATACTAGGAAAGGAAAGCAAGTTTTGAGGCCTTCATGAAACACAGTTTGTGCATGATAAATCAGTGCTAAATATGAATCTCATATTATTGAATACAATGCATTAGTTCTTCAATTAGGCAGATTAATGATTTAGAATTACATCATGTAAATATAAGGTACGCCTACAAAATTTGTCACATTATTATTTCACATATACATTTGTAAGTCTTCTTGCACATTATAGGTTAATACATCACTCATGAGTAGCCGTGCACGTTACAAATTCAATTAACATAACATAACACCATTCAGGATCTGAAAGGCACATTTAAAATAAACCTTTATATAGCACACATTATTATAGCATCTATTTTCTCATTAATGTCAGTGCTCATATTATAAATTAATATGTTAATGACATTTTCCTAAGACATAAAACAACTTTATTCTTCTGTATACATTTCTATATTATTGTTTGTTTACTAAATTCATCTTTGTATAAAGAAAACATTTGTCAATATAATGTATTAAACTTCACATTAGCTTATTGACTGTTTAGTGTTATCAGAAAACCACCTCCAACATTTTGCATCCCTTTAGGATGCAGTATCTAAATTTTATTTTATTTGATTTATAAATTTATAAAGCGCAACGAATACCCAAGGGCATCTTGGCACTACAGACAGGTGGGCCAAGTAAGGTTGACAGTATGGTGTATGTAGCACGTTAATTGGAGAAGAGCCAGGTGTTCAGTGCCTTGCTGAAGGATTGCAGCGTAGGGCTGCTCTTTATGGCGACCAGGAGTTTTGCCGTCCCTAACAGAAAGCTTCTTCCACCCCAGTGTGCTTTCTTGAACCTGGGTGTTTGCAGGAGTTTACTGTGTGCAGATCTCATCTAGATGGCACATACCATTTCAAATCAGTCCTCAGGAATTGAGGCCCGGCACCATGTAGTGCCTTGAAGGCTAGGCATTGGGATTTAAATGTAATCCTCTTGTCCACAGGGAGCCAGTGAAAGGTACCTAGACCATGGGAGACTGGCTGGAACCTAGGGATATCCAATACTACTCTGACTGCCACATTTTGTAGTTGCTGCAACCTTTATAGATGCTGAGATTGGATCCCCATGTACAGGGCATTGCCGTAGTCCAACCTGAACGAGGCTAATGCTGTAACCAGTGTTTTTAGAGGGTCAGATGGAATGAAAGGGCGCATTTCCAGATAATTTTTAGGATGAACCAAATGGTTGAGGAGAGAGTAGTCATCTGATTCTTGAATGTCAGCTTATTGTCAAGATGAAACCAAGATTATTGACCTTATGAACTGGGGCTGGGCAGTTGCCTAGACTGGCGGGCCACCATCTAGGTGACCAAAACGAGGAATCAGAGCCTAATAGCAGTACCCCCATCTTTGCGCCGTTTAGTATCAGGCAGTTGGACCGAATCCACAGGTTTACCTGTGTCATGCAGCTGTTGAAACAGTCAGCTGTCTCCTCAATGTTGCTTGAGACCAACACCACCAGCTGGGTGTCGTTAGTATAAGAGACCACTGAGAACCAAACTGCCTAATGATAGAGGCCAGTGGGGCCACATTTACAAGATTGTGGGGCTCAAGGATGAGCCCTGAGGCACACCACAAGGAAGTTTAAAAGACTCAGAGGAAAAGGCTACATATTCTACTGAAAAGGTCCTATCACAAGAAAGGATGTCAGCAGTGTAAGGGCGGTGTGTTTTTGAACCCCAGCTCAGATAGCCTGCTGGCTAATATTTTGTGGTTCACAGTATTGAAGGCCACGATAGATCTAACAGAATCAAGGTGGCCTTGCCCCCGTGTCCAGTATTGCTCTCAGTTCTTCTACAGCCATGACCAGAGCGGACTCAGTTCCATGCCCTTCTAGGAACCCGTACTGTGAAGGATCTAGGAGGTCCCTGGATGTAATAAATGCCGTGAGTTGTGCATTTAGTATATTCTCCAGCACCTTGGCCGGAAACTGTAGTCTGGATTAGGGTGAATAGCTGCTGGGATCCGCAGAGTCAAGGTTCGTTTTTTTTTAAAGTGGGAGGATTTATGCTATTTTCCAGGCGTCTGAGAAAATGCCAGACTGAATTATCCCATTGAATACTACGCCTAACTGTTCACTTAATATTTCAAGAAACAGATGAAGTATTTTGGGAGGACAGGAGTCCGCAGGGGCACCTGATTTAGATGTTTTTACCTCCTGCATAATCAGTTCTAATGTAGGTAGGGAAATGGAGCGAGATGAATTGGAAAGAATAGAAGCCCTGAGTGCTGTAGAGATCTCGGGGATGGATACCGCGCTGTCCCAGAAGGATTTATACACCATCTCAACTTTGTCCCTGAACGCATGTCCTAGTGTGTTGCAGAATTCAACACTGTTCTCCATCCTAGGTGTCTCAGGTACTTTAGCTAATCTTTTAACAGTTAAGAAGAGCTCCTTGGTAGAATTTCCAGCCTGAAGAATTTTAGATGAGAAGTATTTACTTTTTTCTTCCAGTATCACTTTATTGTAGACTGTCAAAGATTGTGCATACTTAGGGGCATATTAACAACACGTAGCGATAATTATCACTAAAAGCGATTTTATCACCATGATAGCGCTGTATTAACAACGCTTTGCGCATTGGTGATATAAAATCCAGCAATAGCGGTAAAATGCAGGATTATTGCAAGAAATCCAGTGATATGACATCAGCGATGGGGAAATCCTTGCTCATAGGCCATGGTGGACTTAGCCCATCGATCCACATCCATGGAAGAGATGGCTAAGTTAGAATTTTTGCAGAAGTTAAATCCTGCGATAAAGGGTGCTTAGCGTGCCTTTTCCTCTCAAATCGCGGGTCAGGGGCAGCCTTGTTAATATGGCGATGCAGAGTTAGCAAGTGTTTTCCTTTTAGTTTTGCTAAGCTACGCCCACAATGCATGTCATTAGCTATAATAATCGCTGACATGCAAAGTGGAGTAAAAAGGGCTGCTAACTCCAGGAAACATACATTAGCGTGTCCTTGATAACCGAGCGGAAAAAAACGCCGCTTTTCGGCCGAAAACGGCCACTAAAGCAGAGAAATTGGGCTTGGTAATATGCCCCTTCGTTTTTTTTATGGGGTCATAGTTTGCTCTCCACTGTCTTTCAGCCCTCCTACAGGTTTGTTTATGTACTCTTAGCTTATCAGAGGTCCATGGTTCTGATGGATTTTTTCACCTGGAGAGGGAGCTCTTCATTGGGAATAAATGATCTACTGCTGTTTTGATTCAAGTGGAAAGCCTGTGAACAGCAATGTTATTGTTAGTGTCGGTGGTGAGATCTGGCATTTTGTGAAGACGGCTGAAATGCCAGAAACCGGTCCTCGGAAGCTTGTTTCCGGTTCAGGGAAGGCATGGCTTGGCAGTTCGGGCTGGACTGTTCCCATGAGGCACAGGGTCAGACTAATTTGCATATGGCCATGTCTGAACTGGGGTGGCAGAGTGGAATAAAGAACGGTGATGGATTAAACCCAGATCTGTTGACTAGGTGTGAGTGTTTGATTGGTTCAGATGCTCCGTCCATCACCACCCCCTTTTGTACCACTTTGTTCGCCATAAGTTGGCAGGGTATGCTCAGACGTGAGTACCTTGCTCACTTTGCCACTGGATTCAAGCAAGCCGGGCAGAAGATGGCTGAAATGCCAGAAACCGGTCCTCTGAAGCTTGTTTCCGGTCCAGGGAAGGCATGGCTTGGCAGTTCGGGCTGGACTGTTCCCATGAGGCAGAGGGTCAGACTAATTTGCATATGGCCATGTCTGAACTGGGGTGGCAGAATAGGCTAAAGAACGGTGATGGATTAAACCCAGATCTGTTGACTAGGTGTGAGTGTTTGATTGGTTCAGATGCTCCATCCATCACCACCCCCTTTAGTACCACGTTGTGTGAAGTAGGGCCGCTTGTAGAGTGAGTGGATTGACGCTAACCCAGTCCCAACAATTTACTTGGTGGGTTTGAAGATCCTGGAATGTGTTGATCCGCACTTAGTGTAAACATTATGGCTTCATGGTCTGACCATGGGACAGATAACACTTCTGAAACTTTGAGAGATGGATTTGACGTAAAAATACCTACAAAGGTGTGGCCTGTGACATGAGTATCATGCCTAATGATCTGTGTCAGGGAAAAGCTGGCCTTCGTATTGATCAGTGAGGCTGTATCCCGATCCTACTGATTTTCTAGATGATGCTTGAAGTCTCCTAATATTGTATCATCAGGCGCATCTATACTGGATTCTAAAAAAGGACTAATGGCATTCAAAAAGGAGTTTCTTGCCCTGGGAGGCCTATATAAGAGAAGGCCCTTAGTGTATGAAATCAAACTTCATTTGGGCATTTTCTTAAACTTGGTAACCTAACACACTTTTGTCATTATCATAAATGAATATCAAAAATAATTTTTCCAGGGTGAATTTGAAGAGAAAGACAAAAGATAACACCTCTGCTCTATCAAGGGTGAACCGCTGCGAGAACTGAGACTCCACACATGCATTTGGCTGAGCCAATGACATAAGATCACTGGAAAAAAACAGTGCTTTGATGTTTCTACGAGCAGGCACATTTCATTTTCAAATTATAAAAAATCTGAGAAGGGTATTGTATGAGATGAAGTCACCTCCTAGACCTGCGCCGTCTGAGGCACTTAATGCATGGGAGAGTAAAGCTCATGTCAAGGAAAAAGAGAAGTACCAGGGTAGAGTCAGAAAGGCAGTGCAAAGCTGTGCTGAAGCTAAGTGGGATGCAGAACAAAAAAATGGAGAGATGACGTAACTGCGAGGAACCTCAGAAAGAGAAAAAGAAAATAAAGATAAGATAGGAAGTGTAGCAGGATGAGGCAATGTCAGTGATAGTGATTCTAGTGATTACTTTTTCGGTGTGTTATTGACAACCCATTCACCTCCCTATAATGTGACCCAACCTGAAGGAATAAGTGGTGTTGTTACTGGTGGAAGCTCAGAGGGAGCCACCGCCCCAGTACATACAAGTCGAACCTTATGGAAGGCAGTTCAGCGATTTGTGCCCCTGTTCACTGTACTAGTTCTAATATGGAGCATAATGTGGAGCGTAACGTGGAGCATAATGTGGAGGCAATAACTGTTCCGGTTTCTATTGGTCCCACAGTTTCCTTGTACAAACCTTGTGGTCATGAATGTGTTCTCCAAACACTGGCAGCCACCACAAAGTTTGCTCAGAAACCTTTTCCTATGGCCTACTGGTATGCATTCACCTCGGGTTCATCCGGTTCAATGCACAATTGGGTGAATACTGGTCCTTATGACCGGATGACTTTGCCAGTAAGTTTTTGTGTGGCAGCAAAACATATTGGCTGTTCACAACAAAATGGTTTAAAAATGCAATTTTGTTTTTAATCATGAGCATAGAAGAAATATTTGTGTTATCTGCTTTATTGACTCATTATTAGTATTTTTGTAAGGAAGAGAGCATTGTAATTTCTCCCTTAATGAGGACCAACAGGAGGTTGATGTTTTTTGGTTTAAACAAAAGTGGTCGATGATAAATTGAGTGAGTTGGTGAGTAACAGTCAATCACCTCATGGTGATTGCTTATGTGAGGCACTTCCTATATATTATATATTTTAATTAATTTTTTGATTTGTGTGTCCCATGACATCAGGCTTGTAAAAAGTATCACACCTGGACAAGGGGTCTGACTGTGAACTGTTACCTGAGCTTGACTTCCCCTATTAAAGACTTTGGCTTGATGGTGATGCCCTAGAGAGATACATTTTTTGTGTGTCAAATATCAAGGACTGTGTTGTTGGTTTGATAAATAAAAGCATCATGGAGAGAAAACAAGTGTCAACCTTATATAGACAATGCTGGAGCTATGTAAGGTGTGCATTAGCAGTGAGTTCCTGCAATGCAAGGTGGGAATGGCTATCCACAACACGGAAGAGAACGTGGAGTTTCGATTGACTATACTACTGGAATTGATGTTGCCACATTAAAGAAATCAAATTCATGTTGTAATTTTAACAAGTTGGGCATTGGAAGCGGGAATGTCATCTTAATCCAAACAGAATAACAAATGAGAATCAGGTTCAAAATCCAGGGTTTGTATAGACACAGGTTAACAACCCAGTACAGCCACAGAATGTGCTGAGACAAGGGATGCAAGGTGCTAATGTACAACAAGTTCCAGTGATGCAAGTTCCGCAAGCCCGGATTCCTCAGCAAAATGTAAATGGTCCCAGATTTAACACTAATCAGATCCTGAATTCTAATCAGAATTCCTTCCGGAAACAAAATTTGTTTCAGCAATTTCCTCACTTGAGGGTTATGGTTCAGATCTGTCACAATGACAGTGCCTGTTAGGGGAGGAAGATTGCATGCTTTGTGCAGTCCTAGAGGTAGATCCGAGTAGTCCATTCGTGGAAGGTGAGGTAAATGGACACTGTGTCATTTTTCACTGACAATGGTGCTACCCTTTCCACTATAAGAACACCGGAAGTTCCAAACCTATCCCTTACTGGAAAAGAATCTAAGCTGTGGGAGTTGCAAATAGGCAAATGACAAACCCAGTAACATGAGAAGTGCCTGTTAAAATAGAGTGCTTTGAAGAGAGTCGTCAGTTTGTGGTGTGTGATTCTAGTCCTGTAAATCTTGTGGGATGCAAAATGCTCTGGAAATTAAATTGCACCATCTATTGCATGCCGAAAGGTGTGGCATTTCGGACTCATGACAAAGATGTGGATTTCAATTTGGCAAGTTAAGGGACAAACATTAGACTGTGACCTTTGATGAAAAATAATGGTTTGCCACCAAACCTCAGAGATAAGGTGAAGACTGAAGTCTGAGACTTCCCAGGAAAGGATATAGGTCTCATAAAAGTAGTTGAGCCTGTCAGCATAAACTTTATACCTAATGTCGAATACCCAAGTACTCCTCAGTACAATGTGACTCCTGAAATGATTGCTGGTGTTACACCGGTGATTGAGTCAATGATACAACAAGGCATTTTGACAGAGATTATGGGGAGTCTATGTAACTTACCTATCATAGGCCTTCAGAAGCCTAGCGGTAATTACTGAAAAGTGCAGGACCTGAGAAAGGTTAATAACATTGATGTTCGTGTTTTCCTGTAATACCTAATCCAGCTGTGATTCTATTTCAGATGTCATGTGAGGCTGAGTGGTTTACTGTGATTGATTTGTGCCAGGCCTTTTTCTCTATACCCTTGCATGATAACTGCCAGTAAATTTTCACCTTCTGGTTTCAGAAGCATGTTTGGCATGGTGCTGAGTCCTACATGGGTATGTAGAAAGTTCCTTGATCTTTAATCCGATCCTTAAAAAGAACAGTGAGTCCCTAATGATGCCCTCTATCTTTTTCCTAGTGCAGTATATCCGCAATCTGCTAGTTACATCAGAAACTTAGGAAGCATATAAATGAGATACCATTGCACTGTTAAACCACTTGGCTGAGAATAGACATAAAGTGTCCCAGAGTAAGTTGCAGTATTGTGAAACAGAAGTTCTGTATCTCAGAAATTACATTGAGAAGGAAGGAAGGAAGGTGTCACAAGAGAGAATCTCAGCGACTCTGAAAATGAATATGCCAGCTACAAAGAGAGAAGTCAGGATGCTTTTGGGGAATGGTGGACTCCTGTTGATAGTGCATACCCACATTTTACCTAGTGGACAAACCTTTACTGAGGCTGACACACAAGGATGTGTGAGATCCGGTATCCTGGGATAACGATTGCTTGATTACCTTCCTAGAGCTGAGAGAAAATCTTGGTTGTGTCTCAGCATTGGAAATGCCGGATTCTAACAAAGCTTTTGCATGTTTTTGCAGTGAGAAGGCGTTCTGGGTTCTCTCAATGTTTACTCAAATGCATTGAAATGCACGAAGACCTGTGGCTTATTTTCTGCTACTCTTGATTCCGTAGCTGCAGGACTGCCCAGATGCTTTAAAGCTGTAGCGGCAGTAGTTGTCAGCATAGAATAATGTCAAACTGTTGTCAAGGGACACCCCTTTACTCTGTTCAGACCCTATTCTGTGGAGACATTGTTGACACATACCCACACTCAACACTTAATCAACAGTCGATTGACTAAGTATGAACAGGTCCTGCTGAGAATATAAGTTTAATACGTTGCGCAACTTTGAATCCTGCTACACTGTTAGCTTTGCCTGAAAATGAAAATGATGATGGAGAAGTAGAGCATTACTGTCTCAATGTCACAGGTCACTAGTTGATGCAGCAAGCCAAGACCAGATATACAGATGAGACACTAACAGAGCCTGATCTCATACTGTATGTTGATGGGTACTGCTTAAGAGACAATGGAGGAACCCTAAGAGCTGTTTATACAGTCGGTATATTCAAGGGGGTATTAGAGACATCCTGGCTTCGAGGAGGTATCTTCTGCACAAGTGGCTGAATTGATCACTCTTATTAGAGCTTTTTGAACAGCTTAATGTGACAATTGTCATTGATAGTCAATATGGCTTTGGTATTGTTAATGATTTTGAACAGTTATGGTCAAAGAGGGGATGTATAACATTGTCAGGATCGCCTAAACAGCACAGAGCACATGTCATGAGATTGTTGGAGGCCTTTTAATAGCCTACCAAAATTGCTCTCATTAAATGTCCTCCCATAGAAGTGGTGATGTCTATGTGGCAATTGGCAACCGATATGCTGACGAGGTTGCAAGATATTTTGCTCATGGAGCCCGAACATTTAATGGAGAATATGTAAATGTATCTGAAGATGAGACCAATTACAACCTTTTGGTGATAACAGACGATACATGGGAAGAAGTGAAAAGGTTGCAGGAGGAAGTGCCAAAGGCAGAACAGTAGACTATGTTAGGAGCCGGTAGTGTCTAAAGACAAGTTGATATTTGAGTTTCAGCAGGTGGAAGATCTGTACTGTCATATAGCTTACTGTTCCCAAAGGCTAGAGATTTTAATGGACCCGCACATTTTGGGCAAGATGCTATGGTCAGATTGTTTTGACAGAACTGATTTAACCCCCAATTCAGGTTAATGGCTTAAGGAGTGTGTCACAGATGTGTTGTGTGTCAATAGATGAATTTAGGGAAAAGAACCACAGTGACAATAATCCATATAGAATAATAAGGAGGTCATTCAACAGAATGTAGCTGGACTTCATCAAGATGATTGGGTGCAACAGAGATATGTCCTGGTGATTGTGTGTATCTTCAAATATTGGATTGAAGCAGACCCGACAAGGGAAATTGATATCCTCACAGTAGCTAAGCTGTTGTTGAGTGAACTGATGCCCAGGTTCAGTTTCCAGACCGAGGAACTCATTTCAATAATTATGTCGAGAAAATGTTGCTTGCAGCATTACAAGTAGAGCAACTACTACATTGCAGTTATTGACCTGAAGGTTCAGGCATAGTCAAGCAAATGAATGGAATGCTGAAATCCATGTTGGCCAAAGTGTGTGCATCTACGTCTCTGAAGTGGTCTGATGCTTTGCCCGTGTGTTAATGAGTCTTCGCAGCATTCCTGAACAGGGGACAGGTCTGTCCCTATATGAAATCATCATGAGTCAAGGAGTGAGAGTGGCAGCAGTTCCTATAAATGCACCTGTTGACATTGCAGATGACTGCCCCAATTCAGGAAGGACCTCAAAACCTGACTCTTTAACTGAACCACAGTTTCTTGCGACAGATTTGCAGTCGCCCCACCTCCATTGCCTTGGGACCCTTACAGTTGAGTAGTCATGCTTTACAAGCCTATTGGTTGACTTATTGATTGGTTGACATGATTGTTGATTACTGCAAAGGACTAGCTGATGTTGTGCATTCTTTGTCTCACCAGGTTGGAGCTGCTACCACCCCCACCACATTAGGAGCAGTCCAAGACACAGGGGCATATTACCGACAACTAGCGATATTTATCGCTAAATGCGCTTAGCGACTTTTTTTTTATCGCTGCCTATCGCTGAATATTTTAGTGCAGAAAACATGCTATTAGCAACGTTTTTCTCCATAGTGCTAAAATATCCAGCGATAGCGACGTAATGCGAGAATATCGCTGAGAATATATTGATATTCTCGCATTAGCGGCGAAATGCTCTTAGCCATGTTATCCACCTCCCATTGGATAACATGGCTAAGAACTGGTCAGAGCAGACGTTAGTTTTTGGCGATAGCGGGAATATTTCCATCGCTACGCCAGCCTTGTGAATAGGCGATAGCGACGTTATCGACTGCTTTCAGTCGCTAACGGGTTGGGTACGCCCACTTTGCATGTCATTAGCGATAAATATCGCTGTTCTGACCGACTTTTTCGGCCCTTCCTTGAGGGAAGGTGATTGGAGGTGACTTCAGTCTACTATCGTTCTAATGGAGGGATTAGAACCATAAATAGAGCCCATTTACAAGGCGTGTTGATATAATTTCGTACCCTTTTCCTTAGATCAGGGCTTATAAACTTATGTTAGGGGATAGATTCATTAGTATTAGTGATAATCCGTCCTTTTGTAAGAGTGTTAGTATACCTTCCATGGAGTTATGCTTATTTCGGGCCTTGTAGGCCCCAAACGGGAGAGACTCCATCTTTCTTTTTTCCCCGGCAGCTTGAGATGCTTCTAGGTCAAATGTAATGTTTTATTTACGAGGTGTTGTTCGCTTGGAGAGAACCGGCTCAGGCTGGCCCTTATCGAAAGACTGTATTTTTCTCCATTCCGAAGACACAACATCAGGCCGGCCGGCTGGGAACGTGTCCTTGGTACGGGGAGGTACAAGAATTTGGTGGGCGGCAGGTTACTGGCCGTAACTTTCCATGAAGGAACAAGCTTCCATATTAGTGAAAGCATGAAGCAGTGAGTGAGTCAGTCTGTCGGCGGCAGCTAGCCGTTAGCATCAATGCCATTAATTATTCCAGGGCAGGCAGTCGCCATTTTGAAGTCCGAGAAAGACCGAGAAGCTGATACTCTCTTAGAAAGATTGAATTTATTTTAGCTGGAGCAGCTGGCGAGCTTTGACATTAAGATCAGAGCATACAGAGTGAAGTAGCTAGTTGAGGGAACGAATACCAGAGTGGCAGAAACTGAGTTATAAGATCGTAGCCGAGAAGTGGAGATGGTCCGTGATTGAGAGAAGAGAGGAGTAGTGCAGAATAGCCAGAGAGAAAGCAGCTGATACAAGGAAGGTTCCAGTGACTTGGAGGGAGGCGAAGGAGACAGGGCATAGCGGTGCAGACGTGTATCCGTGACTGCAGAGGTGTGACCCTAAGACGAGCCAAGGCACAGAAGAGACGGGAACTCAGATGACCGCTGAGTCCAGACTTCATATTAATAAGGTGACGTCGACACTTTCTTATTAGCGTGCACATTCTAACCTTTCATTTTCCTTTGCAGGCTATATGTTATAGTATAGTGTTATATTGCTATTGTTGTTATGATAAATAAAGTACCCCAGTTCTTAGTGAACCGGCATGTGCCTCTTGTTCTTGTATAATAAAGGTAACCTGTTCTTCTAGTCAGGTACTGTTTCGCGAACGGACGCAACCCCGATCAGGTAAACGGTAGCTGAATAATGAGGGAGAGAGGAGCTCTTAGAATGGAGAATAAGTCGTACATCCTATAATTTGGTCATCATTGTGTGATCTATACTATTGTAGTATTGTACCTCTAGTAAATAACGAGAGATTCCCCGACATGAGGAGCTAACGGTATTCATAGGAAAGTGATCGTCGTTGTGAGGCGGCGTTAATGAGAGCATCAGGGGGGAAACTGATGTGTATACCCACAAGATTGTTGCTTGTACGGAGATAAAAGAGAGCATCAGGGGGGAAACTGATGTGTATACCCACAAGATTGTGGCTTGAGCGAGCATTGGTTGCGGCCAGTGTGTAATGGTATATAATTAGAACTGCCTTAGGGTAGAATAGTCTGGGCCTGAGTTGCCGTGAGACCATATGGTAAGAGTGTGGTATTATAGAAAACTTAGGCATGTATATTGCTAATTCCCCATCCTTGGGTAGGAGACATAGATACCTGTTGTAAATAGGTCCTAAGGAGGGAGGTGATTACGTTCCGGCTGGGTTGGTGGTGCTCTGGTGAGCTGATTTTATCTGGTCCGAGAATCCGTTCGTTACATCTGGCGTCACGAACTGTTTACGAAGCTTGTGTGCGCTGTATTGTTTTTATCTTGTTGGTTTGCGCTCGGCTCGTACGTGATTTCTTTTGTATCTTATTTGTTAATAATTGTATATATCTTTTTGGTTTGTCAAAATGTTTTTGCGGAGGTCAAAATCTACTTTCAAATTGCCTGTTGAAATTCCCGGCTGGGAATCAACGCCTTACGAGGCCTTGGCCCGTGAGTGGGCCAATTCTACTGGTTTGAGTGAAAATTGGAGTTCTTGTTTGGAATTGGCGGAACCGGCTCATGTGATTTCTTGTTTGCAGAAAGCGCCGGTAGTGAAGGGTGAGGAACTTCCTATTTTAGGACGTAGAGGTTGGATTGTTTTAACTGCATACAGGATTGTACATGAAAAAATTTTGAAATTGCAGAAGCAATATGTGGATATGGAACAAAAGTTTGTTGAAGTGCAAAATGATCATACTCTTTTGCGCTGTCAAAATAAATTGCTTGCCGACAAACTTGAAACTTATCAGACTATAGCCGAAAGGGCTGCTGTTCGCATTGCGAAATACAAATATAAGAATCGTCGTGGTCGTGTTTGTAAACGTAAGGTGCGTCTGGTCGTGGCGAAAGCCGGACTGGACTGGAATCCTGATGTATGGGATGGCAATATCTGGGACTCGAATGATTCTGGCTCCTCGACTGAGAAGTCTGACAGGCGCGAGTCTTCTCGTTCCGGCCTCGACTGTCAATCTGCTTCTTGTGACAAACATGATGATTCCGGCGACCTTGGTCGCTCTTCCCATTCTAATGACGTTTCTCATTCTGATCGTTCCTCTAAATATATGGATCGGGCTTCTTCGGATGCTCGTCCGGAGGTTTCTGCGCATCCGGTTTTTCGGCGTAAATTACAACAAGCTCCTGGTAATCCAAATGGTATTCCTTTGGATAGTTTGGAAGATTTTACACAACAGGAAGTTAGTGACATTTTGCTACGATTTCGACAACGGCCTGGTGAGGCCTTGCTTAAGTGGATGGTGCGCCTTTATGAGTTAGGCGCTGCAGGTATCATGTTAGATGCAGGAGATGCTTTGAAATTTTGTCTTTGAGTTCCGATTCTACTGTGCAAGATCATTTTCGGAATTTTAATGGTGCCGGTCAGACTAGTCTACTTCAGTTAGCGACTGACGGCTGTAATCACAAATGCCCTACTGAATCTGATTGGCCTCTGAATGACAAGCCGTGGTACACCTTGCGCGATGCGGCGCAACGGTTGAAAGAGGAGGTGATGAAAACTGCTATTTTTCTGAGTACAGCTGACAGCTTGTTGGATGGTTTACTGACATCTTCTGTGCGCAATCGCATTATTCGTTCTTCTCCTGTTGCTTATAAGCAGGTTATGATGACTTTGCTAATTAATCAAACTGGTAATCCTTTGTCTATGGTGCTTGAATCTGTCCGTCAGCTTGGTGAGTTGGGTGAATGGTTTAAACCTGAGAGACAGTCCAGACCTGAGGGTCGTACTCCTGGAGATCATAGATTCTCTAGACGTGATATGTTTCTTGCGCTGTTGGCTGATGGTGTGAAACAGGAAGACATTGATGGTGAACCTAATAATCGCTTGTGGGACATGTTTCGCAAGCGTGGTTTGGATCGAAAGGAGGGTGCCCGACGTGTGCGGAAGAATGATTGTGATCTTGGATACTCTGATGACAGTGGTGATGACAGACGTCGTGATGATTCTGATCGTCGTGGTGAACGACGGCATGAACGTGATGTGTCTCCTCACCGTGCAAAGGGGAGGGGGCGTGAGGGGGAAAGAGAAAGGGGGAGAGACGACCGTGTTAACAGCAGATATAGAGAGGAAAGGGATTAGTCCCCTGAGTTGAGGAGAAGGGAGGATCGACACAGACCTTGCGATCGAAATTCACAGTACCAGGCGGATGACAGGAATCCATTTCGTCATGGAGATGGGTATGAACATGATGTTTTCACACCCAAGAAGTATGAGAGCATTTACCCTGATTTGTCCTGGTTGGCAGAACGCAGTAAAAATGACTAGGAAATAGGTCAAGGTGGGCTCACAAAGATAAAAGACCCTATGTAGATATTGAAATTTTCTGGAAACATCGCAATATCCAAAGGGCCCGAGCATTGGTAGATACGGGAGCGGAGGCCACTCTTATTCATGGAAAATCAAAGAAATTTAAAGGTCAATTTTTCACAATTACTGGTTTAGGTGGAAAGGAAACCCCTGCAGTGCAAACTACACTTGAAATGAAAATAGGTAGAATTCCCCGAAAAGAGTATTCTGTGTTAGTTGTGCCACTTTTGGAATACATAATTGGAATTGATATTTTGAAAGGAATGACATTGCATTTAGATGACGGTTGTTATCAATTTGGAAGTAAATATTATATATCGTCCAGACCTGTACGAGTTGGTCGTTTGAGAATGCCCCCCATGAAAATTCCTCAGGCTACACAGGTTGTCTGTCAAAAGCAATATGGTATCCCAGGTGGCCATGAAGAAATTAGTGCTCCGATTCAGGATTTGGTGGATGCAGGAGTTATAACTCCGGTTACTTCTGCTTGGAATAATCCCGTTTGGCCCGTGCGTAAGAGTGATAATTCTTGGCGCATGACTGTTGATTACCGCGAATTGAATAAACATACACCCCCTTTGACTGTTGCAGTACCAGATATCATTACTTTAATTGAGAGAATTCAAAAACATTCAGGTACATGGTATGCGTCCATTTGTCCGAAGTACCTGTACACCCGCAGATTCAGATATGTCACTATATTGATGACATTTTAATTCAAGGTGAGACACAAGACCAAGTTCACACCCAGTTAGATCAAATCATTGATTGCTTACGCAAAAAAGGTTGGGAAATTAATCCCGACAAGCTGCAAGGTCCATCTCAAAACGTAAAATTTTTAGGTATTAATTGGCATGAAGGTCACAGAGAGGTGATTCCACAAGTGAAACAGAAAATTCTCGATTTTGCAATCCCAAGAAATAGGAAAGAAGCTCAAAGCTTCATTGGCTTATTTGGCTTTTGGCGTCAGCATATTCCACATTTGAGTCAGATATTGGCCCCTTTATACCGAGTCACTCGCAAAAAGAATGTGTTTGAATGGGGTAAATCACAGCAAGATGCGTTTAATTTAGCAAAAGAGGCGATTCAGTATGCTTTGGACTTGTGGCCTGTGTGCGATGATGATATGGATTTGAATGTGTCCGTGCAAGGTCTTTATGCAAATTGGAGTTTGTGGCAAAAGCAAGGCAAAAATAAAGTACCATTAGGTTTCTGGACTAAAAAGTTACCTGATGCTGGTGAGCGTTATACACCTTTTGAGAAACAGTTGCTTGCATGTTATTGGGCTCTGGTGGATACCGAGCAATTGACTTTGGGACATGATGTGATTTTGAGACCTGAAATTCCTATTATGCAGTGGGTTTTGAGTTCGCCAAAAACTCATCGAATTGGACATGCTCTAGAGGCGAGTGTGATTAAGTGGAAATGGTACATACAAGACAGGGCACGTGTGGGACCGAAAGGTGTAGCATCTCTGCATGAGCAAGTGGTGCAGGCGCCATCGACTGAGACTGGGAGTGATTGCTCCGTACCTGTAGTACAGGAATCTCCTGTTAAATGGGGTAAGCCATTTGATGATTTGTCCGCGGAGGACAGAAACCATGTGTGGTTTACAGATGGTTCAGCGAGGTACATAGAAGAGAAACGGCATTGGAAAGCAGTGTCCTATAATCCCATCACACAAAAATTGCTGAGTACGACTGGTGAAGGAAAGAGCAGTCAATTTGCAGAATTGTATGCTGTTTATCAAGTTTTGAAACAAGAGTTACCTGGTACATGTCATATTTTCACTGATTCCTGGTCCACTGCTAATGGACTGGCGGTTTGGTTACCAACTTGGCATTCTCATAATTGGGAATTGCACTCCAAAGAACTGTGGGGAAAAGAGTTATGGCAAGAAATCTGGGAAATGCTCCCACAAAGTACTGTTACAATCTTTCATGTGGATGCTCATACCCCGATAGACTCCCTTGACAAATTCTTTCATAACATTGCAGATGAGAAATCTAAAATTGCTGAGGCAGTGGTGGACAGCAAGATTCTGATTTGGCGGGATTGGCGAAATGGGCCCACCAGAAAGCAGGACATTTTGGAGAGAGAGCCACTAGCAGGTGGGCCGCCGATCGAGGAATTTATATTCCTTTAAATTTGATTAAAGACACAATATTGCATTGTCCTATCTGTCAACATTCTAGACAACGAAAAGTACCTCAAATTGCTAAAGGTCATTTACATCGAGGAAAATTGCCCGCTCAAATTTGACAGATTGATTATATTGGTCCACTTCCTATGAGTAAAAATTGCCAATATGTTTGCACCATTGTTGATACATACAGTGGCCTTTTAGTGGCCTTTCCCTGTAAGCGAGCTACTCAAGTGAATACCATTAAAACATTGGAATTGATTATGCTCTATTATGGTGTTCCATTTCAAATTCAATCTGATAATGCATCCCATTTTCGAGGAAGATTGGTGCAGGAATTTTGTGTGGAAAATAACATCGAATGGGTGTTTCATATACCATATTATCCACAGGCATCAGGCCTTATTGAGAGAATGAATGGTTTGCTAAAAGATCAATTGCGAAAATTAACTGGCAACAAATATAAGAATTGGAGAGATTATTTGTTTCAGGCACTGTTAATTTTAAATCATCGTCCCTTCTTGAATGCTGAATCTCCATTAATGCATTTATTTCCTCCAGCTATTGATGCAAAGCCAAACACCATTGGCAATACTGTGATGTACTGGGAAATTTCCCCCCGAGCACTAGCTCCATGCAGAGCGACCCCAGGTTCCGCAGGCTTGGACCTGCATGCCATGGATGACACTACTATTAAAAGCAAAGATCGAGTTATCATTGAAACTGGTGTTGGTATCTGTATACCAACTGGAAATTTTGGATTGATTGCCCCTAGATCGGGCTTAGCCTTAAAGGCATTCAAGTACTCGGAGGAGTCATTGACAGTGATTATCAGGGAGAGATTAAGATGCTCCTGCTGAATAGCAGTGAGGTTGATTTACCGATTCACAAAACTGACCGGATTGCTCAGTTGCTAATAATGCCTGTTTTCAGTGGTGAGATTCAAAAAGGCACTGCCCCAACGTTGCTAACTGTACGAGGACAAAAAGGCTTTGGCTCCACAGATAATCCCGGAGCGAGAGTGTGGGTGCAATCGCCTAAAAATCCCCCTGAACAAGCTGAAATTATTGCAACCGGTCATGATAATACGATCCTTGTCATGAGACCAGGGAAAGATAGCTGGGAAACTGTCCCGGCTGACAAATGTTACTTACGAGAATGAATAATGCCTGTATTTGATTTTCTTTCAGATCATTCTCTGGACTGTTGCTGCAGGATGTGTCGGCGTTGGACTCGTTTTTGGTCTGCTACGTCAGAAGAGGAGGGAACCCACAGACTTTGGTTGATTTGATAACCCGAGTACCGCGTTCCTTTGCTACGTGGGATTCATCATCTAATTTTTGGACTACTTTAGCTAAACGAGTTACTAACTCTCCACATTTTTGCTTGACACCGATGCGTTCGGTGACTGACATTCTAGCGACCTGTTTGGTTGCTGTCCCCGCTTCGTTGGAGACTCTAGCCCATATTTTTAATATATCAAGTGCACGGCCCAATGTAATCCTTGGAGATTTCGCCACCCATGAGTACTGTCCATTATGTACGGCACTTTTAGATCCAATACCACCTATTCATTCCCAAATCACTACATATAATGTCACCCAAGGAGATTTGTGTTTCTTCCTTACCTGTGATCCCAATGCAATTACTGAATGTGTGCGTTTAAAATTGAAAGCAGCAACTTCCTTTTCAGCTCATGAATGGACTTTGTGTTCCCGCAGACCCCCGAAATCATGTACTTCTGTTAGAAATAATATGACCTGTAAAAGTTTAGTAGTTACCCCTAGTCATTATCGTACAATGCTGTTACCTTCTGGATGGCTTTTCTCTTGTGGTAATACTTCCTGGCCCTACATTCCCGCGAACATTTCTGGAGGACCGTGTGCCATCACTAGACTAAGCTTATTGATGTTTTCTTCACATCCTAATACATATTCCTGTGTTGTTCGTGATGCTGTGATGTTACATGAAGATTGTGATTCTTCACTACATTTATATTCCAAATCTGAATACCTTAGTTTAGCTTTCTCAATTATTGGTGTTCCAGCTTTAGCAGTTTACAACGCCAAGTCCATTGGGAAAATGGCCTGCTGGATGGTCAAGTCCATTAACCATACTTCTACAATTCTATCTGACATGTTATTAGACGCCCAGGGTGAACGCAGAGCTATCTTGCAGAACCGGGCTGCCATTGACTATCTTTTGCTCAAACATGGACATGACTGTTCTGACTTTGAGGGCCTTTGCTGTTTTAATCTGTCAGATCATACTAGATCCATTCAGGCCCATATTGACAATCTTCATGACTTGACTGAAGAGGTTAGAAAACACATTGACCAGGGCTGGTTTGACTGGCTCTTCAATTGGTTACCTGACTTACATTCTCTACGACAAATATTAGGGGGTATTATGATTACTATTAGCATTTTAGTAGCTATTTGCTGCTTTATTCAGTGCATTCCTTCCCTATTCCAGTACTGTAGATTTGGTACGAGAAATAGATCAGTTAGTTTTGTTTCATATTATTCTTCTACAGATGTTAGTTCCATTTAGCAAATGATTAGTAGCCTTAAGTCAAGGGTGAAGTGTTCTGACCGACTTTTTCGGCCCTTCCTTGAGGGAAGGTGATTGGAGGTGACTTCAGTCTACTATCATTGGGAGGGAGGGCGAGGGGTGGGAGAAAAGTAGACCAAAATTGTTTTGAGTGTGGAAAAGGCCGCTTTATTAGGAAACAGGTGCACATTACAAATATAAAACCTTGGCAACGCCTTACAAAACTATACCTCACTAAATAAATAATTAACTACAAACCCCGCCCCCCACCCCCTCCCCTAAAATTCTTTGGCCCCTCCCCCACCCAACAATACAGCATTAAAACATTACAACAACATTATAAACATCACATCATCAATAAAACATTACGTCATTAATCATCATTACGTCATCATTTAACCCCTTTATTCATCCAACCCCAACACATATTGAAAGCCAGGCCCTCTATAACCATAAACCCTGCCTGACCCTTCACTCCTGCCAATACCCCCCCAAAACCTGAACGGTCAAACAATGACCAACTTCCCCTGAACCTGTCAATCAAAGAATCAATCCAATACTCATCAAACAATCTACCATAAACCGCACCGATACAACCAAAAACCCCGCACAGCACCTGCTCCTAGCGACAATACAAGTCACAAGAAAAACCTCTGCACACCTATATCTAAGAAAACAGCCTTTAATCAAAAAATTAAAATTAACATTAAAAGGAGGGAAAAACCTAACATATCAAAAAAAAAAAAAATGTAAGGGGGCAAAAAATCCCAGAAAGAGGCATAATAAATGGGAGGGAGGGTGGGACAAAAACGCTAACAGCCCTCCTAGCCACCAGGTCACCAAACCTAAAATGGTGGCCAGGAGGCGGGAACAGGGGAATTTATAATTGGGCTGGCCAGTCCTACTAGGCCAGCCCAATGCCAGAACATTCCGGCAACTTCCAGGCGAAAACCCCTCACAGCCCTCCCAAACCGCCCGGGGTAGGAGACCTCCCTGCGGTCAGCTCCCTCCCCTAAGCCCCCCTTGGGAGGGAGGGCGAGGGGTGGGAGAAAAGTAGACCAAAATTGTTTTGAGTGTGGAAAAGGCCGCTTTATTAGGAAACAGGTGCACATTACAAATATAAAACCTTGGCAACGCCTTACAAAACTATACCTCACTAAATAAATAATTAACTACAAACCCCGCCCCCCACCCCCTCCCCTAAAATTCTTTGGCCCCTCCCCCACCCAACAATACAGCATTAAAACATTACAACAACATTATAAACATCACATCATCAATAAAACATTACGTCATTAATCAAATCATTACGTCATCATTTAACCCCTTTATTCATCCAACCCCAACACATATTGAAAGCCAGGCCCTCTATAACCATAAACCCTGCCTGACCCTTCACTCCTGCCAATACCCCCCCAAAACCTGAACGGTCAAACAATGACCAACTTCCCCTGAACCTGTCAATCAAAGAATCAATCCAATACTCATCAAACAATCTACCATAAACCGCACCGATACAACCAAAAACCCCGCCACCCAGAAAGGTAGGAGGGGGAGAGAAACTACACCACCTCCCTTTCTGCCCCCCCAACCAGTAAACTAGAAACAGAACCGAACCCATATCAACACTGCATAGCGAGTGAACGCGCCAGAACCTCACGTAACTCTAACAAGTATAGGTCCATTCCCACTCTGGACAGGTGAACACCATCATCTCTGAAAAATTCCACTGTCTCAAATTTAATTTCCCTATGGGAAATTCTGCTAAAACCAAGACCACGGCAGCATCGAGAAACCTCAGAGTTTACTTTCTTCCTGGCCCTGTCAACAGCCCTGGGATTGACCGCTCCTCTCCAGATCCTACGTGGTATCAATTCAGTCCAGAAGACATGGCACCCAGCCCAAAGTTCTTTAATAAGGCCCAAATCCCTCTTAATAGCTCGAAGTAACACCACACCTTTAGTAGCACAGAGATCGTTCTCCCCCAGATGGATGACTAAAATATCAGGACATAGCCCGCCCACCATATTGTTGTTAAGACAAGGGATTAACTCTCTCCAGAGCATCCCACCTTTCCCCTTCCAAACCACATTGAACATACGAGCGTTAAAACCCAGAAGTTCTCCAAAGTAACTCTGCGCCGCCTGGACTCGGGCCCACTTCACGAAGGAATGCCCAACAATCCAGACTGTCACCACAGGAGAACGAGGCCCAGCAACCGATCCTACAAAAGAAAACAGAGTTAGAGCTCATGGGAAGGAAGATGACGCATGCGCCTCTTCCGCTGGACTCCACACGTAGCGCTGAAAGCAGTTTGAAGACCAACGCCCCAATCTCTTGATATCTCTTTGAGTCCAACCTCTGTTGAAGGCTTCAGTTGCAGCACCAATCCTAAAAGAATGTGTCCCATATAAGTTCCCATCCAGGCCTAAGTGCTGCAAAGCCTTGCGCAAAACCATGCGGAACTGGTATGTTGTAACAGGAGTGCCATCAATATGCTGAAAAACAAGCGCCTCATCACCACCCCCACATAGAGAACGCCAGCGCCGCGCCAACAGTAAAGGGCAAGTAAGCCTTGGAGCACGCGCCTGCAACCACACACCCTTCCCTTTCTTCATCTGATCAGTTTTGGAGCTGGCCAACCATATATGAACCCCCTCATCAGAACAAAAAACATCGCGCCAAAATAGGCCACATTTGTGTTTTGAACCCAACAACTCCGAAACCCTGAAAGCTCCAAAAAACATGAATGCCATTAACATGGAAAATAAACATGACTCAAAGTCATCTGAACAAACGGAAGGTAGAATAGTTATCAACCGAGCCAGAATCTGCCAAGATAAAGGAGCCCTGAGTCTACTAGTATGCCCTTGCTCTCTGGCCCAACCCTCAAGCATCCTCCTGCCAATCTCCCCTGCTGACGGAGGATAACCCCATAAAAACTTGCCCATAAATGCTATCCCTGCTAATTTACCTGCGATGGTCACCTTAGTCAGCCCTTTGTCCATGAGATCTAAAATGAAGTTCACGACATCCTCAGAACGGCGCCAAACCTCCACACGCCTACAAGCGCCAGACTCCAGAAATTCCCTCCAGGCCAGAGAATAAGCAGAACGCATAGACACAGACAAAGAACCTACCACCAGTTGTAAGACCCGACGTTGCCTACGTGCCACAGATGAATCGGCATCGGGGTCGGTGCTCGGTCTGCCTCCCTCGCCAGTCCACGGAATCTCCCCCACTGTGAACGAGACAGAGCATCCGCAATGTCATTGTCCACCCCAGGAATGTGCAAAGCACGAAAGTGAATGTCGTGTTTCAAACAGCCCAGCACAAAAACTCTCATGAGCTTCAAGACCTGTTCATCCCTGGCAGACTGTCGATTAACAATTTCCACCACAGCCATGTTGTCCACACGAAAAAGCACTTTCTTATGTGCCAAGACCTCCCCCCACAGGGTCAAAGCCACCAGCAAAGGAAAAAGCTCCAAAAAGGTAATGCTGCGACCACCATTCAACCACTCATCCGGCCAACGTTCCGCACACCATCTTCCATTCCAATACAGACCAAAACCATCACTGCCAGCTGCATCCGAAAACATTTGCACATCCCACTGAAAGTCAACGTCCCTAAACAAAGGAACACCATTAAAAGAAGAGAGAAAAAATTTCCACATTCTCAAATCCTCCTTGACGCCAGCAGACAATCGAACACGATGGTGAGGCAAATGTTGACCTGCAAGGGCCCTGCCTAATCTGCGACAAAAAGTCCTTCCTGCTCTCACGACCCTACAAGCAAAATTGAGATGCCCTAGTAACACCTGAACATCCTTCACCAACACTTTCCGTTTTGCTAACATGGTTTCCAGCAACTCCAGCATCTTCACTTTCTTATCCTCCGGCAAACGAGCCCGCATTGCTACAGAATCAAGTTCAATTCCCAAAAAGGACAAGACTGTTTCAGGACCCATAGTTTTCTCGGGAGCCAAAGGAACTCCCAGATCCTCCATGAGCCCTTGGAAAGTGTCCAGAGCAGACTGGCACTCCGTGGAGCCCGGGTACCCGACAAAGAAAAAGTCATCTAGGTAGTGCTTTACCAGTGAGTGACCAGACTGATGAGTAAAGTACCATTGTAGAAAAGTACTAAAACACTCAAAAAGAGCACATGAAATGGAGCAACCCATCGGCAAAGCCTTGTCCACATACCATTTTCCTAAAAAATGGATACCCAGAAGACACCAGTCATCCGGATGGACAGGCAGCAGCCGGAAAGCAGACTTTATATCACACTTGGCCATCTCAGCAGCTGCGCCCGCGGTCACAACAAGTGACATGGCCACGTCAACTGAGGACTAAGAGACGGAAACAGCATCTGGGTCAATAAAATCATTGCCAGACGACCCTTCCGGCCATGATAAGTGTTGGATAAGCCTGAATTGTCCCGGATCTTTCTTCGGGACCACTCCAATAGGTGATATTATTAAATTAAGGATCGGCCAATCGTGAAAAGGGCCAGCCATCCTCCCTTCATGCACTTCTTTATTCAACTTGTCTTGTACTACTGTGCCATGCTCCGATGCCGATTTTAAATTAGCAGACCATCTTCTTTGTCTAGGACCCGTGTAACCTAACTTGAAACCAAATTCAAAACCATCCAACAATGTTTTGTTTCCCAGCTACATTATCATAGTCATGAAGTGCAAGGCGCAGATTCTCCAACTTAACCGGTGTATGAGCCTTTGGGCCCAACACCCTGAGTACCTCTGGATCCCCTACCCCCTGAAAAATGTTGGGATGTCCCTGAACCACCTGCCCCTGACTGCTTCCCCTGTGGACCTCCTGCTGTCTTGTTATCCCAGCATTTAGAGAATGGGTGCCGCCTACCACAACCAGAGCATTCGTGTTCAAACTTACAGTATTCTCTGCCACAGAACCCTTTGTTAAACTCCCAGCATGCACCAGTTCCGGACTGTATATTTGAATGACTCCCCACCCCTCCCCTGGTGGGCTTGTCCTGAAAGGGCCGGTAGATTAAAGGAAGGCCGCTGGCTGTAAAAATAGTCTTCCCGCCCGTTGCAGATCCCATAGTATGCTGCCACAGGTCAGTGTCCAGTTCCCCCCACTTGGCCTCTGGATCCCATGCCATCCTGGCCCTGAACTCCTCATCATATTGTGACCAAGCAAACCCCCCCCCAGTAAGCTGTGCCTTGCGTATAACATCCATGTACTTGAAAAGTGACACGCTGCGCTCTGGAAACTTTTCACAATATACACTTGCATAAATAAGGAATGCAGCTGTCCAGTTTTCAATGGTTAATGGAACTCTTGGACGTTTGGCCAGCTCAAATTCCTCTTCTTTTGACCCTTCTTTTGACCGGACTTCCAGGTGTAGTAGCTTAAGAATTTCGACATACTCTCCCTTCCAAATACGTTCTTTCGTGGTCAGCATCGAATGGGCACCCAAAGGCTTCGTAACGCCCATATAAGGCAACTTTTTAATCTTCAACTCCTTGCTGGCCAATGGCTCCTTTACCACAGTAAGAGCATCAGTGCTAGTACCACTTTCCACTTTACCTGTGACTTCAACAACGTCGTCAGTGCCCACAGCAGTGTCTTTAACATAATGTCCTTTCAACAACCTCCCTTCGCCTAAGACAATCGGTACTTCCCCCCCTGTGCCCACAGACACCATATTAGGTTTGGCCTGTGTAGCTAATTGCTCACCTGGTAATAAAGAGACCACTCTCGAAGGCTCCGCCCGTGTGCTGGGACCAAAGTATGCTGTCTGCGAGGCGCCCTGACTGACGGGCCGTGCTCTCTTCTCACTTGCACTTGACTTTGCACCGCTGGAGCCTGAAAAACACTACCAGAAGCATGAGAGGGTTCCGCCCCCTCCACGTCCCGTAATTCTCCTTCCTCGGGACTATCGTCATCATAATCCAGTATCACTGAATCAAAACCAACCGGCAAGACATCACTACGGGTCTTACCTAACCCGGTATCAACAAGAGTACATGTTAATGCTTGTGAAGCACCTCCAGGTGGGGGAGCAGACTGTACCCGCCTGTACCTCCCCTTGCGTTGACTCTGTGGCTCCATAGCCGCCGGCATGGTAGGGCACCTATACCTGCTACTCGTTGGGGCCAGCGGGGTCACGCCGGACCCTCTTGTGCTGACCTCGGCGGGTTCCCTCGGTGGAACAGAGAGGGCCGCGCTAGGCATTCTCCTCGCTTCACCTTGGCGAAAGTGGACTGCACCGCGCCCTGCCAAGTCTGGACCGCCGCACCTACTCCTATCCTGAAAAGAAAAAGTTTGGACTGGTGTGCTAGGGTCCCTGAATACAACGCCTGAAACAGACCTTGTCCTCTGCAAATTAGCATCAACAACCGTCCCTTGACACCTATCCAAAGAACGCCCTCTAATACAGCCCCTCAAAGGCACTCCCCTGGCCGGAGAGTCGCCTATCATCTCTTCATCATCACTCTCATCCAAGTTATCCCCCGCCACCGCTGAAGAAGAAGCCTGAATATGAGCCCTTGCACGCCACTCTGGACCCACACCGTCCTTCTGAAAACTCCGCTGCGCAAGACCTGCCGCACCAAAATGCTCCCATCCAGGGGAACCACACATAAAATAGGGGCCTCTTGTATCCCCAAACAAACGTGGAACCGCATCCCTAGGCCCTTGCACAAACTCCCTACTCACCTGCCCAGAACCCCTTCCATGCCCCCACATCGCGCCCTGGGAGCCCACACCCCCTACCCTCAGTACGCCAGGTGGGCAAGTCCCTCCAGTACTATCTACAGCTGAATTACCAAGAACCGTGGACCCCGCACCCAGAGCAGGTCTTGCTATATTGCTATCAGAAAGAAAGGATCCATGGTCCACCAGTGACACTCTCCTGCCTTCTCTGTGAAGACTGTCATCCACTCCCAGAAAAACAGCAGATCCAAAACCCCCTGAACGTGGAGCCTCACTCTCCAAAACCACACCAGAAAGGGAACCCCCCTCGCCCATTTGCGCTCATTCTCCCTCTCCCCTGGAACCCCCCCCACAGACAGAACATCACCCACTGAAGAACCAGGCGTGGAAAACAATAAAGGGCTACCCACATTACCCCCAACATCCACCATACCAGTATCAGCATCCTGTCCAGAAACTACTTGACCATAAGCAGGTGCCAAGCCCCCTGAGCCCAACTCAACATGAGATACCACCATACTCGAATCCCTCCTCTCCCCAGCCTGTCTCTCATAAACAAAATGCCTGGAAGGGGTTAACAACATTCGAGGTGCCGCCTCAGGCACAAACTGCGACTCATCGACAACCCACTCAGCATCATGGACACCGGGCACAACCCGCTCCTGGCCTGCTCCTTGCACAACAAATGGAACAGAGCCTCTGCGCGCTCCACGCGCAGAGACTACCTCTTGAGGTTGTACGCGCCGCTCGACCAGCGGGTCCGAAGCGGAGCGCTTTTTGCTCCCTCCCCGGCCCCCTCTTCCCCGCCTTCCCGTCGATGTGGAAACTGACCCCAACGGTTCAGTTAAAGCCAGGGCTCCCGCCCGCACAACCGAGGGGGAAAGCAGCCTGCCACCCGACACCTGCGCCTGCCCCACCATAGCGCCGGACATGCCCGGAGCTCCCCCCGCCCCCACCACAACTCTTACCTGGGGCGCCGGAGCCAGAAAAGCCTCCCTCCCGCCCTCACCAGAAGCGCCGCATACCGCCGGAGCTTCCACCTCCCCCGCAGCTACATGCGCCAGCCGCTGAGGGGCCGGCTTCCTCGTACGGGACCGGCCCCTATCGCTTACCTGGCTTGGGCTTCTCTTCTTCGGCGACGAGCACGCCATTACAGCAGCGACCACGCCAGCAGAAGCCTGGCGCTGGGGCCGCGCCTGAACACCTCCTGCCAGCAAATCCATGCGACCTGCCTCAGCCAGCAGACGCATCGCCTCGACAACTCGCGAATCCTCCATTGGAAAGAGGCAAAGACAATAAGCCTAAACAATAAAGCCTAATAAACTGTCTCACAATAAACACACAGTACCCTCTTACAAAAACGCTAACAGCCCTCCTAGCCACCAGGTCACCAAACCTAAAATGGTGGCCAGGAGGCGGGAACAGGGGAATTTATAATTGGGCTGGCCAGTCCTACTAGGCCAGCCCAATGCCAGAACATTCCGGCAACTTCCAGGCGAAAACCCCTCGCAGCCCTCCCAAACCGCCCGGGGGAGGAGACCTCCCTGCGGTCAGCTCCCTCCCCAAGCCCCCCTTCTAATGGAGGGATTAAACCATAAATAGAGCCCATTTACAAGGCGTGTTGATATAATTTCGTACCCTTTTCCTTAGATCAGGGCTTATAAACTTATGTTAGGGGATAGATTCATTAGTATTAGTGATAATCCGTCCTTTTGTAAGAGTGTTAGTATACCTTCCATGGAGTTATGCTTATTTCGGGCCTTGTAGGCCCCAAACGGGAGAGACTCCATCTTTCTTTTTGCCCCGGCAGCTTGAGATGCTTCTAGGTCAAATGTAATGTTTTAGTTACGAGGTGTTGTTCGCTTCGAGAGAACCGGCTCAGGCTGGCCCTTATCGAAGGACTGTATTTTTCTCCATTCCGAAGACACAACATCAGGCCGGCCGGCTGGGAACGTGTCCTTGGTACGGGGAGGTACAAGAATTTGGTGGGCGGCAGGTTACTGGCCGTAACTTTCCATGAAGGAACAAGCTTCCATATTAGTGAAAGCATGAAGCAGTGAGTGAGTCAGTCTGTAGGCGGCAGCTAGCCGTTAGTATCAATGCCATTAATTATTCCAGGGCAGGCAGTCGCCATTTTGAAGTCCGAGAAAGACTGAGAAGCTGATACTCTCTTAGAAAGATTGAATTTATTTTAGCTGGAGCAGCTGGCGAGCTTTGACATTAAGATCAGAGCATACAGAGTGAAGTAGCTAGTTGAGGGAACGAATACCAGAGTGGCAGAAACTGAGTTATAAGATCGAAGCCGAGAAGTGGAGATGGTCCGTGATTGAGAGAAGAGAGGAGTAGTGCAGAATAGCCAGAGAGAAAGCAGCTGATACGAGGAAGGTTCCAGTGACTTGGAGGGAGGCGAAGGAGACAGAGCATAGCGGTGCAGACGTGTATCCGTGACTGCAGAGGTGTGACCCTAAGACGAGCCAAGGCACAGAAGAGAAGGGAACCCAGATGACCGCTGAGTCCAGACTTCATATTAATAAGGTGACGTCGACCCTTTCTTATTAGCGTGCACATTCTAACCTTTCATTTTCCTTTGCAGGCTATATGTTATAGTATAGTGTTATATTGCTATTGTTGTTATGATAAATAAAGTACCCCAGTTCTTAGTGAACCGGCATGTGCCTCTTGTTCTTGTATAATAAAGGTAACCTGATCTTCTAGTCAGGTACTGTTTCGCGAACGGACGCAACCCCGATCAGGTAAACGGTAGCTGAATAATGAGGGAGAGAGGAGCTCTTAGAATGGAGAATAAGTCGTACATTCTATAATTTGGCCATCATTGTGTGATCTATACTATTGTAGTATTGTACCTCTAGTAAATAACGAGAGATTCCCCGACATGAGGAGCTAACGGTATTCATAGGAAAGTGATCGTCGTTGTGAGGCGGCGTTAATGAGAGCATCAGGGGGGAAACTGATGTGTATACCGACAAGATTGTGGCTTGTACGGAGATAAAAGAGAGCAGCATCAGGGGGGAAACTGATGTGTATACCCACAAGATTGTGGCTTGAGCGAGCATTGGTTGCGGCCAGTGTGTAATGGTATATAATTAGAACTGCCTTAGGGTAGAATAGTCTGGGCCTGAGTTGCCGTGAGACCATATGGTAAGAGTGTGGTATTATAGAAAACTTAGGCATTTATATTGCTAATTCCCCATCCTTGGGTAGGAGACATAGATACCTGTTGTAAATAGGTCCTAAGGAGGGAGGTGATTACGTTCCGGCTGGGTTGGTGGTGCTCTGGTGAGCTGATTTTATCTGGTCCGAGAATCCTGTCGTTACAATTGCTAACATGCAAAGCGGGCCCCAAACCGCTCGCTATCGCCTTCAAGCTGTCGCTAACTTCTGTTAGCGACAGCTTGATAATAGGGCGATAGAATTTTCAAAAACGGCCGCTAAACCGGCGAAAAGTGCCTATCGCCCCCCTTGATAATATGCCCCTCAATTCCTGGCAACTGGGTCTTCATGGAGGAACACGGTGTGAAAACGTGTCTGTAACCTCAATGGCGTAGACCATTCTAGGTCATCCTAGTCACGAACACTGCTGTTAAGTGTGGAGATCTCCTGAACTGGATTCCCGCTGGCCCCAGTGGAGTGTCCCCTTGATGATGATGCAGTACCTCTCCCAGAAGTGCAGGCCACCATTGAAAGACAGCGGAAAGAGGTTAAACAAGTTACAGAAACTCAGCAGGATCCTGAAACAGCACATCCTCGTCCTGAGGGGGTTCTTGATGAGTCAGCATCAGAGGTTGAGACAGGAGAGTCTCGGCTTGTGGAGCTGATTGAGCCAGATTCAGACCCTGATGAAGGGCCTAGTGCTGTGGCAAGCCGAGTGGGAGCTGAAGACAGTTGGCCAAGAAGGCAGGGGAAAGAGAGACTAAGTCTGCCTACAGAGAGTGTGCTTCTTTATGGAAAACTTCTTCCCTTTAGTCAGTCTCTGTATCATTGTGGAAGTCACACTTCTGTATCTCATTCTATAGTGCCTCAACTTATTAAAATATTTCAGTTTACCTATTGTGCTGATATACTTGTTGAACTTACTCCTGGTTTGCATCTATACTGGATTGATTGGTAATCCAAACCCTTTAGCTATATTTGGCAATTTCTAGTCCTTATTGTTCAGTCACATTGGCTTCGTTTTTTGTTTGAATATCTTTTATTAGTTTTTCAGTGCAAAGTCACAGTACATTCCAAGGTAATAATCAGGAAATGCAACAAACCATCCCTTAAATTTACAAAGATGATCATAAGCAATAATAATGTTCCGTGGGACATTGGTCATATATCACGTCCTGCTATGCAAAAGGAGGAAAGAAAGAAGAAATAAAGCAACATTCTCATGGGGGCATGTTATGTTCGATGAGGAGCCTCCTCCCTATAAAGCAATACGTCCGTATCGGGGAGGGAGAATATGTCAGGCAATGGGAAAACATGGTGATCCCCGAGGAGTTGCTTGAACAGATATGAGCAATATATGTGGTAGAAAGGCTTTAGAGAGTGTACAGCCGTGTAGTTCAGGTATGACTGTGACCTGGGGTCCATAGATGTGACATGTTATGGCATTGCCTTGTATGTGCATGGTTCCCTCAGCCCTCGTCTAACAGCAGGTAGGAGGTGTGCCATCTAAGGTGGTCCCGTAAGTAGGTGCTGTGAGGCAAAAGGCAATGAATTTACGATACTCTATTCAAAACATCTTAACAACCGTGTCAAGTGGAAAAACTGCCATGACACCGAAACTTAGCCAACAGGGGGGAGAGGGGTAAAATTAAAGAAAAGAAAAAAAAAAGAGGGCAGGAAGGCCATGAAAACTAAGAGGAGAAAGGAAACAGCAAAAGGAAAGATCTAAGAAAATGCAAAAATGTAAGGAAGCAAGCATTGCTTCCATATGCGTCCATGGGCGTGTGTCCTTAGTTCCAGGGGAAAGCCAGTGTGGGGGTTGGGTAGCAGGGTCAAACATGATCATGGTCTATGAGCATCTAGCCCTCTATGCTAGAGGGGAGGCGGGGTCGTTGCCACGTGGGAGACAGTGACATCATGTAACCAGCCGCGGCCCGTGGAGGGAGTTAAGATGGGGCAGGGAGGCGGGGAGGGGGAGGGGCAGGGTGGAGGGTGCTAAAAACCGGCATATGGATAATTGCAGGTAAGTAAACAATTTAATTCATAAAACAAATTTCGTAGTGTGCACTGCATCGCATTTTGCGATGCAGTGCTCGCCCATGAAATTCGTTTCATTAATTAAATTGTTTACTTACCTGCAATTATCCATATGCCGGTTTTTAGCACCCTCCACCCTGCCACCCTGCCCCTCCCCCTCCCCGCCTCCCTGCCCCACCGTAGCTCCCTCCACGGGCCGCGGCTGCACGTAACGCAGGCGCAGCATGTTGTGTGCAGGTACCGGACAGGAAACAACTGTGTGGGTGCACAGCTCTCCATCTGACCCGTTGCCTAGCTGTGTCCGGAGGGGAGAGAGTCTAGGTAACTCCTTGATCGAGACATGCCTGATGGAACGACCTCAGGGTGTCATCCCAGAGCTGCGCTATGGGGAACTTTTTCAGCCCCGTTGTCTCCTCCCTGTGGAGGGTGGTACTTTCCGCTCTCGCCCAATTGTCAAAAGAGGCACGCCAATGTTTGACATGTGGGGCTTCGCTACATTTCCATCGCTTAGTGAGGAGTCTATTGGCCACAATAAGCCCGAGCTCTCAGAACCTAGAAGGGACTTTGTTGTGTTTCGTTCTTTTGTATAAGCCTAGCAGACATGTCTCCCACGTATGTCGTAGGTCCTCGCCAACCCCCCCTGCCAATGGTGACGTCACGGTGTGCCAGTATGTCTGTATATGGGGACAGGTCCAGAACATATGGAGGAGATCCGCTCCAACCAGCAAGCACTGCGGACACGCGGAGGTGTTGACCGCAAAGTACTGATTAATTTTACCGGGCGACAAATATGCACGATGCAATATATAAAACTGAATGATTTTGAAGTGGGAGTTGCGCGGAATGTTGACGGGGCCTGCCAGCACAACTGTCCATTCCCTATCCGTCCATTCCCTTCCCCTGTCTGTTGCCCACTTATCCCGCAGTGGTTGGAGGGTGCACTGTCTGTGTGTCAAGAGAGCCTGCGCCAGCCAGTGGATCACATGGGAACCATTGCCCATGACATGCAAATACTGTACCAGAAGATGCGTCGGCAGCTCCTCGGAAATGCCGCCCCAAGCTCGTACGAATGTGCGTACGAGAGATGCATGCAAAAGAAACTGCCCAGCTGGCAGGCCTGTGTCTATAGTTAGCGCTTCAAAGGGAACCAGGGCACTGTCTGTATATAAATCTGCCATTGTGTCCACTCCAGCTTGTGTCCATCGTTCCAGTGCAGTCTCCATCACCACCCCGCCGTACCGGGGCGTGCCCAACAGTGGTAGTGTCGGGGAATAGGGCTTCACAGTGTGTGTGAGCTTCAGGCCACGTATATAGCATTTGCGGGCCACGGCCAGGTGCAGCTGCGTCGGGCATGGGGTTTTGGTTAAGGGGTGGAACAGTGTCTGGACTTGCATGTAAGTCGACATTGTGGTATCTGTGGCAGTATCGCACAGGTCCTTCCCATGCAGCCATCCGGACACCCACTGCAGCTGTGCCGCTAGGTAATAAAGTTCTTGGTTGGGGACTGCGAGACCTCCAGCATCTGTGGGAGCATAGAGGTTCGTCAGTGCTAACCGGGGTCTTCCAGTATTCCATATAAGGCTCCTAATCAAAGTTTCAAATTCATGAAAAATCCGGGTCGTGACATACACTGGGATGTTAGAGTAATAATATAGCAGCCTTGGTAAGACTATCATTTTTGTCAGTGTTACAAGGCTGGGCACATTGAGGTGGAGGGTCTTCCAAAAGGTCATTTGCGCCTGTAAGGAAGAGATAGCTCTTACCAGGTTGCCCTCCAATACGTCCGTCAGGGTTCTGTAGATGTGGATACCGAGGTAGCGGGACGTGGTGGGATACCAAGCAAGCCTTTCATTGTTAATGTTGACCTCATATTCCTGCATATCTGGGCTGAAAGAGTATACTCCAGATTTGGCCCAGTTAACCCTGAGCCCCGACATGGCTTCAAAAGTGCAAAAGGTGTCTGATAATGCCAGTGGTAAACAGGTCAGGTCTTTGACATACAGGAGGAGATCATCGGCATATAGAGAGACCGCATGGACACCGTCCGCCAAGGGGATCCCCCACTCCGCTCTCTGAGTTCTCAGTAGTGCCGCCAGAGGTTCCATTGCCAACGAGAAAAGTAGTGGGGACAGGGGACATCCCTGTCTACTGCCCCTTTTGACTCTGATGACGTCGGACAGCAATCTACCGGTGTGTACTCGCACCGTAGGTTTCTGGTACAATAGACCCACCATGTCAATATAGTGGTCTCCAAGGTCATACTTCCGCAGTACTGCCATGAGGTAAGGCCACTCCACGGAGTCGAAGGTCTTTTCAAGATCAAGCACTAAGCACCCCGATCGAGGCCATTGCCGTGTGGCATAATCCTGCACTCTGAACAATCGCCGTATATTATGTGAGGTGCTTCGTGTGTGTACAAAACCATTTTGGTCGCTATGTACAAGGGTGGGTACTAAAGGGGGCCAGCCGCTGAGCTAGCGCGGAAGCCAGTATCTTGTAGTCAGTGTTTAGAAGGGCTAGCGTTCGGTACGAGCCCAGGCGCCTGCTGTCCCTGCCCGGCTTCGGGAGGGAGATGAGATTAGCCTCATTTAGCATTGGGGGAAGGGAGGAGTCCTCGGCAACCGCCGTGTACATCTTTAATAATTCGGGGATCAGTATGTCAGAGTAGGCCTTGAAGAACTCTGCAGGCAGCCAGTCTGGGCCGGGGGATTTGCCATTAGAGAGAGCAAAGATGGCTGCACGCAGCTCATCTGCCCTGAGTGGGGCTTCCAAGTCATTCTGGTGAGCGTCTTCCAGCTCTGGCAGTGATATAGCGGAGAGATATGCAGCAATGTCAGCAAGGGGGATCCGTAGTCGAGAGCAATATAACGTGCGGTAGTGGGCAACGAAAGATGCATGAATCTCGCTTTGTGTGCAGACCACCTCATCGTGGTCAGTGCATATTGCTGCCACGGGCATCGCCCGGTCTTCCTTTCTAATCAGCAAGGCCATCAATTTTCCGGGTTTATCGCCTAAGTGGTGTGTTCGTGCTGAGTGGGCCATGTAATTAAGGTGACGTAGCCTATCCAGTAAGCGAGCCTCCAGCAACGTTTCCTCATCACCCTCCCTCGCCTCCTGTTCCTTTTGAAGCAAGTCGGCTTCAATCCGTGTCAAGTAGTCCCCTTCTAGTTGTTTCCGCATATTAGCTTGTGTGCCCAGACAGCGGCCCCTGATAACTACTTTAAAAGCGTCCCACTCTATTTGGGGGGTAGATGCAGTGCCTGTATTCTCATCAAATATAATGTGCAGTTTACGCATATAGGGAATTCCGAAAAGGAGCGTCAAGGAGCAGGTCTGGTTGTAGCCTCCAGGTGGGTATGGGTGGGTGTGGTCGTTCCCATGCCAGCTCCAGTATGTGTGGGTTGTGGTCGGAGTGAGTGCGACCCATGTAATAAGTATCAGTAAAATGGGGGAGCAAGTCGCTTGACAAATCTGGTACATGCGTGATGCATGTGTGTATACCTCGTACATACCTCGTACATAGCTTTATCGCTGACATCTTGACACTTCATGTAACACCCCCCCCCCTGCCCCCCGCAACAACCCCACAGTAGGTCGCCATATCTGTCTTTCCCAAGTACTCCCATGGCAGATCACCAAAGACACATCCATAAATGCATGCAATACAAATGCAAAAAAACAAAAAGATTGCGGCCCAGGTAATGCAAAAAGCCATAAAAAACAATACAAGTGAAAAAATACCAAAAGGTCGGCTGCTGAACATGCCGCCATCCAAACTCTCTAAAGAGATAGTTAACAATTAGATCCAGGGGGGTCGCTGTGCACTAAGCACGGTTATGTTATCGGAACAGTCAGGCGAGGAAAGGAAACATCACCCTTCCCAGGCATCATAAATCAGGCACAGCTGGTGTGAAATGTTCCAAGTAAAAAAGTTTAAAAAAAAGTACATGGCTTGCCATATGTTTCACACCCAGACGGGTCATCGTCAGGAAAGCCCATCAGGTCTCGTTGTTCCCGTCCAGCCGAGACGACACCAGCTGGGTCCCGGTGGGTAGGGGCATTAGCAAGCCTCCGCCAGTTCAGTGTCCCTCTGAAGGTCAAGTGCCAAAAGTGAGTACTCACTGCGTCTCGTGGCAAGCGAACAAACACCCACAAGGCGGCCACGTTCCGGGCGCCGCCAGGTCCCGCGCCCAGCACGAGTTCAGGGGTGTGATGTGGTCAGGGTATCGCAAATCAAGTGCTCAGTTCAAAAGGGGCTTGGGCAGCCAGTCAGTGAAGCAGATCTGCTGTTTGTGGCGTGGCATCTGGTCGTTCCATGGAGTTCTGGGAGTCAGGCAACCCATAGACAGCTTTGTCATCACTGGGCAAGTCTCGGGGGCTAGCATCCGGAGCCGTGTCTGTAGCTGGAGAGCAGCTGAGCTCCGCCACCATGCGAAGGGCGTCCTGGTTTTCGTGGCGTATGGGTTACACAGGTGGGCCGGTGCCTGCTGCCCCCGTGCCCCGCAGGCCCGTGACGACACGCTCCTGCGGCGCCATCGAGGTCCACGAATGCGCCATGTGCCAGAAGGCCCCGACGCTCACAGGGGCGCCGTGTCCGTTCCGCTGTCCAGCCAGGCGTCGACCTCCTCCGGGTTGGTAAAGAAATGCATTCTATCCTGCGCTACCACTCTCAGCCTAGCGGGGAATAGGAGGGAATACTTAAGGTCTAGCTGGCGCAGGTGTTGCTTCACGGCAAGGAAGGAGTGCCTCTGGCGCTGAACCTGGATCGTGTAGTCAGGGAAGAACATTATTCTGGCGTTGTCGATCCGGACATCTTGAAGCTGCCTTGTTTCGCGCAAAATGGAATTGCGGTCGCGATAGTTCAGGATCCGAAGGAGCAGTGGTCTGGGATTGGATCATGTGGGAAGCGGTCTCGTCGGCACGCGGTGCGCCCGTTCCACAACAAAGTGAGGTGATAGCGCGCCCTCAGGTAGTAGGGTCTTCAGCCAGTCCTCCATATGCGTCGCAGGTTCCTTCCCTTCCCATCACTCCGGCACACCTACGATTCTCACGTTATTTCTCTGTGCCCGCCCTTCCGCGTCTTCTGCACGGTCCTCTAGGAATTCGACCCTATTAAGGTGATCCTGCACCTGCTTATCGGTCTGGGTAACCCGGGGCTCAAGCTCTGCCATGGCACCCTACAGTGCCGTGGTGCGTTCCGCCAATTTTTTATGATCAGCTCGCAGGTGGGTAAGATCGATTGTGACACTGTCTATTTTAGTCTCCAGGGAGGTGCGAGTGAGCTGGACAGATTTCTCCAACCTTTCCATGGCAGCCAGCATGGTGTAGAGCTTGGCTGCCATCTGGTCGGCATCCGCAGGGTTCGTGGACTTGTTCATCTTCCCCTTCAGTTGCGCACCTCCAGTGCCAGTCCGCGCCCTAGTGCCCCCATACATGAGCAGAATAGCGGGAGTAGGGCTTGTGCTCATGCCAACAATGTCCACCGGTGTGCGGGGCGTCAGTGGGGAGCATGGGCTGCACAAGCGAAGGGTCACATGGGTGCGGGAAAGTTACAAGAAGATATGTTTCACCTGAATCGGCCGTCACGTCTCTCCTCAGCCTCTCATCTCCAGCCGGCTAAGAATCAGGATTGGATGATCGTTTCACATGTACCCAGTGTCGGCCAGGGAGCCACTCAATTCCGCTCAGTGGGTCCCAGCTATGGCGGCAAATGTGCGATCATTGGGCCAAAGTCAGCACCTCAGGGCGGCCACGGGGCACATCGTCTATGATGTCGTCACTGAAGTCCCCCTTGGACTGCGCCACATCTGCTTCCCATCACAGTCCACAACAGCCAGCGGCCTCGTTTCGCGGCGACCAGTGATGTGCGTCCTGGGCCAGCGCCCCGCACAGGGCCCAGCTTCGGCGGAGCACCCGGCCTCCAGGGTGGGGGGACCAGTCTAGTGCGGCGTCCAGACCCGGGGCAGCTCCAGGTCACAGCAGCCGCCGCCCTCCAGAAATACGGCGTCGGCAGCCAAAAGCAGGCACCTTATTCTTTAGGCCATGTCTCTGGGCCCAGTAGGCTGGTTCAATCCTCGGCCTCCCGTAGGCGCGTCCGCCGGCAGCGCCTGGCAAGCACCCCGCCCCATGGCTCAAGCGATCCGGCGGCCGAGGCACCCGGGGTGAATGGCAGCCAGATGATCGCGCCAGAGTCTGGGTTTTCTTTGGGCCTTAGTGGCGAGCCCTGCGGCCGAAGACAGTGCCCCGGGGCAGCCGCGGCCACCCCCCACACCAGGCTGCGCCCCGGGGCCCGGCCCACTGGCAAAAACCCCAACCTTGCTTAGGCGCAACCGCCGGCCCGGCGGTGAGATGTGCGGCCGCGTCGTCCCTGGAGACCGTGTTGCGGTCGGAAGCCTCCGATCAGTCCCAGATTCGGCGGGGTGGCGGCCAGTGGCTTAGTGATGAATTTTCATCTGGCGGCAAGTTAATGAAATG
Organism: Lissotriton helveticus; assembly: GCF_964261635.1. Lineage (NCBI taxonomy): Eukaryota > Metazoa > Chordata > Amphibia > Caudata > Salamandridae > Lissotriton > Lissotriton helveticus. Next base: position 373,068,162 of record NC_136067.1, read on the forward strand.
GGGTAATGGCCTAGGGAAGGGGAGCTCAGGCCAGAGCTCTACCCTAGGACGTCTGCCTCCATTGTGTGCTTAGCCACGCCCCCCAGTCACATTGGCTTCATAAGATTGAAATTCATTGCTGATGTCTTTTCCCTTTCAGTGGTTCATGTCAACAAACAAAGGTTCATATGGCCAATGGGGGGAAATCTTTAACAAGTTGACTAACAAATTACGTTATAAGGCCCAGCGCTCTTTCAAGAATAAACCAAATCCTTCCAGCTGCAGCAATATGGAATGGTTTGGACATAGAGATTTTTAGTCCCCCGTGTTGAAATGTGATTTTGAATTTGGCACCAACAAATCCCTATCGTCTAGAGATCGCCAGGACACTCTGTGACGCTTATATTATTTATTCATACAATAGCTTCTATACCAGTGCGTTTCGGCTTTCACCTTGCTCAAATGAGCAAGGCAAAAGCCAAAACACATTGGTATAGAGACTATTGTGTGAATAAATATTCAAAGCTTCCTAGAGTGTCATTGCAATCTCTAGACTGTGGTGATTTGTTGGTGTGTTAATTTGGGCTGCCGGAACCCTGCCAGAACCCTACCAGAAACCGGTCCTCGGAAGCTTGTTTCCGGTCCAGGGAAGGCATGGCTTGGCAGTTCGGGCTGGACTGTTCCCATGAGGCACAGGGTCAGACTGATTTGCATATAGCCATGTCTGAACTGGGGTGGCAGAGTGGGCTAAAGAACGGTGATGGATTAAACCCTGATCTTTTGACTGGGTGTGAGTGCTTGATTGGTTCAGATGCTCCGTCCATCACCACCCCCTTTTGTACCGCTTTTGGCCACCATAAGTGTGGCAGGGTATGCTCAGACGTGAGTCCCTTGCTCACTTTGCCACTGGATTCAAGCAAGCCGGGCTGAAGACGGCTGCAATGCCAGAAACCGGTCCTCGGAAGCTTGTTTCCGGTCCAGGGAAGGCAGGGCTTGACAGTTCGGGCTGGACTGTTCCCATGAGGCCCAGGGTCAGACTGATTTGCATATAGCCATGTCTGAACTGGGGTGGCAGAGTGGGCTAAAGAACGGTGATGGATTAAACCCTGATCTTTTGACTGGGTGTGAGTGTTTGATTGGTTCAGATGCTCCGTCCATCACCACCCCCTTTTGTACCGCTTTTGGCCGCTATAAGTGTGGCAGGGTATGCTCAGACGTGAGTCCCTTGCTCACTTTGCCACTGGATTCAAGCAAGCCGGGCTGAAGACGGCTGCAATGCCAGAAACCGGTCCTCGGAAGCTTGTTTCCGGTCCAGGGAAGGCATGGCTTGGCAGTTCGGGCTGGACTGTTCCCATGAGGCACAGGGTCAGACTGATTTGCATATAGCCATGTCTGAACTGGGGTGGCAGAGTGGGCTAAAGAACGGTGATGGATTAAACCCTGATCTTTGGACTGGGTGTGAGTGTTTGATTGGTTCAGATGCTCCGTCCATCACCACCCCCTTTTGTACCACTTTTGACCGCCATAAGTGTGGCAGGGTATGCTCAGACGTGAGTCCCTTGCTCACTTTGCCACTGGATTCAAGCAAGCCAGGCTGAAGACGGCTGCAATGCCAGAAACAGGTCCTCGGAAGCTTGTTTCCGGTCCAGGGAAGGCATGGCTTGGCAGTTCGGGCTGGACTGTTCCTTTGAGGCACAGGGTCAGACTGATTTGCATATAGCCATGTCTGAACTGGGGTGGCAGAGTGGGCTAAAGAACGGTGATGGATTAAACCCTGATCTTTTGACTGGGTGTGAGTGTTTGATTGGTTCAGATGCTCCGTCCATCACCACCCCCTTTTGTACCGCTTTTGGCCGCCATAAGTGTGGCAGGGTATGCTCAGACGTGAGTCCCTTGCTCACTTTGCCACTGGATTCAAGCAAGCCGGTCTGAACACGGCTGCAATGCCAGAAACCGGTCCTCGGAAGCTTGTTTCCGGTCCAGGGAAGGCATGGCTTGGCAGTTCGGGCTGGACTGTTCCCATGAGGCACAGGGTCAGACTGATTTGCATATAGCCATGTCTGAACTGGGGTGGCAGAGTGGGCTAAAGAACGGTGATGGATTAAACCCTGATCTTTTGACTGGGTGTGAGTGTTTGATTGGTTCAGATGCTCTGTCCATCACCACCCCCTTTTGTACCGCAGGACCGCCCAACACTGCAGACCGGGTCTCCGGATTTCGTGACTGTGGATATATATATATTTCAAAATATCAATTGGATCTAAGGGCATTGTCGGACTTTGTTTCCTCTTTGATACAAGTGGGACCATATATGTACCTTTATGAGGTGGATGGATCTCATTCCGATAATTCCGATATTCTTGCTTTGAATTTCATATTTTGAAATACAACTTTGGTGCTGATATTCATATTTTCTGCCATGGATATGATACTACTTTGCCTGGTTTGCTGTCTGAAGATTATCGGTCCACTGAAGAGTATTTCTATACCATTTTGAATCTAGAACGAGCCCAAAGATGCACATTGTAACTGATGATACGTCCCTCTTGTTCTTTATTTTAGGTTCTAGACTCTGTTGTAGTATCTTGTACTAACTCTGGCACCAAGATACCCCGATTGGGGTGATTTGAGCATGCTATCAAATCATTCATTTATTCTCTACCCTGAAGAAGTCCAGTGTGTTGGATGACATGCGTTGGCTTTTATTTGTTACACAAACCTTTTTTTAGGAAGCATTTGATCAACATAAAAATAAGGAGAAAATGTGTACGTACCTTGGCAGTCTAGCATTGAAACCCTTACTGTACTATTTATTTTGCAGAAAACGCCAATTAGGCATCTTCGCACCTCATAGAACGGGAAGCATTCAAGACAGTCATGAGGGGTACTGCTATTAGTGCCTCTGTAAAGGCCTGGCAAGAGATCCACAAACACTTTAAGGCAGTAGAGGACACACTGAATAAACTAGATCAAGAAACTGTCACTGATTCCACTAAAGTGAGGGCTTACAGGAGGCACATATACAACATGCAGAGTTACTGGAGCGCCTCCGTATAATAGAGCCCCAGTCCTATACCCAACGTAAGCATGCACAGGCAGACAAATCGGGCGCGCTTCTTGCAGGGCTTCTGTGTGATGCACCGCCCCCCCCCACCTCTATACATGAGATAGTCTTACCCAGCGGCACAAAAGTAAACACGTAACTAGACATTAACTCGCCCTTTTGCAAACACTACAAGGCACTGTATAGGGCCCCCGAGTGGATCATTGTGGAATTAATAGAATCTTTCCTGCATAACCTCCTCTGTCCCCACTATCGCAGGCAGACCAGAAGGACTGGGCTGGCCCTATCACTAAAACTGAAATTAAGGAGACCATCTGGGAACTCCCATTCAACAAAGCACCAGGGATAGATGGCCTTCAGGCAGAATTTTATGACACCTTCTCGGACAAATTAGTCCCTCACCTGTAGCGCCTAAATCAATCAGCCCTAGAACATTGGGGCCTACCGCCTACCAAAATGCAGGCTCTGGTTACTTCCCTTCCTAAGTTCGGAAGGGATCCTTTAGACATGCCGGGATACCGACCGCTGTCGCTGTTAAATACCGAATATAAGATCCTAAGCAAAATTTTAGCCCACTGGCTGCTCCCTTTTCTGCTGCAACTTATCCACACTGACCAAAGTGGCTTTGTCCTGGCACATAGTACCTCTGTGAACATCAGATGTTTTTGCAACGTACTGGATGCTGTCCCTAAAGACCTTTTAAGTGCTGGGTGCATCTCCCTCGATTTCCGTCAGTTCTTCGACACCCTTAGCTGGGAATACATGCTACTCGTCCTCTGTAAATTCGTCCTCCCTCCTGCGTTTGTGCATTGGGTCAAGTTACTTTACAAGGCACCCATGGCAAGAACCCGTACAGGAGTGTATGTATCACAGCATTACCCAGTGTGCAGAGGCACACAGCAAGGCTGCCTTCTATCCCTATTGCTATTTGTGCTGGTGCTTGAATCCCTCGCTATCAGACTCTGGAAGGAGGCAGTTGGAAAAGCTGGCGATCTCATCCTATATGTCCACAACCTAGGGTGCAACCAGGAGTCTATACTGTGCATCTTTAATCACTTTGAACATATTTCAGGTCTTACAATAAACAAGAATAAATCCCACGCATACTTTTTCACCCAGGAGAGCACCCAGAGACCATCAGATTTGTCTGTGTCCGGACCCGAATGTGGCTCGACAAACTGGGGCAAAAGAAACTTGAACCTCACCCTGGGGCCCACTAAGGGTGAAAAATGTTTTTAATTGAATGTTTAACCCCTTCGATGCTCATGACGAGCTCAGCTCGTCATGAGGTATACCTCTAGGGTGCTCATGACGAGCTGAGCTCATCATGACCACACCCATTTTTATTGCTGTCCAGCACAGCAGAGGGATTGCTGCAGCAGGGATGTGGTTAAAGGGACCTACTAACATGACTAATTGTCTAGATGGACTATTATTACCAACATGCATCACAAGCACTGAGCTGAGCCCAGGAGGGCATGGCATGTAATTAAATAAAATATACCAGACACTCCCTTTCTATTCATTTTCTCGAGCGACCTCTGACGAAAGGCAGCAGCCTAGAAATGCGTCAGGTCTATGAATAATATTACTACGGAGTAGCAGCGCAAGTACATGCCCTACAAGTGAAAGCCGGATGGTTCAGTTTGACGAGTGTGCGCTTCTAAATGCTTTGGCAATTTGGTGATTTTATATATATATATATATATATATATATATATATATATATATATATATATATATATACCGTACTACTTGCCGAATAAACCACATCCATGGTCACCTCCTGTGTGCCCGAATTTCTGTTTTGAACACAACGGAATTGGCAGCGCTTATATATATATATATATATATATATATATATATATATATATATATATATATATATATATATATATATATATATTACCTAGTAGGTAGTTAAAGTTAGGACCTAGTTTCCATAGGAAATCCGCAACATTCTATTTGGAATAACTTTGGCAGCGGTCGACAAATCTTCGCAAAATTCTCCAAGACAATGGCCTGCTCCGCTCCGCTCCTTACCTGAAAGTTTGGGGGTGATTTGTCAAGCAGGGGCCGAAAAAAAAGGGGTGTCCTAAACGTGTTTTCCCCATGCAATTGTCCATAGGACCTTTAAGCGAGGCTACAGCCCGAACTGCTGAACGGAATTACACCAAATTTGGCAAAAAGGTAGAGTTCGGTTCGCAGATTACGCTTTTTGTTAAATTGTGTAAATCCATTCAGTTGTTCCTGAGAAAATCAAAAGTAAAATCATAGATATATCTGTAGACGAAGTACCGTTCGCGTACGGTAAGCGTACCGTAAAACGTACCCGGGGCCCACCACCCCCCAGGGCTTTAACTATATGTATGTGGGGAGCTCTTGGCCCCCCGCAGCCTCGGGGACCATCACTCCCCGGGGCTTCTTTTTATTTAAAAATCTGTGTGGGGGGCTCAAGCCCCCCCACAAACCCCGGGGACCGCCACCTCCCCGGGGCTCTAATTTAGAAAATAGCCTCGGGGACCACCACCCCCCCGGGCCTTTTGAATGTTGGGACAGGGACACGCGGCCCCCCTCCTGGAGCCTTTGATGGCCCTGAGGACCGCCACACCCCAGGGCTGGCTCCAGCAGTGTCCAGGGGTACCTAACCCGGGACACTGCCTCGCGGCTCCCACCCTACCATAGCAAACTGCTTTCCTATTTGAAAGAGAGAGCAGGAAACCTGCTCTCTCTTTCAAATAGGAAAGCATATTGCTTTTCGTCAGAGAGAGCAGCATGTAAGCTGCTCTCTCTGATGAAAAGCAATGCAGGCTCCCGAAGGACGCGGGGAGCCGGCTGGGACCATGGGGGCATTGGGGCTCCCCCCACGGTCCCCAATGTTATATTTCAGCCCCGGGGATTTAAAAATATTAGTGATAAAGGTTATTTTTTTTACGGTAGATTTAGCATACGCGTACCATGCATGTATGTACGACGTACGGTGCGAAGACTGTAACTGGTCCCGTAAGCGTACCTAAGCTAGAAAAAAACTATTAAAAAAATATATTTTACAGATATCTATCAAGTGTATGTGTTTATATGTTGGTTGGTTCCAATGAGACCTTTTCTCTTTATTGGTACTTATAAGTAAGTACTTATGCATAGTCTAAACTTGTTGAGGAGAAGTGTTTTATAGAGTGCTGAACTTTTGACCTCTGTGTACAGTTTACTTTTGCATTATCTGTTAGGGGTAGGGTGCAACATTATGTCAGTTGGAAAGGGTTGAAATGTTGAACCAATAGAAATGTGTGTTTGGTTTTGAATTGATGTGTGAAGGAATTTGTTTTGTTATTGCCATGTACATATGTGTAAATTGAGAGGGAAAATATGCCATTCTTTGGTTTTGCTGCAAACACTGAAGTAGAGAGATTCTGTATAAGAATATCTGCTGTGTGAGTGGCATTCTTCTTAATCTACAAAACAGTTTGAGAGGTGAGTTGATAACTTGTATGGGAATGTATGTGGTGCATTTTATTTTTAGTAAGAGTAATGTGTTTATTCTTCTAAAGTTTGTAGAGTCATATTCTGAGTTTGTCTGCATTTGGATAACTATTGTGATTAAATTATTTGGTAAGTTAATGTGATTAGTGAGTCACCCTTGTGCAATAAAGTGCAGTACTAAAAAATGTTGAATGTGTGCAGTCACTCTTTTAGTTGTAGAGTAGTTAATAGTGTTGCTTGCTTAGAATTAGACTTGTGTTCTAAATCTACAATTTTGCATTCAGTATACATAAACTGCTGCATACACTTTTGGGCAGATTTACAAGCCCCTTGTGCCTTTTTGTTGTTCTATTATGTCACTTTTTGGATGTAATGTTGCCAAAAATAATGCAGCAGATTGGAAATGTATTTGCAAAATGAGTCAGGGTTGTCCACTGAAATGTAGTAGTTATATACATAGAATGTGTGCAGTCACTTAAATGTTTTAGTGTAGTAAATGTGTTTTGGTAAAATGTATGGTCTCATATTTTATGCCTAGTATCACACTGAGCGTCTTTGTACATTAAGGAATTATAGTTGCTCCTTTTTCCATAGTCTCCCCCTCTCTCCTCACAGTCTACCTCTCTCTGCTTATACTGTCCCTCGTCTTCTGATATCCCCCTCTTTACTTATTCTCACTTCTCTCTCCTCATAGTGCTCCTTGTCCTCATAGTCCCCCCTGTCCTCATATTCCCCCTCTGTCCTCATTGTCTCCTCTGTCTCCTAATACTCCCCCTTCTTTTGATACTCCCTCCTCTGTCCTCTTACTCTTCCTTCTCTCATCATAACTGCCTTTTTACAATTCCCCAGTCAGTATACATACACTGCTGCATACACTTTTGGGCAGATTTACAAGCCCCTTGTGACTTTTTGTTGTTCTATTGTGTCACTTTTGGATGTAATGTTTCCAAAAATAATGCAGCAGATTGGAAATGTATTTGCAAAATGAGTCAGGGTTGTCCACAGAAATGTAGTAGTTATATACATGGAATGTGTGCGGTCACTTAAATGTTTTAGTGTAGTAAATGTGTTTTGGTAAAATGTATGGTCTCATATTTTATGCCGAGTATCACACTGAGCGTCTGTGTACATTCAGGAATTATACTTGCTCCTTTTTCCATAATCTCCCCTATCTCCTCACAGTCTACCTCTCTCTGCTTATACTGTCCCCTGTCTTCTGATATTCCCACTCTTTCCTTATTCTCACTTCTCTTTCCTCATAGTGCTCTTTGTCCTCATTGTCCCCCCTGTCCTCATATTCCCCTCTCGGTGCTCATTGTCTCCTCTGTCTCCTAATACTCCCCCTTCTTTTGATACTCCCTCCTCTGTCCTCCTACTCTCCCCTCTCTCATTATAACTGCTTCTGAACAATTCCCCAGTCAGTATACATAGACTGCTGCATACACTTTTGGGCAGATTTACAAGCCCCTTGTGCCTTTTTGTTGTTCTATTATCACTTTTTGGATGTAATATTGGCAAAAATAATGCAGCAGATTGGAAATGTATTTGCAAAATGAGTCAGGGTTGTCCACTGAAATGTAGTAGCTATATACATAGAATGTGTGCAGTCACTTACATGTTTTAGTGTAGTAAATGTGTTTTGGTAAAATGTATGGTCTCATATGTTATGCCTAGTATCACACTGAGCGTCTGTGTACATTAAGAAATTATACTTGCTCCTTTTTCTATAATCTCCCCCACTCTCCTCACAGTCTACCTCTCTCTGCTTATACTGTCCATTGTCTTCTGATATTCCCCCTCTTTCCTTATTCTCACTTCTCTCTCCTCATAGTGCTCCTGGTCCTCATAGTCCCCCCTGTCCTCATATTCCCCCTCTGTCCTCATTGTCTCCTCTGTATCCTAATACTCCCCCTTCTTTTGATACTCCCTCCTCTGTCCTCTTACTCTTCCCTCTCTCATCATAACTGCCTTTTTACAATTCCCCTGTCAGTATACATACACTGTTGCATACACGTTTGTGCAGATTTACAAGCCCCTTGTGCGTTTTTGTTGTACTATTGTGTCACTTTTTAGATGCAATGTTGCCAAACATAATGCAGCAGATTGGAAATGTATTTGCAAAATGAGTCAGGCTTGTCCACTGAAATGTAGTAGTTATATACATAGAATGTGTGCAGTGATGTTAAATGTTTTAGTGTAGTAAATGTGTTTTGGTAAAATGTATGGTCTCATATTTTATGCCTAGTATCATACTGAGCGTCTGTGTACATTAAGGAATTATACTTGCTCCTTTTTCTATAATCTCCCCCCTATCTCCTCACAGTCTACCTCTCTCTGCTTATACTGTCCCCTGTCTTCTGATATTCCCACTCTCTCCTTATTCTCACTTCTCTCTCCTCATAGTGCACCTTGTCCTAATAGTCCCCCCTGTCCTCATATTCCCCTTCTGTCCTCATTGTCTCCTCTATCTCCTAATACTCGCCCTTCTTTTGATACTCTCTCCTCTGTACTCTTACTCCTCCCTCCCTCATCATACCTCCCTCTTAACAATTCCCCAGTCAGTATACATACACTGCTGCATACACTCTTGGGCAGATTTACAAGCCCCTTATGCCTTTTTGTTGTTCTATTGTGTCACTTTTTTGGATGTAATGTTGAAAAAAAGAATGCACAGATTGGAAATGTATTTGCAAAATGAGTCAGCGTTGTCCACTGAAATGTAGTAGTTATTTACATAGAATGTGTGCAGTCAGTTAAATGTTTTAGCGTTGTAAATGTGTTTTGGTAAAATGTATAGTCTCATATTTTATGCCTAGTATCACACTAAGCATCTGTGTACATTAAGGAATTATACTTGCTCCTTTTTACATAATCTCCCCCCTCTCTCCTGACAGTCTACCTCTGTCTGCTTATACTGTCCCTCCCCTGTCTTCTGATATTCCCCCTCTTTCCTTATTCTCATTTGTCTCTCCTCATAGTGCTCCTTGTCCTCATAGTACTCCATGTCCTCATATTTCCCTCTGTCTTTATTGTCTCCTCTGTCTCATAATACCCACCCTTCTTTTGATATTCCCTCCTCTGTCCTCTTACTTTTCCCTCTCTTATAATAACTGCCTCTTAACAATTCCCCAGTCAGTATACATACACTGCTGCATACACTCTTGGACAGATTTATAAGCTCCTTATGCCTTTTTGTTGTTCTATTGTGTCACTTTTTGGATGTAATGTTGCCAAAAATAATGCAGCAGATTGGAAATGAATTAGCAAAATGAGTCAGGGTTGTACACTGAAATTTAGTAGTTATATACATAGAATGTGTGCCGTCACTTAAATATTTTAGTGTAGTAAATGTGTTTTGGTAAAATGTATGGTCTCATATTTTATGCCTAGTATCACACTAAGCGTCTGTGTACATTAAGGAATTATAGCTGCTCCTATTTACATAATCTTCCTCCTCTCTCCTCAGAGTCTACCTCTCTCTGCTTATACTGGCCCCTGTCTTCTGATATTACCCCTCTTTCCTTATTCCCACTTCTCTCTCCTCATAGTGCTCCTTGTCTTCATACTCTCCCTTGTCCTCATATTCCCCTCTATGTCCTGTTACTCCTCCCTTTCTGCTCATATTCCCCATTGTCACCATATTCCCCCTCTCTGTGCTCATACTCGCCTCTTTTTCCATATTCTCCCCTCTCTCTCTTTACACTCTGTCTCTCTCACTCTCCTCATATTCTTTCTTCTCTCCTCATCCCCCCTTTTTTCCTGTTACTCTTCCCTCTCTGCTCATTTGTCCCCCTTTCCTCATACTCCGTCCTTTCATTATACTCTCCCGTATTTTCTGATACTTCTCCCTCTTTCCTCATACACATTCCTGTCAACTTATACACATCTGTGTGTTTTATACTCCTCTCTATTTCTTCATCCTCACTCCTTTCTCTTCATATTCTTACCTGTTTCCTCATACTGCTTGTGTGTCCTCATACGCTGAAGCAGCTATAAATTCAGTCAGGCACTCTCTTTACAGAAGTGTAATCTTTCAGTCAGTACTCAAGTATTGATGCAGTTAAGTAGGGCTTAGTAGATTAACTATTTAATTTTTTTATATTGTTATATATATTTTTTATAACAGATTCTATTTATCAACAGTAAAAGAAATTCATCATGCCTTCAAAAAGTGAAAAGAGTAAACAACAGAATAAAGCTAATTATTTAAAGAGAAGTCATCCACAAGATTTACCTGAACAACAATGTGGTAAGAGAACAAAGTTTTTTTTTAAGAACTTATCAAGTACTAGGAGTAGTCTGCACAATATTCAAAAAACAAATTGTGTATCTGCAACTAAAAAGAAAAGCAAGAGAAAAGAAAACAACCATGGTAATACATCTTATAAGAAAACAGTGTATAGTAAAAGGAGGAAGAATCAATTTCTGGAAATTAGAAAAAGAATGTTTTATAATAGAGTTTTGTTGAATTTGATCAAGGAAGTGAAGAAATGTAAAAAAACTGCATTTTATAAGAAAAGGAAACGTATAGAAAATGTAGTTGAGCAAGCTTTTGAATTGAAAAAAATTGTTTATTTTAGTAATTAATGGACTTCGATCACTAGATAAGCCAATCCATTTAATGAAGACCAAAAGTAAGTGAAGAAGAGTAATTAACAGAAGTCATTTTTCAGAGGTTTTTTTGGGTGAATGGAAACATAGTTCAAGTTCTGAGCCTTTTTTTAATGAAGAGAGTTATTTTCAGAGTAATGATTTGTTGCATGCAGTTGACACCAGTGGTCGTGCTTATGAGGTTATAAATGGTTGTCCTATTGAGAAAGAGAAAATTGTTCCTAGAAATGCAGAAGAGGTGTTAGCTGATGAAGTTTTAGGGAGACGACCGAAAGCTCCAGTGTACACTTGGAATTGTAGTAGTATTTTTAGTGTACGGAAGGAATGTATTGATTTTTTACGCGATTTCTTACGTAACTATATTAAGAAAAGTGCTAAACAAAAGATTAAGATGTTGCAAGGACTAGACCCTTGCAGAGTGAGAGAAAATACTGGTTTGCAAGGTCATTCTCTCGCTTGTCTTTCTAAAAAAGTATGTCGAAGTGTTTTTCACCATTTCAGGATGTTAGCAGTACATCATACTGAAATGAGGAAATTAGTCAGAAGATAGTATTATGCAAAAAGTCCAGCACTAATGTTAAAAAAGTTGAACAGTGCTCTTTTGTGTGGATCTGTATCAAATGTAATGAACGTTTATGATGAAATTCAGGTTAGTTACTTTGGTCCTGAGGAAGACAGTGCAGAAATTGATACATTAATAGAAGGAAATGTGGAAGAGAATGTACAACATTGTAGTACAGAAACATTTGAGCAAGAAATTACAAAGTTTAAGGTGATTTCAGGTGAAAGGCCAAATTATTCTTGTATTTGTTGTCGATGTACTCATTATAAAAATCAGACCAGGACTGTTGATCTGTATTTAAAAAGTGAAAAGGAAAATAATAATGAGTGGATGGAATTTGCAACTTATTTGTTGGTAGAGAATTGTTTTGATTTGAGTTCTGATCAGCGTATTTGTAAATATTGTTATAACAAATTAGATGAGAACAAAATGCCTGCTAGAGCTGTGCACAATAATCTTGAGTTGGTAAATATTCCTTCTGAACTGATGGATTTAAATACCTATGAGTCTATTCTTATTCAATGTGTGCACCCATTTCAGGCTATTGTTCGTATGGAGCCTAAGACAAGGAAATTGCCTCCTTCAGATTTACAGAGAGGATTAAAGGGAAGAGTTGTATATTTGCCTCTAGATTTAAAGAAAAATATGGAAACAATTGGTGTAGAAAATGTAGAAGATGAACCTTTAGTTATTCTTGTTAATGGCGTTCCTACTAAGAGTAAGAAAATCTGGCAAGAATTAGTGGATGTTAGGAAAGTGAAAAAGGCAACGTTGTATCTGGTAAAAAATAATCAATATTATAAAAATGTGTATGTGAGAGAAGAAGAAATAACTGTAGAAGAAGAAAGTGACTCTCCATCTGGACAAATTGAAAAAGTGGATGTGTCCAGAACTGAAGACATCTATGAACATTACAGTGTTCATCCACTTCATTCTAAAGAAGTGATGGGGAATACTATAGAGTTATTTCAAATGAAAGAAGCAAAAGGAAGTCCCATTAGTGTATGGGAAAAAAGCTTGGAAGCTCGTTGTTTCCCTCAGTTGCTTCCCACAGGAAAAGGAGGATGATATGATGAGCGACCTGTGCAGATTCCTGCATCTGAATACCGGACATCAAGATTGTATGCAGAAGATACAAGATTTCGACAATGTATTCCGTATTTGTTTCATCTTTTGTTTGAGAGTGATTTGTCTGGACTTTCTTATGCAGTAAACCATATATTGAAAACAGGTGTACATCTACAAAATGTTTCGGCCTAGGAATTTATGGATAAAGTACAGCAGAAAGATAATGTTTAGGAATCTCAGCTAATTAATCTCATGGCATGTCAGTGTGGTAATAATGAGTACTGGTACCATCGTCATGGAGAACTAAAATGTATGCTAAGGAACTTAGGAACTCCTACATGGTTCCTTACTCTGAGCTGTGCTGAATATGCTTGCGATGATTTACTTCAATTTCTTTGAGAGGCAAATACAAATAAACTAAATATTGAATACAAGACACCTGGAGAATTGTGCTCTTTGGATCCAGTTAATGTATGCAGGTATTTCAATCATAGATTTGAAGCTATGATGTCTTTTATCACCAATAAAAAAATCCTCCTCTTGGAGAGGTTCTGGATTTCTTTTGGAGAAAGGAGTATCAAGCGAGAGGTGCTCCTCGCATACATATACTAATGTGGATCAACGATGCTCCCAAATTTGGAACAGACTCAGATGATACTGTGTTGTCTTTTATTGAAGAATATGCTATATGTGATATGCCCAAAAGTACACAAGATAAAGACTAAAGACAACAAGTCTTACGATTCCAAAGCCATCGGTGTGGGAAATACTGTCGTTGAAAGTACAAATCTATGGATAAATTCTACACCAAATGTCGTTTTGGATTTCCCAGTCCTGTAATATCGAAAGGAAGAGTGAATAGTTTTATGTCATCTTTGCGACCTACTATCACAAGAAAGTCTCCAACAAATACCTACAACTTAAGAAGAAATGAAGAGTCAAAATACATAAATGACTACAACCCAGTCATTTTGTCCATGTGGAATGCTAACATGGATATTCAATATGTTGCGGACAATTCTATTGCTGTTGCTCGATATTTAACATCCTACATAACAAAATCAGAAAAGACGGAATTGAAGGAAATGTGGGAAGAGATTTCTCACGAGAAGAGTCTTAGTAAGAAATATATAGTTATAGTTTGAAGATGTTATCTCATCGAGAAATTGGAGCATATGAATGTTCGGATCGCTTATCATCTGCAAGACTATACTCCAAATCTAGAAGAATCATTTGGGTGAGTCTAGGTCTTGCTGCAACACGAAATCGAGTACTTAAATCTGTACAAGAAAATGAATATTTAGCTGAAAAAGAGCCGGGAAGTACAGATATTGTGAAAACTAATATGTTGGATACATATTATCCAAATAGAAGTTATCATCTTGAGAACATTTGTCTCTATGAAGTACTGCAAAATGATATTTTTAAACTGAATATTACAGAAAACATCAATAATGGTATATATGCCATCATTGGTTCTGAAGGATGTTTGGTAAAACAAAGGAAAGGACATTTGATTAATCACCGTAAACTGAGTTGCGAAACTCCTGACAAAAGGGAATTTTACTACTTAGCTCTTTTGCAGCTTTTCAAGCCGTGGCGTTCAGAATTGGAATTACTTGGAGATTTTGAGAGCTATGAAGATTCCTTCAACGCAAGTAAAGATACTATAGAAGGTCCTGTTTTTGCTAATTATGTGAAAATGTTGAAAGACGAAATTGAGCAAGAAGCTACAATTGCAGCTGAGATTGCTAGAGATAGTTCTCAAGACAGTCAAACTTCTGCTCCGTTGAGTCAGGATCCACTAGGAGAACCAATTGTTTAAAATGAAGCAGCAACTGCTATGGTAAAGGTGGAAACAGTAATGTATCAAGCTGAAGAAGATGTAACAAACGTAGGAAACTTGGAAGAACAACTAAGGGGCCCATGGCGGGCGGATTGCCCCCGCTAGGCTGGCGGTAGCCACCGCCAGCCTGGCGGGGGCAATCTGAACACCATCCTAACCAGAATGACCCCCCGCCATATTAGCATGGCTGGGGTGTCCGTGGCGAACGGAAAGACTGTCCGACACTTTTCTGCCCCGGTCGCCTCGCCAGGTTTAATATGGTGGCGGTGTCAATCAGACAATGGTAGGTGGAAAACATGGCTAAGAGCATTTGCTCGGTAATGCATGAATATTGCTGACTTTTCAGCGATATTCATGCATTTCGGCCGATTTTTATCGCTTAGGAGATAAACCTTGATAATAGCAAGGCTCCTAAGCGATAAAAATAGGCGAAGCACGGCGATATAAATATAGCCGCTAACCAAGCTTAGCGATATTTTTCGCTTATGCTTGGTAATATGCCCCAAAATTTGGCCTTTCAGGATTACTGCTGTTAAGGTAGGTTGGTCTGGTGTTTTAGCATACTTTGTAAGTGAGGGTTAGGAGCTTGAAGGTGATCCTCTTGTTGACGTGAAGCCAGTGTATATCTCTCAGGTGGTGGGTGATGTGGCTGCGGCAGGGGAGATTGATGATCAGTCGGGCGGAAGTGTTTTGGACTCGTTGTAGGTGTTTGTCCGAGTTGAGATTTAGAGAGTTGATCCTTATACAGTTGGTGACGTCTTTCGGTGGTCTGTGGCTCCTTGGTGATGGAGAAGATGAGTTGGGTGTCGTTGTCTTGGCAGATAATGTTCAGGTTGTGATGGCGGGCCACTTGTGTGAGGGTGCCATGTAGATTTTGAATAGCGTCAAGTTGAGGGATGAGCTCTGGGGGACGTTGCAAATGATGTTGGTGGTTTTGGATCAGAAAGGTGGGAGACGGATGGTGAGGATGAGCATTGAAGAACTTCTGAACTAAGAATTTGAGATATACTATTTGGCCATGAGGAAAATTATATAAAACCATTAAGGACTATTTGTTGTATATTTTGTCAGCATATATTTCTAAGTAACTTTATTTGCAGTGTATGAAAATTAATGATACTGTTTTGTTATTTTAAGATTGTTTGAGATATCTCATAGTCATCTAAGAAATTGCAGTTAGAAAAAAACATTTAATATATTTTTTATTTCTATTTTTTATATTGGTATTGAGAATGTTGAATGTTTTTTTTAAGATAATCTTATTGATTGCCTTTTTTTTGCCCGCTGTTATGTGATGAGTACTATTGAACTCACTGTTTCTAGTGAAATTCAATATATTCTGAGAACAGCAAAAAAGGCAAATGAAATGCTTTACAAATTATTTTGTGTTGTAAAAGATATATTGTAACTATATATTTTTTGTCTTCCACAGATGCTAATTTTATAATATATAATTTTTTTAGGCTCTCCTTCCAATCCAGTTGCTAAGGTTAAAAATCTTGGAGTTACTCTGGACGAAAAGCTCACGTTCGCTGTTCATGCAAATGCCATTGCAACTGCTTCCTTTTATAAAATTAAAATCATCAAAAAGATCTTACCTTACTTACCTCCTTGCTCAGGCAGAACATTGATCACTGCCTTTGTAATGTCCTCATTGGATTATTGCAATGGGCTGTTCATGAACACCCAACAGAAAGTGATTCGTAAGTTGCAATCGGTGCAGAATGCGGCTGCCAGAATGCTTTCAGCAACTCCTAAGTTCATGCCTATCGCCCATGTAATAGAAATGTACCACTGGCTTACTGTGAAAAGCAGAATAAAGTTCAAGGCTTTGTGCATTGCTTATAAAGCAACTCGCAATCAAGGACCTCGCTTTCTTTTAAACGCCCTATCATTTCATGTCCCCAATAGATCATTACGATCTGCTAATGCCTTCCTGATGTCCATGCCTAGAACCAGAACGGCTTCCTGGGGTGACAGACGTTTCTTGGTGTCTACCTCAAAACTATGGAACTCACTGTACTTAGAGGTGCGATCCTCTCAATCCTTGATGATTTTTCGTAGAAAAATCAAAACATGGGTATTTAATCAATAACTCCCAGCCGCTCGCCCTCTAGAGTCTTAGTCTACTGTTATCAGCACCGAGACGCCCTCGGGCATTTGTGCGCTCTATAAGTTTCATAAATAAATAAATAAATAAATATTATTTTGAAGGTAAGTATAAGTAACTGTTAAAAATGGTCGATGGGATGTGCTTCTACAGAGCTCAAGTAACAAAACATGGATGGAGTACCTAAGTGTGTAAAAATGGTTTGTATCTTTTAAAGACATTTGAAAAAATTAAAATATATATAGTGAGTGTACCAGTATTCTTTGCATTTTACTGCAACACATCTACTAGTTTGGAACAGGTAAGGTGAATAGACATATTGTACTTTTTTTAGTACTGCATTTTATTATAACAGCCTTAGTTTTTTCCTGTAGTGATAAG
Source organism: Lissotriton helveticus (assembly GCF_964261635.1). Classification (NCBI taxonomy): domain Eukaryota; kingdom Metazoa; phylum Chordata; class Amphibia; order Caudata; family Salamandridae; genus Lissotriton; species Lissotriton helveticus. The sequence continues at coordinate 373,085,263 of NC_136067.1, forward strand.
GAGTGACTGGTTTGAAAATTTAAGAACATTTTAAAACTGAACATTCATATAAATAATTATATTTATATAATCTTTTAAAGTAGTTGAGAATGGTATTTGTATAATATTTTTTAAAGGGCAATATAGTTGATAACGCTAGTTTTGTGTTATGTAATAGGAAAAATTATAAAATGAAGTGTTTATGTTTTTGTACAAGGACCTACAACATAAGAAATTCACTATGGAAAAACTACAGAACAATATGGAAGACGGTTTCGAAATTAGTAACACTCTCATAGAAGAGCTAAACATACCTTTCATGGGCAGCAAGAATGAAGAGGAAAAAATTAGTGCTGCAGATATCAGCTGTGATTTCCTAGACGAAACCTTGGATGCTGATTTTGTGGAAGCTTTAGATGACATTGAGTTTGATCATATGACTTTTGAAATTGATAACCAGGAAAATGAAATACCTGATGAAATTATTTTAGAAGCTCTATTAAATTATGAGATGTTACAAGAATAAATGTATTATTATATAATAATAATGGTTTGAGACACTCTTCTTGCAGAATTGTAATCATTCAGCTAGTACCCAAGTACTCATGGTGCAAAGTGGGCCTTAGGGCAGGGACTGCTTCAAACTCTAGACTATGCAAACTTGTCTTTTATAGCTTCTATTTCCCAGTCTATATCCTTACACTTCCAGCAAACTCTCTGTGATTGCTGATTCAGTATTGTACTGAGGTATTCAGCAAAATGTCCTTATCTATGCAGTGTGCTAAAAATGAAGCTCTTATAAATTCAGTCATGCACTCTCTTTGCAGAACTGTTATCATCCAGTCAGTACCCAAGTAATCATGGAGCAAACTCTCTGTGATTGCTGATTCAGTATTGTACTGAGGTATTCAGCAGAATGTCCTTATCTATGCAGTGTGCTAAAAATGAAGCTCTTATAAATTCAGTCATTCACTCTCTTTGCAGAACTGTAATTATCCAGTCAGTACCCAAGTAATCATGGAGCAAAGTAGGCCTTAGGCCATTGACTGCTTTAAACCCCTATAGACTATGCTTGCAGTCATCTATGCACCTGCAAACTTGCCTTTTATATCTTCTATTCCCCAGTCTGTATCCCTATACTTTGAGCAAACACTCTGTCATTGCTGATTCAGTATTGTATTGAGCTATTCAGCAGAATGTCCTTATCTATGCAGTGTGCTAAAACTGAAGCTCTTATAAATTTAGTTAGTCACTCTCCTTGAAGAACTGTAATCATCCAGTCAGTACCCAAGTAATCGTGGAGCAAAGTAGGCCTTAGGCCATGGACTTCTTTAAACCCCTATACACTATGCTTGCAGTCTTCTATACACCTGCAAACTTGCCTTTTATACCTTCAATTTCCCAGTCTGTATCGTTACACTTTCACCAAACATTCTCAACCTACTGTTTCAGTATTGTAGTGAACCATACAGCAGTATGTGCTTATTTATACACTGTTCTAAAAGTGAAGCAGTTACACATTCGACTTGACACTGTTTTCAGAACTCTAATCATCCAGTCAGTACCCAAATATTCATGTAGTAAAGTAGGCCTTAGTATATGGACTGCTTCAAACTCCTAGATACTATGCATGTACTCTTCTATGTACCTGAAAACTTGTCTTTTAAACTTTTAATTACTCAGTCTCTATCCTTATACTCCCTCCAAACTCTTTGCCACTACTGTTTCAATATTATAGTGAGCCAAATAGCAATATATGCTTATCTATACATTGTATAAAAAGTGTAGCAGCTATACATTCAGCTCTACACTCTCCTTGGAGAAGTGTAATCATTCTGCCACTACCCAAGTAGTCATGCAGCAAAGTAGGCCTAAGGGCATGGGCTGCTTCAAACACCTATAGATAATAAATGCACTTTTCTAAACATATACAAACTTGGCTCTTAAACTTTGAATTGCCCAGTCTGTATCGTTACACTTTCACCAAACACTCTCACACTACTGTTTCAGTATTGTAGTGAACCATACAGAAGTATGTGCTTATCTATGCACTGTTGTAAAAGTAAAGTTGCTATACATTCAGTCACACACTCTCCTTGGAGAATTGTAATCATTCAGCCAGTACCCAAGTACTCATGGTGCAAAGTGGGCCTTAGGGCATGGACTCCTATATACTATGCATGCACTGTTCTATGCGCCTGCAAATTTACATTTTATATGTTGAATTCCCCAGTCTCTATCCTTACACTTCCACCAAACACTCTGTCACTCCTGTTATAGTTTTGTAGTGACTCATTGATCAGTGTGTAGCAATCCATTCACTACATTCAAACACTAATCAGCAGATGTACAATAAGTGTTACATCCCCAGAGATATGCCAGCTATTGTGCACTGTGACATCACCACTATGGATGCACCGGATTTACAATGTGGTGTATATGGGGCAAAAACGGCACAGATATGTGATGTATTTGTGTTGTGAAGGCGGCGCATTGCTTGACTTGGGTTGCAAGCGCAACGGAGCTCCAGCAATGCTCTTGGGGCCCTATGCTCACAATGCTGTGCCAATCCTTACACCTGTTTCAAGCAGGTGTAGGGTTTTAATGCAGCATAAGCCCAAAAGTGACTGAATGAAATCTTATAGATTTCGCTCAGTCACTTTTAGCATGCGTTCCTGCGTCAGAACACCTTCCCCTCCCGCCCAGGAAAGCCTCCTTCTGGCACAGGGCTTTACAATGTGATGCACCTTCCATATGCGTCACATTGTAAATACCACACACCATGACACATCTTTTGCACCACCGCTGCATCACAAAAGTGACGCAACAGATGTGTACAAGAGGCACAAGGGGTTTGTAAATCCGCTCCTAACACATCCAAATTTACCCAGGCAGTTTCACCAGCAGTGCAAATTGAAGCACAGATTTGTAACATATTTATGCGCATATGTTACATTCAAGTGCTTCGGAGGTACTACAGTATACTATAGGTAAACACCTTATAGATTTATGCTGTAGCACTTCATTATAGCTCTGCACTTTCACAATTACCATACACTAGTAATGTATTCATTCATTCATTCATTTATGAACTACACCTTCATTCTGACAAACTTTTACACACTAACATAGAAATATAGGGGCATATTACCAATGTTAAGCGATATTTATCGCTAACGATGCTTAGCAACTAATTTTTTAACGCTAAGCATCGCCAGAAATTATCGCAGATAAACCTTGGTATTACCAAGGTTTATCGCAAATGCGATAAAAAACGGCCGCAATGCATGAATATCGCTGAAAAGTCAGCGATATTCATGCATTACCGAGCTAATGCTCTTAGCCATGTTATCCACCTCCCATTGGATAACATGGCTAAGAACTGCTCAGGGCAGGTGTTAGCTTTTGGAGATATTCACGCTTAGCCCGAATCTCCAAAAGTTGGTAATAGGAGATAGCGATGTTAGCGACTGTTTCCAGTCGCTAACATCTTGGCACGCCCCCTTTGCATGTCATTAGTGATAAATATCACTGACATGCAAAGTGGGGTCCAAGATCGTCGCTATCTCCTACTAGCTGTCACTAACTGGTGTTAGCGACAGCTAGGAAATAGGGAGATAATTTTATCTCCGCTTTCTTGGCTTTTAAAGCCAAAAAAGCGGAGATAAACCCCCTTGATAATATGCCCCATAGTTCTTTCTTTGACCAGTGAAGGTAGTTAAAAAAATAACAGGTTTTTTTGTATTTTTAGTTTTCTTTTTATTTTTTTATTTTTTCAACACGTTTTTTTTTTTAAACCAAAAAAATTGAACTGGAACCCAAAAAGTGTCCAACAGACACAAAAGAATCAAAGGTGGTGGTGGTGTAGTCGATGTACTTGGTACAGCAGCAGGTGGGTTCTCCTGCAACCTCCGTGTTGCAGCCCTTGCAAAGTTGTTGGGGTGCAAGTTTTTCACGTGTCGCACCATACTCGCTGTGCCAAATTAGTATTTTTTTGATGGATCGCCCCTGGAAAGAGCTGTTTGGCATATTTTGCAGGTTACTAGCGAAGCATTACCTTTTTTTCCCCTTCAGGGAAAGTAAAAAACTTCCAAATCAGTGCTTCTTTTTTCTTCCTTCTGAGGCTTTTCTGGAATGAATTCTCCCTCAGGTGAATGGCTGGAATACGACTCCATAGGTGTTGTCATAGTGATCTTCCTTCTATTTTGACAGGATTCACAGAAGAGAAGCTTCTTCTTAGAAAGTCAAAGTAGAATGATTAAAATAGGAGGGGGCTTTCAACAGTTGGAATAGGAAGTTTTATGAACCAATCAAATCTCTTCTTTTAAAGTCACATGGCTTTGCGTACCCTTACGGTGCGCTTACGGTGCGCTTACGGTGCTCTTACGCTGCGAGTACGTACGACGGACCGCCGCAATTTGCGTAATTGCTTTTAAAAGTAATATACGCTTATTAAAAGTTTAAAAAAACTATTTTCATGATTATCCCAGATAATGTCTTCCCTTAATATGTACTTTAAATACATAAATATATGTTTTTGAACAATTAGAAACTTTTGCGCCATACGTGTACGGGTACGGGCAGAGTACGATTTACCGTACAAAGTATGGTGCGATCACCGTACGCGTACGGTACGATTATCAAAAAAAACAATGAAAAAGGAATTATATTGACTTTCATTTTAATATATTGAAAAAGTATGTAATTTATAAAAAAAATATTTTTGAATTTAGTTTTGTTATTATTTTACATTAAGAATATGAAATATACCTTAAAAAATAAAATAAATATAAATATTTATAATAAAAATGTAGGAAATTAGTATAAAGAGAAAGAAATATAATAATTAATACATTTAAAAATTATCATTTATGAAACCTTTGAAATTCACTGAAAAAACCATAGGTTTTACACAGGTTATAGTTAGGAATTAGCATTTAAAAACCTTAGACATTCACTGAAAAAAACATAGGTTTCACACATGTTATAGTTAGGAATTAGCATTTAAAAAACCTTAGAACTTCACTAAAAAAGCCATAGGTTTCACACATGTTATAGTTAGCTGGACATTTCACTCATACAAAACCATTGAAATTCCCCCGTTATAGTTAGTTGAGCTAACTATAACTCGCACGCCCGCAATGCACTGCTGATGATGTCACATATGACATCACTCATGACATGGTCAGTGACATCACTCACGACATCACTGATGACATTTCAAATTACATACCTGATGACATCACTCATGACATCATCCTTGTGAAAGAGTGGCAGACCCCCTCTCATCACTGATGACATCTCAAATGACATCACTGATGACATCACTAATGACATCTTCCAGTGAATGTGTGTCTTTCTGAAAAATAAATATTTTTTATATATGTATATCTAAAGGTCGATGGAAAAATAAATGGGTAAATAAGTGTCTGAATGGATGTTTTTTTTGTAAAAATGATTGCATAACTGACTTATTAAGTGTATCTTAGTGAATACATGTATTAGCGAGTAATGTTTAAATATGTAAATATCTGTATCAGTGTCTCACTTTGTTTATAAGTGGCTGCATGGGTTGGTGAGTAGCTACATGAGTGTCTATATGGGTTATTAGTTGGTTTTTTGAGTATCAGTATGAGTGTCTATATGGTTCAGTGTGGGATGTTACTTAGCGTATAGATGCATGAATGAGTGACTCACTGTTTGTATGTGTTTTGAAGACAGCATGTGTGCAGGACTGTATGGGTGGATGAGTGTGTGTATGGGTGTGTTAGTGAGTGAATGATTGTCTCAATAGTATCTTTATGAGTAACAACATATGTTTTGATCTAGTATAAGTGAGTATTGATGTATATAAGTGATTATATGTGAGAGTGAGAGATTGGACAAGTTCCTGTATAAATAAGTATGTGTTTCCATAAGTGATTGTTTAAGAAAGTAAGTATGTGTACGTTTCTGTAAAAGTAAGTGTAGTGGTGTGTGTATAGTTGTATATGCAAATAAATGGATGTTTGATAGTTTATTTGTATGTGTGAGTATGTGTGTGAGTCACTCTATGGATGAGTGTCGGTATTTAACAGGATGTATAGGTGTATGAATATATATGATGAATTAGTACATGTATGAGTGACTATATAGAACTGTTGGTGAATGAGTGTATGTGTATGTAGATGGTGGAATTACTGAATAGGTTGTTGTAACTGCTATTGGTATCTCCATTTTTTTGAAAATTTTAGTTTCTATTTTTGAATGTGTGTATCAAGGGTTATATTACGCTGAGAGGAGGTCTGCCACTCTTTCACAAGGATGATGTCATGAGTGATGTCATCAGGTATTTCATTTGAAATGTCATCAGTGATGTCGTGCGTGATGTCACTGACCATGTCATGAGTGATGTAATATGTGACATCATCAGCAGTGCATTGCAGGCGCGCGAGTTATAGTTAGCTCAACTAACTATAACGGGAGAATTTCAATGGTTTTGTATGAGTGAAATGTCCAGCTAACTTTAACATGTGTGAAACCTATGGTTTTTTCAGTGAATTTCTAAGGTTTTTTAAATGCTAATTCCTAACTATAACGTGTGTGAAACCTATATTTTTTCAGTTAATATATATATATAGGAAACTTCGGTACCTGTCACGCCGTAATATTTTTCTGAGCTAGAATCTCTGTAAACTCAGGCAACCAGGACAAAGCAGCATAACCAGATCAGGGATATCTCAAATTCATCAGTTTTTTAAATATATTTCTTCTTTTATTCTATCCAAAGTGCACCATGCTCTGAAAACAGGCCTACGCATTTTGGCCTAAACCTTCGACTGTGCAGTGAATATATATTTTTTGTTTTGCCAATAACTTTGGAGCCGCTTGGAGACTGTTCATGAAATTTACACAACAAGTCCCCAGTTCAGTTCATCAGCTGTGTTGAACGTTTCAGGTTGACCGGTCAAGTGGGGGCCGAGAAAAAAGGAGGGTCCCAAACGCATTTTTCCTATGCTATGTCAATAGGGATTTTTCATGAACACGACTACAGTCGGAACCCCTAAATGGAATTACACCAAATTTGGCAGAAAGTTAGATGTTGGTCCAGAAAGCTTGCTTTTTGTGATTCGGTGTAAATCACAGAGAAATTTAAGTTTGAAAAATTTAGATATATGGGAACCCAAACTCCTACTGAAATTTTATTGGCTGTCAGCATTTCAACAAGGAAGAGTTGGCAGCCACCTTCCCATACAAAATGTAAAAGAAAAAGAGGTCAGGATAGAAATACCCTGACCCTCTAGGCCTCTTGGGTGGGGGGGGGTTCCATAGGGACCCAGCAGGACCCAAGAAAGCATTTTTTTAAAAACATTTTGGCGGCCTACCAACATTTTATTTGCCTTGCAAAAAAAACTAAGCAGAGGCTCCTGTTTCTTATCGGCCCCTGGGTGGGCTGGGTTCAGGGGGCGATTCACAATAAAGGAGGGGGGACGCAGGGACCCCCTCTCCTGGGTCTCATTGATGACCCAGGGACCACCACCGCCCCATGGCATCATAAACAAAACATATTACTTCTAGGCTGGGCCCCAGGGGGATGGGGTCCCTGGGGTTGAAACCAGCCCAGGGAGTGGGGCCGTATGGCCCCTTTCCAGAGTAAATAAAAATATTTGTTTTAAAATGGCTGGCCGGAAAAAGTTGTTGGCTGCTGAGGGTCTTTGGGGGCAAACTACACCTCCTGTTAGCTCCACTAAGTTCCACAGAGTGCGATTGGTGTGAGGATATCAGAGGCCACCGCCCTCTTCTCCACCACTCTACAAACACACCTCCTGGTGCAGTTCGGGTTTGGAGATGAACTCCTTTTGGATGCTGAGGGACCTTGGGGGCCAAGAAGCCCTCGTTTTACCTCCAGTAAGTCCCTTACAGCAGGAAACCTGAGAGCTGCTCAATGGCCCGACCAGTTTTTCCAAACCTTTTCAAGCATGACTACCACATTGTGCAGTTAGGAGGGGTTGAGTACCACAGTCCCCAGGTGCTATTTCAGCTGCTCACACTGCCCACGTGTGCCTGGAGGCACCTACTTTTACTGCTTGGAGCTCCCACTGCACGGGACGCCCATTGTGCAGTCAGGAGGGGCTGAGGACCACAGGCCCCAGGTGCTATTGTGGCAGGAGCCGCTCTTGCTGCCCAAGTTGTGCCCAGAGGCGCCCACTTTTACACTTGGGGCTACCGCTGTAAGGGACACACCTGGGCATGTGTCTGGGTGAAGACCGGGCAAAGAGTGTGCCAATCTGTGTCCATCTGTCATCGGCCAAGGCTGGCCTGGGTCCACTCTCTGAGACCCCAGACTTCACACCAATATTTTCAGGAGAGTGTCTCAGGAAGCTGACGCAGGACTACAGAGCCCGCTGCCTCAAGAGTAGATCTACTCTGCAGAGGTACTGCTTATTCTCATTATTGTATTGTAAGTGTGGCCCCAACTCCACTCCGGGGTTGTGGGGGAGTTGATAATTATTTTATCTTGGGCATTGGTATTAAGAATTCGGACACTGATAAGGGGAGGAAAAAATGTATGGCGGCTCTGTTACAACCCCCTTAACAAAACCAACATCAATAGATCGGATACTACAACGAGCTGTCAGCACCATCAGCATTAAAATCACTCAAACAGAGCGGAGACTTTCTTTGAACCAAGTGGTGATAGTGGGGCCTGAGCTAGCCCTTCCCCCGCTCCCTTCCAGACACATCTTCTGCTCTCCCCACAAACTTGTATCTCCACTTACTCAAGTTCCCAATGTAACTCGTGAGGACATTAGATCCTTAGACACCAGCATTCCTGCCCTTGCGACAAAAAAAAAAAGGCGACTCACCAGAAAACGCCAAAGAAGACCAAACAAGGCAAGGGGCATAAACAGACAGTCAGCCCAAACCAAATTCCTTCTGGTACTCTGCAAGAACTTGAGAACTTATCAACTACAATACCAAGCCCCAGACATTTATTGATATCACCACAGCATGATAAGACTTTTCTCCCTAATTGTATTAACAATCTTTTGGCTACTCACTTGGAATCTTTCTCAGAGAAGCTTCACCTAATGCTTAGTACAGCACTTTCTCCTTTGTCCTTGCGTCTGGATAATATAGAATCCACACTAGCTCCTAGTAGTGTTCATCCTGCATGTTAGGAGGCGCGCTTGGATAGGGCCAAATCCCCCAGACCAACAAGGAGATTGCATTGTAGTAAATTTTAGAACCCCAAACTTGGTACACTATTTGCTTTTTAACCTCAGGCATATTATTCTACTGAGTAGTTTTATTACCCAGGTCCTGCTTAGCTACTTTTATCGACCTTCTCCTTTTTTAAGGCAGCAGTCACGCAATCTCTCACGTGCTAAGTGACACCGTGCACCGGATATGTGCATTTCTACATAACGAGGGCTGGACAAACCATACTCATATCATTTTAAATCTCTGAGTTTAGTTAGTACCTCCCCCACTAATGTCTCAGCCAGTGGACAGTCCATACGGGACATACCACACGCTTGTGCGCTGTACAGCTATCCAATAGGTTTGACGCACTTTCTGACTTGGACTGGCATGGGGTGTATAAGGCCCTTTCATCACCTGCTGCCTCCCCTATTAAAGCTCAGGCTAATAAATCACCAGTAATATCCGCTGTCTCAACTGCCCAGATGTACGTAGCAGCAGCCTATTCGTCTTTTACCCTGTCCACCCGGTACAGATCTCTTTCTTTATATTTAGATGGAATGTAGCAGGCCTAAAGGAGAAGATTAATAATAGTGACTGGCAGGACTTTGTGTGAAAATACGATTTAATTGTATTACAAGAAACTTGGCTTACCACAGCACAGCATATTGAGGGTTATGCCTGTTATTCTCGTGATGCCATTCTACCTACTCGGGCCAGGCTATGGGTGGGCTAGCCATCTGGGTGAGTTTAAGTCTTAATGTGGAGGTATCACAGATCAATTCTGGGTCACGGCCTGTTTAGAGTTATCAATTCGTATTCCGAAAACAATTATTTTGTTAATGCTACTTGCACACATTTAATTAGTTTGTTCATTTTCTATCTGATATACAAATTAAAATCAAAACTAGCCACTCTTAATCATACATTTGCTTTTCTGGTGATTTTAATGCAACGCTAAACGAAGGACCAGAGTCTCAAAATACTTGTATAGCTGGATATGTAACCACTTTGGTTGCAAGGTGGGTGGAGCTTCATACATACCTTAATGCTCACGAACTGGTCAACTTAATTGTGACTTTTTCGGGTGCTAACTGTACAGTTCCGACTTTAGAGGATGGGGGCAGGGCCTCAATAATTGACTATATGTTTGTGAGTTCCAACTTTACACCCTGGTTTTACAAAGAGGAGATCTTACCGATAGAGTGGAGAGATCATAATGCCTTGTGCTCCTCATTGCTTTTGAATTTATTATTCATAACACAACACTCTGCAGATGGCTTAAGATTTGCCTGGTGCATGAAAAAGTCCTTAGAAGCTTTATCAACCCTTCTTAGAACTCATTTAGGAGTCTTTTTCAATTGTCTAGTTGAGACCGGACAAGAGTTGATGGCTATGCATTGTCACAAGTTAATAGATATAATTAGAGAGTATATGATCAAGCCAATTCACTCAAGTAATGGGGACCCAAGGTGGTTTGATTATTCCTGTTCAAAGGCAAACCGAAAGTTGAGGAAGGCCGTAAATGCACTGCCTAGGAACAGGAGCAAGATCCCTGCGGCACGGAGAGAGTACAAATCTGTACTTTAAATCAGGAAGAGGGAACTCGACAAATAGGACTGGAAGCTGTTAGTAAACGTAGCTCTTGGAAAGGACAGTAAATCCTTTTGGGATTTAGTGGACTCAATTAGATCTAGGAATTCCCCCATAATCCATCCTTGCAAAATAACATTTTAGGCTCAGATTGGGTCTCTCATTTTGTTTCAATCTATTCTATAGACGAAGACCCTAGAACGCTAGTCAAACTTAGTAATTGATTACAAAGCTCCCTACCCCTTCTAATAAAATTGCAGGAAGTTTATTTGACCGTTCATCAGAGCACGGGAGGGAAGGCACTGATCCGAAATGGGGTATCAATGAATCTGGGGAAATCTCTGCCCAAGCTTTGTGGCCCCTTCATCACCAATACATTTAATTATTGTCTAACAGCAAACATTACCCCTTCCTGGGCTACCTCAACGGTCATGTCGATATATAAAAAGGGTGATCGTCTGTCCTCAAAGTGTTACCTCACTATATCACTTATTAATAGTACGATCAAAATTATTGGTAGAGTTATATGCGACCGATAAGTAAGCTGAGCGGCAGGCAAGGACATTCTTTCCCCTTTTCAATTTGGTTTCCGCTCAAACTTACGCAGGAATGAACAGTGTTTTGAACCTGGCCCTGACAATTTTCTATATATACCAATGCCAGGTGATCACCCATCTACCTGCCTTTGATTCAGTGGACAGAACCAAGCTATGGTTAATGTTGATGGATCAAAGAGTGAACCCCCCCCCTCCTGTTAGTTTTTATTCTCAGTACATTCAGATCTCTCGGCTACAGTGCGTTTAAATTCCTATGGTGAGATTTCTAATGATTTCCCCCTGAAAAGTGGCATGCGACAGGGATGCATCCCCTTTATTATTCATTTTATATATAAATGGACTAACAGCTCTTTAACTTCCCATGCATCAGATATCTCTAGAATAGCCGATTCCCCAATACCTGTGCTGCTCTACGCTGATGATGCAGTGCTGCTTGCTCTCACCCCAAATGCATTGAGACACCAAGTTGAGATTTTCAGCTCTTTTATGTCAAACATGAATTTGAAAACTAATTATACAAAGTTGCACATCATATCCTGTGGTCTGCGCGCCTGCTGCATTTCAGAGATCGGGACATCATCCTGCGGCAGGCTAGGTCGGCTGGCCCATATAAGGTGGACAACGCATCGGTGTCTCTCTTCCCCGATTACTCCCAGGAGGTCCAACGTAGCCGCTTCTCCTTCTTGGCAGTCAAGACGGCCCTTCGTGATGAAGGAGTAGAGTACTCCTTATTGTATCCGGCACGCCTGAAAGTGATGGTGGATGGAGTAGCGACATTTTGCGATATGCCGGATGACGCTTGGCAGTGGCTGGAACGGTACCGAGCGGGCAAAGACGGCGCTGGTAACTGGGCGGAGGCAGCGGAGGAATGACCGAAACCACGCAGGAGTAGGCGCAACCGGAAGCGCGTCCAGAACAGGAACTCCCCATCTGCATCACAGACGGTACTGGAGAGGCAGGCTGCCCTGCAGGCGGTGTCGGTTATCTCTGGAGCGGTGACGGAGGCCTCCTTGGTGGACTCAGGTTCCTAGCTGGGCTCCGATGAGGCGGATCTTGGAGGCTCGGATGTGGGCTCGGAGAAGGAACCTGGGGAGATGCCTCAGGTTACCCCACAAGAGGTACAAAAGGGGTGGTGATGGACGGAGCATCTGAATCAATCAAACACTCACTCCCAGTCAAAAGATCTGGGTTTAATCCATCACCGTTCTTTAGCCCACTCTGCCACCCCAGTTTAGACATGGCTATATGCAAATAAGTCTGACCCTGTGCCTCATGGGAACAGTCCAGCCCGAACTGCCAAGCCATGTCTTCCCTGGACCGGAAACAAGCTTCCGAGGACCGGTTTCTGGCATTCCAGCCGTCTTCAGCCCGGCTTGCTTGAATCCAGTGGCAAAGTGAGCAAGGGACTCACGTCTGAGCATACCCTGCCACACTTATGGCGCCCAAAAGCGGTACAAAAGGGGGTGGTGATGGACGGAGCATCTGAATCAATCAAACACTCACTCCCAGTCAAAAGATCTGGGTTTAATCCATCACCGTTCTTTAGCCCACTCCGCCACCCCAGTTCAGACATGGCTATATGCAAATCAGTCTGACCCTGTGCCTCATGGGAACAGTCCAGCCCGAACTGCCAAGCCATGTCTTCCCTGGACCGGAAACAAGCTTCCGAGGACCGGTTTCTGGCATTCCAGCCTTCTTCAGCCCAGCTTGCTTGAATCCAGTGGCAAAGTGAGCAAGGGACTCACGTCTGAGCATACCCTGCCACACTTATGGCGGCCAAAAGCGGTACAAAAGGGGGTGGTGATGGACAGAGCATCTGAATCAATCAAACACTCACTCCCAGTCAAAAGATCTGGGTTTAATCCATCACCGTTCTTTAGCCCACTCCGCCACCCCAGTTCAGACATGGCTATATGCAAATCAGTCTGACCCTGTGCCTCATGGGAACAGTCCAGCCCGAACTGCCAAGCCATGTCTTCCCTGGACCGGAAACAAGCTTCCGAGGACCGGTTTCTGGCATTCCAGCCATCTTCAGCCCGGCTTGCTTGAATCCAGTGGCAAAGTGAGCAAGGGACTCACGTCTGAGCATACCCTGCCACACTTATGGCGGCCAAAAGCGGTACAAAAGGGGGTGGTGATGGACGGAGCATCTGAATCAATCAAACACTCACTCCCAGTCAAAAGATCTGGGTTTAATCCATCACCGTTCTTTAGCCCACTCCGCCACCCCAGTTCAGACATGGCTATATGCAAATCAGTCTGACCCTGTGCCTCATGGGAACAGTCCAGCCCGAACTGCCAAGCCATGTCTTCCCTGGACCGGAAACAAGCTTCCGAGGACCGGTTTCTGGCATTCCAGCCGTCGTCAGCCCGGCTTGCTTGAATCCAGTGGCAAAGTGAGCAAGGGACTCACGTCTGAGCATACCATGCCACACTTATGGAGGCCAAAAGCGGTACAAAAGGGGGTGGTGATGGAGGGAGCATCTGAATCGATCAAACACTCACTCCCAGTCAAAAGATCCATCACCGTTCTTTAGCCCACTCTGCCACCCCAGTTCAGACATGGCTATATGCAAATCAGTCTGACCCTGTGCCTCATGGGAACAGTCCAGCCCGAACTGCCAAGCCATGTCTTCCTTGGACCGGAAAAAGCTTCCGAGGACCGGTTTCTGGCATTCCAGCCGTCTTCAGCCCGGCTTGCTTGAATCCAGAGGCAAAGTGAGCAAGGGACTCATGTCTGAGCATACCCTGCCACACTTATGGCGGCCAAAAGCGGTACAAAAGGGGGTGGTGATGGACGGAGCATCTGAATCAATCAAACACTCACTCCCAGTCAAAAGAACTGGGTTTAATCCATTACCGTTCTTTAGCCCACTCTGCCACCGCAGTACAGACATGGCTGTATGCAAACCAGTCTGACCCTGTGCCAGTTCGGGCTGGACTGTTCCCATGAGGCACAGGGTCAGACTGATTTGCATATAGCCATGTCTGAACTGGGGTGGCAGAGTGGGCTAAAGAACGGTGATGGATCTAACCCAGATCTTTTGACTGGGTGTGAGTGTTTGATTGGTTCAGATGCTCCGTCCATCACCACCCCCTTTTGTACCACTTTGGCCGCCATAAGTGTGGCAGGGTATGCTCAGACGTGAGTCCCTTGCTCACTTTGCCACTGGATTCAAGCAAGCCGGGCTGAAGACGGCTGTAATGCCAGAAACCGGTCCTCGGAAGCTTGTTTCCGGTCCAGGTAAGGCATGGCTTGGCAGTTCGGGCTGGACTGTTCCAATGAGTCACAGGGTCAGACTGATTTGCATATAGCCATGTCCGAACTTGGGTGGCAGAGTGGGCTAAAGAACGGTGATGGATCTAACCCAGATCTTTTGACTGGGTGTGAGTGTTTGATTGGTTCAGATGCTCCGTCCATCACCACCCCCTTTTGTACCGCTTTGGCCGCTGTACGTGTGGCAGGGTATGCTCAGAGGTGAGTCCTTTGCTCACTTCGCCACTGGATTCAAGCAAGCCGGGCTGAAGACGGCTGTAATGCCAGAAACCGGTCCTCGGAAGCTTGTTTCTGGTCCATGGAAGGCATTGCTTGGCAGTTCGGGCTGGACTGTTCCCATGAGGCCCAGGGTCAGACTGATTTGCATATAGCCATGTCTGAACTGGGGTGGCAGAGTGGGCTAAAGAACGGTGATGGATCTAACCCAGATCTTTTGACTGGGTATGAGTGTTTGATTGGTTCAGATGCTCCGTCCATCACCACCCCCTTTTGTACCGCTCAGGTTACCCCACAGACGGCCGATGGACTGCTGGACGAATGATCTTGCCAGATGCTGACCGTAGTACAGTAAGGGGCATGCCCGGCCTGTGGTGTTGACACTGTGGGGGATGCTGGGGGTCCGTTTCCTGGGGCGCTGGGAGGTGCACTTGCTTCTGTGTGGAGGGACTATTGCTGGGGAGTGGAAGGGCTCTGGAAGACTGGGAACACAAATTGGCCGGGGCGCGGCTGGGGTGAGACAGCTAACATGTACGAGATCGGCCTATCACGGTGTGATGGGTCTCTTGCTGTCCGGCTTGGCTGGTGTGGGGTCACCCCCTCTACCTCACATAGTTTGTGAGTCTCTGGTGGTTACCAGAGTTACCCTCATTGACGGGGGTTGGGTTTGGATGGGTAACAACTGTTTTGCCCCTGTTCTGGGGGAGGGTGGGCTGGGGGTTGGTTGGGACTGTTACACGTTAAAGGGGGTTGTCAGTGTGCCGGTAGGGCTGTGTGGGGTTGGACTCAGCTATAGACCTACTGATGGCGTCTAGGCTTGAATTGAAATGTATTACTTGGAATGTGCGGGGGCTCAACTCTATGAGGAAGCGATATAAGGTGCATGCATACTTGGTCCGTAGGGGGGTCCAGGTGGCCTTTTTACAGGAGACACATTTAACTCAGGCGGAAGGGCAGGTGCTGCAGCGGCGTTGGAGGGGGCAACTCTTCTATACCACCTATTCCGCGTATGCTAGGGGGACTCTGATCGGGGTGTGCGCAGGTGTTCCCTTTCAACCCATGACGACGATGGTAGATTCAGACGGGAGGTTTGTGGCTGTGTTGGGGCGTCTTGATGGCCGGGACGTTACGTTTTGCAGTGTCTATGTCCCGAATACTGATCAGGCTGCGTTCTTCTCGAAGCTGTCGGGGAGGCTTGCGTCCCTATTGGTGGGCACAGTGTTTCTGGGGGGGGACTTTAATTCAGTGGTGGACGTGGAGCTGGATCGTTCCCATCCCCCACTGGCACAACCGGTGGTGCGCAGGGTGGCCGGGGCACGGAAGAATTGGCAGGAACAATGGGACCTCTTAGATGCCTGGCGAACACACCACCCCACGGACAGGGATTACTAGTATTACTCTGCACCCCATGACCTTCACGTGCGCCTTGATACTGTTCTTTGTACACCTGGAGCTCAGGAACTCACACGCAGCAGCGAATACCTAGCGAGGACTATCTTGGATCATAATCCTTGCTTGCTCACGGTCCTCTGGTCGAGACAGCGGCAATCGGTTCCCACTTGGAGACTGAACCCACTGGTGCTGGAGGACCCGATGTTTCACGCGGAGATACGGGAGGGCATAGAGCATTATTTTCAGGAGAACGAGGGATCCGCGACTACCAAGGCGCATGAGTGGAACGCCTTCAAACTGGTGATACGAGGTGTGTGCCTCTCATCCACAGCGGGGGCGTGTCGGACATTGTTAGGCGATATAGAACGGGAGGAGGCCTCCCTGCGGCAGGCGGAGAAGGCCAGTCATGTGGAGGGGGGATGTAGAGAGGAAATGCTGGCGGCTCGGGAGCAGGTGGCCACTCAGGTTGAGAGGCTTTGCTGCCTTGACAATAGAGAGTACATGGTCCGGGCGCACGCCGAGAGAGATCAGGTAGGTACGTTGTTAGCGTGGCTGGCCAATCCGCACACTTGGGGCACGCTGATACTGTCACTGGCCACGCCCGCGGGGGACCTCGTTCATTCGCAGAAAGAGATCAACGACCAGTTTCTAGATTATTACACGGAGCTCTATCGGAGTAAGCTGACGGCGCCGCCGGCTGGGTTGGATACCTTCTTGGAGGAGGCGCAGTTGCCGCAGTTAGACCCAGAACAGGGGAACGCGCTGGGCGCTGAAATATCCTTGGGAGAGATCAGAGCGGCAGTTAAACACATGGCCAGAAAAAAGACTCCGGGGCTGACGGTTTGCCGGTGGAATTTTACACCTCGTACATTGACCTCCTGGCACCTCAATTACATCAGGTGTATAGCGAGGCCTGGGAACTGGGCAAGCTACCGCCATCGGCCAGAGAGGCGATCATAGTGCCGTTGTTGAAGAAGGGCGGACTACCTACCGCGAGGGCGGCTTATCATCCGCTTTCGATGCTCACTGTGGACTATAAGGTACTGAGTAGGATCTTGGCCACGCGACTGTCTGTGTCTGTCTGTGTTTCATTCCCACGCGGAACACTTCGACGTGCATTCGACGACTGATACGGGTCATGAACGTTGAGGGGGAGGGTCCCCCAGGTGCGGCGGTGCTGTCGGTGGATATCGAAAAAGCATTCAATAGCGTGGAGTGGTCGTACTTGTTTTGCGTGCTTCGTCGGTTCGGGTTAGGGGATGACTTCGTACGTTGGACGCAGCTGCTGTATAACTCCGCTACCGCCAGGGTTCGTACGGGTCGTTCAATATCTGCGGCATGTTTGGTGGAAAGAGGCACCCAGCAGGGTTGCTCTTTGTCCCCGCTTCACTTCGCGTTGGTGATCGAGCCTCTGGCACCACAAGCCCGGCAGGGTCGACATTATGGGGGGGTGTTACTGCACGGCGATCCGCATTACATCTCCCTGCATGCTGACGACCTCTTACTATATTTGGCCGACGTGGAGACCTCGGTGCAGGGAGCACGGGCCCTCCTCCGGGAGTTTGGCGAATTGTCGGGACTGCATGTTAACTGGTCCAAGACCTGTTTATTCCCACTGACGCCACGTTGCGCCCAGCCCACAGTGTTGGGGGGACTGCGTTGGGAATCGGAGTGCTTACCGTACCTTGGTGTCTTTATTTACCACACCCACTCGCTCCTATATGAGGGGAATGTGGGCAGAGCGTTGAGGGGCATTAGAGGCAGTATGGGGTTTTGGCGTACCCTTCCGCTGTCAGTAGCCGGACGAATAGCGTTGTTAAAGATGGTGGCACTCCCGCAGCTACTTTATTTTTTTCGTACGCTACCAGTGTGGATTCCGATGTCCTTCTTCAGGATATTGCGGTCGATGGTGATAGGGTTCATCTGGGGCTCCGGCAGGAGACGTGTGGCATTGAATACCTTGCTCAGATCGCGGGAGGAAGGAGGTCTGGCGGTACCAGACTTTGAATGGTACTACCTGGTGGCACAACTGCAATAGCTCACACAGGCGGTGGCGCGGGAGTTTAGAGGCCCGGATGGTCCACAGGACAGAATTATTCAGCGCCATGTCTTGTCCTTTATAGTGCTCCAGCAGAGGCTTCGGCTGGACCAGCTCATTCTCGAGGAACGTACCCTTCGCCAATGCTGGCTACGCAGCCAGAAGCGGGCGGGATTTACCATCCCGTATGCCCCGGAGATCCTTCTGGGCATGTTCACAGCCCTCCCACATGGCGGGGATTGGTCAGTGCTGGCTGACTGGGAGGAGTGTGGGGTCCACATGATAGGGGACCTGTATAGAGATGGTACCTTGTTGCCCTTCCACGAACTGCAGAGCACCTTTGATTTGCCGAGGGGTGACTTTTTGTTACATGCGGCTTTGGTGTCGGTAATCCAGAAACACTGGAAGATGGGTTTGGCAGAACCCCCTACATCATTGGGCTGCCAATACATCACGATGGCCGCTGGCACTTTCAAGGCTATCACCTGCCTGTACAGGAGATTGGCATTGGAGAGTCCGCCACCCCTAGATAGGCTGAGAGAAGGTTGGGAGGGAGACCTCGGCCGACAGATACCAAAGGCGACTTGGCCACAGCTTGTGCGGAGGGCCTGGAAGGGCACGCACAATGTTCCGTTTCCGTTGGTTCAATATTTTACACTCCACAGGGCTTATTTGACGCCGGTTAAAATCCAGCAGGTCTTCGGGGGAGCTCACTCAGTGTGCCCCTGATGTAACGGGGAGGGCGCTGGCTTTGGTCATATGTTTTGGTTCTGCGCAGGGCTAGGTGCATACTGGACTGATGTTATGGCGTGTTTGAATGAGGTCACAGGACGTCAGGTTGAAGTAAGCATGGGGGCATGCCTCCTACTATGGTTCCCACACACACCAGCCACAAAAATTACAAGTAAATTCTTTGACCTGGGGTTGATTATGGCCAAGAGGGAGCTCACTATGCACTGGAAGTCTAGGGGGGCCCCAGCTTTCTGAGATGGCGAGGGAGTTTCCAACAATGAGCCACTAGTGAAGGGACTCTTAGATTGCAGCTAGCCAGACGCACTTCTAACGCCAAAACGCTGGAGGCGGCCAGGGCGTGGGGGGCACTGGTGGCGGACCTACAATAAATGGTGGAAGCTAATGGGGGTGACAAGATGGACGCGCCGGCGAGTCAGGCGCTGGTGACTAGGGCGGGGATTGCGGGGGTACATATGGGAGGTGAGACTAGCTAGGCTTGAACGCCGTAGTACCTGAGATGGTTCCCGCACTTTTGTCGGAAGGGAATGAAGGACCCCTAAGGTCACGTGTTATGTTTCACGTATATTCTAGGTCACTGCGCTGCCGAGGGCTGAGACTGTGGGTATCCTGGAAGGAGTTGGGCGCTGCTGCACAAAAATTTATACCACTCTCTAGGAGAAACAGCAGGAGGCACACTGACAAGGGGGGGTGGGGAGGGTGAATCGAATAGGGACAGGGGAAGCAGACCATTGTTGATTTTTTGTCCTGAAAAGAGCTGAGAAGATGTAGACCCGCTTATGGCTGTAAGATGTTTGACCAAAACTTAATAAAAATTTGTTTAAAAAAAAAAATCATGTCCTGTGGTCTAGTAAAAAATAAAGCAGAACAAAATCTGTCTCAATGGCCAAAATCTAACGACTGTGGACAATTTCAGCTACCTAGGATTAACTTTTAGTTCATCAGGGCCCTGGAACCCCTGGAACCCTCACCTGGTGCATGCTAGCCAGGGATTGTATGTAACTTATTAAGAGCAGACTCTGGAGTATCTGTCCTTCCTCTTCTGAAAGTGTGCAAATCTCAGAGCATTCATGCAGCCACTTATGGTACGGGTGTTTAGGGTTTTAACGATTGCGCTGGCCTCCAGTCTGAGGAAAATAATTTTCTTTGGTGGATGTTGAGCCTACCACCAACTACTTTCAGCTGTATTACTCACACAGATATTAATCAGGGTTATATGTTGAACAAAGTACGCATGGCTCCTCTCCTACTGTGGGTCAGTGTCTGGACGAACCCAGGGGCAAAACTGTGTAGGGATGTCATACTCGACTGCTTTGCACTCAACAAGGTACTATCCCATGGCTGAGCTATATTCAGGACACCTTGTAAACTCTTGGCCTAACTGCCTGGTTATCTGAACCTACTAGTATTCCTAAAACTGCTAAGGCAGAGGTGAAAGCAACACACTCGGAGCATAGCGCAGACTTAAGAATGAAAACTGAGTTAGTAAAGCCTTCAGTTTCGACTTATTATCAATCCCTATTACAAGTCTTACATCATGTGTATCTTTTTTCAAAACCATTCTGCACAATCACTCTTGCACTTTACATTGTTTTACAAATCTTACAGTTTAGAACATAAACACTTTATCCAGCCTTTATAACGCAAGCTAGGTTTCGATGGTGTAGAGTAGCTTTTCTCCACTTACAGGGCCTCATTTATGAAAAGTGACGCATCGCTGCGTGAAAACAGCGATGCGTCACTTTTCACTGCGCTCTCCCTGCAACATGATTGATGCGTCATATTTATAATATGACGCATCATGGCGCAAGCAGTTACAGATACGTCAGTATTTCTGACGTATCTGTAGGCGCAAAAGTGACGCATTGCTGGAGTGTGTCACAAAAGTGACGCAACTCCAGCAATGCTTCCTTTCACATGGGGAAAGCCCCATGTGAAAGGGCTTGCGTCAGTCTTACGTCTGCTGTGAGGCAGGCGCAAGATTTTGACGCAACAGCATCCTAAAAGTGACGCAGTGAAATCTCATAAATTTCACTGCGTCACTATTACGAGGCTTTTTGCGGGTGAACGCCCCTCTGCATACATTATACCTGATGCAGGTATAATGTAGCGCAGGGGTTTACAAAGTGACGCATCTACTTAGATGCGTCACTTTGTAAATAGTGCGCATCAGGAGGCATGTTTTACGCCGCCGATGCGTCACAAAAAGTGACGCATCGGAAGCGCAAAACTCACGCAAGGCCTCATAAATGAGGCCCTCAGTTTTTAACCTCTCATGAAACTTCATATTTTTTCTGTGCCTTCCTGAAAGCAGCAATTTGGGATAGAAAAACTATGGACAGCTAATCTGTCCTGCAGAAAACCTCCCTCTGTTAGATGGCGTTAGGTCGAGGTGTCTTCTCTTTTATTTTCAGTTTCAGTTAGGAGGACATGGCGGACCCCTCTTGAGGTTTTTTGTGCTCCTTTCCAAATTGAAAAATGTGTTTTTGTAATCTGGTTTTACTGATGAATATGGAGTCTTTAAGGGCACTTGATGCAATCATACTTTTCACTGTATTTTTAAATTAATGTAAATTTGTACTTCTATTATTTTTAGATTATGGATTTGTATCAGATATCATGTGCTTTTATGGTCTATTTTTATTTGACCGAATAAAGAATTTGATTTGATTGAAAAAACATAGAAATTGACTTATAAACCAAAGGTTACATGGAATTTATAGTTAGGAAATATATTTTGAAAAACCTTAGAAATTCACTATAGTTGGGAAATAGAATTTAAAGAAACATGAGAAATTCACTGAAAACATGAAGGTTATAGGAATGTTATAGTTAAGCTCATATTTCCATTGTACCAACCCAGTGAAATTCAGGAGTTATAGTTACCTGAGCTAACTACAACTTATGCCCCTGCAATGCACTTTTTATGACCTTACATATTACATCACTGATGACATGGTCAGTGACATCACTGATGACTTCTCAAACGACATCACTGATGACATAATCCATAGAACCACTCATACACCCTCACACTCTTATACAAACTTTCGTACTCTCACTCACATACCTATACAACCACTCACATACCTATTTACAGACTCATACCAGTGCTCACATACCCACTCACTCTCCCACAGAGGCACTCACACACCCACTCACTCAATTGTACAGCCAGTCCCACAGCCTTTCACTCACCCGTATAGCCAGTCATACAACTAGAAACTCACTTGTACAGCCACTCACATAGCCACACACTCACCCATGCAGCACTCATATACCTACCTAGTTACCTACACAGTCACTCACACACCCACTCAATCACCCATACAGCCTTCCAACACTGCCACTCACTCACCAATACAAACACTCCCACACATACTCACACATCCACACAACCATTTCCATACCTATTCACACATCCTTACAAGCACTCACATATCCACTCACTCACCCATACATCCATTTACATATTCACTCTCCAATACAGCCGCTCACACACTACCTTAACCAAATACCCACTGAAACAGCCAATCACTCACCCTTACTGCCACTTACACACCCACTCACTCACTCATACAGACATTTAGACACCCACTCACTCATCCGTTCAGTCACTACACACCCATAGTGCCACTCACACTGCCACTCATTCACCCATAAAGCCACTGGCACAACCTCTCACTCACCAATACACTCAGACAACATTTCACTTACCCACACAGCTACACACACACCCCTATACACCTGTGCAGCCACTCACACTCCCATACACACAGCCACTCGCGTAATACATGTTAGAAGCAGTATCACTCTAATAGTGCACCTAGTATAGTAATTTAACTTTTGTAGTAGGTTAGTATATATGTTTAACAATCATAAACTCTTAGAAAATACTTATACTCACTGGATGAAGTCATCAATGATGTCATCAGTGAAGTTACTGACCATGTCATGAGTGATGTAATATGTCAGGTCCTAAGCAGTGCATTGAGTGTGTAATTAATAGTTGGCTGGTTTTGTTCAAGGGAAATATGAGCCTAACTGTAATGTCCCTGTAACCTTTGTGTTTTTCAGTGAATACACATACATATAGATTCTAGAAGAGAGAAAAACAACCCCATAATGTAACTACTAAATTGTTACTCCAGTTTTGTGGATTATTGGTTGAAAGAATTTTAGAACACATTCGTGCCATATCTAATGTAGATGTAAAATATCCAGTTGTCAGGCACTTCCAAACAGATCATCAGAGTAACAGAAATCTCCCATGATTTTTCTGTTTGGATCAGGTTCCAAATGAGGAAAGGGGAGGAGACAGAATATGAAAGCTAAGACAACTTGAGTCAAGGTATATTATTGAGATGCAGACCAGAACCCCATGGGTTTGAATTGGGATGAGGAGGTGTGGACACACATTGGGTAGACTCCATTAAGGGTGGCACATACATGCTAAGAGTCATTAGGTGGGTCTTTTTCTCAATGGCGATCAGCTAGATCACAGCCCATTCAGGGCATAATCATCACTCAATATTTTCTATGTCAAAGTGTGATACAAATGCCCATGCAGGACAAAATAAGCAAGGCATCAATAATGCAGAGTAGAATAGATCATACATTTGAGTTACAGAAGTTTGAGAATACTATGGGCAAAGAACACACAGTTGAGAACACACCAGAGGTCATACAGTACACTGACACTATGACCTAGAAAATTACAACTTTGGGGTGAAACTGAACAAGCTTCACCCCAAAGCTAATTTCCACCTGAACTTGAGAACTACACAGAGTTCTCTGCTTCTTTTTTTCATATATATATGTATATACATATATATACAAGCTGGCCCAGACGTCAAAGGTTCCTGCTTCTGTAGGTTTCTTCTTTCGTCCAAGGTATTGGTTTGGTCCGGGCCCACCTCTGAGTCTAGGAGAAGCATACAGCGGTTAATTGCGGTCACTGACTGCAAGTGTGGTGGGATGCATTTTCATTCCTGCCCCTGCCCAAAGTGAGTCTTGGAATTGGGGGCTGAAGCAGTTTTGGGGACCCGAGGAGACCCTAGGATTGAATCTACAACAGTATATTGATATGAGACAGCACCAAGGATTGCCCTGGACCCCGCCAATCCACATGGAATAATACAGATATCCCCACGCATCACCTACCTGAATTGAAGAGCATTCTGGGACTTGCAGTTTCCATGAACTGCAGGATGGTGAGCTGACACAGAAGGGGGCTGAGCGGGTTTCCCACCAATGAGACATTTGCAGGACATTTAAATATGGGTGTAACAGTGCCTCCTGAGTATTACCGGTGTCTGACGAAGGCCGCACGTGCCGAAATGCATCATGCCGCAGATCCAATAAAGGTGCCTCCAAAGATTCCCCTGCGTGGCCTCTGCTCTTTCGTCTGGAGGAGTTTGTTTGGATATTGTGCACGTCAGCCAGAGACGCGGTACAGAGGCCCCTGTTTCGCAAGCTGGCCCGGACGTCAATGTTTCCTGATTCTGCAGGTTTCTTCTTACGTCCAAGGTATTACTTTGGTCCGGGCCCGCCTCTGAGTCCAGGAGAAGCATATGGCGGTTAATTGCGGTCACTGACAGCAAGTGTGGCGGGATGCACTGTCATTCCGGCCCCCGCCCAAAGTGAGTCTTGGAATTGGGGGCTGAAGCAGTTTTGGGGACCTGAGGAGACCCTGGGATTGAATCTACAACAGGATATTGGCATGAGACAGCACCAAGGATTGCCCTGGACCCCACCAATCCACATGGAATAATGCAGATTCCCCCACGCATCACCTATAGTGTAGTTCCTATATTCCCAATAGGCTCTGTGCATTGGAATAATATATCCGATAGATTAGACGTAGGACTGAGGTCGACTAGGTCTCTATCGAATATACTGGACTTAATTGTGTGTGCCATCTAGCTCAGAGGTCACTAGAAACTTTCTCGAATTCACAAGAAGGGATTAGTTTCTGACAACCGCATAAACATGACAACTTTGTTTCCCCACGATAAAACGTATCTTCAGAGTCGTGAAAACAATAGATAGATATTTCACTCAGTCAATCGTGCATGCTTCTTTTCACCAGAGGTGCAGAGAAACCAAAAAGACGGGCGTTTTCAATAAAAGGATTTATTGAACAGTCTTCTTTCTCAAGCATAAGAAATGAACTGCTACAATCATAAAACTGGTTGTAAAATATAATGCATACAGTATAAATAGTAGAATAAAATAAAACTGTAAGAGCATCGTATGGTTCCTAAACCATAGGATAATACATACATAAATAACAGAGGCTAAAAGTACTCAACTGGTGCTTCTAAAATACGCCTACCCCGGTGTACTTAATCTAAGCTTAGTACGAGGGAAGAAGTAAGTGAGTTGTAGCATAAATGTAGTATTCTTTTGCCAAGAATGTGTCCAAGATTTCTCTAAGGGTCTAATCAGTTCCGTACCTTAGTTTAGAATGAAGAAGGCTGATCTCGGGACTCGATTTCCCAACAACCCGCAAGGGTAGCTTGGAAACACTGGAGCTGGATTTCTCGGCAGGAGAAAAGACAGCGTCTCTTTCAGTGCGTCTGCTGGAGGGTCGGCTTCCTTCGGCACTTGCTGTAGCAGGGCGCGTCGGGCAAGTAGGTAGTTGAACTGCTTCAAACCACTGTGTGTTTGCTTGGGCAAGTGTGGGCATATTTATACCTTGAAGGTGCCGGGTTTGACGTATGGTTGGACATAATAACGTCATCAAAGAGTCTCAGCTCTTTGAAAACTCCATGAGTTACTGGACACAGCCATATTCAAGGAAGGGGAAATCTCTGACTGCTGAATGCGGGTTTTTCCAAGAAATCATTGTGGATTTTCGGAACTAGTGGAAGTAGCCCCGCCGTATTTGGACTGCATGAGCTATGCCTAAATATGGTTATGATTTCCATGCCTATATAAGGATATGGTGATTTATACCTATATAAGGGCATGAATCGGGAAACCTACAATAGGATCCTAAAATAATACATAAGACATCTACCTGAATTGAAGAGCATTCTGGGACTTGCAGTTCCAATGAACTGTGGGACGGTGAGCTGACACAGAAGGAGGCTTACCGGGTTTCCCACCAACGGGACATTTGCAGGACATTTAAATATGGGTTTAACAGTGCCTCGTGAGTATTAACGGCGTCTGACGAAGGCTGCATCATGCCGCTGATCCAATAAAGGTGCCTCCAAAGATTCCCCTGCAGGAAATGGATGAAGCAAAAGGTTGGTTTGTTGTAATTAAAGCCAATATGATCCAGTGGCTCAGGAACCCTTTGTTCCAATACAGTCTCGAGTTTGCGAGCACTGTGGATCCGCCGTTTTAGGCAGCGGGACGGCTTCGCAGCTGGATACGCCGCTATACACAAAAAAAGAGAACGTTGCCCCACTGAAGCCATCACACACAAAGTGGAATACCTCACACGTGCCATAGGTGGCCATAATCACAGCGTTCCTGCCTTGCTTCGCATGTTAAGCCAAATCAACCTATTGCTTCATCCATTTGGAAAAAGACTCACGTATGCTTGCTTGTAAATATTACGGACCTTGTAAATAGCCACATGGGGGATTATGGGACTTTGAGTTTGGTATGTATTTTGGGAACCACTCTAACCACAATGCCATCGCTCAATGGGGCGGGACTTACACATTTAAATAAATCAGGTGTCCCACAGCAGTTTTTGTGTCCGTGCATCATTGCGGAACGACAAGCTGCCAGTGATCAAGAGTACGAGGATACTCAAAACGAGTTTTGCTGAACATGCGAAGCAAGGCAGGAATGCTGTGATTATGGCTGCCTGTGGCACGTGTAAGGTATTCCCCTTTGTGTGTGATGGCTTCAGTGGGGCAACATTTTTTGTTTTTGTTTATAGCGGCGTGTCCAGCAGCGAAGCCGTCTCGCTGCCTGAAACGGGGGATCCACAGTGCTCGCAAACTCAAGCCTGTATTGGAACAAAGGGGCCATGGGATCATATTGGCTTTGATTACAACGAACCAAACTATTGCTTCATCCATTTGGAAAAAGACTCATGAATGCTTGTAAATATTACGGACCTTGTAAATACGCACGTGGGGAATTATGGGACTTCGAGTTTGGCATGTATTTTGGGAACTACTCTAACCACAATGCCATCGCCCAATGGGGCGGGACTTACACATTTAAATAAATCAGGTGTCCCACAGCAGTTTTCCTGTGTCCGTGCATCATTGAGGAACGACAAGCTGCCAGTGATCAAGGGTACGAGGATACTCGAAACGCATTTGGCTTAACATGCGAAGCAAGGCAGGAATGTGGCACGCATGACGTATTCCACTTTGTGTGTGATGGCTTCAGTGGGACAACCTTCTCTTTTTGTGTATATATATATATATATATATATATATATATAATTTTTTGAAAAATGATTATCCGACAACACCCCAACTGTACCTTATACCAAAGATACACAAAAACCCAACCCAACCACCTGGGAGACCGATTATATCGGCCATTGGCAGTTTGTTCGAAAATACTAGTACCTATGTGGACTATTTCCTGCAGCCATTTGTAAAGGAACTACCCTCTTACATACAAGACAGTGGGGATTTTCTCAAACAAATGTATGATGTTACATGGGATGATGAGTATGTATTTATGACGTTAGACGTCCAAGCATTGTATACGAGCACTCGATAACAAAGATGGCCTTAGAGCATTGGAACACTATCTCAAGAAAAGACCCATAGCTTTATACCAACACTCAAAGATGATAATGCAAATGGTAGAATGGTGTTTGAATAACAACACATTCCTTGTTGACAAATTGCATTACAAACAACTACAAGGTTCAGCCATGGGTACTTGCTTCTCCCCTAGCTATGCGAATCTGCATATGGGCTGGTGGGAGGAGCAAGTACTTTGGACAACCCATGCTGAAAATTTGTCAAAAAATGTCGAGTTGTATAAACGCTACATAGATGATATTTTCATCCTATGGAGAGGGTCAACAGAGAGTGCACAGGCCTTTGCGAAAGATCTAAATGAAAATGCTCTAAATTTGAGGTTCACGTGCTCCACTAGTAAAGAGAAGATACAATTCCTAGATATAGAACTCTATGTGGAACACAATAAAATACAGACGAGGACCTATAGAAAAGAGACAGCAGGCAATGCGGTGCTTCACGCACTAAGTTTCCATCCAGTAAAACTCAAAGAGTCCATCCCCTATGCTGAATGCCTACGAATGACTCGGAATTGCAGCACTGCAGCAGGTGTAGAGAAAGCTAAAGCTGACTTGTTTGAAAGATTGAGTAAGAGGGGTTACAAATCACGAACATTAGTAACAGCAGAACAAAAATGTGAAACTAAGAACAGGAAGGATCTGCTATTTACAAATGATTAGGAGAGTAAAAACAAACAATCTAAGCCCACATCAAATATCCCTAGGATGATAACAGGATACAATCTTTATCATAATCAGGTGAGGAGAATTTTACAAAAACACTGGCCACTAATAAGAAATGACCCTGTGATAGGACACCTGAATGGCAACAAACCTTCCATAACATTTAGGAAGGCAAAATCCATGCGCAGCCAATTGGTATGTAATGCCCCTACGGTGGTAAAAGCTGCCACATGGCCACCACCTCAGCAAGGCTTTAAGAAATGCACAAAGTGCAAAGCCTGCAAACAGGGTATCAATATGAAAGAGGTTACAGTGCCATTCAGAAACAAACCCTATAAAATCAGGGGTGGCTACTCGTGCAAGACCGAGTATGCCGTATACGTTCTGGTATGCAGTTGTGGGAAGCGTTATGTGGGGAGTACAATCCATCAAGCCCACATTAGGATTTTGCAACATTTGCGTGCAATCACCAACAATGACCCCACATACCCGGTGGCAAGGCATGTGAACACACTACATGATGGTAGTATTAAACACATCTCTTACTACGTAATAGACAATGTCCCCAAAAATCCGAGAGGAGGGAATCGAAGACTGGCTTTAAGACGCCTTGAATCAAGATACATTATCTTGTTAGATTCAAAGATTTCCAATGGCCTTAACTCTGATGAAGCTTTAACAGTACACTTATAGTCCAGTAGCGAAAACTTCTCCCACTCAACAAACCCCATTCCAAGAATAACTCTGTGCATTAATTATTGTATATACATTTGTACTATATATGTTATATAATTGAGAAATATATAATTTTGTTACTGACCCATAGCCAATAAGAATATGTCCTGAATTGTTGTGATAGACACGAAAACAGCAAGTTAATATGAGAGTGTTGCCATTATATATGTGACCACCCACTCCACTATGGAGTTAATGCAGAATTATATGGAGATGATCCATGTTTGCAACATGCACAATGAATGTAATTGGGCAGTGGGGTGCGAGATAAGTCTGTGTTAATACAAATTATAAGTTTGTGTTAATAGATATTACGAGTAATGGTTAACAGTTTGAAATATGTTTTTTTGATTCCAGAGGTAATTTAGAATCATTTAGGAATAATGCATTTCTTTTCGTTCTTCTAATTATTTAAACAGAAACGTACATGATAGTTGGCAGCAAAATAGAAAAACTCTTCTATGTCTATCACTTAGGTGGGTCAACATGTGATTCAGAGTATATGTACAGGCGTCACTTTCAACAGAGTAAGTGAGCAAGGCGGAGGCTTCCGCCGAAACGCGTTGTGCAGCATGTTTGGGATAAACACTCTTTCTTGAATGAAATTCATGGAGTCAGTGCCTTCCTCTTATCAGTTTGGATTGGATTGGTAAACCATATATATATATATATATATACATATATATATATATATATATATATATATATATATATATATATATATATATATCACAAAAAAGAGTTGCCCCAATGATGAATCCCACACAGGTGAGTATCTCTGTATTTCTTTAATGCAGACTGCAGCAAAGCAGGTACACAGCCAGCAGCCAAAGTCTTTTCGCCGACGCATTTCAAGCTCCTGCCCTTCGTCTCAGGCTGACTTCAACAGCTGTGGAAAATGCCAGTCCATCAGCTCATCATTAATCTAGTGCCTACCCAAGTAGACGTGGCTGCTCACGCATCCTCCTGGTACTCGTAGTGTTTGCTCAATATAACTCGTAGGAGTTAGTGTTACTCCTGTGAGTTGGTGTACACGCAGTATATAAAGTTCACGAAATCCCCCAGTGGGCTGCTGCTGCTCAATGCACACTGAAAAGCTGCCGTACATAGCCTCCATTACAGCACCTCGTCCCAAAGCAGCGACTGCCATTTTGACATCACCAGGGTCCGTAATGACAGCGGGGCTCTCATCGCAGCTAGGCTCTCCGCTCATAATACCACAAAAAAGAGTTGCCATAACGATGAAGCCCACACAGGTGAGTATCTCTGCATTTCTTTCATGAATACTGCAGCAAAACAGGTACAGAGCCAGCAGCCAAAGTCTTTTCGCCGATGCGTTTCGGGCTCCTGCCCTTTGTCTCAGGCTGACTTCAACAGCTGTGGGAAATGCCAGTCAATGAGCCCATCCTTAATCTAGTACCGCTCTGTACAGGTAGGAACTATTTGCATGGACCTTTGGAAGGGGTAGGCGTAAGAGATGGGTGTGGCGGGAGCAGTGGAGGAAAGGCCAAGGTATTTTCTGACAAGGGTGAGCACAATGCACAAAGGAAGCGTGACGTCTGCTGCAGCAAAAGCCTCATGCAATTTTTCAAGCCGGATTTTGCCAGTTGAGAACTCTGGGTATAGTTTTTCTGCTAAATTTGAGGTTTGCAGGGGATTCTGGGTGGGAAAATGTTGGGGGGTCCACGCAAGAAATACATCCCTGGACTCCCCCGGGTGTCTAGTTTTCAGAAATGTGTGGATCTGGTAGGTTTGCCTAGATGGCCGCCGAGCACGGGGCCAAAAACCCAAATGACCCCCTTGCAAAGCCAGGTTGTTTTGTTATAAGCAATTTTGATCTCTCCTCAATACGTTTTGGGCCCTTGCCTGTTGGGTGACTTGGATCACCCACACGAGTTAGGTACCATTTTTATCGGAAGACCTGGGGAAACATAGGTAGATAGAAGTTTGTAGGTCGCCGCAGATTCTTGAACTTTTCATCACTTAAATGTGAAGACATTTTGAATTTGAGCTACATTTGAGATTTGCAGGGGATGCTGGGTAAATACCAAACAGTGAGAGCCACACAAGTCATTCACCCCTGTACTTCCCTCGTTGTCTGCTACTCAAAAATGTAAAGGTTTGCCTAGGTGATGACTGAGCTAGGACACAAAGTCCCCATATTGACAAAAAAAAGGTCTTACAAAAGGCCATTGAATCGACACAAATATAAATCTGACACTAATTTGATAAAGTTAATCCACCACTTACAATGGTTGGTTTTAGCAACTCCAGAAATGCTGGCTTCAAAGCACAAATACTTATCAAAGTATATAAATATTGAAGCCTAGCCTTCTGAAGGGGACCCATAAAGCCATTTCACGGCACCAGCCATTTTATGGTCCATTTATGGTCCATTCACACGCCATTCACGCACCAGACACAAGACTTCCATGGCAACAGCCGCTGGCCCAATCAACGAGATCACTTGCTGTATCATAAACATACCATCGCAATGCAAGGGCCCTTCACATTCATACGCCACGAGACATAATGAGTTTGACTACATTTTAACACCTGTCAATTCTCCGCCTCCTTTTTCCTGAAAGTTACCGAAGGCATGCCGAGTTAACCTTTACTACTGGCTCCCATGACAGTCACATGAAGCTCAGGAAGATATGTCTTTCATACGCCTTTAGCGCACCACTGTGCTAAATCCAACTCCAGTTGGTGAATGCAAGTTGGCGGGTGCCCAAGTATGCCGCAAAGTCATTCCTCGAGCAGAGTAAGCATATCGACCTTTGAAACTAAGGCAAACATGCTGGAAATTTTCAAAAGCTTTCTAAAGAGGACATCATAAACTATGAAGAATGGTTGAATGTAAACACGGGTAGTCCGCAAAAACGTAGCATATGTACAATCCACCGTTATGTGTAGTGACTGTAATGCACTTATCATACAGCAAACTGACCCTCTACTAAGTTCTAATGGAGGATGAACATGGCAAGCAGCACTGACCCATAAGCACCATAGTAAATTCAGTGCGAGAGTGGCAGCAATGCATTTGAATCTATGGGTGAAGATGAAGGCATGACGTGCATCTGTACTACCTTTACTATCTGCCTTCTACCTTTGCAATATTCCTTGGAATGCGCACCTACTGTAAGGTGTTCTAACCCGTTCGTGTGTCTGTCCTCATCAGAGTCCTGACTAATCCTGTCTAATTGTCAAGAGACCCTATACAAATGCCTTCCATCTCTAGCTACTTGAAGCTTGAGAAAACGTTTCTGTCACATGCCATCAATGCTCTCACTGTGTTAAATCCTACTCCTTCCAGTTAGTGAATGCAAGTTGAGGGGGGCCCGAGTATGCTGTAAAGCCATTCCTCGAGCTTAGCAAGCATATCTACCTTTGAAACTAAGGCAAACATCCTGGAAATTTTCAAACATTTTCTAAGGAAAACATCATGAACTATGAGGAATGGTTGAATGTGAAACACGGGTACTCCGTGACAACGTGGCGTATGTTCTGTCCACCAGTATGTGCAGCGTGGGTACTATAATGCACTTGTCAATTGGCGAACAGAACAATTAACATGTTCTGAAAACAGATAAAGGTGTTGAGAAGTCCATGATTTCCTGAAGTAGAGGAACAACAATATTCTGCAGCTGCTTGCATAGTGAAGAAATGGCCCACAGACAGTAGGTATCCATTCACACCAATTGAAAAGTTTACCTACTGGCAGCTCCACCATAGTCAATTTCCCAGTATTTTGTTTTAGTATGATACCACATAAAGCAAGTAGAAAAGCAGAAGGCAGGCTTACTTGGGCACTGGGGACAGTAAGCACAAGTCTCCTGCCTCTTTCCCTGCATCGAGCACACATTACAATGACAATATGGTCGCTCCTTTTTGGGTGTTGCAGAAATTTTACCAGCAAAGTGTCGCTCCTGCAGCCTTGCCACGTCCTCCAGAACACATGAAGTGGAGGTTGCTGCTTCTGTAGCAGTGAGACTTTAAATCACAGACAACTGAAAGTCAAGGAAAGACATGAGTCTTCCTGTGGTGGTCTGACGATAAACAACATATGCATTGTATCTTGCCAGCTGGATCAGGTGAATAAACAATTTCTTATACCAAGTGCGAGTTTTACAACTCGCATTGTATGGCTGAAGAACCTGGTAATTCTTGTCCACTCCCCCCATGTACCCCAAACTGTGACAGGGGAAGTGCTCTCACCATGAACTGTAGTGAGCACATACAAGTCACGCCTATCTGAGAACTTGACTGCGAGCTGTTCAGGGGAGCGCAACGCAGTTCTATGGGATTTCTGGAGCTTCTTGCAAATAAGTTCCTGTTGGCATCCTTTGCGGTGACAATGAATTGCACCATAAGCCACAGTGTCAGCTTTGTAGAGCTCACTGAGCAGCTCTACTCCTGTATAGAAATTGTCCACATAAAGGTTACAACCTTTGTGAAAGAGTGGCTGGACAAGCTTCCATATGATCTTTCCAGTGACCCCTAGCATGGGAGGGCAACCTGCAGAGTTAGGAATTGTGTCCTTCCCTGTACACACTCTCAAGCTGTACACACAGCCAGTCGAGCTCTCACACAGCATGTACAGCTTGATGCCATAGCGAGCGCGTTTGCTCAGGATGTACTGCCTGAACCGCAGCCGCCCTTTATACAAGCTCAAGGACTCATCAATGGCTATATTCTTCCCAGGAGTATAAACCTCTGGAAACCTGGCAGACAATTGTTCCATGACAGGCAGAATTTTGAACAACCTGTCAATGTCTGAATGGTCCCTGGACAATGCAGCAGAATTGTCATTGAAATGTAGCATACGTTGCAATAGCAAAAAACGTTCTATAATCATGTATAGTGCGAAGATGGGGGTGAACCAAACCGTGCGAGTAGACCAGTAGGATAGCAAGGTTGGTTTATGCCCTACCCCCATTTTAAGCGTGAGGCCCAAAAATATCTTCAACTCCCCTAAAGAAGTGGGAGCCCACTTGTGTGCCCTAGAATGAGGCCCAAGAGTGCCTCCATGCTCCCTCAGAAATTGTTCGGCACGCAAATTTGTTTGCTGCACAATTTCATCAAGGAAGTCAACATCCCAAAAGAGATGGAAGTAGTCAACTGGCAACACATTAGCCGTATCGACTTTACATCCAGCGTCACCAGTGAAAGGTGGACTTTGGGGCTGAACTAAATTGGGAGGCTGCCAAGATAGGCTCTGTCTGTGCTTGTGGCAGCACGTGCCTGCTCTCTGAGTTGCTCTAACCTGCTACTGGTGTCCTGCTGCACAGACTGTGCTGGCAAAGGGTTAGCATGACTGACATTGTCTCCTTCAGACTCACGCCGCGGGGGAAGGAGCTCGGAAATCCAGGCTCCTGGGTATGGGACCTCTATCTTCGAGAAACCCCACCGGATCCCCCCTCAACTTACATCCCCCAAGACGCAGGACTCACCGGAACAGGAGACGGTGACCAGACTCGCATGGGAACATCATCCCTTGCCCGGTGCTTCCAGGACGGCAAATGGTCCTGCTGCAGCACCCACCCCGAAGGAAAACCACCAAGCAAGCGCTGGAAAACTTCCTGCTGTACCAGAAAAAAAAGCCACACATCTGAAGAGTGTCCACATCTGTGCACTATTTACAGGTCCCAGACCGAAGTGTTCCTCTCGCCGAACCTCACGGAGCAGCAGCTAGCAGGTACGAGTGCCTGTCCCCAAAATGGCCACCCATGGTGACACTCGGCCCCCTCCACCGAGCGCTAAGGCCTGCTGCGCCCCAGGGCACTCTGAACAGGCGAACCAGGGTTTCCCCCAAGCACCAACAGACTTGAGGAGACCTGTGACAGAGCCAAAGCAGCTCTCATGCCCTTCTCCGAGCCCCACTCCCCGAAACAAGATTGCCTCATCCAAGATCTGCCAGCTTTTAAAAGCGGTATCTCTCCAGCATAACAAAGGCACCTATCCTCTACAAGGGCCTTAAAATAGCAGAAAACGGATGACCTTGCATCAGAACAAAGTGAGAAGAAGCCATCACACCACAGCCAGAAATGCCTGACTCTGTGATGGGCGACGGGAGGACAATTGCCTGGCCCAAGATGACTGATTCTGACCCCGAATGGATCTCATAGAGATCCCTTCGCACCCAAGTCAAGTTCTCCCATCCTCAAAGGCACCTAACCTGATCAAGGGTCTTCTAAGAGCAGGAATCCAATGGCCTGCAGTTTAGGGAAGCAGAGCCTTGACTACACCCAGGAACCTTGATACCACACAGCAGCTGGTCCTGCCTGACTCACTGATAGTCGGCAAGGGGACAGCACCTGGCCCACTAAGAGCCATCTAAAGGCAGGATCACCTCTTGAAAAGAAATTCACCTATCCACGTAAAGGGCCACTAACTAGCAGTAGTAGTAGTAGAATTTATTTGTTGATTAATTAGAATCATTACAAACAAGAGAAAAGAACCAACAAAAAAAAACAAGCAAACAAATATACACAAAACTATTAACATCCTTAAAATGATCCACCAGTTATGAGATGATGAATGACATTTCCATAAAAATATTAAAACATTACAAAAAAAACAATTAAAATGCATTATACTTGCAAAAGTGCCTTATACTAGCAGCAAATACTATTATAGCAGCATTTAACTAAAGTGACATGTGTTAGCAGTAGGTATTATAAATACAAATGTTTAGCTGTTTTCCATTTACAAGCGATAATAAAGTGCAATGTGCATCACTAGATTAGATTGTACTAATAGTCCCTTAAGCTGGAATAACACTTTGCTTCAAACAATTCTTCAGTTATATTCCTTAGATATTTTATCTCAAAATACATTTACTTACTCCATCAACTCTTTTGAAATTCTTTTCTGCAATAATGATGAACTTAACAAAAAGATAAATAAGTTTAATATTGACCCCACTCAAACAGGTAATAATTGCTTGCCTACATGTTCTAAATCCCAGTTCATTAAAAATCGGTTTTAGGATAGACTTCCGAGCGTCTGCCAATGCTGGGCATAAAGTTACTATATGCATTATTGTTTCCTCCCTTAGCCCACAGAGCCTGCAAATACTCGATGACCATTGATTCTCCCATTTTGGAATTCCATCATTTGTGGGATATCTTCCCAACCTCAAGTACATAAATGTATTCTTAAGCAAAGGTCTTAGATGATATGACAGATAGGGTTGGGGCGACAACCTACCAAAAGAGTTAGCAATTGACCAGAAATGATTTTTTTTTTCTTAAGTCCTCCTTATCCGCTATAGTCGTTAGTAATGCGGCCATTTGATTAATTTCTTTCTTAAAAACTATTCTAGTCCTCATTTCCACTTCTAATTTAGAGCAATCAAAATTACATAAGCATTCATTTAAGTACAGCTGCCAATTTTTTGAATATTCACCTTCTGAAATTTCGAGCCAACACAGCTTTGCTAAAGATCCTTCCTCCGAACGGACTAATGATAATAAGGACTTCAAAAATGCTGATTGACGCGCCAGAAATTGATTCTTCAATCCAAATTCCAGTCTTATGTTTCCACGACTGATATATTTAGGGATCTTAAAAACAGATTTATATGTTCTAATTTCTATATCGTCGAGCAATTTCGCGTCTTTGCCCCTAAAGATGATTGAGCAATAGTCCAAAGATGGAATTAACTTTGCTCTCATCACCTTCATTAGATGTTCATAGTTAGGGCACGATAATTTGTCTCTTAATTTTCTAAAAGCAAATGCGAGAGAGCAACCCCTGGCTTCAAGATTATTAAAATGCTGTCTAAATATCAATCCGTC
The DNA here is from genome assembly GCF_964261635.1 of Lissotriton helveticus. Lineage (NCBI taxonomy): Eukaryota > Metazoa > Chordata > Amphibia > Caudata > Salamandridae > Lissotriton > Lissotriton helveticus. The sequence goes on from NC_136067.1 coordinate 373,122,200, forward strand.
ATCAAAAGTAATCCCAAGATATTTATATGATTTCACATTTTCAATTACCAGGCCGTTGATATTCCACTCTTTAATCCTCGGTTTCCCTTTTCCCATAGTCATTATTTTTGTCTTTTTTATATTAATTGTTAGTCCATTTTGTATGACATAACAATTAAAAGAATCAATTAACCTTTTTAACCAGATAACTGTTTGGCTCATTAAAATGGTATCGTCTGCATATTGCAGATATTTAATCTCTTGACCATAAATCGAAGGCATTACTAGCAGTAATGCACAGTGAAGAAGAGCCCTGCCACCTTGCAACAGCCAGACGTACCTGACGGCAGGAGGTCAACCCCCTGCTGTTAATCCCTACCACCCTGTCCCAACCAAAGGGGAACATTTTAATGTTAACTCCCCCCAGCCCGAAGGGGACCCACACCTGCTAAACCCAACCACCCAGACCCAGCCCAAGGAGTCAATTTTAACCCCCCTCAAACCGAATTCATCCACAACTAACTATCCAAAACACCCTTTCAGTCTCACAGTCCCCCACTTAGAAATCTAGCAATGTCACTAGGCACGCCAATTCCCCCCAACCACCCCACACTGTCCTTCCTGAAACCCTACAGCACAAACTACTTCGCAATTAGCTTCCCCCCTAACCTCAAGCGAGAAGAAACTTCAAGCATAGACTAATTAGACAGTACCCAGAAACACTATTCGCGGACACATACCACTGCTCCTCCAAAGGGCAGATCAAGATGGATTTCATCTTCCACACTGAAAGACAAGACAACTGGAATGCCACTTTCAGATCACAACTTTACATCTCTAAAACCACAACTTCTCTGCATAGTTGCTAACTAACGATCTCTCTCCCTAACCGCTCAGTTAGGGGTGGGAACACATCTGTGACCATCTACACTAGCGGCACAGTCCTGTCACAGCAAACAATGGGAACCTAGAGGCCTTCGACCTCCTCTTTTCCACACTCCGAACCGCTCTCCTCCACTCGCTTCATTCTTTCCCGACCCATTTCTCTCCCACAGGCAACATAACCCAGGGTAAGCAATCTAACACCACCTCGCCCAACTCCACCACCTCCCACTGCTTCTCCCACATGAGTCGTGATCTCCAACTCCCAGAGGAACACCAAACTCAACTTCCCCCCACAATCCACCCCCATCAACAGCATGATCTTGCCCTGCTGACACTGACCACTATTCACACTTGCTCTCCTGCAGACCTCAGGTGGACGAAACCACGACATGACACAATTCACCCCTCACCCAGGGTCCCTAACAGAAGCAACATGGGGTGCTCAAACAGCATTAGGCAACATTACTTAGTCACGGCCTCACCTCACAGGGCAATCCTACCCAAGATTCCTACACCCGCACCCGCAATAACATGGCACTGCACCTCGCTTCACTTGAAAGCCAGTTAGAAATGATATCCCAAGACCTGAACGAAATCCTCTACAACCTGGGCAAGACCCGAAAGCCCCAGCAACCCCCTCCCAAGGCAACCACGCCGTCCAGTCCCAACGTCTCTAAGCACCATTCTGGGCCCGTAGTGACCCCCGCAACAGAAACTCAGAGACCTGCCAGATTGATCGCTGAGAACCCATCACAGAAACCCGTAGAAACTAAAGCCCCCTCACCCAGGCTAAAGAGATACTTAAAAAACAACAATGTAATCATGACATCAAGACCCACAAGAACCAAAGCCGCAATGTCCTTTGAAGAAGCAGCCGATCTAGCCTCACAATACGACTCCCCTCCAATCGCACTGTCCGGCGAAGAAGGGACCGATCTAGCCACAACATTAAACCCTCCCCCTACTGACTCCCCTAAATCCAAGATTCAAGTGATCACCGGCTTCAGAAGAGACCGTCCCCTCAGAGATCACCCTAGACCCCCGCCCTTCCTCACTTCCTTACCCAGGCCCCCCCCTGGAAAGACTCATAGTAATAAAGAACTTTCCACAAACTGCATGGTCATTAACTGCAGATCTGCGTCTTTGCATGCAACTGAACTAGCAGAAGCAATCCTCTTGCAAGACATAGACATTGCGTTCATCACGGAGACTTGGCTCAATGATCTCTCCACTCCGTGCTTAGATATGCTTGTCCCCCTCGGGTTTTACCATCATTAACAAAGACAGAAAAGATCAATGAGGGGGAGGGGTAGCTATCATTCATAAGGACAACATAGTCATCATGGAAATAGATTCTGGTAAATACAGTTTCTTTGAATGTCTTACCGTAAACATCAAAACGAAGGATAATGAATTATTACTCTGCCACCTTCTCTATCACCCACCAGGCAACACCACCGCATTCGGGGAACATTTGGCCAACCTGATTGCCCACTGCGCACTAAGGGATGCTACCAACCTAATTCTTGGCGACCTAAATCTATGTTGGAATAAAACAAACAACTCGTTAATTCAAACGCTATCCAACCTTCTCCATGACAGCAACTTATCCCAACATTGCTCAGAGGCAACAAACTATAAAGGAGCAACCTTGGATGCCATTATTGCTAAACAAAAGACTATTACGATTGATCACATTCTCCACGTGGATGGGTCGGACCATCTCTTGATCCTATGCCACATTAACCAAAAAACGCTTTCTCAGTCACCCGTGCATGACCCCCCCAAATGGACTAGAAACCTTTCCCAGTTTCCCATGGCTGCCATAGAAGAATGGATAAGCTTGCTCCTTCTTTCCAGCGCCATCGGCCACCTCACCACAACCAAACTAACCTCACTCTACAACTCAAATTTGGAGGCCATGCTCGACCAAATAGCCCCCATGAAGCCCAAAAAGAAAAGCCGAACCATTCCGTCCAGATCATGGTTCAACAATGACATTAACTCCGAAAGGAGAGAACTAAGAGCCAAAGAAAGACACTGGAGGAACAATCCTACAAACACACTCCGAGAACAACTCAGAACAGCTCGCAGGAAGTATAACAACTACATAAAGAACAAAAAATCATTGTTCTCCCGTACCGCACTTGATACCGCACAAAACAGGCCCAAAGAGCTATACAACATCATCAGGCAACAGACCTCCAAGCCCGCTACTACTTCAATACAGGCGGCATCCAAAGAACTTTGCAACAATTTCGCCAACTTCTTTAACAACAAGATCACTAAGATTGAACTCTCACTGGACAACAACACCACCCCCCTCACAAAGAACAGCTCGTCGGAGGTAGATGACTTCGCCCTCTCTCCCTCTACCACACCCTGGCTAATCTTCCGCCCCATGCAGGAAACCGAGATAATCAATCTCATCTCCACCGCCAAATCCTCATCTCATATCCTAGACCCCATCCCACCCCAACTGACCAAAAAGCTGAAGCTCTCCCTTGCACCGCTCTGGTGCACGATCATAAACAGCTCCATGAAAAATGGAGTTGTGCCAGATTGCCTTAAAGTTGGGTAAGTCAAGCCTCTGTTGAAAAAACCCGGCCTTGACACAGAAGAACTAAATAACTTCAGACCGGTGTCTAACCTCCCTATTCTGTCCAAAACCCTAGAAAGATGCGTACTCCAACAACGAACCCAACACTTAGACAATATCAAACTTGTTGACGCCCATCAGTCTGGCTTCAGAAAAGGCTGCAGCACGGAAACCGCGATCCTTAACATCATCGACGACATCCACAATTCACTCGACTCAAAACAATGCTGCCTTCTCATTCTCCTTAACCTATCGGCACCATTCGACACGGTAGACCACAAACTTCTCATTAGAACTCTTCAAGAAAGAGCCGGTCTTGGCAAAGTGGTCCTCCAATGATTCTCCTCTTTCCTACACAACCGCACCCAAAAAATAAAAATCAAGAACTTTACGTCCGACCTGCATCCAGTCAATAAGGGAGTCCCCCAAGGCTCAGTGCTCTCTCCGCAACTTTTCAACATCTAAATGGAACCCCTCATTAAACTACTTAAAAAAGCCAACATCTGCTTCTATCTTCATGTAGACGATACCCAGATCTACTTGGAAAGCGCATCCATAAGGGACATTCAACGACTCAATGATGTACTGAGAGATGTCCAACAGTGGCTGTCAAGTAACCACCTTAAACTAAATCCCGACAAAACCAAAGTACTCCTCATCTCAAACAAAGAGGAGAACCCCCAAATTGCTGAATGGTTACATGTCCATACACATCAAGAATTCAGCTAAAAGCGCCTTCCTTACCCTAAAACTACTGAACAAAATAAAACCTTTCATCCTGCCCAATGATCTCAAACAGGCCACCCAAACATTGGTACTATCAAGACTGGACTACGGAAATGCAGTCCTCTCAGGAATAGCAAAATCATATCTTGCTCCTCTCAAAACAACGCTTAACGCTGCAGCCAGAATGGTCAACGGAATCAAGAAATTCAACCACATCTCTTCTGCACTCAGAGAACTGAAGTGGCTCCCAGTGGAAAAGAGGGCTAGTTTCAGAACAGCCTGTATCACTCACAAAGCCTTGCACACGGGAAAACCCGAATATTTGGCGGTTAAACTCAAAAAAGCTGGTCAGGCCAGAAACCTCAGAAGCTCGAACTCTCTTCTACCCATCCCGCTGAAAACAAAAAACTGCGGCTCGATCCTTCACCGGGAGTGCGCCCACAATCTGGAACTCCCCCACATCAGAACTATCCCCTCCTTTGTAAAATTCAAGAGTCAACTCAAAGTCTTGTTCCTAGACCGCTCCCTAGGGAACAGTTAGCAGCAGTCGGAACCCAAAAACAGGCCCGATGTGAGCAAGACCTCGAAGCAGAACTTTCCGCCAACGACCTCCCTATTATTCTTCTATGTGATTAACTGCATTGTATCTTATGTAAAGTGCTCCGATACCCCGGGTCAGGCCAGCGCTATATAAAACTTCTTAAATAAAAAATAAATAAACAAATGGAACTGCGCTGACTGTAAAATTACTCCTAGATTCTGCTCCATTGTCCTCTTCCTCAGATGCTGTCTCAGTACTAGCTGTCTCAGTCTCTGATCCTGCCTCAGAACTGGACTCCAGAACCAGACTTAGGGTCTGGGCAGCATTCATCCAACGATACGCCATCTCTGCTAGAGCATAAAACTATCCTTTTAAAACACTATCCTATGTAGAACGCAGATAGGTTGTTGGTTTCAAAGTGTATGTGGGTTTGTGCTTGAGTGAAGTGTTCAGCATTCAGTAGTGACAAAGTCACGTTACCTTTCCTCTGCATATCCGCACGCTCTCCAAAAAGACTAAGAAAGAGAGAAAAAAGGCACAATATTACTTTACCTTGCCACAGAACCATCATAGCAGCCTTTAGTGCTGGTGGAAGCCAGTGCGACAGTCACTTTGGCGCCCTTCCATGACTTTCAATAAATATCTGTTATTTAGCGTCACGATGCCTACAGGTGAACATGTGATTCGCAATTGCACACCATGACCTCCTTTGATTCCCTCACTACCATTCAGCAAACGTGCCTCTTATCTCTCCATAGCCCCTCTCTCACATACATTTAATCTTTTTTAAAGTGTTTCTAATGTGTGGCTTTACTAATCCACTTAGCTATCCACATAATACAGATCTGTTCTTTCCAGCATGCCCTCTGCAATACTTTATGGCGTCAAAACTGGCGCTAGACAAAAGTCAGATATCTCTAGCAGGAATTTGTTTTTTTACTCTGCAGCAGTACCACACTTAACTGCCTTTCATGTAACTTCAAAGAGACTCATTATAGTTCTCATAATTTCAGCACTGAGAAATCTCTGTGTGTATATATATATATAAATTCACTGAAAAAACCATAGGTTATACACCATATATAGTTAGGAATTAGCATTTTTAAAACCTTATTTTACTCACACAAAACCATTGAAATTCCATATATAGTTAGTTGCACTAACTATATATCGCGCACCCGCAATCCACTGCTGATGATGTCACATATTACATCATTCATGACATGGTCAGTGACATCACTGATGACATCACTGATGACATCTCAAATGACATCACTGATGACTCCACTGATGACATCTCATTTGACATCAATGACCACATCACTGATGATATCATTCATGTGACAATACAATGCATCTCCTCACATTTTAATATAACCTCTGTTTCACCCAGTGTTAAATACAGAATATAATTTTTGAAACCATTGACACACCAATACTAGTTACTACATATGTACTCACTGATTCCTACGTCTACACACACATTCACTCATTCACCCATACAATCATTCATACATACAATCACTCATCTTTACAACACTATCATATGCACTCATACACCTATACAGACACTCACACTCTGCCACTCATCCATGGAGTTACTCACACACCTAGTCAGTCCTGTAAAGAATCAATCACACTTCCATTTTCTTGTCTATACAGTTAAACATAGAGCACCTTACATTTTCAAACATATACTAACACATACTTACCTTGTTATACAATCATTGATATAAGTACACATTGATCTGCACAGAGTCACACACCTCCCAGCCAGCCACACACACACTCAGTCTCCCATACAAATACTTGGACAATCAATCAATAACCCATATAGTTACTCATATAGCTACTGATCAACACATGCAGCAGTTTACAGAACAACAGACATAATGATGCACAAATTAAGACAGTTTAGTCACTAACCCATGCACTCAGTGAGATACATTTAATCACTCACTCATACAGTCAGTCATGCACCTACTAAATCCTTCGTCCAGACACTTATACATCCACTCATTCTTCAATATGTAAGACATATTTAAACTTTACAGAAACATAAAATCACTGGATGTTGTTATCAGTGATGTCATCAGTGATGTCATTTGAGATGTCATCAGTGATGTCATCAGTGATGTCACTGACCATGTCATGAATGATGTAATATGTGACATCATCAGCAGTGGATTGCGGGTGCGCGATATATAGTTAGTGCAACTAACTATATATGGAATTTCAATGGTTTTGTGTGAGTAAAATAAGGTTTTAAAAATGCTAATTCCTAACTATATATGGTGTATAACCTATGGTTTTTTCAGTGAATTTTCAAGGTTTTGTAAATGCTAATTCCTAACTATATATGGTTTATAACCTATGGTTTTTTCAGTGAATTTCAATGTTTTTTTAATAGCAAATATCTATAGCTGTAAAATGTATTCTTATTTAAATCCAAAAATATATTTTATATGTTTATTAATAATTTTTTTTAAATATTTTTTTTGTTTCGCTCCCGGTCCGCGGACCGGGAAGCTTCCCGTTAGCTCAATTTGATGCCGCGACCCGGTCCGCGAACCGGTAAAAAATCAACATAGTGACGGTATCGCGTTGCCGCGTAATGCGTCTTATGACGTACTGCGTTAGCGCACCCGGAAGTGCCCCGGGGCGCGGACCGAGGCGCGAAACGCAGCTCCCCGGAAGCGATCCGCGGCGCGTCGCGAAAACGCGACGTATCGCGTTGCCGCGTAATGCGTCGTGTGACGTACCGCGTTAGCGCACCCGGAAGTGTCCCGGGGCGCGGACCGGGGCGCGAAGCTTAGCGACCCGGAAGCTAACCGGGGCGCGTTCCGCAGCGCGTAACATGAGCGTGAGAGGTCATGTGACTTGTTAATAAAACTTTTCATTGGTTCATTTCACTTTTGGTTTCATAATGATGTAAGGCTAGGTCAGGTGACCTAAAAATAACACTTTTCATTGGTTGAGAAGTATTGTTTTTCCCAAATGATGAAAACCCCTCCTTCTTTCCTCACTCTGACTTTCATCATTGTGAGAGGAAGACCTATTTTGCTTATTGGAAAATGGCTTCATTGGTAGCTTCAGCTGGTGGACCCCCACCACCACCTCCACCTCCTCATGGGAAGAGAGGACCACCTCCCCAGGTCATTACCAACACTGAGGAGGAAGATTCCAGAAAGAAAGCCAGTTTCATCTGGCAGTTTTATTCGATCCCTCGTGGCCAAAAAAAAGTCAATGCGAGGTATGTCACCTGCCGCATATGCAAAGAACAATTGTCCAGAGGGACGGACAAAAAATATAGCTATGGAAATCACACAATGCACAGGCACATGACAAGGAAGCATCCACTAAATTACAGCCGGGCGGAAATAAGGGATATGCAGGACAATCCAAGACCAACTCCTGTGGCCAGACCAACAATACCGATTTCTCTAACACCAGAAGAGGCACGGGAAACTGTGCCAAATATTCAAGAAAATTTTGGGCACATGATTCACTTATGTATGCACTGTCGTGCATTATTAGCTTGTGGCAACATGAGCATCAATGCACTCAACCTGGCGTATGAACACCATGATTGCCCTAACCGCCCCCAGTAATTTTTTTTTGCTCCTGTTGAGCCCTTTTCAACGCCTGTTTTTTGTTGTTTCCCCCCCCCAAAAAAAACCAAAAAAAATATAAAATCGTTCAGAAAATACAAAAAAACAAAAAATGTTCAAAAAATAAAAAAAATAAATAAAACAACAAAAATATTTAAAAAAAAGTTCTTTTCAGAACTACCTTCCCTTTCAAAAAAAATTGCTAGAATGTTTAGCACTCTGGCAAGCTCTATTTCTTTTGGTTCGCTCCCGGGTTAGCTTCCCAGTACGCGGACCGGGAGCTAACCAAAAAAAAAAAAAAAAAAAAAAAGTGTAAGTATAAGGAAAGTAAACAGAGAGTGATGTTAAAAGAAAGACAGCTGTAGGGAGTAAAGAAGAGATACTGTTTAATAGATCTATTTACCGAAGAAAAGACAGAAGAGGGTATAATTGTGAAAAACAAAATAGATAACGAAGTGAAAGAAAAAAAAAGAGAGTATAACATTAACAAAGAAGAGTTTCTTGGAGAATGTGAGTGAATGTTCAAAATAAGATTAAAACATGAGGAATAACAGAGAGAAAAAATAGAAAACAGAAAACAAAAAATAACAGAAAAAGATTAATTGAAACAGCAAAGAAATGTAAGTAACATAGAGCCATATCATCAACATAGGCAATAAAAGTTTTGCAGCTTTTATTGGCAGAAATGTGTCGCTAAAGCTGCTTTTGTGGCAGAAAACTGCCGCTAAAACCACTTTTGCACCAGTTTTCTGCCAATAAAAAGAGCAATAATTTTATTGGCTGTGTTCATAATATTCCCCTTAGTGTGCTTCAACTACACAGAGAAAGCATTATGAACAAGTAGTGATAGAGTGATCAGTCAAAGACACTAAGAGTAATAGAGACGGAGTGAGTGAACAAGAGTGAGGAACTATGAGAAGAGAGGGACTGAGAAAAAGAGTGGAAGGAGTTGAGTAAGTAGGTAATAGAGAAAGGAATGAGGGAAGTAGCAAAGGCAGGAAACTGAGGGTTAAAGAAATGAAGCAGTGGAACTAATAGTAGTTAAATGTGATAGAAATGTAACGAAAAGAGTACAAAATATTTACCTTATAATTGTCGTTAAATTACTCACTTTTTGTTTTTATACTTTCAATCTGTGAAAGAGAGAACAAACATTTGAAAAATATTAAAACATGTATTTAAAAATTAGAAAAGACAAGGGAAAAGATTGAAGGACAAACAGTTTTTCAACAACTTTGACACTTACAGAAGCTTCTGCTTCTCCAGGCCCCCTACACAGTCCTAAAGATATACATTTTAAACTAACAGTATCTTGATGCAGATGAAGTGAGGCCTATCTTAAAACATGGTGCATCTTTTGCATTGCTGTTGTTTCAGAAAAGTGTCGCAAGACACTAAAATTTTAAATAATTGCTTCAGGATGCCAATAAGATGTCTACTATCCAGAGGTTTGTTTGAGGTGAGGCCTACTCAGGGTTGCAGATGAGATTTACACTTGTTGAAGAGTACAGAGGAGATAATACATGTGAAGGTCTACCAATGAAGTGAGTCATGTCCACTGCACTCTTCAACAAAGTCCAAACCTCCTATGTTTCCCTGGACAGACCTAAACTTGATCTGCACAATGTGATTCGTAATGATAGGAAACACAGGTGATGTAATTGAAATACGTGCAATTTATTTTGCTCATTTCACAATCACATCACTTGTGTTTCCTTTGCTTAGGTATCTCATTGTGCAGATGTAGTCTAGCATATGAAAGAATACGCAGAAGTGCAGCACTGCATGCAACAACTTTGACACTAACAGAAGCCTCACCTTCTCCATGCCTCCTACACAGTTCTACATATACATCATAAATGCAAACAGTACAGAATTAATTATACATGTTAAATGGTTTATTTTTGCTGTTCTCAGAATGTATCAAAATTCACTAAAAACAGTGACTTGAAGGTATTCATCATATAACAGCGGGGAAAAAAAACCACAATCAAAATGATTGTGTTTAAAAAACCCATACAACATAAGAAATCAAAATTCAGAACTCCTTAAAGTTAACTTACTTTCCATGACGTCCAAGGATGTCCTATGAACAGCTTACACTCTTTTGTGCTGTTATTACTTTCAGCCCGCCACTTTCTGAAAGAAAATCTCCATCGTTTTTAAAAACACATTACATGCAATAAATGACTTCTTGCTCTCTACCACAAGTTTCCACAAGGCCAAATCTGGTCAGAGCCATTTATAACTCTTGGATTTCTTGTAAGCCAATCCCGTCATTTGGCATTTCCGCAACTTTCAGAATTAAAATGTTGAAGATCATTTTCACAATCCTGGAATAGTAATATCTTCCCCTTCTTGCTCAGTCATGTTCTACATTTCCTATGACACTGATACTGCTTACTATGAAGCAGACTTACACTACCTCTATGACTACTACAATTATTTAATTCTCTACATCACTTTTAATCACAAAGCAATGTAAAACAGTAGACAGCATTGCAGACTTACATTCCCTCTACTCCATGTTTTGATTGGCTGCTTCAATTAGCTTATAAAAAGAAACAGTTTTTCTGAACTCATTCAAAGTGCACGTATTTCTCCATGACATCCAGTCCTATGGTTAGAAGTTATGTCTCTGAACTACACTTATCCTCAAGGCCAAATTGTGTAGGAGCCATTAGAACTTCTTGAAATTCCACAGAGCACATCCCGAGATTATTTCCCTAAAATTTTGGTTTTAAAAACACCAGGTAAGAGTTTTTAAGGTCATACGGCAATTTTTTTTGAAAATTAAAACAGAATCATTGCAGAATGACCAGCCATTTCTAGACTTTAAATAAGCTGTGTAATGTCCTGATGTTATTGAAGGGCCGTCATGATATATAATTGCTGCTGTTACAAAAGTCCTTCCTGATATTGACAACTGCGAAGCTACAAAATTTTTAATTAAAGTTGTCAATTTTGTTCCATCAGGCCTACATCGTTGGAACATTAAAATTACATACTGGCCATATGTTCGTATAAATAATGTGGACATCATTTCAGATTTACATTGGCTACACTCCATGTTGTGATCAGCTGCTTTTACTAGCTTATTAAAGGAGACTGATTTACTGTCTGGCAAAGTTAAATATATAAATCTTTCTGAGTCTACACTAGTAGTACTTGATACCATATAGTTCTCGCAGTCATGCTGCCATTGATAAGAAAGCCCAAACAGCTGATCTACATCTACACCTTCAGCATGTAATACATCAAGCATATACATTAAAAACTCCTGACAATCTTGCTGAATATTTTGAGAGAATTGTGTTTGGCCTGAACATCTGTCTAACAGATTTCGAATTTCAGACACACTTTCTATGTTTCTTCTATCAGTGCTACATTTCTCTAACACAGAATTTAACAAACTGCAAAATCTTTAATCAGAATTGACCACAATCTCTTCTTTTACATTTTCTAGAGAAAACAAAACATTAACCACTACATTAGCATAGCAGTTGACACCAGAACTGTTTTCAAATTGAAAACCAACAACATCTTCAACAGAATCCTTTTTGTTTCTGCTTGTAATTTTAGGTTCATCGACTTTTCGTCTTTTTGCTACAACCTCCCCAGTATTGGTCACATTTCTTCGTTTCCGGCCTACCACACGTTTCTCAAACAAAGGATACTGAGGCAAATGTGGCGCATACTCTCTTCTTAACCTATTGTATTCCTTAACACAATCTAGATCAGCACAAATGTTTGTGACATCACACTCAATCAAGTACAATCCCGATAAAGTTCTAACTCGTGACAATGCCACATATGCCATACCCTCCTTGAACACAGAACTGCCAATATTCACCAATGCACTGTCTACACTTAAACCTTGCGATTTATGGATTGTCACCGCATATGCCAAGCAAACAGGAAACTGCTTACGGCGAACATATAAGTCTTTTACAAGCAAAAATCTAGCAGAGCAACGACCAATTAGCTGTACTTCCTCAATGCCATCAAATTTAATTTTTAAAAATTCAATTCCATCTCTATTTCTGTATTTTACAAAATCAACAACATTACCCATTGATCCATTTACCAGACCTCTTTCAACATGTAAATTCCTTCTTAAAATTATACGGCAGTTCAAGCACACATTCAGAGTCTTTTCAAAACCTGCAGTTTTAGATATACTCTTCTCTAATGAATCCAATTTTGTTTTCAGATTCTCAGACAAAATAATTGTTGATCCCATATGCTCTGCTCTGTCAATAGCTTCCAGTTTCACAATCTCTTGCTTTTCTAAATGCAACATTTTGTTGTTGAATTTGGCACATTCTGCAAGAGTTGGCATCAAACATATTCCAGATTTCTTATCAGTAATTTTCTGAAAAATATTCTCAGGCACAACATCTTGTTCTGGATATAAATTTGACAGTAATCGTGCATGTAAAGCTTCTTTCCCATGCTCGGTCACTTTTCCAATTCTAACATCTTGTAGAATAGTCTTGTAAACTTCATCCTTCGCCTGACGCATATTTTCATGCAGTTCAGCATAATTGAAGTTTAACCATATATTGACGTTGCCAATGCTGCCTAGGCACTTCCTGGTATCTTCATGCGTGAGCATTTTGAACACAGGTTGCCCTTTCACTGGTGTCAGCTGCAGAAGATCTCCGAAAACAATGATGTGTTTGCCACCAAATAACACATCATACTCTGTTTTGAGAACTTCTTGCATTCTCAAATGCACAAAGGCAAGCATGACATTGGAAACCATGCTTACTTCGTCAATGATAAGAAGTTTCATTTTCCTCAAGATTCTTGAAACTTCAAAACAAGCATCTCCAGATAGCTTGTGATATTGTAATTTGTTGTCATGCTCCACTGGCAGCATCAGTAAACGATGTAAAGTAATCCCTTTAATGTTATGTGCTGCCAGTCCAGTTGGAGCGGTGACAACACAAGACAGCGATGACTCTGTCCTTTCCTGCAAATAGCATGAAATTGCTTTAATGAGGAAACTTTTTCCAGTTCCCGCTTCTCCACTCACGTACAGTCGGACAGGCTTCAACGACGTACATGAGCACTCTTTCTTGTCATGACTTAATCCATGATCAATTTGCATGGTAACTTCGTCATATATTTTCCTCTGCTCAACGTTGAGTTGTCTTTCCAACTCTTCTAAGTTAACCGCATCCTCCTGAGCATGTGCCATGGCTCTTTCCACTTCATTCATGGCAGTGGCAGCTTCATTTTCGATAACAGGTCCTCCTAGTGGATCCTGACTCAATGAAGCAGAACTCTGACTGTCCTGAGAACTGTCTCTGGCAATCTCGGCTGCAATCGTTGCTTCCTGCTCAATTTCCGCATTCAACATTTCTACATATTTGGGAAAAGCAGGACATTCTATGGTCTCCTTGGCGGCATTGAAAGAGTCTTCGTAACAGAGGAAATCTCCAAGCAGTTCCTCTTCTGCACGCCAAGGCTTGAAAAGTTGCAAAAGTGCTAAATAGAAAAACTCCTTTTTTTCAGGAGATTCGCCACTCAATTTTCGATGGTTTACCAAGTGGCATTTTCTTTGCTTGACCAGACATCCCTCACTTCCTATTACAGCATACACTCCTTTCTCAGTATCTTCTTTGATGTTCCTCTTGAATATGTAATTTTGAAGAACCTCATACAGACAAACATTGTCGAGGTGACTGCTTCTATTTGGATAATATGTATCCAACATGTTGGTCTTCAAAATGTCGGTACTGTTTGGCTCCTTTTCCGCCAAATACTCAATTTCCCGCACAGGTTTCAGAACTCGATTACGCGTTGCAGCAAGACCAAGACTCGCCCAAACGATACTCCTGGACTTGGCATAGAGACTTGCTGAAGACAACCGGTCAGAGCATTCGTAAGCTCCAATTTCTCGATGCGACAACATCTTCAGACTGAAACTGTACAACTTCTTGCTGAGGCTCTTTTCATGGGAAATGTCCTCCCACATATCCTTCAATTCTGTCTTCTCTTTTTTGGTGATGTAAGACGTCACATACCGAGCCACAGCCATACAGTTATCAGCCACAAACTGTATATCCATGTTAGCATTCCACATGGACAAAATCACCGGGTTGTAGTCGTTGATGTACTTGGACTCTTCGTTCCTCTTCAAATTGTATGTGTTTTTAGGTGATTTCTTCATGACATTATGTCGCAGCGAAGACATCAAACTGTTTACTCTTCCTTTAGAAATCACCGGTCGTGGAAAACCGAAAAGACATTTGGTGTAGAACTTGTCCTTGTTTCGGAATTTACGACGGCAGTACTTTCCACATCGATGGCTTTGGAAACGCAGAACTTTTTCTCTTAGGCTTTTCTTCTCCTTTGCGTTTGGAACAGCACACGTAGAATACTGTTGGATGAAACTCATCACTGAGTCTTCTGGATCCGTTCCAAATTTAGGTGCATCCTTGATCCACAGCAACATATGTATATGAGGAGCACCTCTTGCTTGGTACTCCTTTCTCCAGAAGAAATTCAACACCTCTCCAAGAGGTGGATTCTTCTTATTCATGATGAAAGACATCATAGCTTCAAATCTATGATTGAAGTACCTACATACATTGACTGGATCCAAAGAGCACAGTTCTCCGGGTGTCTTGAATTCGATGTTATCTACGTTAGCATTTGCCTCTCGTAGAAATTCAAGTAAGTCTTCCCAGCCATACTCGGCACAGCTCAGAGTGAGGAACCATGTGGGAGTACCTAAGTTCCTCAGCATACATTTTAAATCACCATGACGACGGTACCAGTACTCATTAGTACCACGCTGACACGCCATGAGATTAATCAGGTGAGAATCCAAAATACTGTCTTGGACATTGACTTTATCCATAAAGTCACTTGCCGAGATGTTTTGCATGTGTATACCACTTTTCAAGATGTGGTTCACTGCATATGACAGTCCAGACAGATCGCTTTCAAACAGGAGATGAAACAAATAGGGAATGCATTGTCGAAACCTAGCATCTCCTGCATACAATCGCAAAGTCCGGTATTCAGAAGCAGGAATTTGATGAGGTCGCTCATCATATCTTCCTCCCTGACCTGTTGGAAAAAGCTGTGGGAAACACCGAGCTTCCAAACTTTCCTCCCAAACACTAATGGGACTCCCTTTGGCTTGTTTCATTTGAAACAACTCAATAGCATTCCCCATGACTTCCTTGGAATGCAAAGGATGAACACTATAATTTTCATATATTTCTTCACTAGTAGAGGGTTCTACTTTCTCAATTTGACCAGCACACAAATCGCTATCCTCTTCCTCACTTACTTCCTCTTCTGCAACATATACATTCTTATAGTATTTATTATTTTTTTTCAAATACAATGTTGCCTTTTTAACTTTCCTAACATCTACTAAATCTTGCCATATTTTCTTATTCTTTGTCGGAACCCCATTAACTAAGATAACCAGAGGTTCCTCTTCCACTTTTTCTACTCCAATTGTGTTAATGTTTTTCTTCAAATCTAGAGGCAAATAAACAACTCTTCCCTTTAATCCTCTCTGTAAATCTGATGGAGGCAATTTCCCTGTCTTTGGCTCCATTCTTACAATAGCCTGAAAGGGATGGATACTTTGAATCAAAATAGATTCATAAGTATTTAAATCCTTCAATTCAGAAGGAATCTCAACCAATTCCAGATTATTATGAACTGCTCTAGCAGGCATCTGGTTTTGATTTAATTTGCAACAACAATAAGTACACACACGTTGATCAAATCCCAAATCAAAACAATTTTCTACCATCAAGTATGTTGCAAAATCCTTCCATTCACTATTATTTTCCCTTTCACTTTTTGCATATAAATCCACTAACTTAGTCTGATTCTTATAATAAGTGCGTCGACAACACACACAAGTGAAATTAGGCCTCTCACTTGATTTCACCTGAAACGTCGCAATTTCCCTCTGGAAATTATCTGTACTGGAAACCTGTACACTATCTTCCACATTACCCTCTTCTTCTGGGTCAATTTCAACATTCTCCTCTTTACTTCCAAAGTAACAAAACTCAATTTCTTCACATATGTTCTTCACATCTATTTCAGAACCATGCAAAAGAGCAGCGCATAATTGTTTAAGCATAATTGCTGGACTCTTAGCATAATACAACATTCTAACTAATTTCCTCACTTTATTATGATGCACTGCTAGCATCCTGAAATGATGAAAAACACTCTGGCATACTCTCCTGGAAAGACAAGCCAGTGAATGACCATGCAAACCTGTCACTTCTCTCACTCTGCAAGGATCTAATTCTTGCAACAACTTCATTTTCTGCTTCAAACTTTTCTTATTAAATGACCGTACAAAATCACAAAGCAAATTGATGGAATCCTGTCGCACACTGCAAATACTACTACACTTCCAGGTGTACACAGGACCCTTAGCACGTCTTCCTAAAACCTCATTACCTAACACCTCTTCTGCCTCTGTTGTCACAAGTTTTTCTTTTTCAACTGGACAACCATCTTTCACTTCATAAGCACGACCACTGGTGTCAACTGCATGCACCAAATCATTATCCTGGAAATAACTCTCCTCATTAAAAAATGCCTCACAGCTTGAACTATGCATCCATTCTCCAGAAAAAACTTCACAAAAATTACTACGATTAACTATTCTCTTCCATCTACTATTTCTTTTGAAATCATAAATTGCCTTGTTTAGCTTCCTAATTCTATTGATTATCAAAATAAATAACTTACGTTTAATTTCAAATGCCTGATCAATAACTTTCTCAACTTTTTTTTTTCTCTTATAAAAAACCAGTTTCTGTTGACCTTTCTTAATATTTTTTAACAAATTGCCAATTATCCTGTTGCGGAACATTCGTTTACGAATGTCCCTAAACTGTTGTTTCCTTCTACTATCATGCACAGAGTTATCTCTTGCTCTAGCAGTAACATTTTTGATTGGCCTTTCCTTTCCATTTGATTTGCTTATCTTTTTATGGACTGAAACATTTTCTGTAGTAATATTTTTTTTACTACACATATTTCTTATGAAATATTTTGTGCTCTTACCCGGTGCTTTCTTCGTGACTTGACAAATCTTTTTGTTAGAGGACTGCTGCTTATTTTGTTTCACCTGCTGTCTTTGACGTTTTGCACCTTTCTCTGTCTTTCTATTGTTGGCATGGTGAAATCTTGAAATGATCTGCAGTTGAATCTGTGGTAAAATATAATAAAAAATGTTATTAACCACTATTACCAAACAGTAAATCAATAACAATGATCAAAAACTTAACACACTACTTGACATTTTAAATAGAAGATTTTTTAGTCCTTGGCAAATTTACAATACAGAAATAGCAGAAAAGAAATGACATTTATATTTATGTTACCTGTGCTATTTTATATGTGAATCTGATCTAATTTTATGAGCATATTTTAATATTTTATTGAAGACACTACACATAACCTGTTTTTGAAGGTGTCTTTATTTTTAAATTAAACGGTTTACATTTTTACTTTTTATTAATTATACATTTTAAAAATAAATGTTTATATTTCCATAGGCTCAAGCAGGTCAGCTTCCCACCCTATGTCATATAATTCGGACAAATCTGCATCCTCATCACGCTCTTCTTCATCCTCAGGATTTAAATCATCCAATGGATCAACATCCACTGATGTTTCAATTACAAGTTCAATGATGAGGTCAAAATCAACTGATTGCAGATTGTCACTCATGTTGATGTTGTCTTTATCTTTAAAGAAAGATAACAACAATGAGATGTTGCAGAGTAAGAGACAAATCTCAGAGATTATAATAGTAAAATTGTTTAACAAGAGTAATATTTTGCAGCTATTATTTAGCCATGTCCAGCAATGCTGATCAGGTGAAGACTATGTCTAATTTTTCAGTGAACAGGACTCATCTCTTCTTAACCTTGGATAAGCCTCACCGACTCTGTGTGTCCTGCACATACTTAAATGTAAAGGGGCAGATTTATGTTAAATGGCACATCCCCAGGCATGCACCAGTTAACGTGCACCGCTGCTCTGCCACCCATGGTGTGCCGTATTTACAATCAGATAGGAGAAAACTGCGTCAAAACCCTGCGCCTGCTTTAAGCAGGCATAGGTCTTGACGCAACATTGTGGAGATGGGGCACCCCTGAGCCTTGCTTGAGCTGCATCGCACTTGCGATACAACTCCAGCAATCACTACCTTTACATCACAGATACATCACGCATCTGTGCCATTTTTGCCCCATGATGCCCCGCATTGTAAATGCAGCACACCATGGGTGGCGGAACAGCGGCACAGGATGACTGACACATCCCTGGTGATGCACCAGTCATCATAAATCTATCCCTAATCTTCTTATCTTGTTACAGATGAACCGCCATATGTACCATCAAACTATTTTGCATTTCTTAAATAGCGAATTTTAAGGAATAAATAGCAATTCTTTACCATTCCTAATTTGCAATGAGCAAATTGCTAATTGCAAGTTACCCATTCATTTCCATGGGCTAGGAGCCTCATAGGAATGAAGGTTTAATTTGCGATTAGCAATTTGCTCATCACAAATTAGGAATTTTTCCAAGGGTGCAGGGGTGTCTCAAGAACACCCTGCTGCACCCCCTGAAAAAGAAATTTGGGGGCATATGGCGCACATACATGCCCTAAGGGCATGTATGGGCGTCATATGGCACCTTTTGTTTTTTGGAAAAAAAGCTTTTTGAAAAGAATTCACAAATTACCACCAACTAGAAGTTGGTGGTAGTTTCCAAATCCTTAATGTCATTTTTTTACATATTTTTTGTTTGATACATTGCATTTAAGTAATCGCAAAATTTGCAAATCCTTCAGTGCAATCGCAAAATAAGGAATAGCAAATTTTGCTATTCCTTATTTTGCATCAAACTTGTTTGATATATACCATTTGTCTAATTAGCATTCGCAAAGGCCGAAATTCGCAGAATTTTGATCTTTGTGAATGCTAATTAGCTTGATACATATGGCCCCAAGTGAGGCCTGCCTTGCAACATGGTGCATCTTTTGCATCACTGCTGCATCGGTTTCATGTGGTACGTTTTTTTTACACCATGACATATCTGCCTAAAAGCATCAATTTGTAATTTTGTCGCCTCATAGCAAATCTTTTGCACCGCCGCTGCATCATAAAAGTGACGCACAGTGGCGCAAAAGAGGCATACACCTATCATAAATCTGTCCCTAGCATTTTAAATGATTAATTCATGATGACGATAAGGTGTGGCCTATCCAGAGGTTTGTTTAAGGTGAGGCCTACTCAGGATTGCAGATTAAAGTTACGCTTGATGAAGAATACAGAAGAGATAATACATGTAAAGGCCTACCAATGAAGTAAGTGATTTGCACTTTATTTCGCCAGTCATCATAAATGTATCCCTAAGCTTCTTATCTTGTTACAGATGAACCACCATATGTACCATCAAACTATTTAGCATTTCCTAAATAGCGAATTTTAAGGAATAAATAGCAATTCTTTACCATTCCTAATTTGCAATGAGCAATTTGCTAATTGCAAATTACCCATTCATTTCCATGGGCTAGGAGGCTCATAGGAATGAAGGTGCAATTTGCGATTAGCAATTAGCTCATCACAAAATAGGAATTTTTCCAAGGGTGCAGGGGTGTCTCAAGAACACCCTGCTGCACCCCCTGAAAAAGAAATTTGGGGGCATATGGCGCACATACATGCCCTAAGGGCATGTATGGGCGTCATATGGCACCTTTTGTTTTTTGGAAAAAAAGCTTTTTGAAAAGAATTCACAAATTACCACCAACTAGAAGTTGGTGGTAGTTTCCAAATCCTTAATGTCATTTTTTTACATATTTTTTGTTTGATACATTGCATTTAAGAAATCGCAAAATTTGCAAATCCTTCAGTGCAATCGCAAAATAAGGAATAGCAAATTTTGAATTAAGGACATTTTAAGTCATTTCCACATGTGCAGTGTTTTCAAATTATGATTTGAAAATCGTTTTTGGGGAAAAGTAATGGTTTGCAAATTTATGACAAGGACATAATGGTGTATGCTTCTCTATAAGGCATTTCAGTGTCTCTGATGTCATTTTTCCCATATTACATTATAAGACCTTTCCCCATGGAGCACATTCCTTGTAAATATGCTCCCACCTGTGCATGGTGAATTTAGATTTTGACTGTTTGAGTCACATAGCCATGTTAAAAGTGACCCAAAAAAATTGCAAACGCTTAAAAAAAACACATTCATGTGTCTTAAGGATATTTTAAGTCATTTCCCCATGGACAGTGTTTTGTAAGTGGCGCAAAAGAGGCATACACCTATCATAAATATGTCCCTAGCATTTTAAATGATTAATTCAGGATGACGATAAGATGTGGCCTATCCAGAGGTTTGTTTAAGGTGAGGCCTACTCAGGATTGCAGATTAAAGTTACGCTTGATGAAGAATACAGAGGACATAATACATGTAAAGCTCTACCAATGAAGTAAGTGATGTCCACTTCATTGCGCCAGTCATCATAAATCTATCCCTAAGCTTCTTATCTTGTTAGACATCAACCGCCATATGTATCATATAACTATTTTGCATTTCCAAAATAGCGAATTTTAAGGAATAAATAGCGATTCTTTACCATTCCAAATTTGCGATGAGCAAATTGCTAATTGCAAATTACCCATTCATTTCCATGCGCCAGGATGCCCATATGAAAGAAGGTGCAATTTGCAATTAGCAATTAGCTCATCGCAAATTAGGAATTTTTCCAAAGGTGTAGGGGTGTCTCAATAACACCCTGCCGCACCCCTGAAAAAGAAATTTGGGGGCATATGGCGCACATAAATTTTAACAACATTCCTTTACCTCAAAAACGATTTTCAATTCATAATTTGAAAACACTGCCCACAGGGAAATTACTTAAAATGTCCTTAAGACACATGAAAGTGTTTTTTTATTGCCTTTCCAGCATGGTTGGGTCACTTTTAACATGGCTATGTAACACAAACATTTAAAATCTAAATTTGCCATGCACAGGTGGGAGCATATTTACAAGCAATTTGCGCCACAGAGAAAGGTCTTACATTAAAATGGGAAAAATAACATCAGGGACAGTCAATTGCCTTATAAAGAAGCATGCACCATTATGTCCTTGTCATAAATTTAAAAACAATTCCTTTTCCCCAAAAACGATTTTCAAATCATAATTTCAAAACACTGCACATGGGAAAATTACTTAAAATGTCCTTAAGACACATAAAAGCGTTTTTTAATTGCCTTTGCAGCATGTTTGTATCACTTTTAACATGGCTATGTAACACAAACATTAAAAATCTAAATTTTCCTTGCACAGGTGGGAGCATATTTACAAGCAATTTGCGCCACATAATTCATAATTTTCTCCTTAAAGCACACTATTCTCTATCTAAATTAAAGAAATATTTTCTCACCTTAGCAAATACTTTGAGTTTGAAAACAGTCTCAGAAACACACCAATTTGTCTTCAGCAGAGCAAAAGGTATGCACTCCAGAGTCTGCAGCTATCAAAAGCACAGAAATGCTGTAATTCTTCACACATATCTCTCATGTCACCCAATCAAAACTCTTCCCTCACTTTTTTTCAAATGAAAACCCTTCCCCCCTCTGCCATTTCATGCCTTTTCTGCATAGCAACCACCTCTTGGAAGACTTCTGGTGTTTGCAAGTTCACACAACAATGTTGCAATTGAACTCTGAACTCTCAGTGCACCTGCATATCCAGTGCATTCTTTCATTTAATGATTTTTTATTGACCATTCAAAATACATCTTTCAAATAACTCATCCGTGCACCCTAACTTTCTGTTTTCAGCAATCAAAATCCACCAATCACTGTTACTGCTTCATGAACACAGAAACTCCACAGTTTTTTTCATTTTAAACTCTCATTTTTTCAACTGCCATTTCATTGCCACACTTCATCTGACTGCAGGAGAACCTTCTCTCACCATGTTTTCTGTCTGGATTGTTGGACATAGTTATATTCACTGGGCTCAAAGGTACACTGAAAACAGGAATTTACCTAACCTCAATTTACAAGATGTGGAAATTAAGTGGTTTGGCCACAGAGGATTAAAATGTCACCAATTGATACCATTGGTGAAAACCTTTATGCATTTGCCCAAACCTGACCTGTTAATTGTGCACTGTGGAGGTAATGACTTGGGCACTTTGACTGGTGTAGGTCTGGAAATGCTTTTAAAGGACACCTTTGAGCAATTAATGGCACTTTTTCCTCAGACTGCCTTGGTATATTCAAATATATGCCAAAGACAGAAATGGAGGTGGTCAAACCAATTTTGTCCACAAATTGAGAAGTCGAGGAAGCATGTAAACAAATCTGTTTCAGCTTACATGAGAGACCATGGAATGGGCTCCCTGTACAACAATAACTTGCGTTACTACATGCAAGATATCTACAGAGGAGATGGAGTTCACTTCTCAGATGAGGGCAACAGAATTTTCACTCTGAATTTAAGAATGTGCATTGGTACCTACTTATAAGTACCTAAATGTACCATAAACCCAAAAGCTCTTCTCAGAGCTACCCTACATCTGATCACTCACAATTATTATTTTACTCTAACATTTTTCACTAATTTTCAACAAAGTACGCTCCCTGGGGCGCTACCCGGTACGCGAACCGGGAGCTAACCTCGCGAAATTTAAAAAAAAAATGTTTTTTTTTCGCACATATGGGCCTCCTCAGCCACCCTCACAAAACCTAGGGGGTCAAGATAAGTCTACCGTGCCCCCTTCTACCCATTCTGAACATTATTTGCCCTCCATCTTGTATCTTAATTCGACCGAAACACAAAATGGTGGACTCCCGTTACGCCTAAGGTTCGCGAACCGGGGCGCTCAACGGTTCGCATACCGGGTCGCTCCCTGGGAAGCGCACCATCAAAAAAGGTGGGAAAGTAGTTCACAGAAAAGCCACTGGAGACAATTTCACCAAATATAGACTAGCTCATACTACATACCAATCCCTACCATTTTCACAAATTTGATTGGAATTCCATTTAGCCATTTAGCCTGTAGACCTCTCTAAATACCGTGAGGTAAATTACTTCACAAAACACATCTGAAGTGTTGGAATTGACAACCAATTAAAATGTTACTTTCATTTTCTACTTTTTTTACCTGACATTTGATTGGTTATATACCTGAATATATATAAAGGAAGAGAAGAAAACACAGCCATTTTGACTACTACTTCTTGGTGTACATTTCAATAGGATTTTCACTAATTCCTTCAACTTCTATCTAAAGGTAAGTTTTTATTTTTAAAACTGAAGTATATTGTGCACTATAAGTTAATATGGTAAACTTTTTCTGATAGTTATATACTATCCCTCTGTAGTAGTTATAGATTTAGATAGACTTCTCTGTTATAGTTATGGATGGAGTTAGGCTTCTCTTGTATAATTATGAATTTACTTACGTTAAATCACATACACTTTTTTATATTCCTACTTCCACTCTGATATTATACACTGCCCAAAATTAATCCCAACAGTGCCCTATCTCTACTAATATATATTTTTTTAATCTAAATTTCAGGCAAAATGGAAGGCGAACAGAAAGTTGAATTTCAAATTGTCCTGCAAGAGAGCAGCCAAGAAATCAATGATGAAAATGATATTGAATTTTTCGATGAAACTTTAGACAAAGAACTACTGCAATGTGTACAAGCAGTAGATAACCTCCTTGAAAATGAGGACATTTTACACCCTCAGAGACTACAATGTATATTCAATGATAATTATGAAATTTCTGACAATGAAATGTTAGAAAGTTTAATAAATTATGAAACACAATCACAATAAAAAAAAATGCTTAAAAAATAAAGAAAATAAAAAATAATCAACAAAAACAACAATCAATTAACATACAGCATTTGAAAAGTCTATCATTCATTTTTCATTGCAGTACGCTGCCCAGAACGCTTCCCGGTTCGCGGACCGGGCGCTCCCCACGCAAAAAAAAACAAAATTTTTTTTTTGTTTTTTTTGCCCCGCTGGGCCCTTTTAAAACCTCCACATTAAACCTAGGGGGTCAGGGAGGATCTAGTATGCCCCCTTATGGTCATTTTCGCCTTTGTTTTGGCCTCCTCTTGTCTCTCAATCCTACCGAGAGACAAGATGGCGGCCGCTCCGGACTGTTTAGAATGTTGACAGACACCGGAGAGCCAATCAGCTTAGCTACGCGAAGTTCCGGTACGCTTAAGGTCCGCGGACCGGAGCGCTGCCCAGAGCGCGCTTACAGATATATATCTTTTTTTAAACGTTAATTTCTCAAAATCCACTGGAGCACATATATTGAGACCTAGAAAAGGCACATCGGGCTACCAGTCCCTACAATTTTGCCAAGTTTCATGCAAATCCATTCAGCCGTTCGGGCTAAAAGTGAGGCCAACCGCCCTATGGAAAACTCAATGTTAAAAACACGTTTTGGGACCCCCCTTTTTTCTCGGCCCCCCCTTGACGAAACCCCCCCAAATTTCCAAGGGCTGCTCAGAAACAAAATGTTCCATTTTCCAGAAAATTTCAGCCAATTCCGTCCACAAACGCCAAAGTTATTAGACATAGAATTTTCAAAAATCCCATAGGGAAAAAATCCTAACTATATATACCTACTGGCGACCGCCAGTAGGTAATAACAAGAAACATACTGGTTTGGTTAAAAATGTGTAATGTTCCTTTAATAGCTGAAAAGCAATGGATTTTTTGTAAAGGGGGGAGGGTCCTACCAACCTCTTTTTTCACTTGTACACTTTGACCCAGATGAAGGTCGCAGGCCGAAATGTGTAGGTCATGTTTTGTCTCTATTTTTGCAGTATTGGCACTCTGCATCAATTAAAATGTAAAAATAAAAAAGACTTCTACAACTTACTACTTGGTGTGAGCTCACTGTTTCAAGTGCTACCTTTCCGTGCTCTTCCATGATGGCGGCGCAAAACGAATGAAGGCAGTCACGTCATACTCCTTCCCATATATATATATATATATATATATATATATATATATATATATATATATATATATATATATATATATATATATATATATATATATATATATATATATATATATATATATATCCCAGTCATCCATCCAACTCCAAGGAGAAAGTGGCACGTACTCATGGTCGGTGAGTATAAAGCTAATTTATTTTGTTCAGGTCTCCCACGACCCCGCAAAGATAGAGAGACGCGTTTCGCCTGTGCAGCAGGCTTTATCAATCTCAGATGGCGCCATAAAATCCAAACTATATATAGCCCTCCCCTCTAGTACAGGCACTAATAGACCTAGAGAACAGCCTACATGGGTTAATCCAAGTCTGAAAAAAACCTTCAATACATCTTAAAAAGGTCAAGTGCATAGTGCAACACATCAAATAAATTAAATAACAGCATAATATATATATATATATATTCACTGAAAAAAAACACAGTCTTCAGGGATGTTATAGTAAATTGGACATTTCACTCGTACAAAACCAGAGAAATTTGGTCGTTATAGTTAGTTGAGCTAACTATAACTCGCGCCCCTGCAATGCAACGCTGATGACGTCACATATTACATCATTCATGACATGGTCAGTGACATCACTTATGACATCACTGATGACATCTCAAATAACATCACTGATGACATCAGTGAATTTCAAAGGTTTTTTAAATGATAATTTCTAACTATAACGTTCCTGAAAACTATGCTTTTTTCAGTGAATTTCAAAGGTTTTTTAAATGCTAATTTATAATTATAACGTATCGGGAAAACATTTTTTGGAGTTTTTTTATTTGTTATAAAACACATAATATTTTATATCTTCTAAAACATAAATATTATTATTATTTTTTTCCCTAAAAAAGTGGATTCGCATACCGATTGTGCAACTGTCTGGAGGGGTGCATTTATCCATCCCGCCATATTGGTAAAGTCGTGTAGGATGTGCGCTCACTAAGCGACGGGTGCGTAAATTTTGACCCCGCGTTACGTTACGTACGTACTTCCGGAGGTTGCGCCGGGTGCGCGAATCCACAGCTAATTTTTAAGTTTTAAAACTATATATATATATATTCACTGAAAAAACCATAGGTTATAGACCATATATAGTTAGGAATTAGCATTTAAAAAACCTTATTTTACTCACACAAAACCATTGAAATTCCATATATAGTTAGTTGCACTAACTATATATCGCGCACCCGCAATCCACTGCTGATCATGTCACATATTACATCATTCATGACATGGTCAGTGACATCACTGATGACATCACTGATGACATCTCAAATGACATCACTGATGACAACATCCAGTGACTGTATGTTTCTGTAAAGTTAAAATATGTCTTACATATTGAAGAATGAGTGGATGTATAAGTGTCTGGATGAAGGATTTAGTAGGTGCGTGACTGACTGTATGAGTGAGTGATTAAATGTGTGTCACTGAATGCATGGGTTAGTGACTAAACTGTCTTAATTTGTGCATCATTATGTCTGTTGTTCTGTAAACTGCTGCATGTGTTGATCATTAGCTATACGAGAGGCTATATGTGTTATTAATTGGTTGCCCAAGTATTTCTATGGGAGATTGAGTTTGTGTGGGGGTGGCTGGAAGGTGTGTGACTCTATGCATAGATGTGTGAGCAGTTTATTCACTAGGTGTATGAGTTCAAGAGTGCATGTGGAAACAGCTACATGGGCAGTTGACTGTGTGCATGAGTGTATTGATGAGTGAATGGATATCTCAATGCTACATGTCATAGTAAGTACATATGTAAAACACAGTACATGTGAGAGTTGGCATATATAAATAACTGTGCATCAGAGCCACTGAATGAGTGAGTGGTTGTATCGATCATTGTGAACTTGTATCAGGGATTGTATAAGAGAGTAAATATGTGTTAGTATATGTTTCAATAAGTAAGGTGTGTTTAACTGTATAGTTGAAGAAATGGAGGTGAGATTGTTTCTTTGCATGACTGACTGGGTGTGTGAGTAACTCCATGGATGAGTGGCAGTGTGTGAGTGTCTGTATACACTGAGTGTATCTAAGGTTATATTAGAGTCTGAAGAGATTTATCGTATTAGCACAAGAATGATGTCAAATGAGATGTCATCAGTGATGTCATCAGTGATGTCATTTGAGATGTCATCAGTGATGTCATCAGTGATGTCACTGACCATGTCATGAATGATGTAATATGTGACATGATCAGCAGTGGATTGCGGGTGCGCGATATATAGTTAGTGCAACTAACTATATATGGAATTTCAATGGTTTTGTGTGAGTAAAATAAGGTTTTTTAAATGCTAATTCCTAACTATATATGGTCTATAACCTATGGTTTTTTCAGTGAATTTTCAAGGTTTTGTAAATGCTAATTCCTAACTATATATGGTCTATAACCTATGGTTTTTTCAGTGAATTTCAATGGTTTTTTAATAGCAAATATCATAAGCTGTCGAATGTCAAGTACGTGGTAAGTGAAAACATTTTCGTGTTTATGCACACTGATCTGCTTTGAATGGTGCCCCCCCCCCTCATTTCGTTTAGGAGTACTCTCTCTTTGCAGATAGTGAAAGGTAGTTAACGCAGGCCTTTGCCCCCGTTGTAATCCGTCGTGCCTGCTTCTCTCTCCATTTGATTGATTGTTATCCAAGTATTTACTGTTTTAGAATTAGTTCTCTTTGGTTCATTCTCTATTTACAAACAAACACAGAGTCGCAATACTCTGTTTAGTCTTTGCAGATAACGAAAAATCGTGTAAAAAAAAAGAAAAGGAATCGAGCAAAATCAGTAGGCCACTAATAGGATCTCTTTTTGACCTCGCTAAAATAGAAACATTAGGAACAACCCCTCATTACAAATACAAAACTAGTGAGATGAACTGAACTCCACACAATGATGGCTGCAAAACAGCTCGGCTCCGCCACCCACCCCGCCCAAAATAACGATAAAGAACGGCTGCCATGATTGGTTGCGGAATGACCACGACGGAGCTACGAAATGGTGCTGCTCTCATGCTAACCCCAGCTTCAGTCTGAAACATCCAGAAACACTGTAGACTACCAATTCGATCAGTTCCGGTAGCGCCCCAATGTAACCCGGTAGAGAAGAACTAGCCCTCCCCTCTTTGACTGATGGTTCTTGTTGCCTGTCCCTTCTGTTGTCATTTAACAGAACTATTTAGCCTGCTGAAAGGGGTTGTGTTCCGACCGCTGGTTGGTGGAGACATTTTGACTATATTCTGTACCTGCGTTGTCGCGTAATGCGTCATATGACGCGCCGCGTTAGCGCATCCGGAAGTCATCCGGGGCGCGCAGCGCGTAATGTAAGCATAACAAGTCATGTGACTTGTTAATAAAACTTTTCATTGGTTCATTTTACTTTTCTTATTGTAATGATGAAAGGCTTAGTCATATGACCTAAAAATTACGCTTTTCATTACTTCCGAACATTATTTTTTCTTAAATATATGTTATAATGTTCCAGGCTAATGTACTTTCCCGGAAATTTTACAACTGTCCTGCAAGTAAAATATATTCTTTTTTCGAGAAAAAGAGCGTTTCTTCGTCCCATGACGGAGCCGTTGAGCAAAAGAGGGTCGACCTGCTGTCTTAGTCGCCGATACGCCTGAATATGAGATTCTTATCGATCACTTTATGTTGCAGGAATAGAAAACACAACAGCCCTTGACCATTTATCTTTACTGCGTTCCTTCGTATTATACCTTTTACCCTTCATGTAATTGGTCTGCTTTATTTCACTTGCCTTTTAATGATTCTAAAACAGTCACTATTATTAAAAACTTTACCAATGTATATACTACTACCATGTTTTCTTTTAAAAACCTTTATTGTGAAAATTTCATTATACAAATACGAGCCTATAACCACGTGGGCCTGCCACAGAGCAAACTGTAATCGTATATGATGAGTAGACATTTACACTGTAGAGGAACGTAACGGGCGGGCCATTAGGTTGCAAGAACTAAGGTGTCTAACAGTTACGGAATCGGTGGACGTACATTTTATAATTAAAATACGACAGGGCCAGTTACAATAAAATTATCTAGATATACATTTGCGGGCAAGTACCATGGGTGACGTTAATTCGAACTTTCAATAGTACAGTAATCAATAACACATCAGAACTTAATATCAATAGGGATGTCGAAATATTCAATCAATTCTCGTCCCCGCCCGCCATGTGCTTCAAAACTGCATACGTATCTCGTGATTTCAAGGTTCTGCAACCAGTACACAACAAGGAGTTACGAGTCCCATTTATTCCGGCGCCATTTTGGGCGAGGACGGGCAGGTCCAGGATATAGTCAAAATGTCTCTACCAACCATCGACTATGATGATATTCATATGCTGTATTTATTAGAGTAACACTCATCTGTCCACATGAAATTAATTTGCCACAATTTAAACATGTCATTTTAATCTTTCCAAAGTTCTTCTAAATATTTGGGACCGTTTCCCTTGCCTCTGAAGCTCTCAGTGCCACTTCTTTGATGAATGTACTAGCAGGTCAGGGGTTCTCCTCCAAATCTCTCTTTTATGCAGCACTATAATTAATTGGTGCCACCTCTCCATATGACGATGCATGGTATAGTTACCACAACTATATTTTTTTTCGGTTCCTCTGGAGAGTTCATCGTGGCAGATGAAGCGTGTAACGTACCGGGCATTTACCTTTTTTTGCATGTACAGGAAAGGAAAAAAAAATCGAGCGTCCGAGTTCTAAGGTGTCCCAGGGCCATTTTAGTGGACCAGGCCCAAATCCAAAGAACAGCCATCTCACAGGCTAATGGGGCGACCCACGCCGACTTTCAGCATTGTAGAATGACCACACCAGTACAGCAACTTGCTAGACATCACCTCGGTGCCATCCAGATCTCGGCGCCCCACTGCAGATGAAGTGCCTCTCAACTATGAAACCACCACGGTGACATCCGGATCTTGGCGCGTTGTGCTGCCTTCGGCCTATTCGCACATCGGTCCGCTACTGACGCCATCTCACAGGCTAATGGGGCGACCCACGCCGAGTTTCAGCATTGTAGGATGACCACACCAGTACAGCAACTTGCTAGACATCACCTCGGTGCCATCCGAATCTTGGCATCTCAACGCCTACTGGTATCTTCCATACAAAAAATATTGTTACGCTGCCTTTGGCCCCATTCGCACATCAGTCCGCAACTTAGACATCACCTCGGTGCCATCCGGATCTTGGCATCTCAGCGCCTTGTGGAGTCAGTCAGAAAATATTGTTGCGCTGCCTTTGGCCCCATTCGCACATCGGTCCGCTACTGACGCCATCTCACAGGCCAACGGGGCGCCCCACGCCGACTTTCAACATTGTAGGATGGCCACAGAAGTGCGACAACTTACTAGACACCACCTCGGTGCCATCCGGATCTTGGCGCGTTGTGCTGCCTTCGGCCTATTCGCACATCGGTCCGCTACTGACGCCATCTCACAGGCCAACGGGGCGCCCCACGCCGACTTTCAGCATTGTTGGATGGCCACACCAGTGCGGCAACTTACTAGACACCACCTCGGTGCCATCCGGATCTTGGCGCGTAGTGAAGCTGCAGCAGCTGCAAATAAGCTTCAGACAGTGTTACAACCGCTGCTCAGAACTCTCAACTATGACACCACCTCGGTGCCATCCGGATCTTGGCGCATTGTGCTGCCTTCGGCCTATTCGCACATCGGTCCGCTACTGACGCCATCTCACAGGCCAACGGGGCACCCCAAGCCGACTTTCAGCATTGTTGGATGGCCACACCAGTGCGGCAACTTACTAGACACCACCTCGGTGCCATCCGGATCTTGGCGCGTTGTGCTGCCTTCGGCCTATTCGCACATCGGTCCGCTACTGACGCAAACTCACAGGCCAACGGGGCGCCCCACGCCGACTTTCAGCATTGTAGGATGGCCACACCAGTGCTGCAACTTGCTGGACACCACCTCGGTGCCATCCGGATCTTGGCGCGTTGTATTGCCTTCGGCCTATTCGCACATCGGCCCGCTACTGACGCCGCCTCACGTGCCAACGTATTTTCTCCGCATTTTATACCCTATGCCGCATAACAGGCCATGTGACTTGTTTATAAAACTTTTCATTGGTTCATTTTACTTTTGGTTTCCTAATGATGGAAGGCTTGATCATATGACCTAAAAACAACACTTTTCATTGGATGAAAACTTTTTTTTTTTCCCAAACGATGAAAGCCCCACCTTGTTTCTGGATGTTTCAGACTAAACTGGCGTCAGCATGAGAGCACCACCATCTCGTAGCTCCGTCGTGGTCATTCCGCGAGCAATCATGGCAGCCGCTCCCCACCAGAAGCCTGCAGGAGTCGGGGCCCCCAAAACTTTTGATGAATTCTCAAGGCGGAGGGGACGCTTTCGAGAATGGGGTCCAAGACCTAGCAGACAAGCGTCCGATTTCCAAGGTGTCCCAGGGCCATTTCAGTGGACCAGGCCCAAAAAGGAAAGAGCCTGCCGCCATTTTGAGAGTCCTGTGACAGCCGCCTATCGCTGCACTGCAAGAGTGGGCGCAACTCAGCTGAATTGCGGCTTTTGACACAGTGGACCAAAAACGGACGGAATGGCAACTGAAACGGTAAAGGGGCGCCCCACTACAACAGATGACACTCCACCTGGAGAGGCCCGTTCACGCCGCCTCCCCCGGGGCGCCCCACGCCGTTATTCGGAGCAGCATTGTAGGATACCAAAACCAGTGCAGCAACTTACTGGAATCACCTTGGTGCCATCGTTCTGCTGCCTTGGAACTATTCGCACAACAGTTTGCTACTGATGACCCACCCCCCGCGACGCCCCACGCCGTTATTTGCTGGGTGGCAACTTACTAGACATCACTTTCGTGTCATCTAGATTTCGGCGCGTTCTGCTGCCTTGGAACTATTCGCACAACAGTTTGCTACTGATGACCCACCCCCCGCGACGCCCCACGCCGGAAATCTGGACGTTGTGCTGCGTTGGGACTATTCGCACAGCCGACCGCTACTTCGTTGTTTTTCCCTAAAAATGTTTATATGTTATTACTATTTTTGTTTTCTTGTATATATTTATAAATTATTAAAGTTTTATAATCTTACTACTTTGTCGGAGTGCTATATATTTTTAATGTGACACATAATTGTAAAAACTTTGATGTACAAAGAGTCATCCCTGGAATCTTCCGCTTCACGCTCGGTCCCCTCCCCAATCACAATACAGGATGGTTTTCAGATAATAGCAACGCTTCTGCTGTGACGGATCTCATCGAGTGTGGGCCTTGATCTACTATAACTCCTTTGAAGAGGGGTGATTCTTTACAGCTGTGGCCATAAACTACATCTGCAGGGCTAGCTGATAGCCTAGGACCGGCCTGGACAATCGGACACAGAGGAAAAGGAGTGTCAGAGGGTGCGGTAGTGAATAGGGCGAAAGAGAGGTGTCGGGCGGGCACAGGGTGTGATTCTCAGGGAAGAGCAGCGCAGATGGGGGGAGGTTTATTACCCATGCATAAGACAGAGAGCGGGGGTGACCACTGCCTGGGTGAGATGCTTGCGAGGGTGGGGAGCCATGCTAAGGATCGACAGCGTGCACAGAGTGGGTCTGGTCAAGGCATCTAAAATGGCTGCCGTGCACGACAAAAGTGTGGCATTTGAAAAAAGACAAGATGGCGCAGACAATGTTTTTCAACACTTCCTGATTTCCTTCGAATCGAACGTTAACAGACGTTGGGGCATATTACCAAAGTTAAGCGATATTTATCCCTAACGATGCATTGCAAAGATTTTTTTACCGTCAGAAATTATCGCAGATAAACCTTGCTATTATCAAGGTTTATCGCAAATACGATAAAAAACGACCGCAATGCATTAATATCGCAGAAAACTCAGCGATATTCATGCATTACCGAGCTAATGCTCTTAGCCATGTTATCCACCTCCCATTGGATAACATGGCTAAGAACTGCTCAGGGCAGCTGTTACTTTTTGGAGATATTCGCGCTTATCTCGAATATTTCCAAAAGTTGATAATAGGAGATAGCGATGTTAGCGACTGTTTCCAGTTGCTAACATCTTGGCATGCCCACTTTGCATGTCATTAGTGATAAATATCACTCACATGCAAAGTGGGGCCCAAGATGGTCGCTATCTCCTACTAGCCGTCGCTAACTGGTGTTAGCAACAGCTAGGTAATACAGATATAATTTTATCTCCGCGAAGCGGAGCGCTGTTACAGATATATATCTTGTTTTTGAACGTTAATTTCTCAAAATGCACTGAAGCACATATATTGAGACCTAGCAAAGGCACATCGGGCTACCAGTCCCTAATATTTTACCAAGTTTCGTGCAAATCCATTCAGCCGTTCGATTATTATTATTATTTTATTTTTTTTGCCCCGCGGGGCCCTTTTAAAACCTCCACATCAAACCTAGGGGGTCAGCGAGGATCTACTATGCCCCCTTATGGTCATTTGCCCCTTCGCTTTGGCCTTCTCTTGTCTCTCGATCCTACCGACAGACAAGATGGCGGCCGCTACGTACTGTTTGGAATGTTTACAGACACCGGAGAGCCAATCAGCTTCGCTTCGCAAAGCTCCGTAACGCGAAAAGTACGCGAAGCGGAGCGCTGTTACAGATATATATCTTTTTTTGAACGTTAATTTCTCAAAATCCACTGGAGCACATATATTGAGACCTAGCAAAGGCACATCGGGCTACCAGTCCCTAATATTTTGCCAAGTTTCGTGCAAATCCATTCAGCCGTTCGATTATTATTATTATTTTTTTTTTTTGCCCCGCGGGGCCCTTTTAAAACCTCCACATCAAACCTAGGGGGTCAGCGAGGATCTACTATTCCCCCTTATGGTCATTTGCCCCTTCGCTTTGGCCTCCTCTTGTCTCTCGATCCTACCGAGAGACAAGATGGCGGCCGCTACGGACTGTTTGGAATGTTGACAGACGCCGGAGAACCAATCAGCTTCGCTTCACAAAGCTCCGTTGCGCGAAAAGTACGCGTCCTGGAGCGCTGCCCGGTCCGCTGTTACAGATATATATCTTTTTTTAAACGTTAATTTCTCAAAATCCACTGTAGCACATATATTGAGACCTACAAAAGGCACATCGGGCTACCAGTCCCTACAATTTTGCCAAGTTTCGTGCAAATCCATTCAGCCGTTCGGGCTAAAAGTGAGGCCAACCGCCCTATGGAAAACTCAATGTTAAAAACACGTTTTGGGACCCCCCTTTTTTCTCGACCCCCCCTGGACGAACCCCCCCCCCAATTTTCAGGGGCTGCTCAGAAACAAAATGTGCCATTTTCCTGAAAATTTCAGCCAATTCCGTCCACAAACGCCAAAGTTATTAGACATAGAATTTTCAAAAAACCCATAGAGAAAAAATCCTAACTATATATACCTACTGGCGACCGCCAGTAGGTAATATATATATATATATATATATATATATATATATATATATATGAAGTTTAATATGTATTGAAGCAAGAGATTATTTAATGCATTTATAGAAATCATATATTTGTGACTAGAATAAAGATAAATTATTGTTAAATATATTTTTACGGATTCGCAACTGGTGTCTACTGCTTTGCTCGCTCAGTGTGTGAATCCATGTGACTTTAAAAAAAAAGAACTTCATTGGTTAAGAACCTTTTCATTCTAGAACTTACAGCACCCCACCCAGTTTTGTCATTCCTTCAAGAAGATTGTCAGGAGACACACCTATTGTGTTTTCTTCTCTTATTCAATTTCTTTGGTGTTTTGTTAGAGAAAACAACAAAGAAAGCCATCTTCCAGTGCACCAGAGAACATCCATGGTGAAGAAGATGATTTGGAGAAACCAACCCAGAAAAGGAAGGAAAGCATTAAGTGGGCCTTTTTTACCTTTCCTGAAGGTGAAAAAAAGGTAAATGCTAGGAAGGTCACTTGCAGCATCTGCAAACATGTTTTATTTCGGGGCTCTGAGAAGAAATATTCATGTGGCACTTCATCCATGCTATAACATTTGCAGACCATACATCCTCGTCAGTTAGCTCGGGAGCAATGCAGACGAGAGCTGGAAGAACAAGCCCAGTAGGATGACCAGCAAGCAGGACCAAGCGCTTCTACTGCTTCTGGAACATCAACAAGAAGACCTGACATTAGAGCAGAATTTGCTGGTCTGGAAGAAAGGTGCATAAGTGCAAGATGGTTCTGTGTTATGGGAAGCAATCCACTGATGCCATAGTTTTTGTTGCATGAAGCCACCACTGCTAATTTATTTTTTTTGCAATGTTTTTTACATTGCAAAAGTTTTGACAACAGTCTTGTTAGTTTAGTCTGTTTTTTTTTTTTAAACACCAGATTTTTTTAAAAAAGAGTTAGAAAAACACACAAAAAATAAAACAAAAAAAGAAGAAAGAAAATGGTTCTTGTTAGAACTGCCTATCTGGTTAAAAAAAAGAGAAATTACTATGTGTTGCATAAAGAAGTGCATGGATAATATCTGGATGATTACATGGGTGCATGGGTAGTGCATGGATTATTGGAGGACTGCAAGGATAGTACCTAAGTGATTGGAAGAGTGCATGGGCAGTGGTTTGGTGATTGCATCAGTGACTGGGTAGTGCATGGGTGATTGGAGAAATGCATGGCTGCTGGCTGGGTAATGGAAGTAGTGAATGAGTAGTGTCTGGGTGATTGGAGGAGTTCATGAGTAGTGCCTGGTTGATTTTGTAAGTGCTTGTTTACTGCCTGGGTGATTGCATGACTGCATAGGTAATGTATAGGTGATTGCAAGAGTGCATGGATAATGCTTGACTGATTACATTAGTTTATAGGTAATGCCTGGATGACTGCATGAGTGCATTAGTAGTGCCTGGGTGATAGTAAGAGTGCAAGGGCAGTGTGTGGTAATTTTATAAGTGCTTGGGTATTGGTGGAGTGATTGGATAAGTGTGTGGTACTGGCTGGGTAGTGCCTAGGTGATTGCAGGAGTGCATTTGCAATACCTGTGTGATTTTGTAAGTGCATGGGTATTGCTTGAGTGATTTTGTAAGAGCATGGATAATGCCTGGCTGATTGCCTGAGTTTATGGGTAATGCCTGAATGGTTGCATGAGTGCATGGGTAGTGCCTGGGTGATTGCATGAGTGCATCAGTATTGCCTAGGTGATTGGACAAATGGAAGGATACTGCATGTTGATTTTATAACTTCTTGGAAAGTGCTTGGGTGATTGGAGGCGAGGATGGCTACTGGCTGGGTAATTGAAGGAGTGAATGAGAAGTGTCTGGGTGATTAGAGGAGTGCATGAGTAGCACCTGTGTGAATGGAGGAATGCATGGGTCGCGCCTGGGTGAGTTTGTAAGTGCTTGGTTACTGCCTGGGTTATTGCATGAGTGCACAGGTAATGTATGGGTGATTGGTGAGTGCATGGGTAATGCTTGACTGATTACATTAGTTTATGGGTAATGCCTGGATAATTGCATGAGTGCATCAGTAGTGGCTGGGTGATAGTAAGAGTGCAAGGGTAGTGCATGGTGATTTTATAAGTGCCTGGGTATTGGCGGAGTGATTGAATAAATACATGGTACTGGTTGGGTGATTGGAGGAGTGCCTGGGCTAGTGCACAGGTGATTGGAACAGTACATGGGTAGTGCCTGGGTTATTGCATGAGTGGATGAGTAGTACCTGGGTGATTGAAGGAGTGCATGGGTAGTGCCTGGGTAATTTTGTAAATGCTTGCGTATTGCTTGGGTGATTGCATGAGTGCATGGTGCTCAGGTGATTCTATAAGTGAGGAGAAATATCTAGATGATTGAAGGAGTGCATAGCTAATACTTGTGTGATTGCAAGATTCTAGAAGTAATGTCTGGGTGATTGCAGAACTGTATGGGTACTGCCAGAGTGATTAAAGGTGTGGATTGGTAATGCCTATGTGATTTTGTAAGTACATAGGTTATACTTCAGTAATTAAAGGAGTGCTTGGGTTCTGCCTAGGTGATTTGAGGAGTAAGCTGATTGAGGTTTGAAAAATGAATGACTGCGATAAAAGTGACTGCAAATATTAATTCATACAATTCTACTTATTACATTATTTTATCTTACCTTCTTTATTGAAGTAGATATCAAATTCAAACTATTGTGCAGCTGTTTTATCATAAACTAAATTTAAAATATTGTCAAACTTTAGTATTACTTTCTGTAAAAGAGAAGAAAAATATTGTGATTGCAAATAATAATATATTTTTAAGAACATAACATCATTTGACAATTTTGATAACATATTCAGTTTCTCTTTTTTGTTGTTGTCAGATTATATTGAATTTAACCATAAACAGTGATTTGAATTTTGATCATCATAGAACAGTGGGGAAAAATACAATCAATATAATTGTAAAAATAAAACAAAACTGTGTTGAATATATTTACACCAAATTCAACTATATGTTTACCTATCTACAGTTTGTAAATTACTTTATTTAGATTATGGGTGCTGCCAGAGTGATTGAAGGTATGGATTGGTAATGCCTATGTGATTTTGTAAGTACATACGTTATACTTCAGTGATTGAAGGAGTGCATAGGTTTTACAGAGGTAATTACTGAGGAGTGAGATGATTGAGTTTAAAAAATTGAATGACTGCAATAAAAGTGACTGTAAATATTAATTCATATTATTATGCTTATTACATTATTTCATCTTATCTTCTTTATTGAAGCAGATATCAAACTCATTCAGACTATTTTGCAGTTGTTTAATTGTAAACTGAATTTGAAATATTTTCAAACTTTAGTATTACTTTCTGTAAAAGAGAAGAAAAAATATTGTTATTGTAAATAATATTATAGTTTTAATAACACATCATTTTACAATTACATAACATATTCAGTTTCTCTTTTTTGCTGTTCTCAGATTCTACCGAATTTCACCATACACAGTGATGTCAATTTAGATCATCATATAACAGCGGGAAACAAATGCAATCAGTATGATTGTAAAAAAAAACTAATTTGCATTGATTATATTTACAACAAACTCAAATATATGTTTACCTACCTACAGTTTATAAATTACTTTATTCAACTACACTAAGTCATTTATTACTCTAAAGTAACATTTTTAAAATATACACTCTTATATACATCGCGTATAATATAAAGAGCAAATATATCAACTACTTCCTTCAAACACAATTTTACAAATGGAATAATAAATAGTAGAAACAATAATGCAAATACTAATTGTTCACATCTTCCCTATAGGACGAATGATTTTTTCCAAAGCCATTTCTATTGAAAATATCCAAAATAAACTTGTGTTCACATCTTCCCAATAGGCCGAATGAAGTTTTCAAAACTTTGGATTAATAAATATCAGATATGAATCTCGTAATTCGAAAGGCAACCTACATTTGAATTCCAAATGTGCATCATTGCAATGTGTC
This sequence comes from Lissotriton helveticus, assembly GCF_964261635.1. Taxonomy (NCBI): domain Eukaryota; kingdom Metazoa; phylum Chordata; class Amphibia; order Caudata; family Salamandridae; genus Lissotriton; species Lissotriton helveticus. The sequence goes on from NC_136067.1 coordinate 373,161,095, forward strand.
CATCCTTTATTGTACTTTAAGTATACAGTATAGTGTCCAGATGTAGTAGTAGGTCCATCATGGAAAATAATAGCCACAGCTTTAAAAGTTCTTCCTGAAATTGATAGTTGACTTGCCACAACATTTTTTATTTTGGTTTCCAATTTTCTGCCAACTGCTCTACAATGTTGTAGCATTAGAAATGACATATTTTCCAAATCTTTCTATAAATAATGTTGACAACATTTCTGATTTACAATTAGAACATTTCATATCTTGATTAGCTGATTTTAGTAACTTGTTAAAAGACATTGATTTACAATCTGGTATTGTCAAATATATGAATTGTTCAGTGTCTATTTCAGTGGTTGAAGATAATGAACACTCTTCACATTTAAGATTCCATCTGTAACTTAGTCCAAAGAAATTTTCAATTTCTATTCCTTCATCTTCCAATACAGCAAGCATAAAATAAGAAATTCTTGTGCATCTTGTTGTACATTAAGTGTAAATTGCACAGAACCAGTACATATATCCAAAAGTTGCCAAATGCCAGAAGCAGTATGGATTTTAGTTCTATCAGTTACCAACTTTTGCAAAATATAATACAGTAAAGAACAAAATCGTTTTTCTCGATTTTGCATAATTTCTAGATGAAGATCTTCTAGATAAAAGACAACATTCACAATTACATTAGCATAGCAGTTGATACCTGAACTATTTTCTAACTGATATCCTACAATATCATCAACAGTGTCCATTTTCATTTTCTTTGCAGCTTCATCATTCTCATAAATTGTTTTATTTTTTTGAATCTCAGTACAATGTTTATCATATTTCCGTTTTGGCATACTACACATATTTCATATACAGGATATTCACCTAAGTTAGGAGCACACAGTCTTCTTAACTGATTATACTCTCTCACACAGTTTGTAACTGCAGTAATCTTTTTCTCATCAAAATCAATCAAATACAAACCAGATAATGTTCTTACTCGAGACAATGAAACGTATGCCATGACTTCTTTAAAAACTGTACTTCCAACATTTACCAAAGCATTATCTACACTTAAACCTTGAGATTTATGAATAGTTACAGCATATGCTAAAGAAAGAGGAAACTGTTTTCTACAAACATACAAGTCTTTTACAAGCAAAAAGCGAACAACACAACGTACAATCTGTTTTACGCCTTCAATCTGATCAAATTATGGGCTAGATATAGGTAAATGACATTTACCGATTCATAAATACCGAATTTTACCGATTCGGTATTTATGAATCGGTAAATATTAAGGGGGGAGATGTAGGTATTTCCAGATGTGGAAATACCGAATCGTTAAAATTCGGTATTTACCGATTCGGTAATTACCGAATAGGTATTTCCTATTGATTCCTATGGGCTGTGAAGCCCATAGGAATCAATGGGAAATACCGATTCGGTAATTACCGAATCGGTAAATACCGATCCGGCAAGGGTGCAGGGGGTGTCACTTTGACACCCTCTGGCACCCCAAAAATAGGCATGTGCGCCATGTGGCACACAGATATGCCCTAAGGGCATGTCTGTGTGTCACATGGCACAGGTGTGCATGCACACATGTGCATGCACACCTGGATTCGGTATTTTACCACCCAATTGGATTGGGTGGTAAAATACCGATTCTTAAAGCCCTGTGGCACTCTGACATGTGCCAGCTACATCTGCATTTACAGAATCGGTATTTTACCGAGTCTGTATTTACCGATTCGGTAATTTTACCGAATCGGTAAATACAGAATCGATAAAATACCGATTCTGTAAATGCATGCCCTATATCTGAAAACCCTAATACCGGTCGGAAACGGCCAAAATCGGCCGTTTCCGACTGGTATTAGGGCTCCTACATCTGGCCCTAAATCTTCAAAATTTCACTTCCATCTCTCTTCTCATAATTAACAAAATCAACAACATTTCACATTGCTCCATTTGCTAAACCTTTTTCTACATCCAATGTATGCCATAATATTACCCAACAGTTTACACATACACATATAAAGTATTTTCTAAGCCAGCAGTCTTAAATACAGACTTTTCTAAAGAATAAAATTTTGACTGTGATTTCTCTGAGAGAATAATAGTAACTCCTTCACGTTCCATTTTATCAATGGCTTCCATTTTTACTATTGTTTGTTTCTCCAGTTTCAAAAGTTCTTGATTGAATGTAGAACACTCTTGCAGTGTTGGCATAAGGCAAACTATAGACTTCTTTTCCCAATTTTTTTGTACATTATTTCAGGTGCAATATTTTCATTTGGAAACAAGTTTGTTAGTAGCCACCTTTGTAAAGCGTCTTTACCATGTTTTGTAAAAACACCAATTCTAATATCTTGAAGAATGTTTCCATATTGTTCATCACTTGCTTGTCGTAAATTCTTAATAAGTGTTTTACATTCAAAAAGAGACCAAATGTTCACATTTCCAATACTCCCCGAAGATTTCTTAGTGTTTTCATGGACAAGTGTTTTAAAAACTGGTTGTCCTTTTACAAGAGTAAGTTGTAGTAGATCGCCGAATACAATTATATGTTTTTATCTAAAGTTTAATTTTCTTGAGTACACTTGAAACTTCATAACAAGCTTCTCCAGATAGCTTGTGATATTCTAACTTTTTTCATGTTCGACTGGTAGCATAAGTAAACAATGTAATGTAATCCCTTTAATGTTATGTGCTTGTAACCCAGTTGGTGTGGTTACAACAGCAAGATAAATGTGATTTAGTGGTTTTGAGTAGATAACTGGTAAGAAACGTTTTCCTTTTCCAGCTTGCCCACTGATATACATTCGAATAGGTTTAAATGATGTGCAATGACAATCTTTTTTTATGCAGTAAACCATGCTGTATCTGTTGTGTCACTTGCTGATAAATTTCTTTCTGTTCAATGTTTAGTTGTTCTTCTAACTTTTCAAACTCAATAATATACAGTTGTGCTTGTTGCATTGCCGTTTATACTTCATTCATGTCTATTGCTGCTTCCTTTTCACAAATTGGTTGTCCTAGTGGATCTTGACTTAGTGGAGCAGAACTTTGACTATCTTGAGAACTGTCTCTAGCTATTTCAGCTGCAATATTAGTTTCATGTTCAATCTCTTCATTCAACATTTGCAGATAATTTGGAAACATTGTACATTCAATGCTTTCTTTGCAAGCATTAAAAGAAGCTTCATAGCAAAATCTCCAAGTAATTCCATTTCAGTATGCCAAAGCTTGAAGAGTTGCAAAAGTGCTAAATAGAAAAGTTCCCTTGTATCTGGAGTATCACTACTGAGTTTCCTGTGATTAAGAAGATTTCCTTTGGCATGTTTTACGAAACATCCATCACTACCAATTACTGCATATTTTTCTTCATTTATATTTTCAGTAATATTTCTCTTATAGCTGTAATGTTGCAGTACTTCATAGAGACATATGTTTTCCATATGTGGACTTCTTTTAGGATAGTACGTATCCAAAATATTCGTTTTAACAATATCTGTACTTTTGGGTTAATTCAATGCTAAGTATTCAATTTATTGTACAGATTTCAATACTCAGTTTCGTGTTGCATCAAGACCTAGACTTACCCAAATGATTACTCTTGAATTTGAATATAAACTTGCAGAGGTCAACCGATCCGAACATTCGTAGGATCCAATCTCTCGATGGAAAAGCATTTTCAAACTAAATCTGTACAATTTGTTACTAAGAGTCTTCTCTTGTGAAATTTCTTTCAACTCCGTCTTCTCAGAGTTGGTTATATATGAGGTAACATAGCGAGCAACAGCAATCGAATTATCTGCAACATACTGGATATCCATATTTGCATTCCACATTATCAAAATCACTGGATTATAGTCATTATTATATTTTGAATCTTGAGTTCTTTTTATGTTGCAAGTATGCTTTGGAGATTTTCTAGTTATAGTATGTCTTACTGAAGACATGAAACTGTTCACTCCTCCTTTTGAAATTACTGGACGTGGGAATCCAAAACAACATTTTCTATAAACTTTTTCATTTGACTTGTATTTTTGTCAGCAATATTTACCACATTGATGACTTTGCAACCATAAAACTCGTTGTCTCAATCTATTTTTTCCTCCTTCTTTTGGTATGGCACAGGTAACATATTCTTCCATTCTTCTACAAAAAGCTTTTATCACTATCACCTCTGGCTTGGTACTCCTTTCTCCAAAAGAAATTAATAACTTCTCAAAGAGGTGGATTACTTTTATTGCAGATAAAAGAGATCATAGCTTGAAACCTATGATAAAAATATCTGCACACATTTACAGGATCCGAGTAACATAGTTCATCAGCTGTTTTCAATTCAATGATTTTTACATTTGAAATTGCTTCTTGCAGAAATTCAAGTAAATTGTCCTATGCGTACTCAGAACAGCTAAGCAAAACAGACCATGTAGGGGTTCCTAAGTTTCTCAACAGACATTTTAGTTCTCCGCGACGACGATACCAATACTCATTAGTACCACGTTGACATGCCATCAAGTTAATTATTTGAGATTCTAAATTATCGTCTTTTTGTTCATCTTTGTCCAAAAATTCTTTTGCAGAAAGATGTCTAAGATGAACTCCTGTTTTTAATATGTGGTTCACTGTATATGAAACTACAGACAAGACACTGTCAAACGGAAGATGAAATAAATATGGAACACACTGTCGAAATCTTGGATCCTCTGAATACAATCTTGCTGAGCGGTATTCTGAAGCTGGAATCTGCACTGGTCGTTCATCATATCATCCACCTTTTCCATTGGGGTAGAGCTGTGGAAAACAACGTGCTTCTAAACTTCTTTCCCAAACACTCATAGGATTTCCAGTCGCTTTCTTCATTTGGAATAATTCAATAGTATTTCCAATCACTTCTTTTGAATGTAAAGGATGAATACTATAATGTTAATACATTTCTTCACTCCTGGAGTTGTCCATTTTTTCAATTTGGCCAGTTGAACTTTCTCTATCATCTTCTAAAGATATTTCTGGTTCTTGAAGATATACATTTTTATGATAAATATTTTTTCTATGAGATAGAACATAGCCTTTTTACCTTTGATTACATCTACTAACTCTCGCCTTATTTTCCAACTCTTTGTAGGTACACCATCAACTAGAATAACTACAGGTTCACTTTCCTCTCTCTATGCTAACAGTTTCAATATTTTTCTTAAAATATAAAGGTAAATACACAACTCTTCCTTTTAAACCTTGTAAATCTGTTGGAGGCAGATTACCTGTTTTACCTGTTTTAAGCTCCATATGAACTATAACCTGAAACTGGTGCACAGATTGAATAAGAACAGATTCATACGTATTTAAATCGGCCAGTTCTGGAGGAATAGCTACCAACTCTAGGTTATTATGTACAGCTCTAGCTGGGATTTTGTTCTCTTCTAGTTTGCTGTAACAATATTTACAAATACGCAGAACACTACCCAACTCAAAACGACCCTCAACCAACAAATAAGCACCAAATTCCTTCCACTTATCCTTGTTTTCTTTTCACTTTTCAAACAATCCTAGTTTGATTTTTATAGTGAGTATGTCGACAACAAATTCAAACATAGTTTGGTTTTTCACAACAAAAAACCTAAACTTTGTAAGTTCTTTTACAAACTACTCAGTAGTCTTCAACACCTAAACTTCTCAAACTCTCACTTTCTCCACACTCCTCTTCAGGACCAAAGAAACAAAACTGTATCTCATCACAATTTTTTTTTACATCAAACACTGAACCATACAAAAGAGCAGTGTTTATTTCACTTAAACATAATGCAAGACTTTTTACATAGTACAATCTTCTTACTAACTTACTGCTAACATTCTCAAATGATGAAAACAACTTTGACACATTTTTCTAGAAAGACAAGCCAAAAAACGAAAAATGACCCTGTAAGCCAGTACTTTTTCTCACTTTACAAGGATCTAGTCCTTGCAACATCTTAATTTTCTGTTTAATACTTTTTTTTACTATACTCTTGTAACGAATTTCATAAAATATCAGTATATTCCTGTTGTATAGTACAAATACTACTACAATCCCATGTATATACTGGAGCCTGTGAACGTCTCACTTGAACTTCTTCAGCTATTACTTCTTCCACATTTCTAGGAACCATCTTTTCTTTTTCAATTGTACAACCGTTCTTAACCTCATAAGCATGATCACTGGTATCAACTGCGTGAACTAATGTATTGTTTTGAAAATAGCTCTCTTCATTAAAAAAAGGTTCTGAACTAGAAGTATGCTTCCATTCACCCATATTTTTTTTTTACAAAAGTTAGTTCTATTAATAAAAATTTTCCTTTTACTTTTCTCCTACATAGAATGCATTGGTTTGCGCTTTTCTTGTCATACTGAATCTTTCATAATAATAATGGAGAATATCTAAACAAACATTTTAAAAATAATGAAATAATCCTAAAATAATTATATACAAATATTCTTATCTATTATTAAAGAAACACCTTCCATTTAAAAGGTACAAACAAATGCATATATAGTTTTTGAAATAAAGTGAGACTTACACCTGAGTCCAAACTGCAGGGGTAATGTCTGGGATATTGGCGGAGTGTACGAGTACAGTGTGGGTGATTGCATGAGTGCAGGAGTAATATGTGAGAGGTTGTATGAGCATACTGGTAGTGCGTATATGATTGAAGGACTGCAACGGTAGTGCCTAGGTGAATATACAAGTTAACCCTGGGCGTAGATTGCATAGTAGCGCTATGCGTAGCTACACAAAGTGCACTTCGCACTATGCAGGCTACGCATAGCTATGCAAACTGCGAAGTGCGGTAGGGAAAATGATGTACACACTGATTTCACAGTGCCGGATGCTTGTCCATACTGTGCAATCATTGCAAACGGCATCTTGCACAGTGCAAATGGTTGTTTTCTGCCGCTCGAGTAGATTTGTACTCGAGGGCAGCTTTCTCAATGCGGACTCGTAGTTTCTCATCGGGAGCAGTAGCGATCATACGTGACCAGTCGCAATGAGATACCTGACCTCCCCTTGTTGAGAATCTCGCCGGGAGGTTTATTTTCTATGCTCACGATCGGCAACTTGATGTTGCTGATCGCAACCGAGGAAAAAGTCTCGCCGGGATGTTGATTTCGCTCACTCGCGGTCGCTAACTTGACGTTGAGGACTGCTATGTGCAATTTGCGTAGAGCATAGTGACGCAAACTACGCACGCTCCCCGAGCATAGCATAGAAATAAGCCCAGGGTTATTATAAGTGCATGAATAGTGCCTACATGATCAAAAGAGTGCATGAGTGCATAGATATTACCTAGATGATTGAATCAGTGCAGCAGTAATGCCTGAGTGATACAGCACTGCATTTTTAGTGCCTGCATCATTGGAAGACTGCATGGCAAGTTCTTGGGTGTTTTTATAACTGCATGAGAGTTGGGCCTAGCCAAATATAAAGCAGCAGACTATTACATGACTCGACTACAAGTCTCTCCAAATTGTTACAAGCATACATACATATGTCTCTACATTTTCCAATCATCATGATATCTAAACTAAATATGTATACAATATTTCTGGAATATAGTGAAACCTAGATGCTGAGATATGTAATAGAGCTGCTTGAGTGATTGCATAACTCCATGAGTAGTGCTTGGGTGATTGTATGAGTGTAAAGATAGTCACTAGGTAATTGCACTAGAAAATGAAAAGTGACTGGCTCCTTGCATGAGTGCACACATAAACATTGAGTGCATGGATCAGTGTATAAATACCACCTGAAGGAATAGATGTGTAATTTAGTAGTGCTTAGGTGAATAGATGAGTGCAACAGTAGGGCCTACATGATTCTATGACTGCAAGACTAGTGTGTTGGTTATTAGATGAGTACATACATACAGCATGCATGATTGCATAACTGGAGGGCCTATGTGATTCTATGACTGCAAGACTAGTATGTTGGTTATTACATGAGTACATACATACAGCCTGCATGATTGCATAACTGCAGGGGTAGTACATTACTAGTGCCTGGGGGATGGCATGACTACAGGGATAATATCTGGTGGATTAGTGGCGTACATCTCCATCCCCAATAACCTTAGAAAAGTCCCTCTCTCTCTAGAACCGTCTACCACCCTCAACACACCCCGTCTCAAATGCACTCTCCTCAACTGCAGATCGGCCTCGAAACATTCTGCCGCCATTGCCGATCTCCTCTTATCGCTGGACCTTGACCTCATCATCCTGACTGAAACCTGGCTAACTGAATCTTCGACACCTATAATGGACATTCTGGTTCCTCCCAACTACCACATTATCAGGCTAGACAGAGCAGGCAAAGTAGGTGGTGGAATTGCATGCATCTACAGGAATAACCTCTCTGTTCAGAAAGTCAATTCCACCTCCCTACCATCCCCAACATCCTGGGAATACATCTGCCTCGACATTATTAGTGAGGGCAAACCGATATGCTCTCTTCACAGCATCTACCACCCACCCAGGGACAACTTCACCTTTTCCCAACAAATCATGGATATGATCTCAACCAATTCCGGACGGCAGCTCACCCAAATATACCTTGGTGACTTCAACCTCCACTGGAACGATAGCAATGACGCGGTGGTAAATAGTCTTAAAAACTTCCTCGATGCCCTCAACCTCACCCAAATATGCAACAGCCCAACTCACGAGAAAGGTTCTATCCTCGACCTGATCATCTCCAAAGAGGAGTCTATCCAACTTGAGTCCATCCAACCCTGTGACTGGTCAGATCATCATATTGTCACATTCTTTATCAATGAAAAAGTTAAAGTCAACCCGATTCAATTCTCCAAGCCCAAAGTCTGGAAAAGAGACATGAAAAAACTCAACCCATGCTCTTTGCCCCCTAACAGGTGCAATCTCCTACTGCCACCGACAGGTGATACGGGCGTTCAAACACTGACTGACCACTATCTCAACGCTATGACCTCTATAATTAATGAGGCGGCACCTTTGCAGCTAAAAAGAGTCTCTACTAAAATCTCCAATCCATGGTACGACGGGAGACTCAATGAAGATAGACGAGACATGCGAATGGCAGAGCGTACCTGGAGATCAGCTCCCTCGGCAACGCACCTAAAAGATCTGAAGAAAAAGAGAAACGCCTACTTCAGGAAAATAAAACGCTCAAAATCAGACTTCTTCAGCCTCCAGCTCGACCAAGCAAAAAACCGCCCGAGAAAACTGTTTGAGCTAATCAGATCACAATCCAAGGATCAACCCCAACCACTCAACACTGGGCGTGAGGCACCCTCCTGTGAAGACTTCGCTGCTTTCTTTACCCAAAAAACTGACAACATAAAGAGCGATCTCCTCATTGACGCGACGCAAGCCTCTACTCCAAACCCCAGTGCCTAGCAGCCACTGAACCAAAAAACAATGCCACATGGTCAACCTTTGGCACATACTCAGAAGAAGAAATTGGCAAACTGCTCAGCACCCTGAAACCATCCAATCATCTCACGGACCCCCTTCCTGCTACCGCAGTAAAAGACTTTACCCCTTGGCTTATCCCTCTCTGGACTAAAATTATCAACAGTTCTCTCCAACAAGGAAGCATACCTGACTCCCTCAAAGTTGGTCAGGTCACACCTCTACTAAAGAAACCTACAGCCGACCCCTCTGATCTCAACAATTACCGTCCCATTACCAATATTCCCACTCTCGCCAAACTGCTGGAAAAATGCGCACAACTACAATTGACTAAACACATTGAACAATTTGATCTCCTCAACCCTCACCAGTCAGGCTTCCGAGCAGGACACAGTACAGAAACTGCTATGACTCACATAATTGACGACGCACTTCAAATGCTAGACCAAAACGACACCTGCCTCCTCATCCTCCTTGATCTCTCTTCAGCATTCGACACCGTTAAACATGAGAATTTACTAGAGCTTCTAAACGCAAGAATGGGTTTATCTGGAACTGTTCTCAAGTGGTTCACCTCCTTTCTTCACAACAGGTCGCAGAAATTCAAAAGCAACAACCTGATGTCCTCGCCAATACCCGTAACGCTAGGTGTCCCCTAAGGATCCTCTCTATCCCCAACTCTGTTCAACCTAGTCATGGAACCCCTCACCACCTTGCTACAAGCATCCAATGTACACTTTCACATGTACGCAGATGACACCCAACTTTATCTCAAATTACAGTCCCCCAAAGACATCTTGCTCCTGAACTCAACGATCAGATGCACCCAATCCTGGCTTGCCGACAATCATCTCAAACTCAATGCCCTGAAAACAGAGTTCCTTCTGATCTCACCTCCAGCGAAGGTCTCCACCACTCAAATTTGGCTTAAACACCTAACCGCACTCAATGTCCAACCCACCATCGTGGACTCAGCAAAATCTCTAGGCATAACACTCGACACCAATCTGAACATGCAGCAACATATCAGCAAGGCAACAAAGGGAGCAAACTTTCAGATCAATACTCTGAGGAAACTTAAACCCTACCTCCCAGCCAAAGACTTCCAAACCGCAGTACAAGCACTAGTCATCCCTCGAATTGAATACGGCAGCATCGCCCTCTGTGGACTCCCCCTAACTACAACCGCACCCCTAAGAGTTTCTCTAAACGCTGCAGCGAGACTCATCACTGGGTCAAAAAAACACTCCCATATTACCCCTGACTTGAAATCCCTGAACTGGCTGCCTTTTGAAGCTAGAATACATCTGAAAATCGCCTGCATGACACACAAGGCGTTACATCTAAACTCACCCGGATACCTCGCTCAGAAACTGACAATCTCTGGAGGAGCTAGAAACACTAGAGGCACAAACAATCTTCTGTTGAAACCTCGAAGATTCCGGAAGGAAAAAACATATAAGCGCTCCTTCTCAGGAATGGCGCCTAGGATCTGGAACTCTCTCCCGCCCGAGACCAGGCTTATCTCTTCCACCACACTCTTTAAAAATGAAGTAAAGGCTATCCTCATGGCTAAATACACCTGAACTACTATCTCGAACACTGTTAGTACTCTGCACCGATCTATACTACATGTTTGACCCATTTGTTTATTTGTATTAACTGTCTTATTACTCACATGTTTGGCTTTGTAGCCACCTACTTGTACTATTTTGTACACATGTTTGGCTTTGTAGCCACCTATTTGTACTATTTGACCTATTGATTTATCTGTTTGACTATGCTCCCTCATGTACTTCTCTTTGTAAAGCGCTCTGATATCTGCAAGGATCTTGTCCGCGCTATATAAAACTTTCAAAATAAAATAAATAAATAAAATAAATAAACATAGCAAGTGACTGAGTGATTTTAAAAGTTCATGAGTACCGCCTGGGTGTTTACTGAACTACTAAGATATTGGCTGAGTGATTACAGGAGTGCAAAGGTAGTGACTGGGTGATTTTGAAAGTACATGAGTACTAGCTGAATGATTACATGAGTACAAGAAAAGTACGTGCGGGGTTGAAAGAGTACAAGGATAGTGTCTGGGTAATTGAAGCACTGTATAGCTAATGCATTTGTGACTGCATGAGTACAGGGGGTTTGACTGGGGGTTTAAAGGAGTAAATAGGTGACCCCTGGGTGATTGCATGACTACAGAGGTAACATTTTGGGATTTACATGACTACATAGAAAGTGACTGGGTGATTTTATAAGTGCCTGGGTACTTCTTGGGTGATTACAGGACTACTGAGGTACAGCCTGAGTAAAAAAAGGAATGCAAATGTAGTGCCTGGGTGATTTCATAAGTACATGAGTAATACCTTGGTGATTGTATGAGTGCATAGATAGTGCCTAAAGGATTGCATTAGTGCAGCTGTATTGACTGAGTGATTACAACACCGCATATGTAGTGTCTGCATCATTGGAAGACTGCATTTCAAGTTCCTGGGCGTTTTTATAACTGCATGGGAGTTGGGCCTAGCCAGATATAAAGCATCCGACTATTACGTGACTCAACTATAAGTCTCTCCATATTGTTACAAGCACACATACATATGTCTCTACATTTTCCAATCATTATGATATCTAAACTAAATATGTATACAATATTTCTGAAATATAGTGAAACCTAGATACTGAGATATGTAATAGATCTGCTTGAGTGATTGCATAACTCCAAGAGTAGTGCTTGGGTGTTTGTATGAGTGCAAAGGTAGTCAGTGGGTAATTGCACTTGAAGATGAAAAGTGACTGGTTAATTGCATGAGTGGGATTCTATCAATGGGTGTAATAAAAAATTATTTGTATTTATTTATTTTAATATTTAATGTGAAATCAAGTGTACGGAGCTGGTCTTTGTAGATGACAAAGACAAGCACTATGTGTTTTTAAAATACCCCTCAAACACTATGATTCCTATAGTGTCATGCTTCATCATTGGGGTCTTCCCCTCCCTCTACGGGGCGGGGCTTGCTGCAACCTACGGACTAGGCGGGAGCACTTTTTATTCTTGAAGATAGGCTATGTGTGGTGTGACAATTGTGTAAGTGATAGGGGGTGTGTAGGGATTGAAGTGTACAATATAACAAAGTTAAAACTTTTCTGGCTAGTAGAAAAAAAATGATTTATTTGCTTCTCTTGCTGGAAATGTTAAAAAGGGGTTGTGGTAGGGCTAATTAATGCGCCCTACTTTGTCGACATGTTTCATATGCAGTCCCCTGCTGCTTTACTCATCTGGACCTCTGTTAATCCCTCCTAAAACTCAGGTAACTCACTTAGTGTAGTATGCCTATTTTCCTAAAATAGAATAGCAAAAATCGGCTATTCTATTTAGCACCAGGGCTTGAGTTGGCCCTCAGAAAAAGAAAAAGTTGACCCAATCTGGTCTCTAGAAGAAAAGGAAATGAAAACAAAATGGGAAAAACACATGGAGTCAAAAAACAGTCTCAACATTCTTTCTAAAAGACAAAATACAGTCATGTGGTTTTCATTATTGACCTGTTGAAAAAAGTCTTTTGAATAGCCCCGATTTTTTACAGTCTCCACCTTAAATAACTAACAGGAATCCCCATTTTAAAACAGGAGATTGGGGAAACCAGTAACCTATGCCCATCCCCCAATTGCCAATCAGCTATATTGGTTTTTCTGATTAACGATTGATATGGAGGGGCCTTTCTAATGGATTACCTTCTATTCACCGGGCCCTCTTCTCACCATATATGAGTTACCAGTATCTGTACTCTGTAGATGAAAACGCCAAAGATTGATAACTATTTCATAATCTGCAACCTTATTTTAACTTGTTTTCAATTTCATTTTCCATTTACTTTTATACAAGCGGCCAGGCAATTTAATTATCAGAGCATGTTTTAGACCAAAAAAGATTTAGACCAAAAGAGTTACCATTATCGGTGCTCTGTGGATAAAAACGCCAACAATTGATAACAATCTGCAACCTTAGTTTAACTTATACTCAATTTTCCTTTTCCATTTGTTTTTAATCACGAATAATACAAGTGGCCAGACAATTTAATTACCAGAGCACGAGTAAGACCAAAACAAAGAGAAAAAAGACTAGCGCTGCAGCTATCCCCAAGCGTTTGCCGTTTTCGGCGGCCATCTTTGTTAGCACACTAGCGCCTCGAGGAAACCATTCTACTTCCGGAAAAACCGGGAACAGGGACTCAACTGAAACCGACTTTTTTACGCGGTTATTCAAAACATAATTAGCGAAGCTCCAAACACCCCAAAGCATCCCACGGAGCAGCACAGGGGCGGAATGAGGAGAATACCATTCGCGGTTAAGTGAGTAAGACTACGGCCAGAAGTCTTTAATATATGCCATTGAGAGACGTCCATATGACTGACTTTAGAACGCTTGTTTGTTTCCCACAGTGACCGTAAGGACAATCCTCTGATGCTGGCTCATGGGGCACGATAAGTTTTGATAAATGTATGTATATTTGATTTCTTCTTTTTTCTAGGTTGCACGAATCGTAAACACAACAGAATTGTTTCTTTTTCAACCACCAACTCCTTTTATAACATGCAATCAGTGGGATTGCAACTCCCAGTGAACGGGTGTCAAAGATTCCCTTAAAAACCCTCCATGACTACCAGTGGCAGCACCATGATCTGGCAACCACAATCTACACCGTTTATTTTAATCCTTTGTTCCTAAGAAAGTGAGAGTAATTTGTGTGTGTGTGAAATGCTTGGATGCAAATTATGAAAAACATGATAAATATGTCACGAATAACGATGAATTTAGTCAAATCATATATGTGGTTTGTACCAAATGGCAAATCCTTAGTGTGAAAAGAGAAAAAATTACTATGAGAAGAATATATCACTTTTTTCAACAGGTCAAAAATGAAAACCACATGACTGTATTTTGTCTTTTGGAAAGAATGTTGAGACTGTTTTTTGACTCCATGTGTTTTTCCCATTTTGTTTTCATTTCCTTCTCTTCTAGAGACCAGATTGAGTCAACTTTTTCTTTTTCTGAGGGCCAACTCAAGCCCTGGTGCTAAATAGAATAGCCGATTTTTGCTATTCTATTTTAGGAAAATATGCATACTACACTAAGTGAGTTATCTGAGTTTTAGGAGGGATTAATAGAGGTCCTGATGAGTAAAGCAGCAGGGGACTGCTTACGAAACATTTCGACCAAGTGGGGCGCATTAATTAGCCCTACCACAACCCCTTTTTAACATTTCCAGCAAGAGAAGCAAATAAATCATTTTCTTTCTACTAGCCAGGAAATTTTTAACTTTGTTATATTGTACACTTCAATCCCTACACACCCCCTATAACTTACACAATTGTCACACCACACATAGCCTATCTTCAAGAATAAAAAGTGCTCCCGTGTAGTCCGTAGGTTACAGCAAGCCCCGCCCCGTAGAGGGATGGGAAGACCCCAATGATGAAGCATGACACTATGGGAATCATAGTGTGTGAGGGGTATTTTAAAAACACATAGTGCTTGTCTTTGTCATCTACAAAGACCAGCTCCATACACTTGATTTCATCTTAAATATTAAAATAAATATATAAAAATAATGTTTTATTACACCCATTGATAGAATCCCATTGTTTGAGTATCTAGTTCAGGAGGTTGATTCTGTCACTCCTACCTCTACTCTCCCCCTTGTGTTCATTTAAGTAGTATTGACAGTGGGCAGCTGTGGGAGATTTTCTGCTACTTGGAAACATACACCACACCTTTTTTGCTCATCTCTAATTGGAACAAAACACATTACCTTTATACATACACAAGATGGCCACCAACCTAGGTCTAACTTTCACAGAGGATGAGATTGCAAACATCATGTCATCATTAGGCACTTTTGAGGGATTTAATTACAGCGGATCCCTCGACAAGCAACAGTGATTGGGATGAAATAGAAGAACTGAGAAGAACCCAAACAAAGACTGCCTTGCATGGGTTTATTGATGTCAGAATACCTCAAAGTCAATGCTGCACCACCTGGCCTGGTAGTTCGCAATGAACCTCATAACTTTCTAAATGATAAAAAGTTCAAAATCAATTGGTCACAGATATCTTGGCGCTGTACGAGAGATTGGATTGTGTTGATCATAAAAACTGCAAGCAGATTGGCACAAGAACTTAAAATCGAGATACAAGCAATTGAGGTACGCTTGAAAAATTATGAATCCCCCATCAATCTAAGGAAACATCTGGAGGAACTCAATAAAACCCTCAATCATTTCGAGGCAACTCTCAAGCAAAGCAAATATAATAAGCTCAAAAAGGATACCAGTCGCTGGAGCCATGAAAAAACATATTCATACATCAAAGATGATTATAGACCAACACGTGGAGAAGCAACCGACGATGAATCATCAGACACCGGCTCTACCAGCTCTGATTCCAGTAGAGGCAGAAGCCCAAGGTACCAGGGCTCACGCTACAATCACAGACGTCCAAACCAACGCGAACAAAGAGGATGGAACAATTTCCAAACCCAATCAATGTACCAACCACAACAATATGGACCACCTCCTTTTTCGCACCCACAAGGAATATATCCACCTTGGGCCTATCAACCTCAAGAATACTCTTATTATGACCAAACCCATTTTTTAGGCTCACGCCAGGGGAGGAACAAGGGGAGGAATCGGAGAGTCACGAATGTACAATGGACACCAAGAGAAGACGAACCAGCAAGAGTATCAACAAGAAGAATACAGGGGCGTCGACAAGCCGAAAATGAACTTAGTAGTTATTCTCACCGACTTCAACCTTTCTGACGCACAAATTAGTGTACTAGAAAAAGGTTTGGGTTATGTACCCACGGCTAATATGGACAAATTTCTACTTTGTAAGGAAGTCCAAGAATGTATGCGACGACTCAAACGGCAAGTCTTTTTCAAAGACAAAGAAACGGAAATACAACAAAGTGACACGGGGCTTAAACCCAAATTCAAGTTTACCCCCATGGACAGTACTCTTCCCATAGAATTGCTTGCTTTCGAAAGAGCAGTAATGAAAGACCTCAACAACCTGAATGCACAGAACAGACAGATCTTCCAGAACATTACCAATGAAGAAAGAAGAGTCATACAAGAACTCAGCAGCAACCCCGAGCTAGTAATCAAACCAGCAGACAAGGGAGGGGCAACGGTCATACAAACGAGACAACAATATGACCAAGAATGCAAATGACTCCTACAAGACCAACGCAACTACGAAGTTCTTCGCAATGATCCCACAAAGAGGATCAAGGTGAAAATCACCACAATGGTGGAAGAAGCTCTAGCTCATAATTGGATAACCAAGAAAGAGGGGGAATTTCTATGCCAAGAAAATCCTAAGATACCATACATGTACACAATACCTAAAATTCACAAGCGCATAGACAATCCACCTGGACGTCCGATTGTATTCGGCATTGGATCTATCTTAGAGCCTGTATCAAAATTCGCCGATGCCTTTCTAAGACTAATGGTACAAAGGACATCGACCTATCTCATAGACACCAAGGATGTCCTAAATCTCCTGGAGGATTTGACATTCAACCCAGACACCCAACTATTGATTAGTTGTGACGTTGAAAGTCTCTAAACGAGTCTCCCCCGCAACGAGACACTAAACATCATTGAAGATGTCCTTTTCGAGGACGATTGGAAATATAAAACCCCAAGGAATGTAATCATGGAATGCTGCTGTCTGGCATTGAAAGAAAATGTCTTTGAATATGAGGACACCCTATATCTGCAGAAACATGGGACCAGCATGGGGAGCACCTTCGCTCCCAGCATTGCTGGTCTCTATGTGCATCATTTGGAAACAACAAAAATATTACACCCAAGTAATCCCTACAGAAAACACATTAACACCTGGAAAAGGTATATCGATGATATTTTCATCACATGGGATGGGGATGAAACCACGTCACAGCAATTCATCACCTGGCTCAACCTCCAGGATGACTTCCTCAAGTTCACCAGCACCTTTACCAACAGCAATCTAGTATTCTTAGACGTCAACATTTTCCCGAGAAATGGAAGTTTAATGACAACCACCCACTTCAAAACCACATCCAAGAACTGTCTCCTGATGTATCAGAGTTTCCATCCTAAACATCTGAGAGACAATCTTCCCTATGGTCAATTTCTGCGACTAAGGCGAAATTGCACTGAGATTGCTAATTTCAAATCCCAATCAAAAGATCTGCGAAAGAAACTAGAGGCACGCCAATACCCAGACAAAGTAATCAATCATGCATATAAACGAGCCCGTAATAACTGAAGGAAAAGCCTACTCGAAGAAGCTCAACCCAAAGAGGAGGAAAGGAGGCCATTTTGTATCACCAATCACCACATACCATACCAACTCCAACCAAGTGACAAAAATTGTCATAAAACATTGGAAAATACTGAACAGTGGGGGGGTTAGACACTCCAAAACCCATGTTCTCGCACAGAAGGGGCAGGAGTATACGAGACATGCTGGTCCACTGAAGGGAAAGCCTACTAAAAGAAGCTCAACCGAAAGAGGAGGAAAGGAGGCCATTTTGTATCACCACATACCATACCAACTCCAACCAAGTGACAAAAATTGTCACAAAACATTGGAAAATACTGAACAGTGGGGGGGTTAGACACTCCAAAACCCATGTTCTCGCACAGAAGGGGCAGGAGTATACGAGACATGCTGGTCCACACCAGACCATGTAAGAAAGAGGACGCCTCTTTTTCGCTCGGCACAGGGAACGTACAGGGACATCATCCATGCGGGAGATGCAAAGTATGTAACCTCACAAGAGAAAAGAACTGAAATTCCAAAATGGTACCTCATGGGAACAAAGAAAATTCATCACTTGCAACAGCCACAATGTGGTCTACCTGATCACATGTCCATGCAGACTAGAATACGTCGGTATGACCACCAGACCCCTAAAGATAAGAATAGGTGAGCATAAAAGTAGCATTAAATGCAGAAAAACAAGCACAAAAATGGCTACACACTTCTTGGAAAAAGGCCATAAACCTGAAGATATCTCATGGACTGTTATTGAGCAAGTGACCAATGACAAATACCTTTTCCAGAAGGAACAGAGATGGGTGTTTCGTCTCAAAACCAACCTTGTTGGTTTAAACGATGACATACCGTGGGGACAACTGTAATGATGGAAACATCCCATGGCGTAAAAAACCTCTTTCACAACAACCATGTTCAAACAATGAGATTCCGTGGGGACAACTGGACAACTGCTATGATGGACACATCCCATGGCATAAAAACCTCATGCACAACAACCGTGTTCATAGCCAATATTGGCACCGTACCTATGACTATATGGGTGACCTCCATCTGAACAGTTTGCTCTGCTAGACTAAAACTTATCAATGTCCCTAGTCAAGAACGGCCTATCTGAGCAATCTTTTGAATAGCCCCGATTTTTTACAGTCCACACCTTAAATAACCAACAGGAATCCCCATTTTAAAATATGAGATTGGGGAAACCAGTAACCTATGCCCATCCCCCGTTTGCCAATCAGCTATATTGGTTTTACTGATTAACGATTGATATGGAGGGGCCTTTCTAAAGGATTACCTTCTTTTCACCGGGCTCTCTTCCCACCATATATGAGTTACCAGTATCGGTACTCTGTGGATAAAAACGCCAAAATTTGCTAACTATTTCACAATCTGCAACCTTAGTTTAACTTGTATTCAATTTTATTTTCCATTTGCTTTTATACAAGCGGCCAGGCAATTTAATTATCAGAGCACGTTTTAGACCACAAAAGATTTAGACCAATAGAGTTACAATTATCGGTGCTCTGTGGATAAAAACGCCAACAATTGATAACAATCTTCAACCTTAGTTTAACTTATACTCAATTTTCATTTTCCATTTGTTTTTAATCACGAATAATAAAAGTGGCTGGACAATTTAATTATCAGAGCACGAGTAAGACCAAAAGAAAGAGAAAAAGACTAGTGCTGCAGCTAAACCCAAGCGTTTGCCGTTTTTGGAACCATCTTTGTTAGCGCACTTGCGCTTGGAGGAAACCATTCTACTTCCGGAAAAACCGGGAACAGTGACTCAACTGAAAAGGCTTTTTTACGCGGTTATTCAAAACATAAATAGCGAAGCTCCAGACACCCCAAAGCATCCCATGGAGCAGCACAGGGGTGGAATGAGGAGAATAACATTCGCGGTTAAGTGAGTAAGACTACGGCCAGAAGTCTTTAATATATTGCCATTGAGAGACGTCCATATGACTGACTTTAGAACGCTCGTTTGTTTCCCACAGTGACCATAAGGACAATCCTCTGATGCTGGCTCATGGGGCACGATAAGTTTTGATAAATGTATGTATATTTGATTTCTTCTTTTTTTTAGGTTGCACGAATCGTAAACACAACAGAATTGTTTCTTTTTCAACCACCAACTCCGTTTATACATGCAATTAGTGGGATTGCAACCCCCACACAGTGAACGGGTGTCAAAGATTCCCTTAAAAACCCTCCATGACTACCAGTGGCAGCACCATGATCTGGCGACCACAATCTACACCGTTTATTTTAATCCTTTGTTCCTAAGAAAGTGAGAGTAATTTGTGTGTGTGTGTGAAATGCTTGGATACAAATTATGAAAAACATGATAAATATATCACGAATAACGATGAATTTAGTCAAATCATATATGTGGTTTGCACCAAATGGCAAATCTTCAGTGTGAAAAGAGAAAAAATTACTATGAGAAGAATATATCACTTTTTTTAACAGGTCAATAATGAAAACCACATGACTGTATTTTGTCTTTTGGAAAGAATGTTGAGACTGTTTTTTGACTCCATGTGTTTTTCCCATTTTGTTTTCATTTCCTTTTCTTCTAGAGACCAGATTGGGTCAACTTTTTCTTTTTCTGAGGGCCAACTCAAGCCCTGGTGCTAAATAGAATAGCCGATTTTTGCTATTCTATTTTAGGAAAATAGGCATACTACACTAAGTGAGTTACCTGAGTTTTAGTAGGGATTAATAGAGGTCCTGATGAGTAAAGCAGCAGGGGACTGCTTACGAAACATGTCGACCAAGTAGGGCGCATTAATTAGCCCTACCACAACCCCTTTTTAACATTTCCAGCAAGAGAAGCAAATAAATCATTTTTTTTCTACTAGCCAGGAAATTTTTAACTTTGTTATATTGTACACTTCAATCCCTACACACCCCCTATCACTTACACAATTGTCACACCACACATAGCCTATCTTCAAGAATAAAAAGTGCTCCCGTGTAGTCCGTAGGCTGCAGCACGCCCCGCCCCGTAGAGGGACGGGAAGACCCCAATGATGAAGCATGAGACTATGGGAATCATAGTGTGTGAGGGGTATTTTAAAAACACATAGGGGCATATTATCAAGGGGGTTTATCTCCACTTTTTTGGCTTTTAACAGAGATGGGGCCAGATGTAGGAGCCAAAATACCGGTCGGTATTTAAGATTTGGCATGTGGGGGGCATATTTTACCGATTCGGTAAATTTACCGAATCGGTAAATTTACCGAATCGGTAAAATACCGAATCGGTATTTTTACCGATTCAGAATCTTCCATATGTAGGTGGGACTCTTCAGAGTCCCAAAGCCATTACAGATTCGGTATTTGACCACCCAATCCAATTGGGTGGTAAAATACCGAATCCAGGTGTGCATGCACATGTGTGCATGCACACCTGTGCCATGTGACAGACAGACATGCCCTTAGGGCATGTTTGTCTGCCACATGGCACACATGACAGTATTGGGGGTGCTAGAGGGTGTCAAAGTGACAACCCCTGCACCCTTGCAAAAATCGGTATTTACCGATTCGGTAATTACCGAATCTGTATTTCCCATTGATTCCTATGGGCTTCAAAGCCCATAGGAATCAATGGGAAATACAGATTCTGTAATTACAGAATCGGAAAATACTGATTTTTACAGAATCGGTATTTCAAATACCGATTTTACCTACATCTCCCACCTTCTATTTTACCGATTCATAAATACCGAATCGGTAAAATTCGGTATTTATGAGTCGGTAAAATAGAATTACCTACATCTGGCCCATGGTGTCTTGGTGAATTCTGCTGTGCAGGACCTACATCGAGTTATGGAGGAAAGCTCTTAGGAAGCATCAGATAATGAGACAGCATCTGAGTGAGAAGAAAATTAAGTAAAATCTGAAAGCGATTTTACAGTCAGAGGAGTTTCTTCCCATTACTTGTATTCCAGTGATTCTGAGGAATATGGACGCGGCAGACATGATGTCCCTTCACAAGCACATTCTGTGCCGCGGAGAGACAGTCCAGGCTGGGGCAGCCCAGGAAGCAGGCATGAGCGGCAGCAAGCACAGACCGAGCGCCTCTTAGCAGCCCCCAATTAAGTGCAGTTGCAAATACCCCCATTCACCGCATACTTTGGCTGTAGAGATGATACACCAATTCTTTTGCCTGTTGAATACGTCCATCTCTTTTTGAATGTTGACAGCCTTGAGGAAGTTATCCCATAATGTGTGTGCCAAACAGTTTCTGGGAGAGCATGAAGGCACCATTAAGCATTATTCTAGGGCACACCGGTGGACTCCCACTTCACTTGGGAGGTGAAAACATTTCTGAGCCTTACGCTCACAATTGTGCAAGTGAACCAACCAAGTGCACAGTTCTACTGATCTACTCTCATGGTTTGGGAAACAAACAGATTTCCACTGGTCAGGAGCTGGGATCGGTTTTTGCTATTGCAGCATATGCTGCATTTTCAATGATAATTCTCCTGCATTGCACTGAGGACATCCAGACCATGACAAACTGTTCAAAATTTAGCCTGCCATGAAAAATTTGTCCACCAGGCTTCCAGAAATCTATATTCCTGGCACAAATATAGCCATTGATGAGTACTTGTTCCTTTAGAAAGGGCAGCTACTGTTCAGAGCAGAAGAGCTTGTTATGGCATCAAAATGTACATGTTGTGTGAAAGCTGGCTATGTATACAGCCTAAGAGTGTACACAGGGAAGGACACCACTCGAAATTCTGTAGGTTGCCCTTTCTATGAAAAGAGTCACAGCAAAAATTGAATGGGAGCTTGCTCAACCACTCGTTCATAAAGGTTATAAGCTTTATGTGGACAACTTCTACACAGGACAGAGCTGTACAGCAAACTGTATAAAGCTGGCTCTATGGTATGCAGTACAGTTTGATGTCGCCAAAAAGGATTCCCACAGGAACTAGTTTATAAGAAGATTCAGAAATCCCAGAGTACTAAGTTGCCTTCCAACGATTTGCTCGCATTCAAGTTCTCTGATTAGCAAGATGTCTGTGTGATCACTACGATCCATGACAGGAGCACTACCTGGTCAAGGTTTGGGTCAGTTGGTTGAAGAACACAAGCCCACCTATAGACTTGATTACAACATGTTCATTTAACAATCACTAGGTAATTCAGCCATACAATGCGAGTTGTAAAACGTGCACATGATATAAGAAGCTGTTTACGCACCTGATCCAGTTGGCAACATGTGATGTGTAGGCTTTATACCATCAATCCAGTACAGAAAGACCAATGACTTTACTTGACTTTCATTTGACCATCATTTAAAGTCTTACTGCTGAAGAAGTAGTAGTCTCCACTTCGTGTGGTGTACATTGATTGGCAAGTCTGCACAACTGGCACTTAGCCAACCACATTCCCACAGCAGCGAGAAAAACTCAACCATGCCATCATTGCAGAGTCTGTTTTAAGAAAGGAAATATGCAGGAGACTTGCTGTTCCTGTCCCAGTGCCCATCTCAGCCATAGCTAAGTTTTCCAACCTGCTTTACATTGTGCCATATACGAGTGAAGTATTGGAAAATTGACAAGGGTGGAGCTGTCATAATATACATTTTTCAATGGCTGTGTATTGACAGCAAAACCTAAAGACTTAAGTCATTTTTAATGAGCTCTTCAGGGAACCTAGGACAATTGTCCCCAACATGTTTACTTTAGTTTCAAATGTAGATATTATGACTCCGCTCAAGGAATCTAGGCCTCAAAGTAACCGTGGATACCCCAACTCACATCCACAAAATTAAATGAGTTGGATTTAGTACAGCGAGTGCACTAAAGGCGCATGAAAAACATGTCTCCCTGAGTTTCAAATAGCTGCCGCGAAAGACTATACTAAAAGTTCACTTGGCAAGTATATAGGATTAGTCTGGACTTTGGAAGTAGATAGAGACATGAACAAGTAGGAAAAGCTAAGGCTAGGTGTGCTTTCGAAGGGATACAACATAGGTAGAAGGCAGATAGTTAAGTTAGGAGAGATACACATGCTGTCACTTCATCGTCACCACAGTACTCAACTCACACGTGCCACATTCAACCGATACTAAATTACTTCTTCACTCAAGCAGATGACTCTAAACCATATAGAACGCAGCCGCCAGGCTCCCCCTCAATCTTCCACCAAGAACGCACTCTGCATTTCAAAGAGCTTCACTGGTTCCCTATCCACAGAGCTCTTAAAATTCTTGCCGATCAATAGAGTATCAGGGGCAATTAAGGTAAGGCCGCCCCCCCACTCAACCAAATAACAACACAACAGAGCCTTACCGAATAGAGACACCTACATAGAAGGACCCACTGTAAGGATTTGATACCCAATAATTCTTCTAAATCCCAAGGGTGTGTAAACTAACACTAAGCCCTGAGTTCCAGGTGTATTTTCAATTAAAAACGTTACTACAGGTAAAATCTCACTCAAACAACAGAAAAAGTAAGCAAAGAGAGAGTGCCTCATGGTAGCACCACCGGAGGGGGTTCCTGGCTAACAATTACCAGTTTACCCGCTTTTCATCATCGGCCCTCTCTCTTTGCAGTGTGTGAAAAAGAAAGCGAAAGCGTGTGGAATTCCTAAATATTAATCGTGCAGTGCAGCAATAGTGAATGTGACCAATATATACCCAATTCAATGGCTGTAAATGTGTATGTGGACCGTGAACCCCAAGGAGAACCAGTGCATCCGGTTCCCAATGTTAAAAACTGGTGAGGCTTGCTGGCTATCCAACTTTATTCCACTGCTGCAAGCCTCCCCAGCTAAAAATGGTTAATACTGCATCATAATCATTTTCTTAATGCCAACATGTTTCGTTGCTCAAAAAGTTCCAGCAACTTCGTCAGGGCAAAATGGGGTTCACTTTCCTTTATCTTCACACTCATTCAATTCCAGAACCTGTAGTAACATTAAAAACGAGACAGCAGTGAATCGCCAAAGTTCCTTCAGAGAAGGTCTTTGGTTGAGAACAAGTTTATACACCACACAGACTATTTTTGAACACATAAATTACCTTAAGGTCGCCTGGTCACCGCATACCAGCAACCATGTAGAATGTCGGACCACGTGTCACAAGATCACGTGTCCACCAGAGGATCGTTCTGTTTTAAGCCCCCTGCATGACAAAGAAAAATGCATATCATCATGTCCGGGATGCACACCTTTGTGTGTAGAGACTCCAATGACCACCCTTCTATACAAATGGCCACATCTCGGGACATTCCTTACAAACACAAGCGGCCTCTTAACAATAGTATGAGTGCATCTATCAATGCCCAAATGATTAGTGGGGTCCACACCCTTTCACGTTCCACAACAATCAACAGCAAACACTGACGACGTGCATGTGCTTGCTTAAACACCCTCAGCCCCTCTCCAAGTACTTCTTATGGCCCACACACACAAACGTCCCGAAAACCTTACTGTTGTCGAATCCCGCCGGCGCTTCTGGGGATCCCTCGCACTGCCTGCTGCCATACTCGCTCTATATCCTCAACTTTAACATCTCCCCTTCCGCAGCGTGACGTCAGGCGTCATAGCAACGGGAGATGCATTGCGTCGCTGTTCCGCGGGGTGGCCATTTTGGACAGGGATTAAAAGTTCAAAATTATGGCAACAGTTATCATCAATTAAACTTGCTCAAAACACCATCAAATCCCATCGGACTGTAACGGAGTTATGTGGCCGACAACCTAAGCTCCCATTATTACTTTCAAATGCTCTTGATTGCACATAGCAAAGAAGTGGCAAATAACTATGTGCTCTTTAAACAAAAATAATGATAAAGATAAAAATGAAGTGGCATTGCAATTGCATATATCTACTTTCTTTATTAAATTTCCAGTGAATCTTGGTAGCTTTCATAAAAAGGAACCGGTCCCCTGTCACATCAAAGCATGTAGACCAAACCTCCGATAGTACCAGCACAAAGGGGGAGGGGACGTGCAGCTAGTAGCCAGAGATTGGCCGATCTTACTGATTAAAACACTGAACAGGTATGTGGGACTCTGTGTAGATGGGTATGTGAACCAAGGGTACCCAAGGCGGGATATGAGTGAGGGCACGGGGGCAACCTGGGTGGTGATGTAATCCAGAGAATTTTAACATCAAGTTAGTCCCAGTATATACTCCTAATCCCATCAGTACTTCAGCATCTGCTCACCTTATTCCACTCAATATTTTCATTAAGTCGCTCACGATCTGCTTTTTCTGAGAAAATCCATTTTGCCTCTTTCCTTGCTAATATGGCTTCAAGATTATGTGTATCGCCAACCACCTTTTCAAGGACAGTCCATCTTAGATCTCTGTAATCAAGTCCTTTCTCAGTAAAATGTTGCACCAAGCGTGTAGTCAAGTTTTTTTAGCCCTTATTGTGCTGAGATGTTCTTGTATGCGGATCTTGACTTTGCGAGAGCTGAGTCCAATGTAATACTGCCCACGACTACATGTAAGTCTGTAAATAATATGCTAGGTGTTACAATTGCTAAAACGGTTTAAATGCCACGTACGACCATCATGTAAGGCAACACTTTTGGCTACCCCAGTCAAATTACAGACAGAGCACCCTCCACAGCGATAGTGTCCTTTCGGCAGTGTACTAGTCTGTGTAGAGGCTGGACAACGGGTGTGGACCAGTTTATCTCTGAGATTAGGGGCCCTCTTAAACGCAAAACTGGGGACTGGCATCCTACTGGTTGTTGTGTCCAAAACCGACCAGTGCTTTCTGATAATCTGTCTCATTTTTGTAGATAAGGGATCGAAAGTGGTGACTACAGGAAGACAGGCCTGTCTTTCCTTAACATTTCTCTCAAGGAGAGCTTCCCGTGGGGTATTCAGAGCGCGCTTGCGTCCCTGCTTGATCACCTTTAACGGGTATTCCCGTTCTTTGAGTTTGGTTACCAACTCCTCTGATTGTTCCCAGAATACATCAGTGGTAGAACAATTCCGCCGATACCTGAAAAACTGGCCCACTGGGAGATTATCCCTTAAGGCCCTCGGATGGAATGAGCGATAGTGGAGAAGCTAGTTTCTGTCGGTGTTCTTGTGATGTACATTCGTGGCCAGTTTTTTTATTTACCACAGAAATGTCCACGTCAAGGTATACAGCTACTCTATTGCTGATGGACCACATGAACCGCAGGCTCTCATCTGTCTTCTTCAACCACTGCAAGAATGTCATGAGAAGGTCCTATGTACCCATCCAGATACAGAGGACGTCATCTATATATCTCTTCCATAAAGAGATGTTACTCAAATATGGATTAGAGGGGTGGTGGATCACACTCTCCTCAAACTGGCCTACATAAATGCAGACCAGGCTGGGAGCAAATGTGACCCCCATTGACGTCCTTGATGTCTGTAAATAAAGTTGGCCTTTATACTCAAAGAAATTTCTTGTGAGTGCCAACTCAGTACACTGCATCACAAAAGTCTGGGGCGTGTCATAGAACTACTCAAGTCCCCCCAGGGCCCATGCTGCTGCCCCCAGCGTGGCGTCCTGGGGTATACTTGTATATAACGACTCAATGTCGATGGGGACCAATAGTTGAGTCTCAGAGTCGAAATCAGTATCTTTCAAGATATTGAGGACGTCGGTCGTGTCTTGTACAGACGACTTTTGAGTGATCACTGCTTCCCTCAAGAAGAAGTCGGCGAATTGAGACAGAGGTTCCATAACAGATTGGATGCCCGAAACAATCGGGCGCCCAGGGGGCGGACGCTGTGGCTTATGGATCTTGGGCAGAATGTAAAACACAGGGACCCGTGGTTTAATATTGATGATAAAGTCTGCCTCCTTCGATGTTATCCATTTTTGGGCCACAGCATCCGCCACCATGTTCTTGATTGTTTCGAGAAGCTCCGGAGTGGGGTCACGCATCAACGGATCGTAATTCATGCGGACCTCCAACAACCTCATGACCTCTGTCTCATAATCGCAGGTATTGGGTACAACAACAGCACCGCCTTTGTCGGCTGGCTTAATGGTAACAGCACTGTTCTGTTGCAAAGACCGAACAGCCAGTCAATCTTCCTTGCTCATATTATGTGCAGAGTGTTGTTCCTGATTCTGTTCAAGAATTTAAATTTCTTTTAATACCCGTTGTTCAAATACTGCCACTTCAGGGCCGAGCAAGGAGTTGGGAGGGCAAAAAGTAGAAGGGCGATGCAGATTGGCATTGAACATAGATGGAGACACCTTCTCTTTGTCTGAGAAAAACTTATGCAGCTCAATCTTCCTCATCATTTCCGATAGCTTCATCCTACAACACCCAATCCAGCACCCAACCAGAACAGGATAAACTTTGCCCCAGACATTAGATATGACAAGGATTTGGGGGTGCTCCTAAGGGCTTATTAGGGCAAACTCAGGGAGGTGCTCGAGGGGAAGGGGGTCAGGCACAAAGGGGTCGAGGCAGGGGCAGGGCCCAGTCAATATGGCAGAGATACTCTCCCCGCATCACACGGAGCAGGGCCAGAACCTTCCAGAGTTAAGGGTTATGAACACCCCACAGTCGATTAAGAACAATGACATTGGGCCATATGTATCAAAGCAAAATGGGTTCGCAAACGCCAAAATTTGCAGAATTCCGGCGTTTTGCGAGCCCATTTTCGCTAAATGGTGTGTATGAAACATTTTTGGTGCAAAATAAGGAATCGCTAAATTTGCCATTCCTTATTTTGCGATTGCATTTAAGGAATGGCAAATTTTGCGATTCCTTAAATGCAATGTATCAAGGAAAAAAACATCCCAAAATGCCATTAAGGAATCGCAAATTACCACCAACTTCTAGTTGGTGGTAAGTTGCAAAATCTTTTTAAAAAGCATTTCTTTGAACATCAAAAGGTGCCATGTGACGCTCATACATGCCCTTAGGGCATGTATGTGCGCCATATGAGCACACATGTCATTTTTAGGGGTGCAGCAGGGTGTTCTTGAGACACTCCTGCACCCTTGAAAATATTCCTAAATTGCGATTGGCTAATCGCAAATTTCCCCTTCATTCCTATGGGCCTCCTGGCCCATAGAAATGAATGGGAAATTTGCGATTAGCAATTTGCTAATCGCAATTTAGGAATTTTAAGGAATCGCTAAAAAGAAGCGATTTCCTACATACATACCATTTTGCGATTTCTAAATAGCGATTCCTTAAAAATCGCTATTTAGGAATCGCAAAACGGAATGTTGATACATATGGCCCATTGTGGTTAATCTTTCCTCATACGAACAAACATCAACCGAGCAGAGGGTGTTAAATAAGGGCCTTGGGTTTGTTCCCACCCCCAGACACGATACGTTTCTTTGTAGGATGGAGCAATCGGAAATGATGAGGAAGATTAAGCTGCATAAGTTTTTCCCAGACAAAGAGAAGGTGTCTCCATCTATGTTCAATACCAATCTGCACCGCCCTTCTACTTTTTGCCCTCCCTACTCCTTGCTCGGCCCTGAAGTCGCAGTATTTGAACAACGGGTATTACAAGAAATTTAAATTCTTGAACAGAATCAGGAACAACACTCAAAAGTCGTATGTACAAGACACGACCAACGTCCTCAATATCTTGAAAGATACTGATTTCGACTCTGAGACTCAACTATTGGTCACCATTGACATTGAGTCGTTATATACAAGTATCCCCCAGGATGCCACGCTGGTGGCAGCAGCGCGGGCCCTGGGGGGACTTGAGTCGTTCTATGACACGCCCCAGACTTTTGTGATGCAGTGTATTGAGTTGGTACTCACAAGAAATGTCTTTGAGTATAAAGGCCAACTTTATTTACAGACATCAGGGACGTCAATGGGGGCCACATTTGCTCCCAGCCTGGTTTGCATTTTATGCAGGCCAGTTTGAGGAGAGTGTGGTTCACCACCCCTCTAATCCATATTTGAGTAACATCCCTTTATGGAAGAGATATATAGATGACGTCCTCTGTATCTGGACGGGTAAGGAGGACCTTCTCATGACATTCTTGCAGTGGTTGAACAAGGCATATGGGAGCCTGCGGTCCACGTGGTCCATCAGCAATAAAATAGCTGTATACCTTGACGTGGACATTTCTGTGGTAAATAACAAACTGGACACAAATGTACATCACAAGAACACCGACAGGAACTTGCTTCTTCACTATCGCTCATTCCATCCGAGGGCCTTAAGGGATAATCTCCCGGTGGGCCAGTTTCTCAGGTATCGGCGGAATTGTTCTACCACTGATGTATTCTGGGAACAATCAGAGGAGTTGGTAACCAAACTCAAAGAACGGGAATACCCGTTAAAGGTGATTAAGCAGGCACGCAAGCGCGCTCTGAATACCCCACGGGAAGCTCTCCTTGAGAGAAATGTTAAGGAAAGACAGGCCTGTCTTCCTGTAGTCACCACATTCGATCCCTTATCTACAAAAATGAGACAGATTATCAGAAAGCACTGGTCGATTTTGGACACAGCAACCAGTAGGATGCCAGCCCCCCCGTTTTGCGTTTAAGAGGGCCCCTAATCTCAGAGATAAACTGGTCCACACCCGTTGTCCAGCCTCTACACAGACTAGTACACTGCCGAAAGGACACTATCCCTGTGGAGGATGTTCTGTCTGTGATTTGATTGCGGTAGCCAAAAGTGTTGCCTTACATGATGGTCGTACGTGGCATTTAAACCGTTTTAGCAATTGTAACACCTTGAATGTTATTTACAGACTTACATGTAGTTGTGGGCTGTATTACATTGGACTCACCTCTCGCAAAGTCAAGATCCACATACAAGAACATCTCAGCACAATAAGGGCTAAACAATTGATTACACGCTTGGTGCAACATTTTACTGAGAAAGGACATGACTACAGAGATCTAAGATGGACTGTCCTTGAAAAGGTGGTTGGCGATACACATAATCTTGAAGCCATATTAGCAAGGAAAGAGGCAAAATGGATTTTCTCAGAAAAAGCAGATCGTGAGGGACTTAATGTAAATATTGAGTGGAATAAGGTGAGCAGATGCTGAAGTACTGATGGGATTAGGGGCATATACTGGGACTAACTCGATGTTAAAATTCTCTGGATTACATCACCACCCAGGTTGCCCCCCGTGCCCTCACTCATATCCCGCCTTGGGTACCCTTGGTTCACATACTAATCTACACAGAGCCCCACATACCTGTTCAGTGTTTTAATCAGTAAGATCGGCCAATCTCTGGCTAATAGCTGCACGTCCCCTCCCCCTTTGTGCTGGTACTATCGGAGGTTTGGTCTACATGCTTTGATGTGACAGGGGACAGGTTCCTTTTTATGAAAGCTACCAAGATTCACTGGTAATTTAATAAAGAACGTAGATATATGCAATCGCAATGCCACGTCATTTTTATCTTTACCATTATTCTTGTTTAAAGAGCACATAGTTATTTGCCAGTTCTATGCTATGTACATTCAAGAGCATTTGAAAGTAATAATGGGAGCTTAGGTTGCCGGCCATATAACTCCATTACAGTCCAATGGGGTTTGATGGTGTTTTGAGCAAGTTTAATTGATGATAACAGTTGCCATAGTTTTGAACAGGCACGAAACTTTTAACCCCTGTCCAAAATGGCCGCCCCGCGGAACAGCGACGCAACGCGTCTCGCGTTGCTATGACCCCTGACGTCACGTTGCGGAAGGGGCGGTGTTGAAGTTGAGGATATAGAGCGAGTATGGTGGCAGGCAGTGCCAGGGATCCCCAGATGCGCCGGCTGGACTCGGCAACAGTAAGGTTTTCGGTACGTGTGTGTGTGGGGGCCATAAGAAGTACTTGGAGACGGGCTGAGGTTGTTTAAGCAAGCACATGCACGTCGTCAGTGTTTGCTGTTGATAGTTGTGAAAGGGTGTGGATGCCACTATTCATTTGGGCATTGATAGATGCACTCATACGATTGTTAAGAGGCCGTGTGTGTTCGTAAGGAATGTCGCGAGATGTGGCCATTTGTATAGAAGGATGGTCTTTGGCGTCTGTACACATAAAGGTGTGCTTCCTAGACATGATGATATGCATTTTTCTTTGTCATGCAGGGGGCTTAAAAGAGAACGAGCCTCTGGTGGACACGTGATCTTGTGACACGTGGTCCGACATTCTACATGGTTGCTGGTATGCGGTGACCAGGCGACCTTAAGGTAAGTTATGTGTTCAAAAATAGTCTGTGTGGTGTATAAACTTGTTCTCAACCAAAGACCTTCTCTGAAGAACCTTTGGCGATTCACTGCTGTCTCGTTTGTAATGTTACTACAGGCTCTGGAATTGAATGAGTGTGAAGATAAAGGAAAGTGAACCCCATTTTGCCCTGACGATGTTGCTGGAACTTTTTGAGCAACGAAACATGTTGGCATCAAGAAAATGATTATGGTGCAGTATTAACCATTTTCAGCCGGGGAGGCTTGCAGCAGTGTAATAAAGTTGGATAGCCAGCAAGCCTCCCCAGTTTTTAACATTGGGAACCGGATGCAATGGTTTTCCTTGGGGTTCGTGGTGCACATACACATTTACAGCCATTGAATAGTGTATATTTTGGTCACATTCACTATTGCTGCACTGCACGATTATTATTTAGGAATTCCACACACTTTTGCTTTCTTTTTCACACACTACCAAGAGAGAGGGCCGATGATGAGAAGCGGGTAAACTGGTAATTGTTAGCCATGAACCCCCTCGGGTGGTGCTACCGTGAGGCACTCTCTCTTTGCTCACTTTTTCTGTTGTTTGAGTGAGATTTTACCTGTAGTAATGTTTTTAGTTAAAAATACACCTGGACCTCAGGGCTTAGTGTTGGTTTACACACCCTTGGGATTTAGAAGAATTATTGGGTATCAAATCCTTACTGTGTGTCCTTCTATGTAGGTGTCTCTATTGGGTAAGACTCTGTTGTGTTGTTACTCTTAAAATTCTTGACACATATGTTTAAAGCCTTATACAACAGTGTCCTAGCACACCTCAACAACCACCTCAAATTAAAAAACCCTTCCAGACACATTTGCCCAGCTGAATCCTACTCGCATGCATCCCACGCATACACAGCACCAGAACAGGCAGCAGTGCCTTCTCCTTCTCTTAAATGCTCCAAAAGGCTGTAACAATCTGCCTCTTTACATTTGCTCTGCCTCTAAAATTCTTATTATTCCACATGAAGCTCGAGACTTGGCTCTTCAAGTAGGTGTATCCATGTTTTACCTCCGCGGCTCCTCTGCATTGGAGGAGGATTGTCCCTCCACTGCCTGTCTCAGAGCCAGCAAATGAAAAATAAAACAATGCTCTACTATTGTTTTATTTTATATTTGCTGGCTCTAACCCAGCACTGTAGGGAGGGGCAAGGCCATGGCATGGGAGTGGGGAGGAGGAGTCCTATGTGCACTCCCTAAGTGCGCATATGTATTTCTCTGACTGTCTCAGGCTGGCAATAACACACATGCGCACTTAGGTCTCTCCAGCCTAGCTGCATTGAGAGAAACCCCACAGACTATCCAGTCTGTGCGTAGCGTCTTTCCATCCAGCTTAGGCCATATTGGATGGGAGTGTGTCCCATGGGCTACTGGGACCAGGAAGAGGACAGGAGGAGCCTGGCGCCTTCGGGTACGTTCTTATTTAAAATATAATATTACTAACACCCCGCATTACCCCCGTGCGCTCCCACTTCTGTATTCTCTCCACATACCCCATAACCCTTTGTTTGTGGCGGCCACCACTTGACTTTTCATAGGTAGGCAGCAGGCTACCCCCCCCCCCCCCTGGAGATAAGATACACAGAGCTCTGCACCCAATACTACAAGTCTGGGTCATATTTGTGGCCAGCATTCCATGTCCATCCTCCTGGTAGATGTTCAGTTTGCCGAATGACAAGAGCATTACAGTCACAGCCCTGCAGAGAACTGTGGATGGGATGTATGCCATGTTCTCACTGAGTACCCTGTGTGCCAGAAAGTAACATCCTTAGTAGTTCATGAGGAGGTCTTTGGGGAACATAGGATAGTCTTCCCCAGCATGCTCACCTTACTTTCAAAGTTAGATATGCTCACTCAGTTTTAGGAATCTATGCATCTATGCATCCTCGGACACTCTCCAACTCACATAAAGAAACTGGAAGAAGTTGGTTAAGCACAGTGAGTGCACTAATGGCATTAGAAAGACAAGTCTTCTTGAGCCTTGTTTGGCCCTCATGGAAGCCATTAGTAAAGGTTCACTAGGCAAGCATTTGGTAATGCTCAGAACATTGACAGGTAGTAAAACATTAGTCAAACTTTTTTTCGTTTGTTAAAGCTGTTGAGGCAGCAACCGTCGCCATGTCTGGCCATATGTGTTTCCAAGTTTGCTTGTGGTGTGTTTGTATCCAAGTTGGTTGAATACTGAGTGAGAGGTGTTTTGATTGGAGATTCAATCCTGTGGCATATAATGTGATAGGTCCTTGAATGGTGGCCGTATGTTGGTGTGAGTGCACTGATGTGTTGGATTGGGCCACTGGCTGTCAGTATTAACTCATGTGTAGAGCGTGAATTGGGTGTGAATGGCCCATAAAACAGCTAGGGGCAGATTTATGATAACTGGCGAATCCCCAGGGATGCGCCAGTTATTTTGCGCCGCTGCTCCGCCACCCATGGTGCGCCGCATTTACAATGCGGCGCACCAAGGGGCAAAAACGGCACAGATGCGTGACGCATCTGCACCGTAAAGGCGGCGCATTGCTGGAGTTGCGTCGCAAGCGCGAAGCAGCTCCGGCAAGGCTCGGGGTGCCCCATCTATACCTGCTTCAAGCAGGCGCAGGGTTTTGAGGCAGCATTGGCCTGAAAGTGACTGAGTGAAATCTTATACATTTCACTCAGCCACTTTTGCGAGGCGCACCCGCCCCGGAACGCCCACCCTGCGCCGGAACACCCACAAGTGGCGCAGGGCTTTACAACGTGACGCATCTGCCTAGATGTGTCACGTTGTAAATGGGTCGTAGGGATGCGCCACGTTTACGCCGCAGTTACGTGACGCAAACGTGGCGCATTCCCATCATAAATCTGCCCCCTAGTGCCTTGTTGTGGTTTTATGGCTCATCTTCAGAAGTCTTAGTTTCAATATTCAGATACTGTGATTACTATATGTTCTTTGAAGCAAGCACTCCTGGAGGTACCACAATCAACCACGATAAGTAAAAGTTTAGTAACAACTCCTCATTTTGTTTGAGAATTAAACACCTGGAGGTATCCAGGGAGGTGTAACTTGTAGTGTCTAGCTCAATTACCCATAATGCCATGCAAACCTTGAAATTTCTAAATGGCTAAGATCACTTATTTATTTACATTTTGTTTTGTATATTTCTGGAATACTTTGCCATCACAAATTGACATCCAACCAGCGTTCACATGTCTCCACATAAAAATTAAGCCAAATCTTTTTAGGTGGTCCTAGCACTCATGATTGTAAACATAGAATGGACACACCACATTTTCCCACTGAAAACCATCCTGTTTTCGCTATGTGGGTAGATGTGGTTTTTGAGGCTTGTCTGTGCCGACACCAGGGGAAACCTACCAAACCCGCACATTTATTAAAACTAGACAAGTAGGGGAATCCAGATGGTGTGGTTTATGTGGATCTCAATAGGTTTTCATACCTAGACGCCTTTGTAGACATAAAGGATTCCACAAGCCTCCTCATAACAAAGTTACCCCAATTTTGTGAGTGCACCAAGAGACAGCCAAACAAAAGGCCCTGAAGAGCTACTTGGAGGGAGCAGCGATATGGGTAGATGTGATATTTGGGCCATGTTCCGCCATCACCAAAGGGAACCTACAACCCAAAGGCCTCTTTGTAAACTAGACCCAGGGTATTCTAGGGTGGTATGCCTTGTGTGGATCCCATAAGGCTTTCCTACCCACAATGACCGGCAAACCTCAAACTTTACTAAAATCATGCACTTGCCTCACATTTCTGTGATAGATCATGGAAGCTTCCAGAATTAACAGGAATCCACAACATTCCTACCACCCAGCATTACCCCACTTGTCTTGATAAAAATGCTGTCCCACGGAATACTTGGGACAGGAACAGATCAGACCAAGGTCAGTAAAAGTCCTTGTGACTCCCATTGACCTTGGTTTGATCCGTTCCTGTCGTGGGCACTAGACTCAGCCACACCTATGGGGTAGGTACAGAATAGTAGAATATTGTTATTACCAATAGAATTCCCTTGCAATTGTGACTTCCAAATGTAAGCCAGTGTGCAAGAAAGAAGATATTTTGCAAACTGCTCTCTGGATCACATGCTAGTATGGGTACCCACAAATTCAGAAATAAACAAATAACCACTGCTCCTCAACTCAGCATCTGGTGTACATTTCAGAAATGCATACGTTTCCTACATGCCCATTTTTCACTCTTTATGGTTTACTACATGAATTGCTCCATTCTTGGTACACAATCAAAAAAACACTGTAAGGTGATGCGCAGTTGTTGCTCTTGTTACCTCGGGTTCTTGGAGAACCTACACACCCTATATATCCAATGGACCAGTAGAGTCTAACAGGTGTAGTGGTGTATTGCGTTTGTAAGTCAGCCATTATGACAAGAAGTTACAGGTCAAAAAGTTGTCACAAATGGCAATTTCTACCTACCTATTTTTCATATTTTATTTATTTCAGCAGTTACTTTCTTTTGTAAAACCTTGAGGGAGTTAAACAAATACCCCTTACTGCAGACAGAATATTGTCTACTTTGCAGAAACTAGAAGTAGGCTGAAAGCCAAAATTGTGGTAATTGTTTTTTTTCCCATACAGCTCTGTGTGTTCCTGAAAGCTGGGGAAACATTGGTTTTAGAACAGCAAACCTTTTGTGGATGCCATTTTTAAGATACAAACCAGATGTTTTTTTGTGGAGCACGTTTTCCCAAAAGCCCCAATATTTAGGGATGTTTTGGATATTTTCTCTGTCTGCTCCAGGGGAATCTACAAATCCAGGGAACCGTTTAAATCCCTAGGATGTTGATAAAAAAGAAAACAAGTTTGACGTGGATACCTTATGTGGGAAACAAAAGCTATGGAGGCTTAAGCGCAAACTACCCCACACAGCTAAGATAGGGCTCAGCACTGGTGTGAAAAATCCTCAGCAATTAAGGGGTTGAGCTTGGAAGGAGCTCTAGCAAAGTGTCAAACCACTCTTTCGAGCAACACGAGGACAGATTGTTGGACATTTAGGTTCTTTGGCCAGGATTTTTGATCCGGTCAATGGGAATGGCATTGACATTGGTCTTACGGGAGACTGGAGCCAGAGGACAAAAGTTTCTGCAATTCAGATGAGAATGTTAATGGTATCAATTCAAGTCCCCATAGTTTAGACTCTAGTCAACCACATGGTGTTTTCCAAAGGTTTTGAAACCAGAAGTGGGTTTTGTACAGGAGCGAGGTGTAAGATAATCATTTATTTGGTTTATATTCATGTCTTGAATCGGAAAGAAGATATGTTGAAGGATTATTTGGTAATGGTATCGGAAATATTGGAAAAGTTAGGTTTCACTGTGAATCAGGAAAAATTTGTCTTTCAACGTTCTCAAATTTTGGAGTTTTTGGGTTTCAGAAAAGACAAAGTGAAAGTTCAGCTTCAATTACCAGAGAGGAAGTTAAAATTGATAAAAAGAGAGATAAAACATATGATGGCATGACAGATAGTGATTTTGGGTGAGTTAACGAATGGCCTTCTGTCTTTATCAAAACAGGCAGTTTTTCTAGACCGCCACAATGCAGGGCTTTGTAGTGTTTGAAGAACTAAGGCAATTCAAAGGGACTTTAGTACGGGAACAATGTGAAGGTACTAGAGGAAGTGAGGGAGGAATTAAGCTGGTAGTTAGAGAATTTGGAAGTTTGGAATGGTCAAGCTAACTTTCAAACAGTTCCAGATTTTGTGCTAGAGTCAAATTCAAGCAGTTTTGGTTGGGGTGCAGTGTGTATAAGTCAGGACACTGGGGTAAAATAAGATCTGGGGGAGAAGAAAGAACATATATATTTTTTTTATAACTCTTTGTATTGAGCAGTTGTTCAGAGTCAAAACGATACAGTTCAAAAGGAAGTTTAAGCATATTAGGCCCCTCAAAGGGGGCCTGTACATTTCTAATCTCGATGCTAGCCATTGGAGCAGTGTAAAGTAGGCAGATCCATGAACACAATTTGGGGCCAAACTCCAGTCTAGGCAGGACTGCAAACATGTATGCCCATTCAATACTATCAAAGGCCATTCTCTCATGTAAGGAGAG
This sequence comes from Lissotriton helveticus, assembly GCF_964261635.1. Taxonomy (NCBI): domain Eukaryota; kingdom Metazoa; phylum Chordata; class Amphibia; order Caudata; family Salamandridae; genus Lissotriton; species Lissotriton helveticus. The sequence continues at coordinate 373,199,107 of NC_136067.1, forward strand.
TACTGCCCCCTCCTCTGCCTCTGATTTCGCTGGTATATGCATCACCCCTTGCAGGCACCATAGGTTGAGATGGGTGTTCCATCCAGGAATAAAGCAAGACTGGTCAGGATGGACCACTGAAGTTATAATTTCTGACAGCCGATTTGCATGAGCCTTAGCCAGTACTTTAGGTTTCATGTTGAGCAGATATACAGGATGATACGAACTACAGGCCTTTGTGGGCTTGCCCTTCTTTGGGATTACCACAACTGTATCCGTTTTCTGGTCTGCTGGTAGGGCCCCTGTATCTCTTCCAGCCAGATACATATTTAGCAGGTGGGGTGTGAACCTATGGCTTACGCATCTAAATAATTCAAGGGGAGGCCGTCAGGCACCAACGCCTTGCCCAACTGTAGCCCCTGAATCCCCCCTTAATTTCCTCTACCGTCAAGTCCCGATCCAGATTCTCCCATTCTTCCTCTGAGAGGACCTTCAATGTCAGGGTCACCAGGAGCTCTGCACAGTCTCCCCAGACCTACAGGACATAGATAAGTATGTGTTTTCGTGGTATGTTGCGAATATCTCAGCTATTTCCCCACTCCTTGTGTTAATCTCCCCCTTGCGGTCGTGAAGTTCGGTAACCCAATTCCTACCTTTGTCTTGATTGTCCAGCCAGGCAATGAGCTTGGTAGCCTTATCGCCTACATCATATAGTCTCCTCTGCACCACTAGTGTGTGAGCAACTACAGCATTACAGTATTCTCCGCCATGTCCCTTAGTTGTCACTGCCGAAGGTGCAAGCATTGTACCAAGTCCTCACCCTCCACCCCCTTCCAAATATCACAGCTTCCAGGGATTTATTCTGCCTTTCCAGGGTCTGGTGTTGTGCCATGCCTTCCTTTTTCTCTACCCCTGTAAGAGCCTGGATGTGCCCTCGTATCACTGCCTTGTAGGCCTTACAAAGAGTACATGGCAAAGCTACCGACCCTTCATTGTATTGAAAATAGCTTTCAGTACCCTCCTCTAACTGGTCCCACGTTTTCTGCTCCTCAGGGGCCATGCCGCTATTCAGGGTGGCAGAACATTATCTCCCGCTGGTCCTGCGAGAATGGTAACCACTGGGGAATGATCTGAAATGCCCCGCACTAAAGGCTGAGTGTTTCAAAAGTGGCCTACACGGTCGCAATGGGTGATTATGTAATCCAATCAGGAGAGACTACCGTGTCTAGCTGGCGAGTGGGTGTATTGGTGTTCTGTCTTGTGTTGGCACCTCCATAAATCAACCATCCCCAAGGAGTCCGAGAAGGTTTTGAGGGAAGTTCCACCGAGTCTCCTCTCTTCCCGTGGTTATAAGGAACAAGGGAACCCAATTGGATTGGTCAGGGACCTTGGGTAGTTATGAGTTTTAAAAACAGTGGTCCCTAGACTAGGACAATGGATTTTTCAAAAGAATGAATATAGAACCAGAATCAGCGCTATATTTAAGGCTGTCCAGCCAGACAGATATATTTTAATTTCTGAGAATGTAAAATCCAAACAGTGAAATGGGACACAAGCCTGCGTCCTACTAGGTGTACATACATAAAAAACAGTCAACAAACAGTAAAGCTCAGACAGAGCGGTTTGCTTGCATAGTGCACATTTGATTAGGAGCAAGCAGAATTATTGTCAGACACCGTTACACAAAAATAATAATAAGCATTGGTGAAGTATTTACAGAGTACATATAGCCGATGACATTTCGATCCCATTTGAGCAATATTGTGATCATCATCACAACATTGTATTTACATGCCTGTGTAAAGGTTGCCGAAAAGGAGTAAAGGCACGTTCTTAGTAAGGACGTCCAAAGCAAAAACCTCAGAAAGCTGGGATCAGAATGCAGATGCACCACATCTGTGGACTGCCAATTACAGTGATGGCTTCAATGAACCAGGTGATACATGGCACTGGAGATAACGGTGCGTTCTCAGAGCAGGTCTGCGGCATAAACGATTGCACCATCTATCATGCTTCATAGAAGTGACATCATTGTTCATGTCTCCCCGAGAATCAGGTATCCCGCCGGCAAATCCAGGAGTGCTGCACCAAGGGTTGTGAATGAGTCTCTCTGCATCCCAGGTAGGGCACCGACAAAGTCCAAGTTCAGAATTTGACCCTCCCACCAGCCCGTTTAGAGTACATATCTACCCAGGGAGTCCCTCCAGGTCCAACCCAGGGTGTATGGTGTTGGAGGCTTGAACAAAACACCCTGTAACCCTGAGGAGTTTCCTGCATGTGCGATTAGGGTATAGCCCCATCTATCCAGGGCCCTACAATATTGTCCTTTCAGAAGAGTTTCCTGCAGGAAAACAAGTTTTTGCTTCTGTCATTTGATGTATTGCAGCACCAAGGTGTGCTTTATCTTGGAGCCCAATCCGTTGATGTTCCAAGACATAATTTTTTATTTTGATTGGTTACTGAACCCCAATTTGCCAATGTGAACTGTGTCACATCTCCCTGATGTGTATCCAACTTCCCTTTCTGCCCGCTTGTTCTTTATTGCTTCACTGAGCTCCTCACAACTGCTGCTAGAACCACTCTGAACCAAACTATACCCCAAACTCCCTACTCCCTGCTACTCTGCACTGTGGGACTAGACTGCCCACCTCCCCAATTTGCAGAGTGCCTGTCACTCTCAAGTGTAACTAGAACATGTTAGGGCGTTGGCCACCACACCCACCTGTTCCCACACTCATGCATCACCCACCAACCCTCTATGGTCAATGGTAGCTCCAGAGTCACCCAAGAGGGCCCCAGGGGGGGCATTGTATCTTCATTGAAGCGCAGCCGTTGCTTCTGGACTTGCAAAGTAAGGACTGGAAAAAAGCACCACTTGGTATTCTCATACTTCAGGTGTCCTTGTGAACGGGCTGTTTGTAAGATTGCGTCCTGGTCCCTATGATTGAAAATCCAGGCTATGATGTTGTGTCTGGGCCCCCTCTTCGGGCCCCCACTTCGGCTGCGAGACCGGTGCCCTGTGTGCCCGCTCAACCGAATAAGGCGAAGGTGGGCAGTTATCAATTCTTACACAAAGAGGTCCACACTGGCACCCACACAATACACACATTGTTTTGCATGGCCCTCCCCTCCTGATCCTCGATTCTCGCAGCGAGCTACTACTGCTGCTTTGTCAACGTATGTATTTGGTCATCCAGGGACTTAGAGGAAGTCAGGAGATCATGGATGTGGGACTCCTCATTTCTCATTTTATCAGAAATCTTCTAAAAGTCTGCTCTCAGGATCCCCACGTCAATCATGCCCATGAAGATTTTCGGCCCGAGGGAGCCCTTGAGGACCTGGTTGGCCATCATGATCACCCCGTGGCAGGGCTCTGGCGGGCCCTCGGTCTCTCCAGGCTGTCCTGTCCCCTCCAATTGTTGTCTGAGAACTACATTTTGATGATTTGCGGCTGGCCCCCCAGGGCTTCACTATATCTCTGTTGTTTCAGGTCTATCCTTAATCTAATTGTACTGCTCTCCCATCGAATATCTTCCAGTGTCTTAAAACTCTCCCACTGACTCTTCCATGAATTGTTGCTGCCCCAAACACTCTGTCGTTCTGTGTCAGGATGCCGCACTAGGTTTGCCTATATTGATCTGCCGCGGGGCCCTGCTACTATCCCTAGGGTGCCTAATGTACAAGCGGGGTTCCACGGCAACTCCCACCTCTGCAGACCAATGGTACACTGGCACCTATGTCGGTGTATTCACACTCTTCATTATATTTATCTGCACCTTTTGGCCTCCCCCAAAGTTGTTCCAAGGAAGCGGGAAGGGGGAGGGAGGAGAAAGCCAAGGAAAGAAAAACAGGGCTGCCAGGCTCTTTCCAGCCATTCAGTCATCCAAGCAGCCCCAGCCATGTATCATCAAATGATCGGTAAGGCAGGCCCTGCCTGAACCACTCTTTTACCCAGGCAGATCCCACAGCTGCCCCGGTCATATGCTCTCCTGCAACCGGGGAGGCCTGTTATGGGTAGGGCCCCTGGAGCCCCATGTATTTTAGGAAGGGATGGTGGAAGAACTACACCCCGACGGACCATTGATTAGGCCTCAGTTCCAGTCCTCTGCACTCTCCTACGCAGGCACAGCGAAGGCATGCCTTCCAGGGTTGCAGGATTCAGTCCTAGCTGCTTGCCCTCCTGCGACTTGGGTGTTCAGTCGATGGCAACTGCGAGGCCCGCTCAACAGCCCCAGGCCTCCACACATTCACAGGGCCATTGAGCAGTCATGTCAGCCTGGTCTTCACCGGCAGGCCCAGCCCTGATACTGGCTTTCTTCCTCACTCAAGTCCATCAGGCCCGTGGTGGCTCATGGCATCTCTTTCCGAGAAGCGCTGAGTCACCACCTGTTTCACTAGAAGGGCTGGCTGTGATCAGGCAGGCCTCAGGTGCTATTTCAGCCCCGACTGCATGCCCTCCTGCAGCTGGGATGCACATTTCATGATGTCTGTGGGGCCTCCCCCACAAGTGGGCCAGTCCACTCCCTCAGCACCGTCGCTATCATGACCAAGTCCAGTCCGAGATGGCTGGTGCTCAGTTTCGCCTTCCGGGCCTGGCTGTTCTCCACCGGGGACGCCAGGCACCCAAGGCTCCCTGATCGTCACCTCCCCTGGGGCTTTCAGCCTCCGGACGCCTGCTCCCGGTGTCCTCCTCAAGTGCTCGCAACACTCTCCCTCGGCCTGTCCAATGCCTGCGGGCCTGCCTCACGTCATCTTTATCCTGGCCCCCGAGATTTGGGGGTGGCTCCAATTTTTACCTGTCTGAGGCCGCTGTTGTGCCCCCATTCCTGTTCACAGGTTGGGGTCCAATAAAGACGGCTATCAATACGGAAGTCAGGTCTTGGGCTGCAGGCTCATGGGAGCACCTCTATTTTGCAGCCATCTTGGTTGGAGCCAAGCCATGCCCCCCCCCCATGAACATATACATTTGTTAGGGATGATGGCAGGTCTTGATGGCAGTTTGCTCTTTGCAGTTTCAAAGAACAGGGGTGTTCAGTATTTTTAGAATGAACGATATATGACAACAGTGAGTTATATAAACAGATTAGGGGGAGGTAGGGCAACAGAAATTATAAAAGATTTGTGAGAAATCTTTCCAGTAATATAGAAGAGAAATGAAAGCTTAGAATTTACTAGGAAAGGACAGTGTGATAGTAGATTGGAATATGAGACATTTGAAGGATTACATCAGTGAAAATTGAGAAGGAATATATTTTGGAAGATAGAATTGAGTATTGGTCCTTTGGAGGTGGAGTTGTTTGCTTCAATTTGATATTTTATAAGATAAAGTATTTCAGTTGACGTCCGGATCCAGGGCAATAGCAGTAGATGTGTTCCCTTTGAGTTGGAAAGGAATGAAACAATATGCCTTACCTCCTTTCATCAAGATTCAGAGGATATGGGTGCATGTAAGGAGACAGAGATATCAGATAGTCTTGATGACTCCTTTTTTGACAACTTTTAGTTCCCATTGGTGATGGAACTGACTGTGAAAATGCTTTCCTAGTTCAGTCAAGCAGAAGAAAATGTAGTAGGCGTAGATGGGGAAGGTGCAATGGAAATAGAAAGGGGATTGAGGCAAAGATAGAATGCACCTATCTTTAGTGGAGTAACCTTAATCAAGGTGGAGTAACCTTAATCTAGGTACACGAGGTGCTAGGGACCGGAGAGTCAATGTCCCTAAATCTCCTAAGATACAGAGTATCCCAAAATTTCCATAAATACAATGGCCCAGCACACTTAAATCAGGTCATAGTTTGGCAAAAATAACTTAGAAAGTGTAAGCATTTGTGATTCTCACATCAGAATCAAATAATGGCAATTCCAGCAGAAGTTGTATCTCCAAATCCCTATATTAGTTACTTCTTTTTTCAACAAGTCAAAAGAATGTAGCCAATGTGTTTCATTCCTGTGGACTTCTTCAGGGCAGGAAACTGTTTTGTTGGCCTTTAGGACTCTGGGCAATTTACCATTGCTATGCTAAAGTGCTTGTGCTCTCTCCTTTAAGCATGGTAAAATTGGCCCACACCCAATTGTCACCTTGTAAAGAGATGCTACATGTACCCAAGGCTTATAAATTAAATCCTACTACTAGGCCTGCAGCTTTGATTGTGCCAGTCACTTAAGTAGCCCTGGAAAACCTGTCTCAGGCCTGCCATTGCAACCGATGTGCACAGTTTTAAACTGCCAGTTAGACCTAGCAAAATACACTTTTTGCCAGACCCAAACCTTACTTTTTCATACATATGTGTCACCCCTACGTTATGCCCTAAGCATCCAATTTAGAAGGGTGTGATATGTAAAAAGCTAGGCATGTACTTTTAACTTTTACTTGTTCTGGTAGTAAAAAACTCTTAAATTCATTTTTCACTACTACAAGGCCTAACTTTCTTAAAAGATAACATTGGGTTAACTTAAACAATTTTATAAGGCGTAAATTTCAATTGAGAGAAGATAGGGATGTCTCATTTAAACCCTCGGTATTAGTAAAGTCAGACTTTAAGTCATATTTCTGAAAATGGCACTTTTAGAAAGTTGGTATTTTCTTGTCCAAACCATTTGGTGCAGGTTTCCTGGGTCACATGACTAGGTGTAGCTGACAGATGCTTTTTGTGCATTGCTTCAGACAGTGGGACAAAGACGTATAGTTGTTGGCAGGATGGGCCATCTTTGACTTGTTGAGGGGGAGCTGCCACATACCACATTTGCAGATCACAAATGCTCTGCCTGAGCACACTCACAAAGGGTTTGACACTAGTCTATTGTGACCTTAGACAAGCTAGGGCAGGGAGGCAGGAAATCCCATACACCTCTCGGGGTGGAAACCTCCAGAACCTACTCCCACTGCAAGTCGGCACTAGGTATAAACACTAGACATTTAGACCCAACACTTCAGTACACCCCTTGACCTGTGGAAGACTCGAAAGGACTGGTTTGCTGCTCTGCCAGAACCACTCCTACTCTATTGTCCTGCTGCCCTACTGCCACGATGCCCTGCTGCCTGCTGCCTGAGTGTAAGGACTTGACCTACATCTTGATCCTAGAATATCGAGAGTGACTCCATGTGCTCATTGGCTGGCCTCTTGATCAGAGCCTCATGCACAGAAAAGGCACCAACTAGCATGAACTCAGGGCCCGGGCTCTACTTGCAGTGAGCCTTGCCCTCCAAGTGGTGCCACCCCATTCCTGGACCCTTGGGAGTGGGCCTGAAGGTGCTCTACCTGCCCAGCTGTGTTCCCAGCAGAACTGGTGCAGCATGACGCATCACCTTGCAGCCCTGCATTGGAACCACTGTGCACCACATCCCCAACACAGGATCATTGCAGCTCCTCAGAACTGCCACTTCGCAACACATATCGATGCAAGTCTTCACATCGTAACTGCCATTGTGCGACGCATCCTCTATGCGGGATCTCGTTGCACTCCAAAACCAGGATGTACAGTATTTTGCTAAGCTAGCCTAAGTTGGTCCCTGCATCTGGCCTGCACTCCATTGGGGGAGGTCTGAACTTGTGGCCTTCTCCTGGTCCGGTGAGACCAGATAACCACAGTTGGTTCTGTGTGCTTTTAGGCATTATTTTAACGTAAACTTTAAAATTGCATATCTCCGGTTCTATTGATTGAATTTTTGTAATTTTTCTCAAATAATTGATAACAAAGTGCTGCATAAATGCTTTAAATATTGCCTCTAAGGTAAGCCTGACTACTTTGTGCCAAGTTACCAGAGGATTACGTACAGGTTACTTTGAGGTTTTCTAGTAACTTCACCTTGACAGAAATTGTGGTTGCTGCTTGAGAAAGTTCCTCCCTCAACCAGTAACCCAATTTTCAACACTGATGAATTGAAATTTAAAGTTGGATTTCAAGTCAAAATTCTTAAATAATACTTTTAGAAAGTTTCCATGTTCATGTTCTAACCATTTGGTGCTTGCAGCCTGTGCCAGGGGCACATGCCTATGTGTAGTTGGCAGCTGGTCTTTGAATAATTCTCCCAGAAAGCCACATGATAGAGGGTCTGGGTACTGGTAATATGGGTCATCCTGACTTGATGAGGGTGGCGGACCTGTCACCTGTCACAGAAATACTTCAAAGACTGCATCAGCTCACATACAAGGGGGTTCACACTAACCTATTGTACAACTAGACAGACTAGGACCAGAGCAGAGAGGCAGGAAACTACAGACAATTATGTAAGGGGAATATCCAGAAGTTCCTTCCACTTCAAACCGAACACCAGGAATAAAAAGGGGCTACTCAGAACAACTCTCCTGTACACTCCTGAGCATGTAAAAAGAACAAAAGAAGGACTGCCCTAATCTTAGAGGTCTACTGTCTAAGAAGGATGACAGGACCTGCACCCTTCATCCCAGGCTGAAGTGACTCGAAGGGTCAGCTGACTGATCTCTCATTCTGAGCTATAGAGACACAACACGTTTCTTTGTAGCTGGCCATCTGACCTACTACACTGGGCCTGCATGGGTCTGCAACTGGACCTACCTGAATCCTGCTGGCCTATGCTACAGCGACCTCAAGCAATGACTGGCAACGCGAGATTGGCACTTTGCACTACAGCATTAATAGCTAGTGGTGACTGCCAGCGCAAAGCTTCAGCCACGACCATCAATGTCTCCTGACAAGATCTTCATACTACAGCGACGACCGTCTGCGATACCCGGTGAGTTCTTCATGCTACAGAGACAGCTATCAGCAACACTCTTCCTGCTCCTCATGGCTTTCGCAAACACGAATGGAACTCTTTGTGCTGGACTTTAGCAGATAACTTTTTCAGCTTGACTAACTTGGTACCAGTATCCAGCACAAGCTCGACTTCGGTCGGCTAAGTCTTTGACTTTAACCCTGTCTTGCAGGACCAGAAAACTGTGAATAATGCTATGTGCTTTCAGGCGCCACACTTACCTTAAAACTTTGCAATTGCATATCTCCAGTTCTCCTGGTAGGATCTGTGTGGTGTTGATGTCAAACAATTTATTAACTTTTCCTCTATTTCTCTAAATTGATGAGGGTTTTTTCTTGAGTGATGTTTCACTTTAGAACTGTTTGATTATTGCATAAATACTTTACACATTGCCTCTAAGTTAAGCCTGACTGTTGTTGTGGCAAGGTATCAGAGGGCTAAAGACAGGTTAATTTAGTGGGATATTCTCAAGAACGTGTGATAATCATCACCAAATTCGGTTAATGTAATGTCTCATATCGCCGTCTATCGCGGGAAAATAACTCTGTGTTACCATCCTATTCACAACACGGCGGTACCATGCGATAGTGTCATGATAACGCATCAAATGACCGTGTTAAAATTAAAAAGCAGCGATGTCCCTAACTGCGATACAAAAATAAGCGATAACCAGCGTCAGGCCTGCAATTCCCATGCATCATGTGGGAAAATGCACCTTAAAAGCAGTGAAAAACTGTGAGATGACAATGTACAAGTACAACCTCACATCCGTGAAGCAGTACAAATGTCCACTGTCCCGCATCAAACTGGCATCTCCACACAAATAGTCACAATGTACATTGTCATGCAGTCTGTATGTAAACTTCGCCAATACGTAAACATACATGGAACACACTGTGAAACTGCATCTCCCCTTTACATTGCAGAGGGACAATCAACACCTCCTGCAGAGCAGACCCTACAGCACATCAGTGATGATGGAGACGACCCCGAGGACAACGACTACGACAAACTCCAACTTCAGAAGCAGGGCAGCCCAGCACCATCGAGGTGAGACCACCCCTGCACAGACTACACAGCAGGAGGCACCTACCACCACATCTGGCTCCCAGCACCTCACCAAAGAATACATGGTGTTCCAACGCCATGTGTTGGACCGCCAGAAGGAGCTGCCGAACAGGTGCGGGTGGGGTTCGACCTCATGGCAGCCAAACTAGCGGCCATACGTGGGTGTCTAAGTCCCATCAGTGACCACTTACACTCCCTAACTGACACCCACAGTCCGCCGCATGCCCTCCAACAATCCATGGCTGGTGTCGCTGGAGTCATGACTCGTAGACAACAACTCTCTAGTCAGAGTGGCTACAGTGATGGCATCTGTGAATTGGGAAACATAAGGAGGGCCATGGAGAACATGGAGCAGGTGCAGGTGCAAAGAATGGCTACCATGGATACACACGAGAAAGCTGTAGATGGGATCTTCCATGCCCTGCAGATCCTCATCATGGTAGTAATGCCACAAGACATTGCGCAGATGAATGCTGCTGCTACTTCTACATCCACATCTCCGGCCCCTGATGTGTCAGTGTCACACAGTGCAGCAGCCCAAACACCACCACCAACATGTGAGGCACATGAAACGTGAGACGATTAAGATGAGGATGAATCTGTCTTAGTGGCAAGTAGGAAGCAGTAGCACTCATCACCACCTCTGCATCATGCACTGGAATAACACCTTCCACTGTACCCCCGATACGCTCTGCGACACTAACCTTGGACCTTGACATGGACTGCCATATTTTGTTTGCTTAACAATGAAACAGCAATCAGCCTGCAGACTGGACTCTTCCCCTTCCGAGTAACTTGTCAATCCCTAAAGGACTCTGGCTGGCCCTCCATGGGGCAACATTGTAAAGTGTTGTCTGCTTGGCCCAGTACTAAGACAACTTCAACATTCCACTGAACGTGCATAATACATACCAATACACACAGACGTGCCATGTCTATGATTAATCAAGTATGAAAGCATGGACGAATGTAGGGGCAGTGATTCCCCCTTACGTCCATGTTGCTCATGTTGTGGGACTTGAGTCACAGGGTGCATCCCTCTATCATGGTGGTACATATCTGACCCCGAAAGAAGCCCTGTTGTCAATTGTTGGTAAAAAATGACAGCTGATATGTAATGATTTGGGACACATGTGAAATGCTGATGAGTGGAATTCCGTACTATCTTTGACACACAGAAATGGCATTTCGAATATGTGACACCCAAACAGCCTCTCTTTTTGAGATTGTTAGCGCTACATGTTGCACTTACACTTGTCAGAGTGATGTGCTTGTACAGAAGAGTGAAATGCACTCAGGGAATGTGTGTTGGAATGAATGTATTTGCACATGCTGTGCCTGTGGTCATTTTGTATTGTCCCATGATTGCTAAGGACTGTCATAATGTGATTTGCTCATTAGAAGAAATTGTCAATGATGGTGTTCCTATAGGCTATTCCTGCTGCAGCTGCAGTGGGGTGTGGTCCACCGGCCTCATCTTCCTCATCATCGTCCTGTGCATCTGGCACTTGTGTCCATGGGGCATTGGTGCGTACACGTATGTTATGGAATACACAACATGCAGGGACAATGTCTGGGCTGTACAGGAGACTTCCACCTGTAAAGTCCAGGCAGCAGGAAACTTGACTTCTACACGCCAAATGTGCATTCCACGATGTCCCTGGTGCGTTTGTAGGCCACATTGTGCTGCCTCTGGCCAGTGTGTTTGGGGATCGGAAGGGTGTCATCATCCAAGGGCAGAGTGCATATCCTTGGTCACCTGTGACAGTGCAGAGAGACATGAGTCAATAGTTGGTTCTGCATGATGTGTTGGCAGGCTCACTGGTTCATTGGTGTGTGATATGTTTACTTAGTGATTCCTGTTTGACATGTAGTGCTTGTAGCAAATGAGCGGCACCAATGTGTATTAGGTAGCCACACTGCTGCTCCTCCCTCCACCGAGCCTATTTACTAGTGTGCACAGCGCGGTTGCATCACTTGCACTCCTACGGCACACCATTGTCATGCCTGTCTGCGCATGTCCTCAAGCCTGACAAAGACACTGTGTTGTTGTGCGTTGAAGGTGTGCAGCCACGTGTGTGTAGGCCTATGGTAAGGATAGGGCGGACACAGATGTGGAGTTCATGACTGGGTGAACTTGCAATGCATTTAAGGGTAGACCTTTGGCTTATGCTGCGGTAATAGCGACACACACAACTGTTGGCATGTATGATCCCGGATCCAGAGCGGGCTTGCACTCCTTCATTTATCCCTTCGGCCGAGCCCGTGCTCTGGGGACATGCTACATTGCAACATTGTCCATTGAGGAATGGGTGGCCCTGACAGTACAACAGAGATACACGCATTAGAAACTTTCTTGGCAAGGTCAAAACTTAACCACGCCCAGTGCCCCAGGGTGATCATCCACACCCCTACGCTGGACTGTCGTATGCCAGCCCAACCGCTTACACTTACAGGAGGTTACGACACAGCTACATGTCCCAGGTCTTTACCATTGCCTGGGATAACATGGTTGCGTCCACTGTCCACTGCACTCCAAACATCAGCAGTATATCGCGACATGGACAAATCTGTGGTCTGCATACTGCAGTCTGGCCAGCACATCCACGCCACACTTGGCATTGTGTACATACTCATTCATGGGTCACTTCGTACATGCCTGGTTCCCACCTCTCCCCACATTCTGCTATTGTGTGGCTGAGGTGCCATGCCGTTGATGGCTTGTGTACATGGCTATCCCAGGTTACCACAGTAAGTTGTGATGTCGTGTCTGGTAGGTGGGCATGTTGTTTGGCAGGTTGTATGTGAGTTTGTAACATATGCCTTCCCAGAGTTGTGAGTTACATGATTGTGGAGTTGAGGTGTGCGGTGTACATTTCGTACTTACCAACGAGCAGTTCAGTAGGTGCCATCTTGTAAGTGCTGGTTGATGATGGACTGTCGGAAGATGTAGGAATCATGCACACTGCCTGGGTAGTTGGCGACGACATTGGTGAAGAGTCCCCGGTGGGCCAGTATTGCCTGGACCTTGATGGAATGCGTGTGCTTTCTGTTGCGGTAATTGTGTGCAGTGTCGGCAGAGGGCACAAGTAGGACATGTGTGCAGTCAATTGCCCCCAACACTTGCGGAAAGCCAGCTATGGCGTAGAAGCCTTGCTTGGTCTCCAACTGTTCCTGTGCAGTGTGGATGAAGTCAAGGTGCTGGGGTACCAAACTGATGATGGCGTCCAAGATAGGTGTGAGTAACTTTGATAGGGCTGGCTGTGAGACTCCTCCGACTCTGGCGGTTGTTGGTTGGAAGGTACCAGAGGCCAACAGGTGCAGCACAGCTAGCAGCTTTACCTGTTGAGGGATGTTGGTTGTCCGCTGTGTTGGTACCGTCAGCCTGTGGGCAATAATGGTCAGGATGCGGAGGTTAGTTGTCATTTTGAGCCTGTAGTGGGCAATGACATCCTCTGGTGTTAAGTCTGTGAGGCTGGTATGTTTTCTGAAGGTCCGCTGTCTTTGTCTGCGCTGCCTCTGTGGTAGTCTGGGGGGAGGGCAGGAGGGTCCGGAGGTGGTGGGCCTAGTGGTGGTGGCGGTGGGTGTTGTGGCCCTCTTGGGGCTCCGAGCTGCATGATCAGTGGCTCCATGGCATCTGTTGTTCTTCATGTGTGGCTCTGGGCTGGGCTCCCTTTTATGGGGCAGGTTGTCGTCCGACTTTACACCAGGTAAGAGCAGGTGTTAAATCCCTGCTGCTAACGCACCTTATCTCATGTTTTGGGTTCTTATCGCCGTTCTGGCTGGTCGTTGAGAATGTTGCAAAGTGGTGTTGTCCCAGCTTTTTGCATGGGAACGCCTACTCTGCATATCATTAGCGTTAGTTGCTGGTGTCATCTTTTCGCGGCTGCTATAGCAAGAAAACTGGTGATGTCGGCTGTTAGCACCAGCTTGGGAATATGGTGATAAATGTATTCCCACTTTGGCTGGGATAAAGTGCGCTAACTCGGCGATAAGTCCTTGTGGATATGCCCCTTGGTGTATTTTGTGGTTCACACTGACCAGGATTGCTGCTATTCCTTGAGAAGGGCTAACACCCTTCTCAACCAACAAAGCAATTTCTCACAATGAGGAAGGTCCATCACAACAGTGTTACATGATTACTGAAAAGTGTACAATACAGCTGTCCGGTTCTGTTGGAGTAACAAAATGAGGGTAGAGTGAAGCAAAATATCAGAGGTCCTCCATTGCACTCTCAGAGAGTTCTGGTGCATGTAGACAGAGTAGGGATGGATCACTGAACTGGAAGCAAGAACAGGCACCACTCTATCAGGGTGATCAGTGACCGAAGGGAACGACTGCTTGACCGATTCCAATGGCTCTGGGTGCATGGATTTAAAACCTCCTCGTTCGCCTTGGGCCCTGATATTTGTACTCTAGCAAAGGCCTAGGCAATCTTTGGCGAGCTCTGTGAGAAGAAGCCAGCCATTCAAATCTTGTTTCAGTGAACAGAGTGTAGTCGACCTCAGCCATTCAAGGAGAGTGACTGATTTAAAAAGCTAAGAAATGCATTTAAGTGATCCTTTAGTTATTACATGTCTTTTATGTCCATGTTGAAGAGGGTCATCACATGTTAACGAAAGCAACAAGTTCCAGAACTGAAACGTTTGTTCAGGTCTTCCAAAGGACATGCATTTAAATAAGTAACTTATGGTTAAAACGACTGTTGTAATGTAGCGTCAAAAGCGTAATATGTTGGTGTTCAGTAATATATGTAAAGGTCAGAGTAATAAAGTCAGTTTGAAATAGACAGGAGAAGTTGTCCCAAAAAAGCGATGGGTTTGAACTGGATGTCAAAGGCTTGCGATATTTATAGTGGGTGAAGGCAGCAAAACATATTACAGAAGGATAAAGTGGTCATAATTATGCCCAATTATTTGATCTTTCTTGTGAAATGAAGTGGTTCTATTCCAAGATGAGAATTTGTGACTACTTTTTTCGAAGAATGGTTAGGTAGCTCTAATGCTTTCAATAGGACGAGTCATAAATGGCGTACCTGGAAACTTTAAGGTACAGCGCTGGGAAGTAAATGGAACAGCGATCATTAGCAGGCTGCTGACATGAATTGTCTGACAGTGCCCGATAAACACTCAAACCAAGAAAATTAGGTAACGGAGAAAACCTTCACTTCTCAAAGGCCATGGAATCGCATCTTCCAGAACACCACTCCAAACATCATAGTGCAACACGCAACACACACACACACACCCACACACACGCACGCACGCACACATGCGCACAAGCACACACACACAAAAAAGATATTATTACAAATCCGGACCTGTTCAAAAACATCCTATGTGTCTGATCAATCCATATTTTCAAACATTTTAATCTGGGTTAACGTTACAAAAGTAACACTAACCAGCACAAAATGTTTTTTCCCGAATTTTTGTGCTCAAAAGCATCCTAAAAGTAGCGCCAAGCAGAGCAAAGCACTGCTTTGCATTACTTAGTGCCAAGGCAGCATTAAATAGGTGGTACATGGGTGTTCCCATGCAACCACCCATGCCTTTTGACTCAAAACCCTGTCTATAAAAAATTGTAGACCCGGTTTGGCTCCAAAAGTTGACTTGACTTCAAAAGAGGTGCTAACAGGAGAAATGTTTTTATCTCTCCTTTCTTTTCTGACTTTGCATGCGTGCTGCACTGTGGAGCACTCATACAAATTGGGAAAAGCTTTTAAACTTATCTAGGCATGGTATTTTGTACAGGAAGAGTACACTTCCTGTACAAAACCTCTGCTACACCCACCCACACAACCTAACGCTATGGCGCTAATGTGTGTGCGTGGCGCTTGGCAGCTATAATCAGTGTCGGCGCTAGGGAAAGGGGAGGAGAGAGTCATATCTGTGTAGATATGGCACTCCCTGCTCACATCCTGTCACACAACACATCGATGCCTCTGTGGATGCTGCGCTGTGTGTATTTCAAAATCTGCCAAGTAAACTTGGCAGGTCTCACATTACTGACAGGTAGCCCATGAGGGTGATGAACAGAAGGCACTTTCAAGAATTCAGTACCCCACACACAGCAGGTTATGCATGCTGATTTTAGTACATTTGGGGCCATATTTATGAGACTGTTTGGGTCACTCTTTCAGCTTGAAAGTGGAGCAAAAACGACGCAAGCCTAGAGAGAGATTTTTAAAGCCACACAAATTTATTTTGCATGGCTCCAAAAATCTGGAGTAATGCAATGCAGAGCAAATAGCTTTTTTGTATTACTCTGCCCTGGGAAGGCGTTCCATGGGCATTGCATGCTTGTTCCCATAAAACTCCCATGGATTTAGACGCATCCCCAGATTTACAAGAATTTGTAAACCTGCAGATATGCCACAATCTTAAACCTTCCCAGGGGAGATGTAACAAGGAGAAATACCTCTATTTCTCCTAGTTTTTTTCCTTTTCCTATACATGCTGCATTCTGCAGCACACATAGAAAGAGGAATGTGCCTCTCAAGATTGTTTTTGTGCAGGAAGGTGTCCATTCTTGCACAGAAACAATCCTACATACTCCGCAGACACCCTTGCACAATGGTTCAAGGGTGCCTGCGTTGGCTTTAGAATTCCAAAAGCGCTCCAGCTCTAGGAAAAGGACAGGAATACGCCATTTTACCTTCAATACAGCACATTCCTGCCCTTTCCTTGTCACGCAGTGCGGTGCAGAAAGGTGACTTTGTCATAAATTATTCAGAAAAGGGGGTGGTGATGAACAGAGTGCCTGAATTAAGCAGACCACTCTTACCCAGTCCAAAGATCAGGGCTTGATCCATCACCGTTTTTTAGCTCACTGCACCATCCCAGCTCAGAACTTGGCTATATGCAAATTAGTCTGTTCCTGTCCCAGTGCATGATGGGAACAGGGCAAACCAAACTACCAAGCCAATTCTTATACTGGGAAGGAAACAAGCTTCCGGGGACCGGTTTCTGCCATTTCAGGCGTCGTCGGCCCGGCTTGCTTGAATCCTGATGGTGCAATGAGCAAGGGACTCACATCTGAGTATACCCTTCCACGCTTATGGTGGACAAAATGATTCAGAAAAGGGGGTGGTGATGAACAGAGTGCCTGAATTAAGCAGACCACTCTTACCCAGTCCAAAGATCAGGGCTTGATCCATCACCGTTTTTTAGCTCACTGCACCATCCAAGCTCAGAACTTGGCTATATGCAAATTAGTCTGTTCCTGTCCCAGTGCATGATGGGAACAGGGCAAACCAAACTACCAAGCCAATTCTTATACTGGGAAGGAAACAAGCTTCCGGGGACCGGTTTCTGCCATTTCAGGCGTCGTCGGCCCGGCTTGCTTGAATCCTGATGGTGCAATGAGCAAGGGACTCACATCTGAGTATACCCTTCCACGCTTATGGTGGACAAAATGATTCAGAAAAGGGGGTGGTGATGAACAGAGTGCCTGAATTAAGCAGACCACTCTTACCCAGTCCAAAGATCAGGGCTTGATCCATCACCGTTTTTTAGCTCACTGCACCATCCCAGCTCAGAACTTGGCTATATGCAAATTAGTCTGTTCCTGTCCCAGTGCATGATGGGAACAGGGCAAACCAAACTACCAAGCCAATTCTTACACTGGGAAGGAAACAAGCTTCCGGGGACCGGTTTCTGCCATTTCAGGCGTCGTCGGCCCGGCTTGCTTGAATCCTGATGGTGCAATGAGCAAGGGACTCACATCTGAGTATACCCTTCCACGCTTATGGTGGACAAAATGATTCAGAAAAGGGGGTGGTGATGAACAGAGTGCCTGAATTAAGCAGACCACTCTTACCCAGTCCAAAGATCAGGGCGTGATCCATCACCGTTTTTTAGCTCACTGCACCATCCCAGCTCAGAACTTGGCTATAT
Source organism: Lissotriton helveticus (assembly GCF_964261635.1). NCBI lineage: Eukaryota > Metazoa > Chordata > Amphibia > Caudata > Salamandridae > Lissotriton > Lissotriton helveticus. The sequence continues at coordinate 373,216,786 of NC_136067.1, forward strand.
GCAAATTAGTCTGTTCCTGTCCCAGTGCATGATGGGAACAGGGCAAACCAAACTACCAAGCCAATTCTTATACTGGGAAGGAAACAAGCTTCCGGGGACCGGTTTCTGCCATTTCAGGCGTCGTCGGCCCGGCTTGCTTGAATCCTGATGGTGCAATGAGCAAGGGACTCACATCTGAGTATACCCTTCCACGCTTATGGTGGACAAAATGATTCAGAAAAGGGGGTGGTGATGAACAGAGTGCCTGAATTAAGCAGACCACTCTTACCCAGTCCAAAGATCAGGGCTTGATCCATCACCGTTTTTTAGCTCACTGCACCATCCCAGCTCAGAACTTGGCTATATGCAAATTAGTCTGTTCCTGTCTCCAGAAATGCGATAAAAGCATGCGATACAAATAGTGTGGGCCTATCAGCGATGATTATCGCTAAACCAATAGGCCCAAGGCTACCATATAACACGTTAGCGGGATGAAAAAATGCCCGCTAAACCGAAAATTGTAGCTAACTATGGACAATACTGAAAATGACGGTGAGCAGCCAGGGACTAGTGCAGAGGGCAGAAACAACACCCAGGAAGGCCAGGCTGAGACCCAGGGAAAGGCCAAGAAGAAGAGGAACCCAAAGTTCACTCCGGAGGAGAACCAGGAACTGGTTGAAGAGGTGACGCGACACCAGCAGGAACTCTTTGTGAGTTCCACCGTCACCATGGCGAGGAAAAGGGAAATATGGCAGGACATCATGACTAAGGTCAATGCCAGGGGGGAGCGAATGAGGACAGTGGACGAGTGCAAGAAGCGGTGGCACGATACGAAGAGCAAAACCAAAAAGAAACTGGGAGCGAACCTAAGGGCAGCAAGTGCGACGGGAGGCGGTGGACCAGCTCCACAGGAGGAGCTGGATGAGCTGGAGGAGCAGGTGGCCAATGTCATCAGTGAGGAGACTGTTGTAGGAGTCGCAGGCCAGGATAGTCCAATTGGTCTCACACTGCTTGTCCTATCAGCGTGTTGCCCCAAAGCATTGTGGTCCATGAAGTAAGCATTAGCGGGTGCGCCTCTGCCAGGGTCTTGACCAAAAAATCACTGTCGCGTTGGCCATCCCTGGACACGTATTTCGAGGTTGTTACCTCTCGTCAGCAGGGAATAGGCATATATGTAGGAGTGCTGCGTAAGCTGCCAAAAAGTATCCTCAGGTCCGGTATCACTCGTGGCATGCAGGTGCGTAACCCGGGCTCGTCAGCCCCACCAGCTCAAGGGAGCTTGAATATAAAAGAAAGTCCAATTGGTCGCACACTGCTTGTCCTATCAGCGTGTTGCCCCAAAGCATTGTGGTCCATGAAGTTCGCATCAGCGGGTGCACCTCTGCCAGGGTCTTGAGCAAAAAATCACTGTCGCGTTGGCCATCCCTGGACACGTGTTTCGAGGTTGTTACCTCTTGTCAGCAGGGAATAGGCATATATGTAGGGGTGCTGCGTAGGCCGCCAGAAATATCCTCAGGTCCGGTACCACTCGTGGCACGCAGGTGCGTAACCCGGGCTCGTCAGCCCCACCAGCTCAAGGGAGCTTGAATATAAAAGAAAGTCCAATTGGTCGCACACTGCTTGTCCTATCAGCGTGTTGCCCCAAAGCATTGTGGTCCATGAAGTAAGCATCAGCGGGTGCGCCTCTGCCAGGGTCTTGAGCAAAAAATCACTGTCGCGTTTGCCATCCCTGGACACGTGTTTCGAGGTTGTTACCTCTCGTTAGCAGGGAATAGGCATATATGTTGGGGTGCTGCGTAGGCTGCCAAAAAATATCCTCAGGTCCGGTACCACTCGTGGCACGCAGGTGCGTAACCCGGACTCATCAGCCCCACCAGCTCAAGGGAGCTTGAATATAAAAGAAAGTCCAATTGGTCGCACACTGCTTGTCCTATCAGCGTGTTGCCCCAAAGCATTGTGGTCCATGAAGTAAGCATCAGCGGTTGCGCCTCTGCCAGGGTCTTGAGCAAAAAATCACTGTCGCGTTGGCCATCCCTGGACACGTGTTTCGAGGTTGTTATCTCTCGTCAGCAGGGAATAGGCATATATGTAGGGGTGCTGCGTAGGCTGCCAAAAAATATTCTCAGGTCTGGTACCACTTGTGGCACGCAGGTGCGTAACCCAGGCTCGTCAGCCCCACCAGCTCAAGGGAGCTTGAATATAAAAGAAAGTCCAATTGGTCGCACACTGCTTGTCCTATCAGCGTGTTGCCCCAAAGCATTGTGGTCCATGAAGTAAGCATCAGCGGGTGCGCCTCTGCCAGGGTCTTGAGCAAAAAATCACTGTCGCGTTTGCCATCCCTGGACACGTGTTTCGAGGTTGTTACCTCTCGTCAGCAGGGAATAGGCATATATGTAGGGGTGCTGCGTAGGCTGCCAAAAAATATCCTCAGGTCCGGTACCACTCGTGGCACGCAGGTGCGTAACCCGGGCTCGTCAGCCTCACCAGCTCAAGGGAGCTTGAATATAAAAGAAAGTCCAACTGGTCGCACACTGCTTGTCCTATCAGCGTGTTGCCCCAAAGCATTGTGGTCCATGAAGTAAGCATCAGCGGGTGCGCCTCTGCCAGGGTCTTGGGCAAAAAAATCACTGTCGTGTTGGCCATCCCTGGACACGTGTTTCGAGGTTGTTACCTCTCGTCAGCAGGGAATAGGCATATATGTAGGGGTGCTGCGTAGGCTGCCAAAAAATATCCTCAGGTCCGGTACCACTTGTGGCACGCAGGTGCGTAACCCGGGCTCCTCAGCCCCACCAGCTCAAGGGAGCTTGAATATAAAAGAAAGTCCAATTGGTCGCACGCTGCTTGTCCTATCAGCGTGTTGCCCCAAAGCATTGTGGTCCATGAAGTAAGCATCAGCAGGTGCGCCTCTGCCAGGGTCAGGATACTGCTGTACTGGAAGTCACACAACAAAAGCAGGGTGAGTGTCAAACAGGGACGGGTGGAAGTGGGTGGATGGGCACAGTGGCACTCATGTACCGTGCAAGTTGTTACATTGCTTACCCTCATGTACTGTACAACAAGTCCTGGAGAGCCCAGGGCATGCTGGCATAGGGACACATCACCAGGAGGATGAGGGCAGAAGTTTTGCTGTTGCACAGTTGGCTCATGATGTCGTCATTGGCGAACATGAGTTCTGGCAGGGTACTGTGGACTTGTATGATTCAGGCCTGGGATGGCAATAGGATGTTGTTGTCTACCAGGTGGTGGGTCAGTTGCATGTTGAGCAATTCTCAGTGATCCGCCCTGGAAACAGGAGCAGGGAGATACGCCGGAAGCACTTGAGGTCCTTGTGGCCGGGCTTTGGCTACTTGAGGAGGGTGTAGATTTTGTTGTGTTCCAAGCTCCATGGAAATGTTGCTGTTCTGTAGTCGGCTCAGATAGCAGCATCTGCCATGTTATATACGTGGTGTGGGCATAGGTGTGAAGGGGAGCGTGAGTGGATGGAGTACGTAACCTTGTGTATCTCGTTGCTGTTGACATTGGACCAGGAGGTCAGGTGGCATGCGCTGCTGGTGTATACAGGGGAGCTGGGGCCTGGCATAGTTTGGGTGGGTGTCGTGTTGAAGCTGTCATGAATATCAGCGAGCTAGCAGTGGAAGAAGATGGCTAGTGAGTTGCACAGTTCTACTGAGGGAGTCATGTTGTTGGTGTTGGCGCTGGAGTTGGAGAGTTCCCTTACGATGCAGAAGAGCCCCTTGCTCCCGTGTGCGTTGTCATCCAGTTAGGCTTTGAAGGAGCACCCCTTGGCCAATCACAAGAGGTGGTGATGTATGTGTATGGCATCCTTGTGGTCTGCGTGGTTGTCTGGAGTGCATATGGTGAGCAATATCCACTCCAGTTTCCGGCATCCAACTCTGGATGCGCAACAGCACATTGGTGAACGCGGAGGCTGGCCTGCTGGTGTGGATTTTACAGGGTGCCTTGAGTGGCACAAGTGTGTTGTCACAGTTGTACATACACTGCCTGAGGTGGCGGCCTGCAGCATTGGAGTTGTTGGAGTTGTTGTGTGGCCTGTGGGTAAGGGTGGTGATTAGCTGGTCTACAGTCACTCTCCTCCAGCAGTGGTGAGTTACCCGTTGTGTGCGGTGGTCTGTGGACTGTACATTGAAGGGGAAATGGATGCAGCAGGGTACAGTCCTGTGGAAACAGGTGGTGTGTACTAAAGCAACGTGGGTGCCTGTGTAGAAGGTGGTGTCCAGCGTGTGACCAGCGGCATGGGTGGATGGGCGGGTGGGTGGGGTGACGAGTTGGCTGAGGCTGAGGTTGGCCAGTGTGGCCGACAGGGTTCTGGAGTTGGTGTTGTTCTTGTTCCTGAGCTGGAATGTCAGCTCCACGAGGAGGATGTAGTCTGTGGAGGTGAGTGCATGGTTGCAGGCGAGGTAGGCGAGGGATTTGCTGAATTGACAATGTGGTCCGGGGGGGCTGGAGATGAGTGTACCTCTGAGGGTGGTGTTGGGGTCGGTGTGGATCTGGACGTGGAGGTGTCTGGCAGTGTTGAGGAATTTATCTGCGTGGGTGGTGAGCTTGAGAGTGGCAGTGATGAATCACAGTGTGGCAGTGATGAACCAGAGGGTGGCAGTGGTGAACCAGAGGGTGGCAGTGGTGAACCAGAGGGTGGCAGTGGTGAACCAGAGGGTGCTGTGAGGAACCAGAGGGTGGCACAGCTAAACTGCCTGGGAGACCTGTGTTTCTGAGCCCTGTGCTGCAGAACTGCCCCTGAACCCTCCCAATGTGAATATATGTTTTGCACAATTGCCTGGGAGCCCTCTGGGTGTGAGCACACATTGTGCCAAGTGACCCCCTACCCACAATACATATATACCCGTAACGCAAAGCACCATCATGCTCTTGCACCATGAAGTCTTGTGCCTGGATGCTACATATCTGTGTAGATGGTGACACCGTCAGTGCAGTCAAAATGTAAAGTCATAACTACCTACACAGCACCAATAAACATGTGTCCCTCTTGGCACAGGTATGTGCATGTACCATGCGTACAGCACCTGCATGCCTCTGCACCCTACTGCCCAGCGCCAGCAAAAGACCTGTATGGGGCATTTAAGTATGAGATGGGACATTGTCCAGCAGCAGCAACTGCATTCGCATGAACACACTGAGCAGGATCTGAATGCTATGTACCAACACGCGCAGCAGAGCAATCTTGGACTTCTGAAGGATTCTTGGGTCCAGAGCCAAACGTATATTAGCATCCATTACTTTCCCAAGCGCCATCCCTGTGAAGCTCCTGTGACAAGGAGCCTGCATTCTCCTTACCTGCTGCTCTGCTTGGTCTCTGACCCTTTCTCAACAAGATGCATGTGAACTCCCATAGAAGCTCTCCCCGTTTGGCAACCTCCACCACACACTAGGAGTATGAAACATCTTCTCGGCCGTCCCCACTATAATGGCCAGTTCACTCAAGGGACCTCGTTGCATTATGGTGCGCTGGCAAAGTGACAGGCACATGTGGGCACATATTTGTGCAAATGGCAACAAACTCCACAAGTACTCCTGCAAATTTGCTAACTTCTTTACTGTCTTGCCATTTAGTGCAAAATAGCTGAACGCAAAGTAGCTGAATTTGCCCATACACAATAAATCCAATGTAACATGTCAACTATGCAAGTCAACAGATACCACAGCTAAGGTTTACTTAACACTATACATGCATCCCAGTAACAGGTTGCATCCATAGTCACACATAGGAGGATCACTCCACTGATGACCTGAGAAGCATACAATGTGTCAAGACACACACTCCGCAACCTACCTGACACCATTGCAAGTAGTAATAAATTCAAAAGTATTTATTGTATAAAATATAACCTATCTAAAACGACACTAATTACTAAAACTAACACTATATCTTAAATCCCTACACACATATTAAATTAAACTACACATGTAATACTAACTATACACTACTACAAAACTAAAAAAGGACATCAACCCCCCACCCAACGAGAAAAGAAACTTAGCCCCAACACTATCTTATCCTCTCATAAAAATATCTCACTATACTAAACTAACTATACCTAATCTAAAACGAATCTACATCTAAATACTATAATACAACTATCTATAATGAGGGAAGGCAGAAGAGGGGTGTGGGGCAGAAGAAGTCAATGTTCAGGGAATACCCAGTTTGACAGCTATGTAATTCATCCGCCGGTTCAGGGTAACCAATTCGTTTTTAACGTCTAGGAGCAAGTTATTGTTCCAGGCCTGCTCATTTAGGATCTTTAGTAGGGTCTCACCAATTGGCGGCGTTGTGGTGGGTGCCCCGAGATCCTGGGGTGTTGTGGTCTGGGCTGGTCCCTGGCTCGGTGCAGCTTGAACCGGCCCCTGGCTGCTGGTACTCGGAATGGCTGCTGTAGTTGTGATGGGATTTTGAGGGGTCTGCACATCCACAATCACTGGTGAGACCTGTGTCTTAGATTTTTTTACTTGGCCAGCCTTGCCAGCAGCCCTGGAGGTGTTATTTTTGTCCTTGTGTCCAACAGCCTCTGGCATAGAGTGCCAGGTCCCAGCCTTCCTAGCAGTCGCGTATTTCTTGGCCATGTTCTGGTAGCCCTTTTTAACCTGGCGGATGTGAAGCCACCGTTCCTTTGCCACATTGAAAGCATGGCTCTCCTCTGCATTCATGTTGTCTGAAAAAAAATAGAAATGTCAATTCCAAAACAAGGACACTGGGTCATTTGCCTATTATCATATTATTTGGCACAAATCACATACCACATGGGAGGCAACAAACATGTGACATCCTGTAACGTCTCAAAGTGACCTGACCACATAATTGACAAGCCCTTTTTTTCCACAATTCAGGCCATGGAACGTGACATGACAGTACATGGCAGGTGTGATGTACTGACAAATTATACGCTAAATGAGACTGTGATAACATGTCACCATTGGGCATCCTGAGTGTGTGCAAGTAGTCCAATTAACATTAGTAGTGTGGCATTACCCCTCCATGGGCAACACCACCCTCATCTGACCCTGTAACACACTGCTGCTACTGCTGCACGATGCACATGTGCAGACATGTGTGTCTATCTGAAAATGTGTACAGTTCATGTAGTCAATGACAAGACTGGCACTGTTTTACATGATTGCCAGTGAGGCTGTATGTATATGTCAATGGCAACCGAATGTAAGCTCAGCCTACATGCACGGGAAGAAGACCGGGACACCGCTACCAACAACAGGTGTCAATAATATCAAGAAAGTTCTCCACAATATTGCTGCGTACATCGGCAGGAAACTGCTGCAAAACCCGCTATTAAGGGCTTGACAATATGCACTTGAGAAATCACATTGCCGTCCTGGTCATGGGGTTAAGGATCTATCCTAAGTCCGATGCTGTTCAATCTATACTTGACCCTGCTGGCCAACGTCGGGAAATTGTACGTCTCCTCAAAGCGTATTGTATGCTGACAATAACCAGTAACTGAGTACGTGTGGGACAGACTACTCTGACACAGGTCTCTGTTGTACAAACAGCATGATTTACATGAGTAACTAGAAGAGCAGTAACAAACTCAAATTAAACAGCAGTAAAACAGACATCATTCAGTTTGGCAGCCCTGAGGTATCTTGGTCACATGAAAGGTGGCAGCTGGAACTGTGCTCCTGTCCCCCTTGCAAACATGCAATCTGAGACCTACGACTAACAAAACAACCTGCCCTGTCCCGGACAAAGCTCGTCAGCCAGGTAATTGTCACCTGCTACGGGTTCATGTGTAAATTATGGAATAACTTCAAATGCCATCCTATTGAAGCAAGGAACCCTTTGCTGCAGGGCCTGCCCATCAGCCAGGCCGATTACAACAATCCTTAGATTTCAATACTACATTGAAAAATGTTTGTAAAACAGCAGACCCTGCAGATTCTGGCAGCCACACTGACTCCCGACCTGTCGCCTAGAACCCCTTCCACACCGACATAGAAAATACACCACAGGCTCATCATGCAGCAGAAAAGGCAGTTTAACAATCAGAGTTGCATGCATGACATCCTGTCTAACCCTGGACCTAAATACCTCATAAAGGAGAAGAACTGGTATGGGCAAAATAGACCACTTAGATCCTGGTGGAAACCATTCATGACCCAGCCTTGTGTTAGTCCCTCTAAACACGCCTATGCTAGGTAACTTATCTTGCCCCTTGGCAGTGTAATGAACTGCCCCCTCACCCATTATCCATCTATCAACACAAACTCTTCTGTGAAAGTTGGTAAACTTGCCTGTTCCCAATATGATGCGCAACATTGCCTGGAACCTCTTTGGCACAGTTTCATCTGATTTACACTGTAAAAGGACCTTGAAACCTCGTGTGGGTGATATGTGATCTATTCATACCTTAGACATGACATGACCTTAACCTGGCCTGATATGGGAATGTCTTAGGGCATATTAGCTAAACCTCAATGTCCGCTTCAGTGGCAGTGTACTGCAGATGAAGCGTGGATACGTCTTCTGGCTGGTCTTGATAATATGTAGCCCTGTGTGAAAATCCAGTAGTGTAATGCCTGCATGACCCCTGGATCATTTAGCTATAATCTGTGCTGGATGTCATGCACAGGAAATCAGAGCTGTTGCATTGTCCCTTCATGGACAAAGTCACAACTTAGATAGATATGCGTCTAACCACACTCTTATACATATTGTCTGAATAATAACATAAATATACTCTGCACCTTGTGGCCGAGTGACATGCGGAACACACCAGCATTGCAAAACTACCGTGTGTAGCATTAGTTAATGACATCCATGACATCACACATGGCAATTTACATTACAAATACTCACCAGTGGCTTTTGGGTCCCTGAAACGATCCACGTCACCCTGCGTGATGGGTCGCCGACCATCTGTGAGTGAACCAAAAAAGATATGTGTCATTGCATGGCATCCAGAAACGTTACATAAACATGAGGAACAACATTTCAGTCACAGTAAATACAACATCACTTTGTAGGGGATTCACACATTGTACAAATGACTCTGTGAACTTTGATTGGCATGCACACATGGGCTTTCTAATGCAGTGGTGGACAAACATAACATTACCGCAGTCATACATGCACATAACAGTTGGGTAATGCAATTTCTAAGCACCATGTCCACACAGGCATCATGTGTAAGTTGTACTGCGTATGACGGTAACTATGCATTTAGTAAGAGGCTGATACACAGTCCTTTGGGATGTAAAACACTCTGGAGCTGTCAAACTCACGCATTGCATAATCACCTGGCAAGGATATATCTACACATGACCCATGTACAGGGGCCATGTAGATACAGTCCTGCTGCTCATGGATTTGAGCATCTGTCACACTGTGTACTGTCCTGCACACAGGTCACACACACACTGGCACTGCTCAGATATGTACAGTTACACATACTGGACACACACACACCATCCTACACACAGTCACTGCTCACTTCTCTTTGACTGACTACACCCGTATGGGCTCATACATGCTAACATCCTCTGTGCCTTGCCACCCTTACTGACATGTGGTCATTCACCATCACATAGTAATGTGAATGCAAGTGACACACAGGAAACCTCAGTCCCATATCTGGTCTTCACACTGCAAATATGTGTACACACCTCAATGATAAAGTGACTACTCACTTCAACTGTCAAATCATGGAGCTATACGAATAGGGACATTTGTATTGACTACTCACACACCTACTCTACTGTAGCACATCAAGGGACAGTATTACAGGTAATGGTGCATCCCACCAAATCAGCAGGGAGGCAAGAGTAAATGTGCACCATGGCCCAACTCACATGGTGAGCTGCATTTCCCATGCTGCGCACCATGCTGCTAAAATGGCACAGATGCATCAGGCATCTGTGCTGTAAAGGCAGTGCATTGCAGGAGTTGTGAAGCATGTGCGGTGCTGCTCCAGCAATGCTCTGGTTAGCCCTATCTTGTCAATGCTGCGTCAATCCTCATACCTGCTTCAAGCAGGCCCAGAGTTAAGACGCAGCATTGCCATGAAAGTGAATGACTGAAACTTGATAGATTTCACTCTGTCACTTTACAGAGGTGTTCCTGTGTATGAATGCCCTCCCCTGCACCAGAAGGTGCATAGCTTTACAATGTGACGCTTCTCCCAGAAGTGTGATATTGTACATACCCTGCACCATGGCGCAACATTTGCGCTGCCGCTTTGTCACATAAGTAATGCAACTGCGCCGCTAAAGAACCCCAAGGGGCTTGTAAATCAGCAAAAATGTGCCTGGAAGTGGGAGTTCAAATTAATCTTAACTGATGTGAATCATGTGCAAATCACATAGGCAAATGACATTGTCATCAACACTTTGTCACAGTATCACAGTAACGAGTCAGCAAGTACATGTCATACACACATGTCAACCTATCTTAAGTGCCTGTGACACTTAACCTCAGCGCACTGTGGCTATGCGCGGTTGTCTATGCGACACTCCGCTTAAAATTATTAACACATATAATACTCAACTTAGGACTTTCAAGATTCAAGTTTTATCAAATGGTAAACAAAAAATCATTCAAAACATTATACAGATTTGCTCTGAAACAGTATTATTCATTCAATACATTATTTTTCAAAATTCACAAATTTAAACATTCAAAATTCAAAATTCTTGTTGCATAGATGACTTTTCTTTAGTGCCCAATGCATTTCAAGCTCTTGGAGCTCTTCCTCAGGGGCCTGTGAACTGAATCGTAATTTTAAATTACTACCAACAGTATTTATGGAAACAGAAGACCAAAACATCATTATGTACAGGGTATATTTACAACATGTCACTCAAAAAACATGTTTGAGTAGTAAAACCACGAATAACCCACACCACTGTGAAGTGCAACATAATCACCAAAAATTGCGGAAAAACTAACTCACTGATGTCGCTGTCACCAAAGTATTCAATCTACACCGGAAATAAGCAGAAAACATATCGTTTGCACCTCACAACTATATTCAACTCGTTGTGCCTGAATGAAGCTGAACCCTCACAATGTTCTCCCTTACCTTACTGCAAAACTCTCAGGGCAAAAAGCGGAATGTTCTCCTCATATGAGGCTCTTGTTGGTTCTGAAAAAATAATGATAAACAGCTCTCTCACTACCGGGTTCACAACCCTCCAAACCATGATTATTCTATCAAGCAGTTCTGTCTATCAGCCTCTTACCTTAACTCGGTACGCTGAACTTCCAAAATCCAAACTCTGTCATCCGTCTCTGCTCTCTAGCTGCCACTCGGAACTCCGACCAGCTACACTAAACCGCCATTAACCGCATGCGTGCGGGCGGAATTCCGCTCGTACGCTGACTTTTTCAAAAGCGCACTTTACGTGACGAGCTGGGCTCGTCATGAGCGTGCGAGGAGGCTACCTCATGACGAGCCCAGCTCGTCATCAGCGTCGAAGGGGTTAATCACGCTCCATACTTAGCATGGCAACTTCGAATAGACACTAAAAAAGGACTCCAACAAGTGACTGTTGGTCCCGAAACTGCGGGCGCCATTTTAAAGAGGTAAAAAACGGCTCACTAAACAACACAAAACAACCTCAAAGTGAAATATAAACACCCAAAAATCTTGTTTAAAAGGAGAATAACGGAAAAGAAAAATAGTGGAAAAGAAAAATAGTGGAAAAGAAAAATAGTGATGTGGTTTGTAACTGCTCCTACTCATACATTTTCAAGATGTTTCAAATATTCAAAACGTTGTTTATAGATGCAAGCATCTTGCTGATGCAGACTCAGCGGGCAAAAAGCCTTATATAAAACACGATAAATCTACCTTCTCGTTTAACCCTTTGGGTTCTTGTGTTGACAAAAGCCTGATCCAATGTATCTCTCTTTGGAGGAGGGATCTGGTGAGATCAACCCCCTCGTATGTCTTTACAACTTCCAATATGGAGTACCTGATTTGAGCTATGCTATGATTATTGTCATTCCAATGTTTTGCCAAATTGCTTTTTACATTTTTATTCCTAATTGTGCTCTTGTTTTCTGTTATTCTTTTTTTTATTTTTCTCTCTGTTTTCCCTACGTAAATTTTGCCGCAGGGACACTTGATGTAATAGATTAGATTTTTTGAATTGCAATCTCCATTGTAATGAAGTTCAATTACTTTGCCAGTTTGTGGATGATGCAACTTGTTACCTACAATCACATTTGAACAATGCACACAATTCTGGCATTTCTTCATTCCTCTGTTGGACACTTCTGTCTCTCTTGTCGGGGTCATCAACAGTTCTTTTAGGTTCTTTGACCTAGTGTACGCAAATATTGGTTTATTGTCAAAAATTCCATTGAAATCGTCTTCATTCTTTAAAAGATCCCAATGTTTATTGATGATTGATTTCATTCTTTGTGAAGAAGTAGAAAATTTTGACACAAACACATGCCTATCCATAGTTTTTTTAGGCTTCTGAGTTAGTAAGTTGTCCCTGCTATATGTCTCAATCCTGTTTTTAGCTATGGATAGAATGTCATCAGGGTAACCTCGTTCTTTGTATCGTTGATGTTGAACTGTGAGATTCTCTTTTAGATCTTCCTCATGAGAACAAATCCTTTTAATTCGCATATATTGTGACACCGGTAGGTTATTTTTCAGGTTCTG